>NC_143136.1:101902192-102527192 GCF_059928025.1 Delphinapterus leucas | reverse complement strand
CTTTAAAGCTGTCCATATGTCCATGCTTTGTAGTAAGTAATTTTAGGTCGTGCGTGTTTTTTGAATAGTTTCCGTGTAATGACATAGTACACATCATTTAAATTTTTAATAGCTTTGTTGTATTTGAGTTGATATGGCAAATTTTGGTAAACTGGGATCCTTGACAGGCACGTTATCTTTTTGATATTATATATACTACAACGGTGGCTTTTTTTTTTTTTTTTGCATGTAGTTTGCTGCTTTTGTGTTGTTTCCTTCAGATCAATTTTAAGAAGTGAGAATACTGGGTGACTTTTGATACATATTGTCTGATTGCTGACCAAAAAGTTGAACAAGGTAATAACTTCCTAATCAATTTAAGGGTGTTTGACAAAAATTTTACCAACTTCTGGTAATATGATTTAAGTCATTTTTTGTTGTTGTTCTTTTTGTTCCTGTGAGAGGTGCAGAATGTGCAGGTTGAATTGGATATCACCTGCAGGTGATCTCTCTGCATTGCCAAAGCTAGTGTGTTTTTGACAGGTATGGAGGAAAACGCAGGTCTTACTTTGTGGGGCGGACTGGTCTGTTTGCCAACATCAGAAGGTAGTCTTGTAACATCTCCGTGCCTTCCCTTTTCAACTGTTTCTTTACACGGTTGTGCTCAAGGGCCCTGCCTGAAATATTTAGCAATCAGAGTGTCTGGCGGTGGGGGTGAGGCATCTGTGTCTAACAGATTTCCCAAGTGATTCTGAGGCCACCAGCATTGGAGAGCTGCCTCAGGTCCACCTCCAAGCTGATTTCCTGCTCCGCTTCTCCACAGAGCACGTCTCTCCTGCTGGTAAAGGCAGGGCTCTGTTGTGAACAGAGGCCTGTTGTACAGAGAGAGTGAATTGTGTAGCCGCGCCCTTCCTAACGTGGAGTAGCTGGGTTCATTCTGTGAACAATAAGCCAGTCTTTCTAAGAGTTTGAACCGCATAGAAACAGCTCCTTCTCTGAAGTCTGCGTTTTATTTAAGTTCTGGTAAGTCATAGAATCCTCCAGATCCAAGCCATGTCCTGCTCAGCCTTTGGTTGCCTCTGGGGTGGCAAACAGACCTCCCGTCCCAATAGCAACAGCCGTCATAGACTGAACACCCACCATCTGCCAGGCACTAGGCTGGGTGCTGTAGGAGTACTTTTGTCAGTTCTTATGTCAACGTTTAAAGGTAGATGCTGTTTTCATTTCATAACGAGAGGAAGCTGAAGCTTCGTTAGAGCACTTGAGTAATGTGTCCATGGTCACACGGCTGCAGAGTAGCAGAGTTTGCCTCTTGGATTCTTCACCTTCCTTTCCACTTATCTCTGTTTTTTTCCAGCACAGGTTATTCTTCCTGCATGGAAGGTCACTGGGCTGCCTTGGGGGAAAGTCTGCTTCCAGCATCCGGCAGCATCTGGAGAGGCCTCTTCACTGGTCGGGAAGAATGTAGAGATGCAAGCTTCCCATTAAGGTTTCCATGAGGGTTAGTCAGATCTGGGGGCCTACAGTCCATTTTGGATTTGAGTCCCTGATTTGAAATCTTACCCTTGGGCAATCCAGACTCCTAAAGACTTTATAGAAACTGTTTTTTTTTTCTTTTTATTGTAGTAAAATATATATAATATAAAATATGCCATTGTAAGCATTTTTAAGTATATAATTCAGTGGCATTAATGACATTCACATTGGGTAACAGTCACCGCAATCTGCTTCCAGCTCTTTCCCATCACCCCAAACAGAAACTCTGTAACTATTAGGCAGTAAATCCCTGTTCGTCCCTCTTCCTCAGCCCCTGGTAACTTCTAATATTCTAGTTCTATGAATTTGCCTATTCTAGATATTTCATATAAATGGAATAATATATGTCCTTTTATGACTGGTTTATTTCACTTAACGTAATGTTTTCAAGGTTCATTTATGTTGTAGCCTGTGTCAGAATGTTATTCCTTTTTAATTGCTGATAATATTCTGTTGTATGGATATTGTACATTTTATTTATCCTTTATCTGCTGATGGAACTTGGGTTGTTTCCACTTTCTGACTGTTGTGACTAATGCTGTAATGTATGTTGGTTTACAAATTTCTGTTTGAGTCTTTTTTTCAATTCTAGGTATATACCTAGGAGTAGAATTACTGGATCATGTGGTAATTCCATGTTTAGCTTTTTGAGGAACTGCCAGACTTTTTCCACAGTGGCTGTACATTTTTACATTCCCAACAGCATCGTACAAGGGTTTCAGTTTCTCCATATCCTTGTCAACACTTGTTATCTTCTCTTTGTTTCTGTTTTTTAAAATTATAGCCATCCTAGTAGATGTGAAGTAGTATCTCACTGTGGTTTTGATTTGCATTTCCCTAATGACTAAGATGTTGAGCATCTTTTCTTGTGCTCATTGGCTATTTGTATATCTTCTTTGGAGAAATATCCATGTATCTGTGCAAGTCCTTTGCCCATTTTATTTTTTTAGATTGAAGAATAGTTAATTTACAGTGTTGTGTGAGTTTCTGGTATACAGCAAAGTGATTCAGTTATACATATATATATTTTCATATTCTTTTCCATTATCGCTTATTACAAGATATTGAATATAGTTCCCTATGCAATACAGTAGGACCTTGTTGTTGTCCTTTGCTCATTTTTCAATTGGATTGTGTGTCTTTTTGTTTTTGAGTGTTAGGAGTTCTTACATATTCTGAATATTAAACTCTTATCAGATATATGATTTGCAGATATTTTCTCCCATTCATTTTATAGGTTGTCTTTTCACTTTCTTGATAACATATGTTCTTTGCTGCACAAAAGTTTTTAATTTTGATGAAGTCCAATTAATATATTTTTTCTTTTGCTGCTTATGCTTTTAGTGTTATGTCTAAGGATCTATTGCCAAATCTAAGGTCTTGGCGATTTACTCTCGTGTTTTCTTCTTAGAGTTTTATAGATCTAGCTCTTTCATTGAGGGTGTTGACCCATTTTGAGTTAGTTTGTATAAATAGTGTGAGATAGGGCTCTAACTTCGTTGTTTTGCTTGTGGACGTCCAGTTGTCCCAGCACCATTTGTGGAAGACTAATGACGACTGTACTTACCTTCTGTATCACTCAGTTGGCGTTTATGTTTTGCTTTGGTTTTTTTTTTTTTTTTTTTTTTTTTGCGGTACACGGACCTCTCACCGCTGTGGCCTCTCCCGTTGCGGAGCACAGGCTCCGGATGCGCAGGCCCAGCAGCCATGGCTCACGGGCCCAGCCGCTCCGCGGCACGCGGGATCCTCCCGGACCGGGGCACGAACCCGTGTCCCCTGCATCAGCAGGCAGACTCTCAACCACTGTGCCACCGGGGAAGCCCTGCTTTGGGTTTTTGACTTCACCGCCTGCCCTCCTCAACCTCAACACCCTCCCACCCTGCCTTGTTTTCTTCCCTTGAGGCAGGATTCATGGATGTTGCGTGTGTATTGCAGCTTTGCTACTTGATGTGTAAGATACACTTAGTAAATGTGAGTTTCCTTTCTTTAGATTTTGTATAGTTACTTTTAAGTCTCCTGTGTTCGGATATAGATTATAAGGACCTTCAGAGTAGACTGTATATCTCTGTTTTTCAATTTCCCACCTTCTTTTGTCCCCCATTCACTCTAGTGCCCAGTCCAGTACTGTGTTAAGTGATGTGCTTAACTTTTATTGACTGAATTGTGAAGTTGAACATAGATCTTTGTGAATACATTTGGGTAATTGCAGAAAATTATTCTTTTTTTTTGGGCAGGTGGGGCTGTACCACGCAGCTTGTGGGATCTTAGTTCCCCAACCAGGGACTGAGCCAGGGCCCACGGCAGTGAAAGGGCCAAGTCTTAACTACTGGACTGCCCAGGAATTCCCAGAAAATTATTCTTAAAAGAATAATGATCAGTATATTATAAAGTTCTTTAAGAGTTTAAGTTCAGGTCCTTTTAAGTCATTTTCCCAAATGTGGGGATTGATAATAGTATTGTGCCTTTCAAATGCCTTAGGAATTTTTTTGTATGTGACATTAGCTATATGGATAAATGTCAGTTAGGCTGCATAATATGGTGTTCATTTCATGGATGATTAAAACATTTTTAACTTGTTATTTAAGATTATGATGAGGGCTTCCCTGGTGACGCAGTGGTTGAGAGTCTGCCTGCTGATGCAGGGGACACGGGTTTGTGCCCCGGTCTGGGAAGATCCCACATGCTGCGGAGCGGCTGGGCGCGTGAGCCATGGCCGCTGAGCCTGCGCGTCCGGAGCCTATGCTACGCAACGGGAGACGCCACGACAGTGAGAGGCCCGCGTAGCGCAAAAAAAAAAAAAAAAAGATTATGATGAGTTTTAAATTGGGAATTTTACTCATTTTCGGTGTGATTTTGTATATCTGGACCCTGCCTTTTCATTTTTGACAGATGCTCTTTTTTAAAAAATAAATTCATTTATTTATTTTTGGCTGTGTTGGGTCTTCGTTGCTGCGCGCGGGCTTTCTCTAGTTGCGGCGAGCGGGGGCTGCTCTTCGTTGCAGTGCACGGGTTTCTCATTGTGGTGGCTTCTCGTTGTTGCAGAGCATGGGCTCTAGAGCGCGGGGGCTACAGTAGTTGTGGCACAAGGGCTCAGTCGTTGTGGCTCGCGGGCTCTAGAGCGCAGGCTCAGTAGTTGTCGTGCATGGGCTTAGTTACTCTGCGGCATGTGGGATCTTCCCGGACCAGGGCTCGAACCCATGTCCCCGGCATTGGCAGGCGGATTCTTAACCCCTGCGCCACCAGGGAAGTCCCGACAAATGCTTTTAATTTCAAAAATTATTTTGAATTTGTATACAATGAGTGTATATTACTTTTCTAACGAGTGAATTAAGTATCATTAGAAAATCTTCTTTTGCCTAGAAATCTGAAAAGTTAACTAGTGGACAAGTATCTGATCTTTCTCTCTGGGTCCCTATTATCAGATTTCCCTCCATCACACTCTTTAGTGTTCAGTAGGGTCTAATGTTACTTGTCCTAAGTGATCAGACCTCCCTTGGGAGTCCATTTTGTAATCTGCCATCCAGATATCAGGGAGGGGAAGGCTCATTTTAAAGGCTGGCCTTTGGTGTTTTGTTTTCCAGTAGGTTTTGGCTCCTAAGTAGGTATTCCTTAGCATCTTGTTATAAACACTTATCATGAGATACTGGTTATTCATTGTGTGGGGGGCAGGTAGGAAGGAGAGATGCTATTTTCTTTTGCTACCTCTGGCCTTATTTATGGAGAATTTGGGCCTGGTATGTATCTAAATCTAAGGCTATATCTTTGTCTAAAAAGTTTGACTTAAGAAGTATTTTTATCACTTAATAGATCCCCCTCCAGACATAGGATCCCATTCTGAGGAGGGTGGCCCTTTCAGAAGAAATGCCCTCCTGCCACGCTTGTGATACGGGCTGACGGGGTGCTACTTCAGCCTGTTGCTGATTGAACTCGCCTGTTGGTAGCCATTGCCTGTGGCCTGTGATTGCGTTTATAAAGGGAACACGATGGGAAAAGCTTTTCTTACTCTCATTCACTTCAGAATTTGGAGTAGATTTCGGAAATTGCCACAGAAGCATTTGTTTAGACAGTGTAACAGTATTTAGCCAAATTGTGTAGTAATGGTTTTGTGGAATCATGAAAGCGTGACTAAGCCCTGGAAGATGAGGCGCACCTTGTAGTCATTTGCTCGCTAGATCTATTTTGGGGTGGCGTGGGTGACCGGAGGGGACACAGAAAGTGTGTACGTAGGTGTTCATGAGAAATGGACCCAAAACACTGAAAGCCCTTAAGGAAAACCACTGCTATTAAAATGAGAGAGTTTTTCTGGAGTGTATCTGGGTAATTAGTAGAGAATGCACTATGTACTCTGATGAGAATCTTCAACAGACTTCACTGTGTGCCTGAGGACAGCTAGCAGGGCTGTCAGCCCTGTTTCCAGAGAGCTCTGCCCCCAGGGAAGCGGGGCAAGCAAGGAGTCCCTTGGTGAGTGTGCTGAGTTCAGTGTGGAAGGCTGAGGCGGGAAGGGCTTCTCATGTGGCAGTGGGGAAGGATGTGTCCCTTCCTGTTTTCATCGGAAGGATGTGAAGCCCTGAACAGGTCCACAGCCCCCTGGCTGTACACTCTGGGGCCTGGCTGTTGCCTTCCATTTATGAGAGAGCTGTGTTGGCTGGAGACCGAGCTTGTGACAGGGGACAAGGAGCCTGACTCTTGGCCATGTTAACCCCACGGTCTAATGTTGTGAAGGGGCCAAGAAAGCACCCTAGCTGAGAGAAGGCTGAAACTAACCTCTCACAGAGAACCCTGGGCCTTAATAAAATCCGGATTCTTCTATTTTACTGGAATCATCAACTGATCAGTCATTCCGTTTTGGAATTTTGGGGATGGGGTTAGACATTATGCTTTTGGGAAATTGGTTGCTATTGAGATTGCGTATGGATAGTTATGGCATTATTAAACTTATGTAATTTTTGTTGTAGTCACAAGCTTATTACATGCATTATTGGCTGTAAAAATTTTTTTAAAGCATACCTCAGGGGTATTCTTGTGGGCCTGAAGGTTCCTTTCATCTTGTTTAAGTTACCTAGAAAGGAGAGATAGAACTGCTAGTTAAATGCATTAAAAATTTTAAAATATTTATTTTTTGAACAGTTAATACATACACATGATTTAAAGATTAGGTTCCCTCCTCTGCTGTCTGCCACCTACCCTTCCCTGGAGACACTAATGTTATTAATTATATGTGTGAAAAAGTGCATATATATATATGTCTTCCCCCACTCTCCTTTCTTGCACAGATGGTAGACTACTGAATTTTGCTTTTTGCTTTTTTTTTTTACTTAATATATCTTGGAAATCAGTCCATGTCAGTATCAATACATTAAAGGCTTCTTCATAGTTTTTTGAAAATGAAGAGTATGGCTGAATAGTATGCCGCTGTATGGCATACCGTAATTTACCCAGCCCTCTACTAAGGAACATTTAGTTTTTTCCAGTCTTTTGCATTTATAAAACTATGCTATAAAGAATAATCCTATAATAATTTATTTTGCATGTGTAGGAATGAATTCCTGTAAGTCGACATTTTGGGTTGAATGTTATGTGTCATTAAAATTTTGAGAGATATTGCCGAATTACCCATCTTAGAGGTTTTAACAAAACCCGGCCGGCGATAAGAGAATCCTGTAGTTAGTACACTTAAAAATGTAATTTTATAGAAGCGTGTGACCTAAAAGTAACTTTGTAGACGGGTATGACTCTGTCTTGTGTTATTTTTCAATTAAAACATGGCTGTAGTTCAGTGATCAAAAACTAATTGAGCACTTTTCTTCTCATTACTTGTGTGTTTTTGTTTTTTTGCCTATCTTTGGTTTTGCAGGAATTCCATGGCTGGAAGAGCTTCAGAAATACACTTTGCTTCCCTATAGGTGTTACCAGCGCTGCCTGCTAGAGATGAGTATACTAGAGACGGACAATTTGCTGAATGACTAGCTTTTAAAATGTTTTTTGGTTCTTTGTAGTAACTGGTGATGTCTGTGGCTTCAGGATTATGGTTCTTTTTGACTTTACAAATAACTTTCTGGTATTTATTGGACGCAATATGCTTATACTAGAAAGAATATGAACATCTTAATGTTTCCTTTGACTAGATACTGTATGTACATGGTTAAAAAAGTTTAAAAGGTACCCAAGGATAGAGTGAAATGTAAGCCTTCCTCCACCCTTTTTATCATTCTTCCACATCCCATTCCCAGAGGCAGCGGCCGCTTCTAGCTTCTTGACTGGTCTTCCAGATAATCTGTGCGTGTGCATGCTGGCAGCATTCCTCTGTTAGGACCACTGTTATTTTTTTTAACATCTTTACTGGAGTATAATTGCTTTACAATGGTGTGTTTCTGCTTTATAACAAAGTGAATCAGTTATACACTGTTATTTTTAACATTTTTTTTTCTTTTTAAATTTTTTATTGAAGTATAGTTGATTTACAGTGCTGTGTTAGTTTCTGGTGTATAGCAAAGTGATACAGTTACACATATATTTTTCATATTCTTTTCATTATGGTTTACTACAGGCTATTTAATATAGTTCCCTGTGCTATACAGTAGGTCCTTATTGTTTGTTTTATATATAGTGGTGTGTATCTGTTAATCCCAAACTCCTAATTCATCCCTCCCCCACCCCACCTTTGGTAACCGTAAGTTTGTTTTCTATGTCTGTGAGTCTGTTTCTGTTTTGTAAATAAGTTCATTTGTGTCATATTTTAGATTCCACATATAAGTGATATCATGATATTTGTCTTTCTTTGACTTACTTCAATTAGTGTGAGAATGTCTAGGTACATCCATGTTGCCGCAAATGGCATTATTTCATTCTTTTTTCGGCTGAGTAGTATTTCATTGTATATATGTACCACATCTTCTTTATCCATTCATCTGTCGATGGACATTTAGGTTGCTTCCACGCCTTGGCTATTGTAAACAGTGCTGCTGTGAACATTGGGGTGCATGTATCTTTTCAAATTAGAGTTTTTATATTTTCTGAATATATGCCCAGGAGTGGGATTGCTGGATCATATGGTTAACTCTATTTTTAGTTTTTAAAGGAACGTCCATACTGTTTTCCACAGTGGCTGCACCAGTTTACATTTCCAGCAGCACTGTAAGAGGGTTCCGTTTTCTCTACACCCTCTCCAGCATTTATTATTTGTAGACTTTTTGGTGATGGTCATTCTGACCGGTGTGAGGTGATATCTCGTTGTAGTTTTGATTTGCATTTCTCTAATAATTAGCGATATTGAGCATCTTTTCATGTGCCTATTGGCCATCTTTATGTCTTCTCTGGAGAAATGTCTCTTTAGGTCTTCTGGCAGATTTTTTTTTTTTTTTTTTGCGGTACGCGGGCCTCTCACTGTTGTGGCCTCTCCCGCTGCGGAGCACAGGCTCCGGACGCGCAGGCTCAGCGGCCATGGCTCACGGGCCCAGCCGCTCTGCGGCATGTGGGATCTTCCCGGACCGGGGCACGAACCCGCGTCCCCTGCATCGGCAGGCGGACTCTCAACCACTGCGCCACCAGGGAAGCCCCTGGCTGTTTTTTGATTGGGTTGTTTGTTTTTTTATTATTGTAAGAGCTGTTTGTATATTTTGGATATTAACCCCTTTTCGGTCGTATTGTTTGCAGATATTTCCTCGCATTCTGTAGGTTGTCTTTTCATTTTGCTTATGGTTTCCTTTGCTGTGCAAAAGCTTGTAAGTTTGATTAGGTCCCATTTGTTTATTTTTGTTTTTATTTCTGTTGTCTTGGAAGCCTGACCTAAGAAAACATTGCTACGATTTATGTCCGAAAACGTTTTGCCATGTTCCCTTCTAGGAGTTTTATGATGTCATGTCTTATATTTAAGTGTCTAATCCGTTTTTAGTTTGTATATATGGTGTGAGGGAGTGTTCAAACTTCATTGATTTACATGCAGCTCTCCAGCTTTCCCAGCACCACTTGCTGAAGAGACTGTCTTTTCTCCATTGTATATTCTTACCTCTTTTGTCGAAGATTAATTAACTATAGGTGTGTGGGTTTGTTTCTGGGTTTAACATGTATTTGTAAAAATTATATAAATAGTACATTTTCATTGTAGAAAATAGAGTGTTAATGCTTTGGTATGTTTCTTTCCATACTTTTTCTATGTACCAAGAATATAAGTGACTACTTTTTGTTTTAACAAAAAGGACATGAGAAACATGGAGTTTTCTAGTTTGCTTTTTTCACTAAACTGATTGTAGATATTTTTCCAGGGCAATAAGAACACATTTTTACTTTGGTTTTCAATGATTGAGTGGTATGCTACTGTTTGGATGTACTGTAATTTCTTTCCGAATTTCCTGTTCTTGAACATTTATTTTCATTAAAAAGTCTTTTTCACGAACAGCTGCAGTGAACAACTTGATATATACATTTTAGAATACTTAACAAATTATTTCCTTAGATGAATTCTTAGATTTGGACCTGTTGGATCAAGACATATTTAAAGGTTATTGATAGAGGTTTCCAAATTGCCCTAGATAGTTATGAATTTTATTCTCATCAGCAGTGTATTAAAATGTATTTGATTATATTCAGTTACATTCTTTTTTTAAAAATTAATTAATTAATTTTTGGCTGCGTTGGGTTTTCGTTGCTGCACGCGGGCTTTCTCTAGTTGCGGCGAGCGGGGGCTGCTCTTCGTTGCAGTGCATGGGCTTCTTATTGCGGTGACTTCTCTTGTTGCGGAGCATAGGCTCTAGGTGCGTGGGCTTCAGTAGTTGTGGCACGTGGGCTCAGTAGTTGTGGCTTTAGAGTGCAGGCTCAGTAGTTGTGGCGCACGGGCTTAGTTGCTCCGTGGCATGTGGCATCTTCCTAGACCAGGGCTCGAACCTGTGCCCCTGCATTGGCAGGTGGATCCTTAACCATTGCGCCACCAGGGAAGTCCTCAATTACATTCTTAAGTGATTTTTTTTGTTTAAATGTAGGACTAGAGTTAGGTTTTTAGGCATTTTGAAGAAAACATGTTAGTGATGAGTAGGAATAAGTCAGTGTTGGAAAAATATTGAGGTAATCACAACTCAGTTTGGAAATCGAGCATCTGTATGTACAGTTCAGTACGTACTAATGTAGGCAAGGCACAGATCTCTTTTTGTGCTTTTCTTTTGGATTTTTTTCCCTGAATCCATAAAATATGAATGTAAAAAGGTTATTGTAGTAATAGCAGTGTTCTGTTATAGTTGATCTGAGAAATATAGCAACATTTCCCTAGCTGTTACGTGTAAGCTTAGTAGAGTACAGATTTAAAGTGTATATGCTTGAAATCTGGTTGAATGGTGGGTGGGTAGGAAGCCGTATGTGAAGTTGTGTTTGCAGTGTTTCCAGTCCATCAGCTTCTGCGTCTTCAGTCTGAATCTTTCTGGAGCAAGGAATAGAAGAAGCAAGGGAAACGATTTGGGCGTGAGAGACAGTAGCACAGCATGTGTTTTCATGGCAGTGCATGCCTAAGACAGAGCTTTACCCAGGGGTGACCTTATGTTTATTTCATCGTTGTAGTCTTTCCTTTTTCTCTGTCTACTAAGGAGTCATCAGAAAAGTAGCTAATCTTCCAGGAAAGTACCTTGATGTACTGTTGGAATAGATCCTTCACTTGTCTTTCCCTCCCCAGTGGACCTGGAATTCATTGACAGATTGGCTGGCACATTAGGAATTTAAGGAACTTTAGGAAACTAGGACCAAGAGCCTATCCACATCATGTACATCTTTTCACTTTTTTCCTCTTTTCATTTTGGCATAATTATAGATTCACAAGAAGCGGCAAAAATAGTACAGAGAGTTTCTCTTCACCATTCATCTAGTTTCCTCTAGTGGTTATATGTTACCCTTTTTCTTCTCTCTCTTTCCTATTTTTGATCAGCCCTTTGGCATCTGTGGGAAATACTGAGCTCTCTGAGCTAACGATTGCTGATTGCTCTCCTAGGTTTACTTCTGGGGGTGCATATGGTTCTTCCTCTTCCTTTGTTCCTTGTTTCTGGAACCCCTGCTTAGTATGTGTGCTGTGCCAGGACAGGTTGCTTCTCTCTGTTCAGGCTCTTCTGCTCTTATTTTGGGAACATTAAGTGTGGTGGATATATCCTTCCTGTGTAGGTCTTTTTCCTAAGTTATATATACTCAGGTCTAAAGCACTGAGACTTGTGTGTATTCTTGGTGAGAAGCAGCAGCTGTGACTTGGTGGAAATAGCCCTGGATTTGGAATTAGAAGCCCAGGTTCAAATATTGATTCTGTTTCATACTTGTTGTGTGACTCTGGAAGTTACTTTGCTTCTGAATCTGTGAAATAGGCATGACAGTAACGATCTTACAGAGGTTTTGTTGGGGAATAAAGAAGGTGGCATTTTTATAATCACTTAGTGCATTGGAAAGCGCTATTTCAAATGTGAAGTACCTATGCTTATTTTAAATTGCTGAAATGAAACCCAAATTTTAAACCACTGCTGCAGTACTTCTTAGCTTGACTTCTTTATTCAGTAAAAGAGACAAACTCTGTGCTTTTATATCCCAAGCTTCTTACACCTTCTGTCTTCACATTGAATAACCCGTACTTAATAAGGTTTTCTTTTTTTCCACTGGGTGTAACCCAGCTCCCTTGGGAAATTTGGGATAGCCATGTCAGCTGTCATGCTATCAAATGACATATCAAATGCTCTGCTCTCTTCTTATTTACCTAAGTCTGGAGATTTTATGTGTCAGAAACCTGTTAGAAAATCTTTTGTGTGGGTATATATGCTCTTTTCTGCTTACCTTTTTAGTAGGTTTCACTCTTAGAAACCAGCCCTTAATATGGTGCTAGAAACTGAGATTTTTATTTTTAAAGGGGAGACCTGATTTTTATTTATATACATGTATAAATATATATATGGAATAAATAGTCAGTATAAAAGTGGGGGATAATATGAAAAATTTAAGATGTCCATAACTGGCAGTTTTTTTCTTAAATGTGATCTAGTTGCAGATAGACTCTTTTAAATCATTAAGGGACAGATATCTATAGAACAGCACAGCCAATAACAGTGAATACACATTGTTCTCAAGGGCATGTGAAACATTCTCTAGGATAGATTATATGTTATGCCATAAAACAAGACTCAGTAAATTTAAAAGGATGGAAATGATTCAGAGTGTGCTCTGACCACAATGGAATGAAATTAGATATCAGTAACAGAGGGAAATTGGGAAATTCACAAATATGTGGAAATTAACCAACACACTCCTAAGTCACTAAGGGGTAAAAGAGGAAATCACAAGGAAAATTAGAAAATAGTCTGAGATGACTGAAAACAGAAACACAACATAACATGGTGGTAATGGTTGCACAGTAATGTGAATGTATTTAATGCCACTGAGCTGTACACTTAAAAGTGGTTAAAATAGTAAATTTTATGTATGTTTTTCCACAATTAAAAGAAGAACCCTGGCATTCATTCATTGTTCAACAATAAATATTTAGCACCTATTATGCTCCATGCACAAAATTAAACAACATACCATAACCTTGGGGGTGCAGTAAAAGCAGTGCTCAGAGGGAAATTTATAGCTATAAATTCTTATATGAAAAAAGAAAGATCTTAAATCAGTAAATCTAAACTTCTATCTTAAGAAACTGGTAAGAGAGCAAACTAATCCAAAAGCAAGCAGAAGGAAGAAAAAATAAATACTAAATTAGAAGTAAATGAAATAGAGAAAAAAGCAAAAATCAACAGATTAAAAATTGAAAAGATCAACAAAATTGACAAACCTTGAGCTAGTCAAGCTAGTCTGACCAAGAAAAACAAGGACAAGACTCAAATTAATAAAATCAGGTATGAAAGAGAGGACATTACTACTGACTTTACAGAAATAAAAAGGAATATGAGAGAATACTAGGAACAATTATATGCCAACAAATTAGACAACCTAGATAAAGTGTATGCATTCCTAGAATGACATTACTGAGATTGACTCAAGAAAAAATAAAACATCTGAATAGTCCAATAGCAAGTAAAGAGATTTAATTAACAATCAAACATCTCACAAGGGGACTTCCCTGGTGGCGCAGTGGTTGAGAGTCCACCTGCCGATGCAGGGGACACAGGTTCGTGCCACGGTCCGGAAAGATCCCACATGCCGCGGAGTGGCTGGGCCCGTGAGCCATGGCCGCTGAGCCTGCGTGACTGGAGCCTATGCTCCGCAACGGGAGAGGCCACAACAGTGAGAGAGGCCTGCGTACTGCAAAAAAAAAAAAAGAAACATCTCACAAAGAGCTCCAACTCAGATGACTTCACATTTGGTGATTCTACCAAATATACCAAATGCAAATTCTTTGCAAACTCTTTCAAAATAAAGAGGAGGCTGGGGTGCTTCCTGGTTCATCGTTTGAGGATGTTATTACTCTGTTAACCGAACCATACAAAGACATCATAGGAAAAGAAAATTACAGACCAGTATCCTTTATGAATATAGATGCAAAAAAAAAATCCTCAACAAAATACTGGCAAACTGAGTCCAGCACCAGATCAGAAGGATTATACATTATGACCAACTAGGATTTATCCCAGGAATGCAAGGTTGGTTTAACAGCTGGAAATCAGCATAACCATAATAATAGTAAAGGACAAAACCCACATTATCTCAGTAGCTGCAGGAAGAGCATTTTAGTTGGTAAAAACACCCAACAAACTAGGAATAGAAGGGAACTTCTCAATGTGATAAAGGCCATTGATGAAAACCCACAGCAGCTGCCATACTTAGTGATAAAAAATTGAATTTTTCCCAAGATCAGGAACAGGACAAAGATGTCCTTTTATGTCACTTCTATTCAACATTGTACTGGAGCTTCTAGCTGGGGCAATTAGGCAAGAAAATGAAATAAAAGGCATCTAGGTTGGAAAAGAAGTAAAATAATCTATTTGCAGATGATGTGATCTTGTACATAGAACATCCTAAGGAATCCACTGTAAAACAATTAGAGCTGGGCTTCCCTGGTGGCACAGTGGTTGAGAATCTGCCTTCCAATGCAGGGGACACGGGTTCGAGCCCTGGTCTGGGGAGATCCCACATGCCGCAGAGCAATGAGGCCCGTGAGCCACAACTACTGAGCCTGCGCGTCTGGAGCCTGTGCTCTGCAGCAAGAGAGGCCGCGACAGTGAGAGGCCCGCGCACTGCGATGAAGAGTGGCCCCTGCTCGCTGCAACTAGAGAAAGCCCTCACACAGAAACGGAGACCCAACACACCCAAAAATAAATAAATAAATTAATTAATTAAAAAAAATTAGAGCTAATAAGTTCAACTAGGTTTTAGGACACAAGATCAATATAAAAAAATCAGTTGTATTCCTATACACTGGCAATGAATAATCCAAAAATGAAACTAAGAAAACAATTCCATTCATAAAAGCATCAATAAGAATAGAAAACTTAGAATAAAGTTAACGAAGAAGTGTAAAACTTACATTCTGAAACTATACAACATCACTGAAAGAAATTAAAGATCTAAATAAATAGAAAGACATCCTATGTACTTGGATCGAATGACCTAGTATTAGTATTGTTGAGATGGCACTATTCCCCAAATTGATTCAACATACTCCCCATTAAAATCCCAGCTGTCTGTTCTGCAGAAGTTGACAAGCTGATCTTCATATTCATATGGAAATACAAGGGACCCTGAACAGTCAAAACAGTCTTGAAAATGAAGAACAAAGTTGGAGGACTTTAATAACTTACTACAAAGCTACAGTAATCAAGACAGTCTGGTACTGGCATAAAGGGTAGGGTAGACATACAGATCAATGGAATAGAATGTAAGTCCAGAAATAAATCCTTACATTTGTAGTCAATTGATTTTCAACAAGAGTGCAAAGACAATTCAGTGAGGAATAGTCTTTTCAACAAATCGTGCTGGGACAAGTTGATATCCACATGCAGAAGAATGAATTTGGACCCTTTCCTCACTCATATATATAAATGAACTCAATCATAGACCAAAATGTAAGATCTGAAACAGTAAAACTTTTAGAAGAAAACGTAGATGCAAATCTTCATGACCTTAGATTAGGCAGTAGTTTCTTTTCTTTCTTTTTTATTGTGGTAAAATGGGCAGTGGTTCCTTAGGCATGACATCTAAAACACAAGCAACAACAACAAAAAAATAGGCAAATTGGACTTTATTAAAATTTAGAACTTTATGTTTCAAATGACACCATCAAGAAAATGAAAGCACACCCCACAGAATGAGAGAAGATATTTGCAAATCATTTATCTGGTAAAGAACTTTTATCCAGAGTATATAAAAACTCATACAATCAACAATAAAGACAACCCAATTAAAAACATAAGCAAAGAATTTGTTTTTTGTGTGTTTTTTGTTTTTTGGCTGCGCCACGTGGCATGTGGGATCTTAGTTCCCTGAACAGGGATTGAACCTGCACCCCCTACATTGGAAGCGCAGAGTCTTAACCACTGGTCTGCCAGGGAAGTCCCGCAAAGAATTTGATTAGACGTTTCTCCAAAGAAGATGTCCAAATTGGCCAACAAGTCCATGAAAAGAAGCCCAACACCCAGAGTCGTTAGGGAAATGCCCATCAAAGCCACAGTGAGATGCCACTGCATACCCTCTAGGATGGCTATGATAAAAAAGATGGACCATAAGTATTGCTGAAGATGTAAAGAAATTGGAACCCTCATATACTGCTGTGGGAATATAAAATGGTGTAGCCACTTTGCAAAGCAGTTTGGCAGTTCTTCAAAACCCTAAACATAGAGTTATATCCTGTATTCTAGTTAACACTCCTATTTGTATATCAAAGAAAATTGGAAACCTGCCCACACAAAACTTGTTCAGGAGTGTTTATAGCATTATTCATACTAGCCAAAAAGTAGAAACATTCCAAATATCCATCAGCGGATAACTGTATGAACAAACTGTGGTACAGCTATTCAATGGAATATTATTCAGCCATAAAAAGGAATGAAATACTGATCCATGCTATGAGATGGATAAACCTTGAAGATAGTATGCTAAGTGAAAGAAGCCAGATATGAAAGACACATATTTTATGACACCATTTATATGAAGTGTCCAGAATAGGCAGATCCATTCCATCAGAAAGTAGATTATTGGTTTTCATGGGTTTGGGAGAGGGGGTTGGAGAGTGACTGCTAAAGGATGAGAGGGGTTTCATTTTGGGGTGATAAAAATGTTCTGGAATTAAGTAGTGGTGATGGGTGCACAACTTTGTGAACATATTTAAAATTGCTGAATTATATACACTTTTTTATTTTTTAACATCTTTATTGGAGTATAATTGCTTTACAATGGTGTGTTAGTTTCTGCTGTATAACAAAGTGAATCAGCTATACGTATACGTATGTCCCCATATCCCCTTGCTCTTGCGTCTCCCTCCCACCCTCCCTATCCCACCCCTCTAGGTGGTCACAAAGCACTGAGCTGATCTCCCTGTGCTATGTGGCTGCTTCCCACTAGCTATTTTACATTTGGAAGTGTATATATGTCTGTGCCACTCTATCACTTTGTCCCAGCTTACCCTTCCCCCTCCCCGTGTCCTCAAGTCTCTCTACGTCTGCATCTGAACCTAGGGGCAGTACGTACACTTTAAAAGGGAGAATTTATTGATAGTGATATATTTACTAAAAATCACTAAGGAGTCATTCAAGTTTAAGGATCTGTTTTCCATTGGTATAGTAAACAAATGGAAAAAAAAGCTGGTCACGGCTATGAAACTGTAAATGAAGCTCTCTGAAAAATACAACAGAAGTAAATGTTTCTAGCCTGAGTGGAAATTTAGGTCCCCTCTTTCTAGAGGAGCCAGCATATTGGTTAGTGTCTGTGATGAGCCTTGTTTCTCCAATAAGCTGGCTCCCTGCTGAGGTCTCCTGTTTTTACGTAAGACTGTTCCTTGGGAATCTATAATCTATATTATTACTATTCTTTCCTGTCTGGGGTAACTGCCTTGGAAATGTAACAGCTTGGTATGCCGATGTTGACATCCATCTTGTGTATATCATTAGGAGAAGAAAAGTCAGCAGTCAATAGGGAGGTGTCTTTGTTGTCAGTTAGTTTTGGTTTCACAGTTCTTTTATATATATATATTTTTTTTCTTTTTTTTTAAATTTTATTTATTTATTTTTGGCTGTGTTGGGTCTTCGTTTCTGTGCGAGGGCTTTCTCTAATTGCGGCGAGAGGGGGCCACTCTTCATCGCGGTGCGCGTGCCTCTCACTATCGTGGCCTCTCTTGTTGCGGAGCACAGGCTCCAGATGCGCAGGCCCAGTAGTTGCGGCTCACGGGGCTAGTTGCTCCACGGCATGTAGTATCCTCCCAGACCAGGGCTTGAACCCGTGTTACCTGCATTAGCAGGCAGATTCTCAACCACTGCGCCACCAGGGAAGCCCCGGTTTCACACTTCTTGAATGAATAAGATGAATGTTATTAAATAACTGCTTTTCTCTTTTAAGACTTTTAAAAATGTCTCTTTTCTTCTTAGAAAATATGAAGAGTAGAGGAAATTATTAAGAAGTAGGAGGTAAGCTCTCAAACCTATTACTCAGAAGCTACCTATTAATCTTTTACATACTCTATTTTTGTTCTTTTCTGTAATTTTTTTCACATGTGGGCTATATCATACTATATGTATATAAATGTCATACATTGTATATGCTATATGTGTAACTATGTATATGCAGTTTAATGCAGTTTCACATCCTTATTTGTTTAGTTAATTACTAATTTTATTGCAGGTATTTTATGTATTTTTTTTCCCACATAGACTTAAGCTTTACAATTCTTTTGAAGAAGTTAAAAAGTGTTTTGGATTTTTAAAAGTTCCAGACAATTTTAAACACATAGAGAAGTGAAGAGAATGGTGTAACAAATTCTCATGTACCTATCAACATGCGTCAGCAGTTTTCAGTGTATGTCCGTGTTGTTCCATCTTTGAGGAGTAGAATAAAAATAGAAGCAGTTCTTCTTATTATAAACCTGCCATAGGAGAAGCAAAAATAAAATTAAAACTATGTTCTACTTTTATAGTTCACAAAGAAAAAAATATTTAAAATATCTGAAAGATTTTTAAGAAATTGCTTCATTAAAATGCTAGTGAAGGCAAGTAGTAACCATTATGAATGAATAACTTATCTGGCACTTGTGCAGTGTATTTATTTTCTCCTATTATTTTTTTATAGTATGTATACAGTAATATTGAGCTGCTTTTTTTTTTTTGGTACTTATTTGTGTTTTCCATTGTGTAGTTTTCTACCACATAATTTGTGGAAGTAACTAATCCACCAATTCCATCTTTTTGGGAATTTAAGTCTTTCTTCTTATTTTACACTTCACTGATAGTTATACATTATATTCCATAATACTGAAAGGGAGATTTTCCTCCATTATGAAATGGTCATGCCTGGTTTTTGAATAATACTTTTCTCTTTGTAATTATAAAAGTAACATATTTTCTATATTCATCATAGAAAAAATTTAGAAAATACGGAAAAGTACAAAGAAAAATATGTAATCTTAGTACCAGAAATTAACCAACGTTAATGATTTATTTCTATTCATATGACCTGAACTTTTAATATAGTGAACTTTCTTCTGTTACTCACTTTTGGGCATTTACATCATACATTATGGTTGTTTTTTTTGTCATGACGTCACTGTAGTTAATTATTTTTCACACTGGGGCGAATGATAGAGACAAGAGGGAGTTCAACTGATTTTTTTTCCCCTATTGCAGAATATTCTTATGATAACTTGAGGAACTGCAGATTTTAATGCTCTCTCCAAGGTAAATAATTGTATGCCCACCCGAAGTCTCGTGATTCTGCATTTCAAAGATGACAATGTACAGAGCTCCCTGGAGACCACAGCACTGTTGGCCTTTGGTGCTGGAAGTTGACTGCTGGGCCTTGTCTGTGCTCAGTCTTTCTGGTCTGAGCCAGACTTTCTGAGAATAAGAACTCTTTTAAAAAAAAAAAATTTATTTATTTGTTTATTTGTCTGTGTTAGGTCTTAGTTGTGGCACGAGGGATCTTCGTTGTGGCGTGCAGGATCTTTCGTTGCGGTGCACAGGCTTCTTTCTAGCTGTGGCATGCAGGCTCTAGAATGCATGGGCTCAGTGGTTATGGCCCGCAGGCTCTCTGGTTGTGGCACATGGGCTGTAGAGCGCACAGGCTTAGTTGCCCCGCGGCATGTGGGATCTTAGTTCCCTGACCAGGGATCGAACCCGCATCCCCTGCATTGGAAGGCGGATTCTTAACCACTGGACCACCAGGGAAGTCCCAAGAACTCTTTTTAGTGTTCAGCATCACAGGGCTCTATGTAAGTGGAATTTCTGGTATCTGTTAATTGAGAAAAATTTTCAAACTCAAAATAAGAATTTAGAAGTACTTTTTACATTCTTTTTGCATTTAAAGATTCACAACTGCATTGCATAAGTATGAAAATATGGCTAGGAATACTTAGGTCATGGATAATGCATGACTTGTGTCTGCACTAATTCTCAGACAGACTTTTTAAATAAATAATTAATTAATTAACTTTTGGCTGTGTTGGGTCTTCGTTGCTGTGCGTGGAATTTCTCTAGTTGCAGCAAGCGGGGGCTACTCTTCGTTGCGGCACGCGGGCTTCTCATTGCGGTGGCTTCTCTTGTTGGGGAGCACAGGCTCTAGGCGCATGCGCTTCAGTAGTTGTGGCACACGGGCTCAGTAGTTGTAGCTCGCAAGCTCAGTAGTTGTGGCTCACAGGCTCTAGAGCACAGGCTGAGTAGTTGTGGTGTGTGGGCTTAGTTGCTCCGTGGCATGCAGGATCTTCCTGGACCAGGGCTCAAACCCGTGTCCCCTGCACTGGCAGGCAGATTCTTAACCACTGCGCCACCAGGGAAGTCCCTCTCAGACAGCCTTTAATCACTCCACCCTCTCACCTCAGGGGCAGGGGTCAATAGTGTTTGCAGGTTGGGAACCAGTGCTCTGGCCTTTCCAAATGGCTTGTTTTCCCTTGAGCAGGCCATAGTCTGTTCTTTTTTGTGTTTTGTCCATATGTATTTGCACATTCCTTTTATCTGAAATGCTTTTTTGCATTTTTCCTATCCCCGCATTCCTCCCACTCCCCAAGAAGGAATTGAACTCTACTAATGACTGCCAAGGACTGTTTTCTTCTGATTTTCAACTCAAGCAAACTTCATTCATTCAAAAGCTATTTCTCGAGTGCCATGTTTGTACAAGGCATGGCTGTAGGCATTAGGTGAACAAGATAAGCAAGGTCCCCTCTTTCATAAGACTGACAGTCCTGTGGGAAAGTCAGACAGCAAATAGGTAAACAAACATGCGATAAATTGCAACTTGTCATAAATGCTTTGAAGAGAACAGGATGCAGTGACAAGGGACCGACCCCCTAGAGTGGTCTTTAAAGGGCTTGCTGAGGAGGTGACATTGAAGCTGAAGTGACAGCCAGGCCAGCCCAGGCATAAGGAGAATGTTTCAGGCATTAGGAACAGCAAGAGATAAGGCCCCGAAGTGGTAAAGAGTTTGGCACCGAAAAGAGGCCCGTGCCTGTGACTGGTGTTCAGAGATATTTGGCTCGGACATTCAAATTTGGGAGGCATCAGTTTTATAGGCATTTAAAAAATTCATGGAAAGGCATGCTTATTATTTGGGGGTGAGCTTTGGGAGAGAAGCAGAGATGGTTAAAGAAACTTGAGGAGGTGCAGCCAGAGAAGTAGCAGGAAGGCACGCTCGTTTGTGGGAAATTTTGGGGAAGGAAGGAGGGGTCAGTTTTGGGATGCCTCCGAGAGGCGGGGTTAGTGAAGTAGGTCTGCCGGCAGGGCCGTCACTCGTGCTCCTGACCAGGCGGCTGCAGTGGACGGGTGGCAGGGGGCCCGAGGGGAGGGCCGCAGGGTGGACAGGGAGTGCCTCCGTGCAGCTTGCGGGTGTAGACAGCTGCTTACAGGGGCTCCGCCGTCCCTGGTGTTGCTGATGGAAGGCCTGTGAGCTCCAGGGGCCTTGAGGAAGTGTCTCAGCTGCCGGGAGTGAGCCAACAGAGGGGAGCTTGCAGGTAGATGCTGGAGAGCAGGCAGCTGAACAGGTGGAGGGGGCTGCCCCGGGTCGCTGGTGGCTGTCCCAGGTGTCTCATCTTGCCTGCTTTACTGAGCGAGCAGCAGGTGAGCCTTTCAGGAGGGAGCGGCAGGGTTGGGTAGACAGGCGTCTGCGGAGAAGCCGGGAAAGCTCTTTGAGAGAGAAAGACAAGCAGAGTTGCCAGAGAACGTGAGCTGGAAGGCTGCTGGTGGCGAAGGGCTTTCTGAAGTTTGAGATCAGTTTAAAACCAGCCTGGTTGGGTATGTGTTCTTCTCTTCCGCACGGTCAGCCCTGCAGGCCTGAGAAGGCAGCCGCTTCAGTGTGTCTGGTCCACCCAGGGTTTGGGATTACTAGGCAATGACTCCCGAGGGAGAGACAGTGGAGGGTAGCTCCATGCTGTTGACACCTCCGTGGAATTTAATGCAGACTCAAAGGAAGGTGAGACTGGGAAGGAGTTTATGGAATCGACGAGGTTGAGGCAATGCACTTGAACAAAAGAGCTGGAGGGATGGGCAGTTGTGGTGGGAAAGGAGGATGGCATGGCAGGGAACTGAGGACCAGGCCAGGAGGGCTTGCTGGGGCCTAGAACAGAAGGCTGAAAGGAGCGGGTGTTGTCAGCCGAGGGGTGGTGAAGCCGCTACAGGAGATGAGAGGAGCTGGGGAAGGAGGCAGAGAGGCCAGAGGCCGCATCCGCGGTGGGTGAGGAGTGACTGGGGGAGTGACGCGTGAAAGCTGGAGGGGGGGCGGGTGCTGCATCTGCCTGGTGTGCGGTGGCAGGGGCCCATCCTGAAGTGCCCTGCTGAATTCCCTCAGGCAGCCGCTTCTCCTTTCTCTGCCACTGTAGCACCATGTCCAGGCCCCCGGCTTAGGGCCTGTCCCTGTACCGCCACCACCGCCTGCTTTTCTGTCTCGTCCTTCTTCCAGGCAATGACCTCCTTGAGGGCCTTGACCAAGTCTTACCTTTTGTGCTTTCCAGGAGTTAGCCTGGGGCACTTGTCACACCGCTGGCCCAGGGTCTGTTCACTGAGTGACTGTGTGGCTACCAGTGAGTGGGCTGTGGGATGTCCAAGGAGGAGAGAGAATCACTGCTGGCGGGGCCCGGCCGGGCGTCTTTAAAGGTTCACACCGTATCGTAATTATACAAATGATGATAAGGCAGAAAAATTGTCTTATTGATAGAAACAACTGCTTTTGCCTACTGTGGATTGGTTCTGCTCGTTTCTAGATTTCGGGGTTGGCTTGTCATTATGATGCCTGCTTTCTACATATTTTCCAGGGAAATTTTTGATGTGCTTATTGATTCACTGGTGCTCGTAATTTAAATTGTACTACTTGATGCTGTGATATGGAATATTATTTTATTGAAGCTTCCTGAGTGCTTTGTAATTTGATTTCTTGTTTCTTAATCTTCTACTTCTCATGCCCCATATAACTTTAACATTTTCATGTTTGAGTTATTAAGTACCCACACTTTGAACTTTCAGTGAGGCAGTGGTATATAGTATTGTACTATAACAAAAATAATACTAACTTTGGGGCCAGGCAGATCTGATTTTCAATTACCACTCGACAGTTATTAGCTTTAAAATCTTGGGCAGGGTTGTTGTTGTTGGGTTTTTTTTTTGCGGTACGCGGGCCTCTCACTGTTGTGGCCTCTCCCGTTGCAGAGCACAGGCTCCGGACGTGCAGGCTCAGCGGCCATGGCTCACGGGCCCAGCCGCTCCGCGCGGCATGTGGGATCTTCCCGGACAGGGGCACGAACCCGTGTCCCCTGCATTGGCAGGCGGACTCTCAACCACTGCGCCACCAGGGAAGCCCCTGGTTTTTTTGTTTTTTTAAAAAATTTTTTTAGCCTAACCTTTCTAAGCTTCATTTCTTTATCTTCAAAGTGGGAGTAATGGGAATGCCCTGGCGGTCCAATGGTTAGGACTCAGCACATTCACTGCCGTAGCCTGGGTTCAATCCCTGGTCGGGGAACTAAGATCCCGCAGGCTGCACGGCCAAAAAAAAAAAAAAAAGTGGGAGTAATAATGCTTGCCCATCTCAGAGGTATCTCACTGTCTCTGTTGCCACGCTTCTTCCCTCAACCGTCACAAGTTTCCACATCCCTCACTTGCTTAGGCTTTTTCCCCCAATTAAGTGCCATAACTGATGTAGGACGTCCTGTCCATGTTTCGAGACAAAGCTTAGACTGAGCCTTGTCTGACTGGTTTTGACTTGGTCATTCCAGGCCTTCTTGATCCATCCCTTCTGTAAACAACCACAGTACTTATTCATAGCCCTTATTTGGCAGGTGCGGCATTCTATCTGTGAAGTCTGCTAACTGTACATCCTGTGTTTGTGGGTTTTTTTTTTTTTACTATTTGTGTATTTGGCTGCACTGGATCTTAGTTGTGGCATGCAAGATCTTCGTTGCGGCACACGGGACCTTTTAGTTGTGGCATGTGGGATCTAGTTCCCCGACCAGGGATGGAACCTGGGCACCCTGCATTGGGAGCGTGGAGTCTAACCCACTGGACCGCCAGGGAAGTCCCTGTGTTTGTGCTGAATTCTCACATTGACAAGCTTTTTGTGGTGAGTACGTATCTCTTGTTCTCTCCAAGTAAGTTGGAAGCGTTTTCAAGTCAAGTCATAGATTATAGTTATTTCTTTTGTATCTTCTGTAATGAGATGTGATATATGATAAATTGATGGTTAAATAAAAGTAATCAAGATAATGGGCAAACAGAGAAGACAAATGTATTTACCCCATCCATGTAGTCATTCTACAGATACCCACTACATACATGACTACATATATGTTAGATCGAAGCACATGGCTGCAATATTTTGTGGCTCCTTTTAACTGGTAGAATCCATTTGCTCACATTTTTGTTCTGGGCTGACCTTGTGACTTGCTTTGACCCATAGAATGTTACAGAAGTGATTTGCACGTTCTGTGTCCTGGGCCTTGAGAGGCCTGGCCACTTCCCTTCGCCATCTTGGAATGTTCCAACCACGTATAATGAACTGCAGACTATATTACTGAGTGGTTAGAGGTCACGTGTGGCAAGAGGTCCAGCCAACAGCCAGCATCAGTGCCTCAGACATGTGGGTGATGCCGCTGTAGACTCTTCAGCTGTAGTCAGGCTGGCAGATGACAGCAGCTGCCTGAGTGATCCCAGGCAAGATTAGCAGAAGGACCTGCCAGCTGAGCCCAGCCAGTCTCTACATTTAGGAGAAATACTAACTCATTGCTGTTTTCGGCCACGAGTGAAAATGGTCCTACCTTGAACTTCTCTTATGGAGAAGCCTGTAGTAGACGCAGAAGATCAGAGTTCACAGCTGGTTCTGTTCTCTGCCCCTGTCCTCGGCACTCGTCTATGGTTGTGGCCCAGGTGCCACAGAGTAGGGACCGTAAGTAAGGGATCGAGAGAGGATCTAGTTTTTATTATTTATTTATTTTAATGTAAAGTACTTTTTATTTTATTTTATTTTTGGCCACGCCACGTGGCATGTGGCATCTTATTTCCCTGACCAGGGATCCAACCCGGGCCCCCTGCCTGGGAAGCGCAGAGTCTTAACCACTGGACCTCCAGGGAAGTCCTGAAGCTATTTTTAAAAAATGCCCTGTGCAGGGCTTCCCTGGTGGCACAGTGGTTGAGAGTCCGCCTGCCGATGCAGGGGACACGGGTTCGTGCCCCGGTCTGGGAAGATCCCACGTGCCATGGAGCGGCTGGGCCCGTGAGCCATGGCCGCTGAGCCTGCGCGTCCGGAACCTGGGCTCCGCAACGGGAGAGGCCACAGCAGTGAGAGGCCCGCGTACCGCAAAACAGAAAACAAACAAACAAAAATGCCCTGTGCAGGCCCTTCCCACCTTTAATCTTACTTAATGAATGTGGAGCCAGTGTTCTTCCCATTGCCACTCAGGAAGTGGCAGAGTCAAGACTGGAGGCTGTCTCACATGTGTACATTACATCAGGCTGTCCTGCTGTGTGTTTCTTCATTCTTGCTGAACCTGGTATTTTTTAACTTTTTCCTGTTGGCCTGCAGCAGAGTTGGGCTGCTTCTTGTGATGTAATTGTAAATGCTTAGGAAACTCTCTCTGGGGGGTACAGAGGGGAGAACACATATACTTATTTGCTTGGGTAGCTAAAAATATCTGTGCAAGGAGGTACAGGAAGCTAGCGACAGTCTTTACTTTTAGGTGGGGAAACGCAGTGGCTGGGGGACAGGCGTGGGAGGGAGGTCTTGTACTTTTGTGCAGGAGGGGATCATCCGTTACTTCTTTTTTTAAATTAAGGAGAAAAAGAGAGAACAGAGAGGACCAGTCTGCTTAATGCATGAGGGCTTCTAGTATCTCATTCTGTGGGTTTCCTCCATAAGGAGTTTGTGACCTACTTTTGAGTGTGCTAAGCCTTTACTGCATAATTACCATCAAGAAGCATATACTTATTTGTTAGAAATCTTATAGAATTCCAACTGAAGAGGAAGTTTTTATATAATATGTATTTTAAAAATCACAGGAAAGAGACTTGAATGCAGGGCTCCTTCCTCCCTGGGGAGTGGAGACTTTACTCTCCTGCCTGTTGCTTCCCAGCTAAGCATGAAGTCTGACCTTCTTTCTCTGAGTCAGAACAAAACTAGGCCAGACTTGTAGTAACAAGGGTTTGAAGGTGGGGAAGGGAAACTTATGGCCATGCAACCTTAGAAAATTACTTACCTTTGCCTCAGTTTCTTCCTCTGTAAAATAGGGATGTTAATATCTCCTTTAAAATAGGGATGTTAATATCTCCTTTATAGAGTGGGTTGGAGAATTAGAGATAGTCTGTATAAATCATCTAGCATAGAGCCTGACACCTCATGTGGATGCTCAAAAACGGTATCATCATCATCATTGCTGGTTAGTGTCTGTTGATTTTAGGCCCCTTGAAGGAATAAAGGATATGAGATTCTTTTCATTGAGAATGAAAGATAGATGTTTAGGGGAAGAAGGAGTGTATCAGTTATCCACTGTTGTGTAACAAAGCACCACAAATCTCGTGGCTTAAAACAACAATGAACTATTTCTTACCCTTTTGTGGTTTAACCTGGTGGTTTTTGTCTCCTTAGATGTATTTGTGTAGCCGCAGTCAGAGGATGACAGGAGAGGCTGAATGGTCCCTCCGTGGACTCACTCATGTGTCTGGCAGGTGCTGCCGGCTGTTTTTGAAGCATGTTGGTTCTCCTCTGATGGCCTTTCGTGTTCAGGAGTCTTAGACCAGCTTTCTGACAGCACAGCAGTCACGCAAGCTCCACGTGACCTCTGCTCGCTCCTGCAGTCTCTGATTTCCCACTGGCCAAAGCAAGGCTCAGACCAATCCCAGGGTCACTGTGGGGGGATGAGACCCCACCTCGGTGGAAGAGGGAGTAGCAAAGCATCTGTGGCCCTTTTTAATCTCTCACAAGCTTGACGTTATTAGAGCTCCTTCTTGGGCTAAAATTGGGCCCAGAAAGAAAAGGTTCTGTTGGTTTCTCCACTTTTCCTGTATCACTGAACCCTTCATTAGTCTGACTTAGGAGCTCATTAGGGAACTGGGGATATTTTGTTTGGACTAAAAGTTGGAGTGAAGGGTAATAGCTCCTTTTCTGTATTTGAAGATCTTTCTTGGGAAGGAGGGACTAGTTTCAGGGTGTGGAGATGACTGGAAAGCACGTATTGCCTCCATTTAAGGAAGGATTGCCACGTGAGACAGTGAGTCTTCTTGATTGGAAGTAAAGCAGAAGATGGGTAATTAAGTGCCAGGTACTTTGTAGGAGGGTTTTCCTAATTGAATGACTTGGCTTGTTTCTCATTCTAGAACTCAGAGAGAGCATTGTGCTTTTTTGCTGTGGGGAGGAATGGGGTGGGGGTGATGACAGGAAGGGAGAGATTCCCTGTGCTCAGACTGGAAGAGTCACCCTGCACCGAATTTTAACCTTACTTGATTTATAAGGTCAGCTCTACCTGCTGAACCCCTGAGAGTCGGCGTCTACTGTCGGTGCGAAGAACGTTTCTATTTGGTACAGTGTCGGGGGGATGCTGCATCTTGAAGACAGGTTTTCTGTGCGTCTTCTTGGGTTAGAATGGAAGGAATTGAGAGAAGAAATTGTAACAAATAAATGTGTACAATTGTTCCAGCAGCTGTAGGTTAGATGGTCGGCCTGTTTAATTTGTCTCATGAAAATGATTTTGGTACTTTCCCCATATCATGTGTTTTGCGCTACCCCAAGCGTGATTTTGAAGTCTCCTGATTTTGTAACAAAACACCCAGCCCAGTTGGTGCTATTGTCAGTGGAGAACACTGTGTCAATAGAATGTGATCAGAATGTGAGCCTAGTTCCTTTTCTCCCTCCATCACTCTCTTTGGAGGAAGAGGCAGGGACCACTACCTACTCACCCTGTTGTAAAGCCGCTGAGCAAGAAGTTTGGTGTAGGTGCTGCCTTTGGCTTTGGTTAGTGTTACCGGGCTGGCCAGTTTGGTCAGTGGTGTTTCTGCGGAGCCTGCCTCACTTCCGGCGCCTGGATTTTTAGAAGACTGAGAGCGAGACAATAAGCTACAGTACCTACGGGATTCAGGCACAGAGTGGTGTTAGGTTTTCGGTGGGAAGCAAAAGTTAAGCTACAGATAAATCTTCCAGCAGAAGCAGATGATTGCTCCCCCGACTGGCGCATTTACAAACTGGAAAATTGTGAGAAACCTCAACCCCCCAACTGTCAAGCTCACTGGCTCTTTGCTTTGGGCCTCAGTGTTCTTCCTGATAAAAATAATAATTACGTTATTCGGATATGGTTGCCAAGCGTTCATGCTTCTCGCTCCACTTGTGCTTGTAAACGATGCTGCCGCATGAGCTGCTTTGTCCTTGATTGAACGTTTCCGAGCCCTGGAGAGTTTTGTTACCTGTGCTGATTTGTCGTTCTCTTCTCTAACTTTTCAGAATGGACTGCTGAATTATGAAGTATTCCAGACCCAGGAGGAGAACGTCACTCTGCCACTCACTCCCTTTTCCCCTACTAGTTATTTAAATTGGACTTTTAATATCCTACCAGCTGCTCTTCAGACACACATGGTGCATTGTTGCCATTCCCCAGATTGCATCTCTGAAACACAGGCTCTTAGTAACCTTCAGCAAACAAAGAGGCCGCCTCCCGGGGACGCTTGCTGGGAGGGTGTCACCCTGACTGCCCTCTAGCTTCGGCTGGCTCTGGATTGGAATTCCACCATGGAGCCTCGCATGGAGGCCTGCCTGGCACAGGTGCTACAGAAGGATGTGGGGAAGCGACTGCAGGTTGGCCAAGAACTGATAGACTATTTCTCGGACAAACAGAAGTCTGCCGACCTTGAGCATGACCAGACCACATTAGACAAACTCGTGGACGGACTCGCTACCTTTTGGGTGAACTCCAGCAATTACAAGGTAAGCCATGCGCTGGAAGACGCTCTTCTAGGTGGCCGGGCAGCCGTGGGGGATCAGAATGGGTCCTAGAAGAATCCTTTGTGAGCCGTCAGCATGATTCCTTGCTTTCCAGTAAGAGCAAGTAGAGTTTTCTTTGATTTTTGTTGGAGCTCAGAAAACCCCTTGTCCTTTAGCGCACTGAGAGAAAGCCAAGTGACCGGATAAAGAGAGGCTTTTATGTGGGAGAGGTTGCAAGCATTTGCAGCCTTGAAGTTAAAGTGACTATCGCGTCTAGCAGTGAGTGGCCCTTCGTGAATAGCAAGTGGCTTCACCGATTTTCTCTGGGGGTGGAATTGGCAGTAGGATGTGGGCATTTTACCTGCATTTTAGCTGTTTTGAAGTCGGCCCAGGTACTCAGCCAAGGTCCCTCCGGTGACTTGTGTGTAAAGGCCTGGAGGATATCCTTTAGGTTCCAAAGATCAAGGCTCTTCAGGTGCCCTTGGCGGGTGGGAAGGGCCAGGCGGGGTCCCATGACCCGACTGAGTTGTGAAGGTTGATTGTGTTGCCATTCGAGGACTAAGTTTTCATGAATGAAAACTGGGCTGGGCTCAAAGTGCTGAAGAGGTGTCGGTTCCCCGCCTTGCCCTCCCCACCTTTAGTTTGTTAAGAAGGTGGCCCCTTTGGATCCGGTTGAGGTGGAAGACATCGTGGGACATGTGCTAATAGGTGCTATAGACATTATAGACAGTCGGGCTTCCAGAAACAGAACCTTTTGCGATTTTTTCATTGAACCAGTCTTCTGACATGGATTCGGACTTGGAAAGGGTGCTTACAGGATTTCTTTGTTTGCTCTAGTATAGACTGTTTTCCAATTACATTAAACCTTGATCTTATCTAAGAGTCAGCAGGCTTTAGACTTGTTACCTCGGGCCCTAATAGTTCACTTACAACTCGATGTAAAATTTACCCTAATAGTCTTTGACAGCCGAGCTTAAATTTCCTGTTTCATTCATCTGTTTTATTCATTTAGCTGAAATTAACAAGTGCTGGCTGCTGGGTGGTGGGAGCGTTACAAAGGGGAGGGTGATGGAGACTCTCTAGTCCCTTACATTTTTGAGGTCTGGTAAGTCTCCTTGTCTGTGTTTGAATCATGGCTCCACGAACCTTTCTGTGTGCAAATCAGGATGCTTCTGGCTCAGAGTAACTGAATGCTGACTTAGTTGACTTAAAGTTATCTATCATAAGGAGATTGAGTAATTTCTGTTAAGTCTGCATAGTTAATGCAATGGCCAGGGAAGAAGAATGTCTGCTTGTGTCCTTTACTTGGTACTTGGGAGGAAACCTTCTCTGAAGCTCCCCAGCAGACTTTTTTACACTGCATTGGCCAGAATGGCTTTGCGCGCACACCATAGTATCGCTGGAAATGGACAGGTGTCCACGGTGGCCTTCAGCCATCACGCTCAACCTCCGGGCCCTACAAAGGGGTTCAGCCTCCCCTGAGCGAAGTGTGTGGCCGAGTGGAAGAGGCGGGGTACTCGGGTGGTATCGGACTCCTGATAGGAAGGAGGAGGTGAGGGATAGGAGTATCAGTCAGTATTAAGACTTGGTTCCTGTCTTCAAGGAGCTCGTAGTCTGGGGAGCAGGGGTGTGTGTGTGTGCATGAATAAATAAGGGAATAGTTCCAATCAGTGTCGAGTGTGCAGTAATAGAGATGCACAGAATTTTGTGGGAAGACGGAAGAAGAAAGTATTAACGTTGTCTAGAGGAACCCAGAGGTTTGAAAACTGAGTCTTTTTTTCGTAATAGGAATTGCAGAGTCACAAAGGAGTGAAAGATTAAGACTTGACCCTTTGTGAAGTACTTTCTAAGAAAGACAGCTCGGTGGGAAGGAAAGCAGGCAGATGGGGTTTGCTGCTGACTCGCGTGCCGTCATGGACAAGTCACTTTACCTGTCTGTGCAGGGCAGGTGTTTGACTACATCTTCTCTCAGGGCCCTCAAGCTCTGATATCTTGTGTGACTTCATACCGATGGCTTTGGAGTCAAGGCCATGTCTTGTGGTTCTGATCTGACCCAGTGATGAGCACCCCCCTGGTCTCTAAGGTCTCTAAGTATGGTGACTATGGGCCTTGTTCACACCTGGAGCCTAGAGCCTGGAACATAGCAGGTGCTCAACGAATCCTGGTTACCTGTGTGAACTCAGGAACTTAGGCATACTCTCGGCAAGTGTTCCTGGTTGCTTTACTGAAATCTGGAAACGTATCTTTTAGGGACCCATACCTGTTTTTTTCCTTTATCGTAGAGCAAGATTTCTCCTTCAGAGCCCGAAGTACACTTTAAGTTTTATTCGAAGGGATTCACTTTGTATTAAATAATTCTCTGAAGCTTGGCTTCTTGAAATTTTTTATTTTTAAATTCAGGACTAAAAAGATAAGAGAGGAAAAGGGAAGTACTTTTGGCTTTCCAAAACAGTAGTGCTTGGGTATTGTTATTCCTTTTCCTAGCAGGGAATGTAGATGAATGCAAGGACAAGGTCTTATTTAAAAAAAATAGTTGGCTGAAGCTTGAATCACTTTACCTTTGAGTATTTGTTAACATGGTAGACAAATTTGTACCTCATTTTGATTAAAGTTTAATAGCTATCATTTCTTGCTTATTTACCGTATGCATTCAGTATCTCATTTAATCTTCATAACACCCCTGCAAGGTAGATGGTGGTATCCTAATTTTATACATGAGGTCACTGAAATTACTGAGAATTGCGAGGTAATTTCTACTTGTGATTATGGAACTGGGATTTAAATGTAGGTCTCTCTGGGGACCTCCCTGGTGATCCAGTGGTTAAGACTCCATGCTTGCACTGCAGGGGGCGTGGGTTTGATCCCTGGTTGGGGAACTGAGATCCCACACACCGCACAGCGTGGCCAAGTAAATAAATAAATAAGTAATAAAAAAATGTAGGTCAGGCTTCCCTGGTGGCGCAGTGGTTGAGAGTCCGCCTGCCGATGCAGGGGACACGGGTTCGTGCCCCGGTCCGGGAGGATCCCACATGCGGCGGAGTGGCTCAACCCGTGAGCCATGGCTGCTGAGCCTGTGCGTCCGGAGCCTGTGCTCCGTAACGGAAGAGGCCACAACAGTGAGAGGCCTGCGTACCACAAAAAAAAAAAAAAAAAAAAAAATGTAGGTCTGTCTGATTTCCTAGCCAGTGTTCCTTTCAGAAGAATAGAGGTCAGCAAACTTGAAGAATAGAGGTAAACATATTAGGCTTGGTGGGCCCTGTGGTCTTCTTGTAAATATTTAACTAGTTTGGGCCATTATGATGCAAAAGCAGCCCCAGAGAATGTGTTCATGAATGGGTGTGGCTGTGTTCCAGCAAGACTTAACGTACAGGAACAGGTAGAAGGTCAGTTGGTCCCCTGGACCATAGTTTGCCAACCCCAGCACTAGCTAGAACATTGAGCACCTACTATGTGTAAATGCTTCTCCTTTACTGGTGGGAACCATTCGTGATTCAACTGGGGAAAGAGTGATATATATAATTTGCACATAAGTTGGGAATAACGGAGCATTCATTTAGGTTAAATAGAACACAGTTTGCTTTTGGAGCATTTTAGCTCTCTTGTGCAGACTCATTTTAGGGTCAGTATGTGTTCTGCTAGCCTATCGCTGGTTATCTGCTGTGAGCTGGCTGTGATCACAGGTGCCTCTCTACACGGGGTGCTGAATTGAATCTCGGAGACAGAGTGTTGGGTGAAGTAGAAAAGAGTAACTTTATTGCTTTGTCAGGCAGAGGGGGTTAACAGCAGGCTCCTGCTCTCGAAAACTAAGTGTCCCTTGAGGAGGAATCAGGACCCTGCCCCAAGGCTGCACTGTTGTTTCCTGGCTGCTCCTCCCATGTCTCTCCATCCCCTCCCTTCCTGGATTAGCAACCGTTGGAATCTGCCCCTCGGAACTCAGGGAAGGTCATGGAGGCTGAACGGAAGGGCTCCCCGTACCCAGGAGCCCCTACAGGTCCTGCTCAGTTTCAGCTTTGGACTTTCTTGGGTCACCTTGGGGAGTGAGTAATTGGTTCTTTAAGTAATGTCCTCATACAGGCGGCACACCCTGGGGCTACACTGTGGGGCACCTTTCACTACCCCACCCCACCCCGTTGCTGGAAGAGCTTCGTAAGTCTTCGATGTCACCGTGACCGTGGGAGACACGGAGGAGATGGGAGACTTCTTCTTGATTATGGGGCTTCTTTTCTAGATTAGTCTGACATTAAAAATAAAAATAACAACGAAAAATTTGAATATGGCTGCCCTCATTGATGTGGTCTCCTCTTCCTGTTTTTCCTGAATAAAACTCAAAGAAAGAGGAAGATGGTGGAGTAGATTCCTGATGTACCTCCAGCCACTTTTGTTGTCTCCCCCTGCCCCTTTAGGTGAGAAGGGATGAAGGTAAGAGTGAGCTCACCTGGGGAGGCCACCTGGGCCATGGCAGTTGGAGGGAATTGAGGGAGCCTTTCCCAGCTTTCCCAGGTCATCTGAGCAACTTGTACTGAGCCAAACAGCTCCGTGCGTGCAGCCTGGCAGGTTCTCACAGGGCAGGAATGTGTGCGTCTAGTGGGCTGATCGGAACAAAGCATCCCAGTGGGGACCAGGTGCTTTTGTGAATATAGTCCCGCAGTCCCTTCTCTGCAGTTACAAATTCCCCAAATCTCTGAAGGCCTAGTGTTCTTCATTTTTCATTTGATGTGAAGTGAACCGATGTGAGAGTACTTATGGTCCTTATTTACCTGCTTAGGGCATGTTGTGCTGTAGAAATATTCACGTTTGATGGTGGGTGCTGGCCCAGGTTCTGTTCAAGGGGATACCTATCTATCCATCTATCCATCTGTCCATCTATCCACCTATCCATCTGTCCCTGCCTGTCTATCTATCTGTCTAAAACTGTGTGCAGCATTTTACCTTTCTAAAACATGAAAATTCTGTGTTCCAGAGCACATTTGGCCTCCAGAGTTTTGGATAAGTGACTGTGGACTCGTATTTAATATTGTAGAATAATAATAATGACCCACGGTTATGGGACATTTCCTATGTACCAGAAGTTGTGCTAAAGATGTGTTCATTTTAACGTATCATTACCATATGAAGTAGATCTTGTTATCCTCATTTTACAGATGAAGACATTGACGTGCACATAAATCAGGTAACTTGTTTAAGGCGACAGAGCTGGTAATTAAGGTTTCTGGGACTTGAACCCAGGTGTTCATGCAATGGCTGAAGTACATTAAGCACCTATCCTGTGCGGGTACTGCCCTGGGGGTGGGCATACCGTGGGAAAAGACAGGCCCGGTCCCTTCCCTCACAGTGTCCGGCCAGCGCTGGGCAGTCTCGCTCTAAATCTAATATATGTGGACTCCAGCCCTGTGCACTGTTGTCTCAAAGCCCAGGCCGTGCTGACTTGTATTTGAAATTTGTAGGTTCCCTCTTAACTGAGGGCTTCCTTCCTCCCCGCCCTAATGGTCTTCATGGTGTAAAGGGGGGACAGGTAAGGCAGATGAGAGGACAGGGCACAGTGTAGGGTAGGGAACAATCAACTGTTAAATTGCATCGTAGGAGCGTCTGTAAATGCCGTAGTGCCCAGAAGCAGACTGCAGAAGGTTTAGTCTCTCCTTAGCTGCTTTACGGGGCGCAGTGTGACCCCTGCCCCAGATCAAGTGCCCTTTATGGCTGGAGGGGCAGGTGCTGACAGATACCTGGAGGCCCCTCTGTTTTCCCTTGCCTATCTCTAGAACCTTGGCTTCCATTGAGGCTTTTATTTTCCCCCTTTGCCCTTGAGAGGAGAGCCACAAAAGATGATTGGATTCAGATTAAGTGACTTCTGTTTCTGTTCTTGGCTTGGTGCTGACCTAGCGATGAGGCCTTCCAGAGGCTGTTCATTCTTCCCAGGTTTACCCTGCAGCATTGTCCTGTGGGTTGCAAGAAGTGAATTTTTCTGGGTGTAGTTTAAAAAGACAGGTGCCTCTCGCAAGTAGGAAAGCTACAGTAAGCAGTACTAAGCAAAAGCAAAAGCAAAAGCAAAAAAAAAAAAAAAAATCCAGGAAAAATTATTGCAAGAAAATTTATGCAGCAGCTTGTCAAATAAAAATGGTGTCCTTAATGTATGTGATTAATGGCATTTCTTTCTGAATATGTGTTTATGTACATGCAAGGGCAGCAAAGTGTATTTGGAAATAATTCATGTTGGAGCATGAACAGTCTGGATTCCTGTCCTGGCTCTGCCACTTAGACTTTTGAGCAGGTCACTCTACCCATCTGTGCAGGGGGTCTGATGATACCTGGTACATAGCATTGTTATAAGGGTCCAGTGAGCCAGTGTACGAAGGTGCCAGGACTGCTTGGTAGCAGCACGTGGTCAGTAAAAGAAGCAGATGAAGATATGTAGTTATTGGGCCCAATGATAACAAGATCTGTAGAAAGGGAACTTTTACGTGGGACTGAGTTAGTGTGCCTTCCTGTAGTCCTTGTCAGCCTGTGCCCTGGAGCAGAGGCCTGGATCTTTTGTAATACAGTAAGAATCCTTGAACCCTGCACTGTTGATAACAGAGGCTCTGAGCAGAGCAGCCGCTAGCCGGAAATTCTGAGGGTGAGTTTAAAACCTACTGGCAAAGGCAGTCCACTGATCGAGGACCCCTGTTTTCGGAGGGTTTCACTTGTTCTTTTTAATACTTTGCCTGGTTTCAGAAAGCTAAAATTGAAATGAGGATACATACGATAAAAGAAGTCATAAATTGGATGTCGAAGCAAAAAGGAAAAGAAGCAGCTGGGGTGAGAGCATGGAGCTGACAGTGAGGCTGATGTGTACGAATGGCTCACATTTATGAGGCACTCGTGTGCGGGATCCCTGAAGCGCTTGGCGGTCATTGCCTCCTGTGATTGTGAGGCAGGTACCCCGTGACAGGCCCTGGGATTGGTCCCGTTCTACAGCTGGGAGAAGAGCAGTGAAGCAACTTGCCCAGGGTTATATAACTAGAAAGTTATTTTGATCTGGATAGTCTGACCTTCGAGCCCACATCCGCATCCATGCAGTACGGCTTCCTTTATAACGTTGCGACAATATTTATAGCATATTTATCAGAGCAAAAGAGTGTAAGGACATACCTCACAGCTACCAGTGATGACTTTAGGAGGTCGGGTCCTGAGTGAGAGATAAGCAACTCATTTTGTACTTTAATAACCAAAATTATTTAAGATCAGTGTATTTAAAACAGTTCTTTGGCTGGTCTTAATAGAATCATGACAGTATGTACTTTTTAAAGTTTTTATTTTGGAAAATACTCAGACCTACAGGGAAGTTTCACAAAACAGTGCAAAGAAGCATTATTTACTATAGCCAAGATATGGAAGCAGCCTAAGTGTCCATCAGTCAATGAATGGACAAAGAAGATGTGGTGTGTCTACACACACACATACACACACGCAAACACACACACACACGCACGCACACAATGGAATATTATACGCACGCACACAATGGAATATTATTCCACCATGAAAAAGAATGAAATAATGCCATTTGTGACATGGTTGGACCTTGAAGACATTATGCTAAGTGAACGAAGTCAGACAGGAAAAGACACACCCTGTATGATCTTATATGTGGAATCTAAACAAAACAGAACACAAACGAAGCTCACAGGTGGTCGGTTGCCACAGGGAAGGGTCCGCGTTGGGCGAGATGGGTGGAGGCTCAAAAGGCACAGACTTCCAGCTCCAAATGAAGTACTGGGGGTAACATGCAGCGGGTATCACATAGCCGAAAGTTGGTGAGAGAGCAAATCTTACAAGTTCCCATCACAAAAGAAACTTCCTGTAACTATGTATGGTGATGGATGTTAACTAGACTTCTTGCGATGATCATTTTGCAGCATGTACAAATATCGAATCATTATGTTGTACACCTGAAACTAATGTCATGATACCTCACAAAACAAATAAACCCAAAGCCAACATACCAGTGCAAAAAATTTCCATGTGTTTCATTCAGACCCCAGTGGCAATACTTCACCACTTGTTTTATCTTCTCTGTATGTGCATTTTATTATCCTTTGTGAGTTGTAAGACATATTCATGTTTCCTAAAAACATGGGCGTTCACTTACGTAGTCTTACACAGGTATCTAGAGCAGGATTAGGATGGATAGAGTACTAATATCCGGTCTGTGAGCCTTATTCATATTTTACCTGTTGTCCTACAAATGTCCTTTATAGCAAAAGAAAAACAATTTTCTGGTGCAAATGCAGTCCAAGCTCACAGGCTACATTTTGTTCTCACCTGTACAGTCTCCTTTGGTCTGGAGCAGTTCCTCACCAGTCTGTCCTTGTCTTTCTTGACTTAATGCTAGCCCGTTTGTTTCGTATAGCCCCTCCATTTGAGCTCGGTGGCTGCTTCTCAGGATTGGGTTAAGGTTATGCGTTTTGGCAGAATACCATGGAAGTGATCGGTGTATCACATCAGGAGGCACGTGGTATCTCTTTGTCCCACTTGGTGAAAGAGGTGTTTGCCAGGTTGCTTCCAAAAGTCGATATTTTTTCCTTTTATAATTAGTAGGTAGCTTGTGGGGAGATATTTTGAGACTGTAAGTATCCTGTTTGTCATCAAACTGTCACCTACTAGCTTTTGTGTCCATTGATGATCCTTGTCTAAAATAATTATTTGGATGCCAAAGGGTGATTTTCTTTTCTTTCTTTCTTTCTTTTTTTTTTTTTTGGCCATACTGCGAGGCTTGTGGGATCTTAGTTCCCTGACCACCTGACCAGGGATCAAACCTGGGCCCTCAGCAGTGAGAGCGCAGAGTCCTAACCCCTGGACCACCAGGGAATCCCCAAAGGATGATTTTCTGATTCCATCATTTCTTCTCCATTTATTAGTTGGCTTCATATATTTTTGAAATGTATAACCTTCGTCTATTTGTATAGCAGGAATTAAGTGTATATTTTGATAGTTATTCCCAAAAGGAACTACTGTGATGAAAGAAAAAAATGTTTAAATTTAGTCTTATTTAGGTACATTTATATTTGTAAAGAATTTAAGGCAACCTAATAATTTGTGAACATAATGTGGTGAAGTTTGGTTTGAGCTCTGGGCTTCCTAGCAGCCAAAATAGAAATGGAGAGATGGTTACCTATACCCTTTTTTAACAACTGTGAAAGGAATATAGAAAGGCAAATAACAAAATGCCTTCCTGGATGTAGCAGGGTATTAAAGGACACTTTGCATGAGGGGGAAAAAAGGAGAGCATGGAAAACAGATGAGACAGAAGACAGTATTGAAACCGTGAACCTCAGACTGGGACTTGAACCCATGTGCTGGGATTCTAACCCAGCCTAAACCCACTTAAATCCACGTGGCTGGGACTTGAACCCTGCCAAAACCCACGGTCTTCCAACTGAGATCACACACCTGGTTTCAGGACTTAATGAAGCTCAGGTTCCTGATGTCTCGTAGCAGAAAGAATTCAGTGAGAGACAAAGTGATAGGTAACAAGTGGATTTATTCAGAGAGAAACACACACTCCACAGACAGAGTGTGGGCCATCTCAGAAGGCGAGAAAGGCACCAGGGTATGGGGTTGTCAGTTTTTATAGGGCTGGGTAATTTCATAGGCTAATGGGTGGGAGGAGTATTCCAGCTATTTCAGGAAGGGGTGGGGATTTCTAGGAGTTGGGCCAGTGCCCATTTTTTGATCCTTCCAGTGGGCCTTGAAACTGTCATGATGCCTGTGGGTGTGTCATTTAGCTGGCTGATGTGTTACAGTGAGCGTGTACTGAGGCTCAGGGTCTAGTGGAAGTCGACTTGTCCACCATCTTGAACCCATTTGGTTCTAATCAGTTTACGTCATGCCCTTGGGCTATGTCATTCTTTCAAAGGTTGTGCCCTGCCCCTTCCGTCCTGTTTTGGTACTGAGTGAGACACAGGTTATTCAGCTGTTCCTGTAGACAGAATTCACCAGCTAGAGTTTTGGGCTAAGGGGAAGTTGTCAGATGGCATCCAGGGTGAAAAGATAACCAAGAGCTAGCCGACCCCACTGAGTTATCTTTAAAAAAAAAAAAAAAAAATTATTTATTTGGCTGTGCCGGGTCTTAGTTGCGGCACGTGGGATCTTTGTTGCCACGTATAGGATCTTTATTGTGGCACGCGGGATCTTTAGTTGTGGCACGCATGCAGGACCTAGTTCCCCAACCAGGGATCGAACCCAGGCTCCCGTCTTGCAAGCGTGGAGTCTTACCCACTGGACCACCAGGGAAGTCCCTGAGTTATCTTTTTAACAGGTTAAGTAGAGGGAGAGTCTGTGACAAGGACCACGGTAAAGAATCCAGAGAAATTGGATGAAAGTGGCTTGAAATAGAGAAAGGGAGGTTGGCCTAGAGGAATTATCTGGCTGTAGCTGATTTTCACAGGGTATTTGGGGTTGGGGCAAAGAGGGCTGTCCATTGTGGACCGTGTGGATGGGGTTCTGGAAGAGGAGGCAGTGCTTGGTGCCAGGCCTCATGGCGGGTAGGGATTTCTGTGTTTAATCATGCTCATTAAAGGCTTTGTGGAAGAGATGGCCTTTGGGCCTTTTCTGGATGAGAGAAGGGAGATGGCTCAGTGACTACACAGAGGAGCATGTGGCAGGCCTCATTAATAGAGATGATGTTTTGACGTAAGCGGCCTGTCCTACACAAGTGAGGCGGGTCCTTCATGAGTGAGGCGGAGCTAGAGTCCCGGGTGGAGGAGCCTGGAGGGGGCCGTAGGGAGTGACTGCCCTCTGGCAACTTAGTAGGACCTGGGAACCGACTGGAGGGGCCATGGAAGCCATTGAAGGACCAGCAGCTCTGGGTGCTGATGTGGGTGGTGTGGACTAGGGTGATTTAATGTAGCTTTAATGCAATATTTTCTTCTATGAGTTTTTAGCTGTCATTTCTTTATCCATACTTGGTTGCCAACATCTAGGCTGTTTCTAGTTTTTTGCACTGAGCATCCTTGAACATACGCGTGTATTGCCCTCTTGTGTGTCTCTGCGCTGGAAGTTCTGAAGGGTTGAAGTGTTGGGTCCGAGCAGGCCGTATTGCCCACGCACTGGTGCTGTGTGAGTGCCTTCGTACGTTCCTGGGTCCTGGGTGTTACTTTTTCTCTGAATGTTTTTCCTTTTTGCTGGGCAGAAGATGTCTCTGTGTTGCCAGGCGCAGTGTTGGAGAACGTTTCTTCTGCTTCTGACCTTTCAGATAAAAGCAAATCTTAAGAGGATATAAAGTAAATAATTTAATTTTTCTTAATCTCATTTCCCCCTTAAATGCTTGATGCAAATCGGTTCTGTCTGGGCCATCTCAAACATTAGCAGAGTAGGGGATGTCAGTGGTCAGGGGGAGGGAGGCCTGATAACTTGACCGAGTCTACCCTGAAGTGAATTAAAGAAGTGGGGTCTCTCTATTTGTTGTTATTTATTCCCATTAGCTTTTGTTAAAAAAAAAACCCACAGAATGAATAACAGTGTTGTGAGGAAAACACCCACCATAATCCATTTGTTTCTTTGGAACGTTCCTTTCCTTTTTCCAAGTGCTTTCCCATCTAGTAGAACCTAAATAGCAGCGCCTCTTAACTGGGCTAAGATGGGAGATACTGAATAAAGTCACTTTGTTTTTGTTGGACAGTGAGGGTATGTGTCTGATCTTCCTTGATTCTTCATGTAATTGTAGCCTAACCTAAGGAGCGTTTTTTAAAAAACAGCTTTGTGAGGAAAAGGATTGATATTAACCTTTCTGCTCGAGGTGAGGAATTTGGATGGACTTTGTATTGAACAGTTAACTCAGCTCAAACCAGTTCAAGACAGAGAGGGCATCATTGGGGCAGACCCCTGGCCGGGGCCGTGGTTTACCGTGGAGAGCGTGCGGGGCCTTGAGGGGGGGGGGGCGTCTGCTCTGTCTGGCCGTTGGCTTCTGGACTCTCCCTTCAGCACTGCCCTCGTGGCCACCATGGTCCCACCTCACATCTTGCGGCCCCGTCACCGGGGCAAGAATCTCTGTTCTCCCAGCTGGGAGTGAGACATGCCGCCAAGCCTTTGGCCCACTCGCTGTGGCCAGGCAGGTGTGGCGCCACAAGGAAGTGGTGGCCTCTCTCAGAGCCCTGCACGTCGGGGGCTGGAGGAGGTGGGACGGTTCCCCTAGGAGAAAGGGGGCTTGGCTGGGGGCACTGTAGGCGGTGAGGACCTCATAGCTCAGATTGCTTGAGAGGCTGCAGGGCCCCCTTGGAAGGCCCAGGCTGGCACTGCAGCTGTCGTACTCGCTGGCGTGGATTTGGGGTGCCGTTGACCTCTGCTCCGCACACTCAGGAGTCGGCGCCCAGAGGTGCCCCGCGCTCCAGGGCTGGCCTGCCACCTGTGCCTGTGCCTCGCTTCTCTCCTCTGATGACCCTGCATTATGTGGGCTTTTCGCTGTGTCGTCAAGTGAGAGCTTTTCTGTCTTTCCAGCCCCTTTAAGCTGAGAACTTATTTATCCTTGGTGGTTATTATACTAGTGTTTGTAATTCTTGTACCAAGATGCCAGTGTTTTTAGGGGTATAATGCCACTCTTTCCGTAGTTTAGACATCTGAAGTCTGGATCACTTATGTATCGATGGACGTAGAGTCACAGGCTGGTTTTTAACGTTTCAGATGTGCATTTGCTTACCGTTAGCCTGTCCGGTTAAAACCATTCCTGGGTGTCTTGTTGTAACTAAGGAAACGGCAGTTAACATGAGTGAAACTGAGCCTCTTACGTTTATGATTTATCACTTACATTTTTCTGAGAGCCAGTTTGGGCCTTTCACTTCTGTCGGAGCTCCCAAATGGAGTAGCTTTACAACTAGGAGGGGAGGGGTGATGTGATGTTCAGGAGATTGATTTGGCTTCAGGCCTGCTTTCCAGCCTCCCGGGCCTGGGCCGCTTCCCTGTGTCAGGGGCTAGACTCCTGCTCTCCTTCCCTGCAGCTCCAGGTCTGTTCTCTCGTTCAGACCTTCTCTTCCCTAGGACGACTTACTTTAGTCAGAGTCAGCCTTCCTGCCTAGTCATGCTACTTTGAGAGAAGTGTGTTCAGAGCAGATGGGTGAAAGCCAGTGCGCTTCCCAGTGAGTGTTGCTTGGGGGCCAGTGGCAGACGTGTTCCCAGCCCAGCCCCGGGGGGCTGTTCCTGGCTGGCTGTGTGTGAGCCACAGCCCACATATAAAATGAATGAGGAGGTTTAGACTCCCAGGGCCCCAAAGCACAGGGGGATGTGGGCACAGTGGGGACACGCCCACACACTGAAGATAGCTGATATACGGGGACTTTTTTTTTTTTTTAAATGCTTATTGAACATACTTGAGTTCAAGAAAACCTTATGTATACGCATCACTGACGTACATAGGGGCTTATATTTTGCTTTAACATCTGTGCTTTAACCCTCCATGTACATCAGTACATAAATGATTCAGACTTCACGTTTTTCAAATACAGGAAGACTACCATAAAATACCGTAAAAACACTGGCATTTGGTGCTAGAGTTCCAAGGAAAAATCTGGTATGGCATGTGTCCCACTATTAATGGAGTGTTTTTAAGCGGGAGGGGAGCATTTAAGGGAAAAGAGAATGTTCACATTACTACTGCATTAAGTATTTCAGTGTTGGAAATTTCTTTTGTAACATCTGGCATTAAAAACAACTTTTCTTTTTTAAGGAGACTTCGGGCCCTCAACACTGTTAGTTCTCTACACAGGTCAGCTTTATTCGTATTAGAGATGCATTCCTGCCAGTGTTCTCATTAATAACGGAGCAAGTGGAGCCAACAGGTTGAAGGTGGCGGGACAGAAAGCCATCTAGAAGACGCTCTGAAGAGAAACCTCGAGTGCCTTGGGAGAAGGATTTGTTTTTTGAGGCCCATCGTTAAAAATTTTATTTTATTTTTTAAAATTCATTTTATTCAAGTATAGTTGATTTACAGTGTTGTATTAGTTTCTGCTGTACAGCAAAATGACTCAGTTACATACATTCTTTTCCATTATGGTCTATCACAGGGTAGTGACTAGAGTCCCCTGTGCTCTACAGTAGGACCTTGTTGTTTATCCATTCTCTGTATAATAGTTTGCATCTGCTAGAAGGATTTATTTTTACAGGCTGAGATCTTGATCCCTTTCTATAGAAAAAATTGGTCTGTTTCTTTTGCCAGCCCCCAGACGAGGTCCTCCTGGTTTAGGGTGGCGGTGCACCTCTAGGAATGGAACACCGACACAGGCGAGCTCCCGCGCTCAGTCTCTGTGGAGCCGTGATCTAGAACCCTGCTTTGGCGATTGCTTTCACATCCTCTGGGACCATGGCCTGCCTCTGCTCTGGCTGTTGTTTTTGTCACTTGCCAGCAAATGCTTCCAGGCTGCAGAGATGTTTAGGAAGCCCTTTGTGATGTTGCGGCTTCCACTCAACAGTTCCTGGTTGGTACTTTTCCCCCCTTTTTCTTCTAAGGCGGCTCCAGTTCAGTAAAATACATAGTTCCTAATGGAAAGTTTCAGAGCCTGGCATCTGGGTCCAGACTGCTAGGGTTAGAGGACATGCTCCTTCCTTTACTCCCCCTCTCACTGGCTGTGTGATCCTGGGTAGGCTATATAACCTCTCTCGGTCTCAGTTTTTCATCTGTAAAATGGGGACAGTATCCGTCTCAGGGTGGTTGTGAGGGCGAAAGAGTTCGTACGCTGGCAGTGCTTGACGGGTGCACAGTGCTGCAGGCTTGCTGGCTTTATGATGATTTTACAGCACCCGCTGTGATAATTTCTCTGTGGTTGGTCCAGCACTGTCACCACTTACCTTTGGGTACCCGTTAGGGGTTTAAATGGTGACAGAACAACCAGACAGCGGCAGAAAGAGAGGCCACAGGGGAAGAAGAAGTCTGGTTGCAAAGCAGCCTCGTTTCAGGAGACTGTAGTTGAGGGAGCTTTGCCGTGTGTCTCTACAGGGCACTGGGTGCAAGTTTACTGGCTCCGGCCTCTCCGTGCATTAACATGTGTACTAAGATGGGCTGTGGGCTCTTTGTTTCTTCTCTCCCTTTTTCCTTTCTCAGATCAGCACAGAACTGATCACAGTCAAGAACAAAAGAGAACACCTGTGAGCAGGAGAGGGACAGGGCTTGGGTGGGGAGACAGTAGCCTGATGGGCACTTGGCTGGGGCTCTAGAAGAGGAAGATGGTTTCGCTTGAGTAGAGTTAAAAGTGCGTTAGAGGTGTTTGCTGTGCGTATTTTGTCGAAATGAATAACTGGTGAGGGAAGTTGTGGAAGAGGAACTGTCTGAACGTCGTGAACAGAGTCACCAGGTATTCGACCTGCCACGTGTCACAGATAATGGTAGGTTTTCCTATGCGTCGCTCTTACCCCACTTCCCAGAGGTTGGTTAGCCCAGAGACTCCTCAAGTTTAGGCAATGTCCTCTAGGGCACAGAGCACAGGACTGGAATTTACTGGACGTTTGTAGGGTGGCAAGGCCTTTTCGTCCCTCATTCAGCCTCAGAAAGCTTTGAGGCTGAATCCACCTTGTTCAGGGGTAAGTTCAGCAGATGCTTGTGAGACAGGAGGGAGGGGAGCACCACAGGGTCTCGTCACGGTGGCTGGGAAACGGCTTGGTGTCCACAGGTAGTGCCCCTAGAGCACGGGCTCTAGGTGCGCGGGCTTCAGTAGTTGTGGCTCGCGGGCTCTAGAGCGCAGACTCAGTAGTTGTGGCGCACGGGCTTAGTTGCTCCACAGCATGTGGGATCTTCCCGGGCCAGGGCTCGAACCTTTGTCCCCTGCACTGGCAGGCGGATTCTTAACCACTGCGCCACCAGGGAAGTCCCATTAATTTAAAAAAGTAATGTGCGCTTGAACTGCGATAAAGAACTGGAAGTTTCTGCTTGCATTTATTTGGCTGGGTCAGTAGTTGAAAGCGGGCCCTGGTGTCTTGCTTCTCCTTTATGTGCTGACCTGCTGTCCTGAGGGCTTGGCTGCCTGCAGGCTCTGCTTGGGGTGCAGCAGCCTTCTTCCTGAAGTGGCCCCTTGACTCTGCAGTAACCTTTGTGAGACGCTGGTCTGCCTGAGGAGCGCGTCTGAGGGTGAAATTCAAGGTCAGCTCCGTAAGATAGCCGTTGCCCAAGTGACACAGTCAGACAAAATGAATCTTCCCTCCCCACATTCTTGGTGCTAGAGGTCAGGGGACGGCTCTGATGCAAGCTTAGAGTAGAAGAGAACGCTTTTTGACTGATTGAGGGCATGGCCTTTCATTTCTAAGTGGTTTAAAGAATTTACGGCCCATTGTTTGTTCATTCCAGAGTCCTAAGGATATGGGTGATATTTTTTCTCAGACTGGAATGTGGGTTTTGGCAGTGACTCTGCATCACAATAACTTGAAAATAACCCAGTCCTTTGGAACCGAAATGAAAATGTGTGACCTCTGTGCACAGGATGTGTGTGCCCATGAAAGAAATGTGTGCATGGTGAATAAAAAGTCATTTGAAACTAGAAATAGTGGCTTTCAAGTTGGGAAGATCTCAAATACCCAGCATTAGGAGAATATGAGAGGTATGTACTTCCACCCGTTTATCAGGAAGATGGTGTACCCCGCTCAAGGGTAGTCTGTAAAGACTTTCCAGTGGGGAGACGCTGATGGGGTGATGTAAAGTGAAGAAGGCAGGAGCAAAATTTATATAGAGCAAGGTCTCAGCTGTGCACAAGTGTGTAGAATAAATGATCTAGAAGGAGCTGTGTGAAAATCTGAATGGTATTAATCTATATCGGGAAATTATAGACGATAGGTTTTCTTTCCATGTTCCTGTAGTTTCTAAATGTTTCACAGTAGGTGTTTGTTATTTTTATAAACAGAAATTAAAGAATTTTCTTCTTCAGCTGCTTTTGAGACGATATTGGTCAGGAAGTGATAGGGATGACATACCACGCATGCTGTCTGCTGCAGAAGTCAGACTTGTTGCAAAAAAGCAATGCCTTTGGTAGGCACACGTTTGCACGTCCGAAATTAAGGAGGGTCCCTGGTAGCTTAAAACGGTTCCTTAATTACTCTCTTGGAATTGTGGTTACAGTAAAGTAACTTTTAAAATATGACTGATATGCAAGCAGTATTGCAGTTAAGGTCACGAATCCACTCAGCATATTCAACTATGTCAGCCCTACTTTTTTCTCATCAATTTTCATCTAATTGCTTGAAAAAGATGAAAAAAATCTGTAGAAAATCTGTTATGCGTTCAACACAGGAACTGTTTTGATAAGTTTGATGGCTAAGTGAGCAAACATTGGTATGAATTTAGCTTATCTTAATGATTTAGTTTACCCCTCCCCCCCTTTTTTTTTTTTACATTTATCTTTTTGTGGTGATTGCTGGATTTTATTTCGTTTTTGCCTCAGAATTTTGAGACAGAAGATTGTGAAATATGCCATGGCCACATGTTTAGAGGTGATCAGCAGGGCAGTCAGAGGAAGCCAATGCTGGCTGTGTGATTTGATTCCTGCTTTATAGCAAAAGGAGGATTAATACAAGAGGAAAATGCCGATTTATCTTCACCAATGCATACGCTGGAGCTGAAGCTTGTTCTTTATATATTTCAAGGCGTTAGAGTGGGGATCTTTTGCCCTGAAGGCATGTATTGCCTCTTCCTGTCCCCTTCCCTAACAAAACAGCCTTGGTAACAATTATAATCCTTTAGAGATTGCCAGGGTCTGAGGGAGGAGGTGGGGTGGGGGTAATGGGGAGTGAGTGCTGATGGGTGACGGGGTTCTTCTGTGTGATGAGGGTGTTCTGGACTTAGATAGTGGTGATGGCTGTGCGGCCTTGTGCAGACACTGAAAATCACTGAATTGTACATTTTCAAAGGACGAATTCTGTGGTATGCGACCGATGTCTCCATTATTTTTTTTTAACATCTTTATTGGAGTATAATTGCTTTACAATGGTGTGTTAGTTTCTGATTTATAACAAAGTGAATCAGTTATACATATACATATGTCCCCATATCTCCTCCCTCTTGCATCTCCCTCCCTCCCACCCTCCCTATCACACCCCTCTAGGTGGTCACAGAGGACTGAGCTGATCTCCCTGTGCTATGCGGCTGCTTCCCACTAGCTATCTGTTTTACGTTTGGTAGTGTATATATGTCCATGCCTCTCTCTCGCTTTGTCACAGCTTACCCTTCCCCCTCCCCGTATCCTCAAGTCCATTCTCTAGTAGGTCTGCATCTTTATTCCCGTCTTGTCTCTAGGTTCTTCTAACCAGTTTTTGGTTTTTTTTAGATTCCATATATATGTGTTGGCATACGGTATTTGTTTCTCTCTTTCTGACTTACTTCACTCTGTATGACAGACTCTAGGTCCATCCACCTCAATACAAATAGCTCAGCTTCGTTCCTTTTTGTGGCTGAGTAATATTCCACTGTATATATGGGCTACATCTTCTTTATCCATTCATCTGTTGATGGACACTTAGGTTGCTTCCATGTCCTGGCTATTATAAATAGAGCTGCAATGAACATTTTGGTACATGACTCTTTTTGAATTATGGTTTTCTCAGGGTATATGCCCAGTAGTGGGATTGCTGGGTCGTATGGTTGTTCTATTTTTAGTTTTTTAAGGAACCTCCATACTGTTCTCCATAGTGGCTGTATGAATTTACATTCCCACCAACAGTGCAAGAGGGTTCCTTTTTCTCCACACCCTCTCCAGCATTTATTGTTTGTAGATTTGTTGGTGATGGCCATTCTGATAGGTGTGAGATGATATCTCATTGTAGTTTTTTTTTTGTTTTTTTTTTGCGGTATGTGGGCCTCTCCCTGTTGTGGCCTCTCCCGTTGCGGAGCACAGGCTCCGGATGCGCAGGCTCAGCGGCCATGGCTCATGGGCCCAGCTGCTCCGCGGCATGTGAGATCTTCCTGGACTGGGGCATGAACCCGCGTCCCTTGCATTGGCAGGCGGACTCTCAACCACTGTGCCACCAGGGAAGCCCCCTCTCATTGTAGTTTTCATTTGCATTTCTCTAATGATTAATGATGTTGAGCATTCTTTCATGTGTTTGTTGGCAATCTGTATATCTTCTTTGGAGAAATGTGTATTTAAGTCTTCTGCCCATTTTTGGATTGGGTTGTTTTTTTGATATTGAGCTGCATGAGTTGCTTGTATGTTTTAGAGATTAATCCTTTGTCCATTGCTACATTTGTGAATATTTTCTTCCATTCTGAGGGTTGTCTTTTCTGTCTTTTTTATAGTTTCCTCTGCTGTGCAAAAGCTTTTAAGTTTCATTAGGTCCCGTTTGTTTATTTTTGTTTTTATTTCCATTCCTCTAGGAGGTGGGTCAAAAAGGATCTTGCTGTGATTTATGTCATAGAGTGTTCTGCCTATGTTTTCCTCTAAGAGTTTGATGGTGTCTGGCCTTACATTTAGGTCTTTAATCCATTCTGAGATTATTTTTGTGTCTGGTGTTAGGGAGTGTTCTAATTTCATTCTTTTACATGTAGCAGCTGTCCAGTTTTCCCAGCACCACTTATTGAAGAGGCTGTCTTTTCTCCACTGTATATTCTTGCCTTCTTTATCAAAGATAAGGCGACCATATTTGCGTGGGTTTATCTCTGGGCTTTCTATCCTGTTCCATTGATCTATATTTCTGTTTTTGTGCCAGTACCATACTGTCTTGATTACTGTAGCTTTGTAGTATAGTCAGAAGTCAGGGAGCCTGATTCCTCCAGCTCCATTTTTCTTCCTCAAGATTGCTTTGGCTGTTCGGGGTCTTTTGTGTTTCCATACCAGTTGTGAAATTTTTTGTCCTAGTTCTGTGAAAAATGGCAGTGGTAGTTTGATAGGGATTGCACTGAATCTGTAGATTGCTTTGGGTAGTAGAGTCATTTTAACAATGTTGATTCTTCCAATCCAAGAACATGGTATATCTCTCCATCTATTTGTATCATCTTTAATTTCTTTCATCAGTGTGTTATAATTTTCTGCATACAGGTCTTTTGTCTCCTTAGGTAGGTTTATTCCTAGGTATTTTATCCTTTTTGTTGCAGTGGTAAGTGGGGGAGTGTTTTCTTTTTTTTAAAAAAATTTTATTTATTTATTTTTGGCTGCATTGAGTCTTTGTTGCTGCACGTGGGCTTTCTTTAGTTGCAGTGAGTGGGGGCTACTCTTCATTGCAGTGTGCGGGCTTCTCATTGCAGTGGCTTCTCTTGTTGCGGAGCATGGGCTCTAGGCGTGCAGGCTTCAGTAGTTGTGGCACTCAGGCTCAGTAGTTGTGGTTTGCGGGCTCTAGACCACAGGCTCAGTAGTTGTGGCACATGGGCTTACTTGCTCCATGGCATGTGGGATCGTCCCGGACCAGGGCTTGAACCCATGTCCCCTGCATTGGCAGGCGGATTCTTAACCACTGCGCTACCGGGGAAGCCCCTGTTTTCTTACTTTCACTTTCAGATTTTTCATCATTAGTGTATAGGAATGCAAGAGATTTCTGTGCATTAATTTTGTATCCTGCTACTTTACCAAGTTCATTGATTAGCTGTAGTAGTTTTCTGGTAGCATCCTTAGGATTCTCTATGTACAGTATCATGTCATTTGCAAACAGTGACAGCTTTACTTCTTCTTTTCTGATTTGGATTCCTTTTATTTCTTTTTCTTCTCTGATTGCTGTGGCTAAAACTTCCAAAACTATGTTGAATAATAGTGGTGAGAGTGGGCAACCTTGTCTTTTCCTGATCTTAGTGGGAGTGGTTTCAGTTTTTCACTATTGAGGTGGTGTCTCCATTTTTAAAAGAGAAGGGATTCCATATGTGAAGGAGTCCCATCTGTGTCCCACCAACCCCTTTAGTCCTCTTAGTAGTAAATTACAGAGTAGCCTAGTTCTCCCAGAGAAGCCTGGGTTAAGGCTGAATTTTCACAGGCATTTGACATGCAAGTTTAAAAAAATCCATGTGATTAAATGATCAGTCCCATCTAAAATGCTGCTATGAGAAGATAAAATCTATGGACATGGATAATACCATACCTGAAAGATCTGTTTCAGGAGGACCATTATGGGGATGTATTAGTGAAGACTGCCTCTGCTTTAAACTTTAAAATGAAACAAACATGTATTAGGTGTCAATAAATAACTGAATGAAGGAAGAGAAGGGAAGTAGGTGGGTTTTGGACTTGAAAAAATGAGGGGTTTTTTGGGTATGTTTTAAGAAGCAGTTGCTTTATTGTGGTTTTCAAATGGGGGAAGAAAAAAGAAGAGCTCTAACAGTTTTGAATGTCTAGTTATGTGCCAGATCTTGTGATAATTGCTTTCCATATTTTATGCCATTTAAGCACCATAAGAACCATATTTTCAACCCTCTTTTAAATTTGGGAAGCTAAAAATAAAACAAAGAGGGACTTCCCTGATGGTCCAGTGGTTAAGACTTCACCTTCCAATGCAGGGGGTGCAGGTTTGATCCCTGGTTGGGGACCTAAGAGCCACATGCCTTGCGGCCAAAAAACCAAAACATAAAATAGAAGCAATACTGTAACAAATTCAATAAAGACTTTAAAAATGGTCCACATCAAAATAAAAAATAAAATAAAAAATAAAATAAAATAACATTCACTGCCCCCTCCCCCTTAAAAAATTACAGTTGTATGAGTGAATGCCTTCAGAAGTTCCTGAAGAACAGTGACACCCAGTGTATCACCCCCCAGAGATGCCCACATCTTGCTGAACATCTGGGCATTTTCTTGTGCATGTATCACATTAGAATTATATTATACAGGGAATTCCCTGGCGGTTTAGTGGTTAGGACTCCGCACTTCGACTGCGGGGGGCGGGGGGGGAGGGCCTGGGTTCGATCCCTGGTCAGGGAAATAAGATCCCGTAAGCCGCGCATTGTGGCCAGAAAAAAAAGGATTATGCTATACATGCTGTCCTATGGCCTGTTGTGTGTTTGTTTTACTCAGTGTAAAAAGTTAGTAGAATTTTTGGGGAGATAAAATATGGTTGTTTCTATGGCCTCGTGATAATTCCTTTTTGTGTGTGTGTAATGATTTACCTAATCAGTCAGTCTCCTACTGATAGAGATTTAGGTTGTTTGCACATTTTCACCATTTAAACAACATTGTGACGAGTATTCATGCATAAGGGCTGTATTTTCCCCCAGCCTTTTGTCATGGGTTTCCCTCCAACATGCATAAAAATAAAGAGAATAAAACTGTGAATCCCACATCCCATCATCCAGGTTCAACAGCTATTAGCGCTCTACCATTCCTGTTTCATCTGTCCTTCCTCCACTTTTCTCCCCCTGGAGTGTTTTAAAGCACATTCCACGAGTATTATCATTTTAACTGTAAATATTTCAATACATATCTCGAATAAATAAGGACTTAAAAAAAGTACCAAAAAAAAAAAAAGTACCTACAGTGACATTATCACACCCAACAAAATTACTCAAAATTCCTTAATATCATCTAGTAACTACTCTAAGTTCAGTTATCCTCTGTTCCAGAATTGTCTTTTTACAGTTGATTTCTTTGGAATCATATCCAAATTATGTCCTGTGTTACATTTAAATTTTTGTTAAAATTGATGTTTCTCTCCCCACCCCCTCACCTCTTTTTTTTAACATCTTTATTGGAGTATAATTGCTTTACAATGTTGTGTTAGTTTCTGTTGTACAACAAAGTGAATCAGTTATACGTATCCATATATGCCCATATCTCTTCCCTCTTGCGTCTCCCTCCCTCCCACCCTCCCTATCCCACCCCTCTAGGTGGTGACAAAGCACCGAGCTGATCTCCCTGTGCTATGGAGCCGCTTCCCACTTTTTGTTTTTGTTTTTGTTTTTTTTTGCGGTATGCGGGCCTCTCACTGTTGTGGCCTCTCCCGTTGCGGAGCACAGACTCCCGACGCGCAGGCTCAGCGGCCATGGCTCACGGGCCCAGCCGCTCCGCGGCATGCGGGACCTTCCCAGACCGGGGCACGAACCCGTGTCCCCTGCATCCGCAGGTGGACTCTCAACCACTGCGCCATCAGGGAAGCCCGCTTCCCACTTTTTATTCATATATTTTATTTGTTGAAGGAACTGTAGTATTTGTTTTGTAGAAGCTCCCTTATTCTGGATTTGACTGATTGCATTTTATGTCATGGTGTCATGTGGCATGTTCTGCTGTGTGTGTCTGGAAAGCTGATAGCTAGACCTGATTCTGGAGGCTCGATTAGCTTTAGTGTTTCTCTTAGTAATGAATGCTTCCTCGGTGCTGGCGTGTTCATCCATCTGCATCACATTCACCGGTCCATACTGGCTGGTATTCTTACTTCTGGGAATGCCAGGATTGATCAGGGGGCTCGGGTGTCCTCATGGACCCCCCTGTTATATCATCTCTCACTTGTAATGGTTTTTAGGAGCAATTGATGACTGCTGCCTAGATTATTTCATTAGATGGCAATAGGACAGTTTCCTAATTCTATCATTTTCTTTAATTCTATTATTTATTCACTGTGATTCTTCTGTAAAGAACTTTGCCTCATCAACTAGTTGGTTACTCTGAAATACAGTCAGTATAGGAAAGGCAGTTTGCCTTATTCTTTCCCTCAGTTTATCAATTTTCAGAACACGAGCTGGTGCCTACCAGCCTCCAAAGATGTCTAAAGAGGGTCTTTTTAGTATTAATATAACTGATGAATTTAAACATATTTGTTGTGTTCAATCCATTGCATTTGAGCATCTTCTTGGTGTCCTATATCTGGCCATAGGAGTGCTTTTAAGTCATGTCAAAAGGGCACAAAGCCAATTTGAAAGGGCTGTTTTCCAGTAAAAGGAATTGGGGTGCCTTAGAGAGATGGCTGATTCCAGGTCTAGGCAGGAATTGTCCAAGATGAGCCCGGGACACCTCGTCAGACTTAAAAGCAAGGAGGCGCTTTTATCAGGTTTCACACTCTATGGAAGATACCTGTCTGTTTGTGGCTCCGCACTAGAGATGAGCTTCTGGGCAGCAGGGACTATGTTTTCTTTTGGAGTCTCATAACCCAGAGCTATCCCTGCTGGAGGCTCTGCATCCCACCGCCACTCCCCACCATGAAACAAAACAAAACTCAGCTGAGAAGTGCTCTTGGAACTTAAGCAAGGTGCCATTTTCTCAACTGCGGTGGTTTCCCCAGCGGTCTTCCAGGAGCTCTTACTGACGTCCCGAGAGTTGATTCTGGCGACTTGGAGTCCTGTCTTCCTGTGGCTTTCTCTCCTGTGTCCTTTAGCGAGGGCAAGTACAAGTCGTGGTGGGAATTTGACCCGGCCTGGACCATAGGTTTTATGTATCAGGCGGACCGTAGGCTCCAATTAGACCCTGGGCCGTGCAGTTGGCTAAGAATAGTGGGTGTAGTATGGGGCTAGGACTGCTGCACTGCTCTTTTCTGTCACCTCTTTTTCCCTCTTGCATCGGGTAGTCAAAGTTTTATTTGTGTGTTAGAGCTAATTCTCTGCATTTTACAGCTCTATTTTTTTTTCCCTTTCAGAGCTGAATTTCTTATTACATATGTTATATTCCATAAATTTTGATCTCTCATCTCTTTGAAATTATTTCTTATACCATTTTATATGACTTCAAAGCTTTCCCTTGTAGCATTTATCATAGCTTAATTTATCTTGTGATGATTTGATTAGTGTCATAATGATTAATGTCATAATTTCTATGTGTCTTTTTTTTTTTAAGTAATTTTACCTGTAACACCTTGGAATATAATTGTTCAGTAAAATTTGTCTCATAAACGAACAATCCCCTAACCTTTTCTGCCTGTGGTATTCGATGAGAATTTTTGAGAGTCAAATGAGAAGAATATAAGGGAAAGCCAGGTTGTGTAATGCCTTGCATTGCAGAGACCTGGCTGTCAGAGCTTTGGGCTTGGCCTTGGCCTGTGTCACGCTCTCAGTAGCATCACTCATCTTGCACTGGAGGCGGGAGTTTGTACCTTCTGGTGTTGGGTGGGGTTTTGATGTGTCTGTCTCCTGTAGTTCATAACATGAAGCTGCCCCGTAGGTCGTGACCCTTGGTTTATTATCTCGACGTCCCTGAAATGCTGTTGCTTGAATGATATCAGTTTGGGAGCCTTTGACCTTGCACATCCCCCCATCCTCCTCTAGTGGGAGGAATGAATGTTTACACCGAGTTGTGAACACGTGGTTGTGGACTCCACAGGTTGCCTGACTCTGAGCCTCGTTCTGTCTGCGAGACTGCTACCCGGCAGTGATGCGGGCCTTCCCTCCCCACAAGACTGTGTGTAAAGCTGGAGACCAAGGAATCGTTCACTGGTTTTCTCTTACTTTCTCCCTTTTACTTTGTGGTCACCGAGGTTTAGAATCTGAAACATTTCTGTGCTTTTACCTGTAAGTATTTAGCTCCAAAGCTTCCCTTTTTGTTGTTAGTCTATGATGCGGCCAAAGTACATAGGGTGTCACAGGACAGAGCTGCCCACTATTGTGTGTGTGTGTGTATGTGTTTTGTTTTGTTTTAATTACAAAGGATTCCCTTATTTAAAAAACTGAGATATTAAAGATTCATGCAACTGAAATAATACAACAGGATTCCTTGTACAATGCCTAATTTCTCACAAATAGTTACCTTTTGCCAAAGTGTGGTACAATACCATAATTGGGCATTGGCATTAATAACACCCCAACAGTCCTACTCAGGTTTATCTAATTTTATTTGTATTCATTTATGTGTGTCCATTGCTTTGGAACCGAAAAGTTTCCTAATCTGACATTTCAGATTTACGGTGATCAGGTAGGGTCATAGGGATAATATCACACCTAATGTGAAGTAATTAACTTACAAGAAGAAATATGATATCTTTCCTTTTTTAAAAATAAATTTATTTATTTTATTTATTTATTTTTGGCTGCGTTGGGTCTTCATTGCTGTGCGCGGGCTTTCTCTAGTTGTGGCGAGTGGGGGCTACTCTTCAATGCGGTGCATGGGCTTCTCATTACGGTGGCTTCTCTTGTTGCAGAGCACGGGCTCTAGAGTGCAGGCTTAGTAGCTGTGGCGCATTGGCTTCGTTGCTCCGTGGTATGTGGGATCTTCCCGGACCAGGGCTCGAACCTGTGTCCCCTGCATTGGCAGGCGGATTCTCAACCACTGCGCCACCACGGAAGCCCGGTATCTTTCCTTTTAATTCTAGTGAAAGTAGTAGTACAGACCATTATAATTTGGGGGCAAATAGTGCAGTAACATTATCTCACAGATGTTTTAAAGAATTGAGAACTAATTTCTTGCATATGCATTCTTGACCTGTCAAGGACACTTTACAAATGACTTAACATATACTTGAAAACGGTTTGATAACTATATCCCACTGTCACTTTGTTTACATTGGTCTTTTGCTTAGAAAACCATGGTTTCTCGGGCACTGCAGGGTAATTCAGTCCAGCTCTGGGTTAGTGGAACCTGAATTAGATTTAATATCTTTGGTTTTCCCTTTTCCTTTTTTAATTGATTAGAAGAAATTGGTGGATGAGCCTTAGAAGATTGCTTGCTTTCCTCCTTTGTTCCTGGTTGGGTTTGAGGCATGGCCAACACTGTAATAGGGGTTAATTTTTAACTCTTTATGTCTCAAATACCCCATTCCCCAAACATGCATAATCCAACTGTCCATATGTTTTAGTAGCTTTTTTTTTTCTGAAATAATTCTTTTTGTATTTCCCCCATATTTAAGAATATGAAAAATGATACAAATGAACTTATTGACGAAACAAAAATAGAGACATAGAAGGCAAACTTATGGTTACCAAAGGGGAAAGGGGAGGAGGGATGAATCAGGAGTTTGGGATTAATATACACACTGCTGTATATAAAATAGATAATCAACAAGGACCTGCAGTGTAGCACAGGGAACTATACTCAATATTTTGTAATACCCCATAATTGAAAAGAATCTGAAAAAGAATAGATACATATATATGTATAACTGAATCACTTTGCTGTACACGTGAAACTAACACAACATGTAAATCAACTATACGTCAATAAAAAATAAAAATAGGGACTTCCCTGGTGGCGCAGTGGTTGAGAATCCGCCTGCCAATGCAGGTGACATGGGTTCGGTCCCTGGTCTGGGAGGATCCCACGTGCCGCAGAGCAGCTAGGCCTGTGCGCCACAACTGATGAAGCCCGCGCACCTGGAGCCTGTGCTCTGCAACAGGAGAAGCCACTGCAATGAGAAGCCCGCGCACCACAGCAGAGACCCAATGCAGCCAAAAATGAATAAATAAATAAATTTATTAAAAAATAATAAAGAAAAAGAAAAAGAATATGCACCTATTTGAAAAGAGTGGAAAAGCACAAGGAAAATGGCACCAATTCCTTCATCTGAAGTATCTTCCAAACTTTTAGCTTTCCTTTCATTCCAGCCTCCCTCTGACCTAGGACCCAGACACCGCTCTTTTCTTCCCTGGCCTGTCGCAGTAGCTCTCTGACGGGTCTCCTGCTCCAGGCCAAGTAAGCTTGCTAAAACACAGGCTGCTCCGTCCACCCCTGCTTGGAGTTCTTGGCTTCTCTGCTGCTTGCAGAAGAAGGCCTGGACAGCTGACCGTGGTTTTCAAAGCCCTCTAACATTTTTCTCCCACCATGTTGCCTGTACGCCTCAGCTACACTGCAGTGTCCCCACCCCGACCCGCAGTGGTATCCTTCCCCGCCCCTCCTCTTTCCTCTGTCTGGATGGCCTCTTCCTGGCCTTGTCAAACTCCTTTACATGGTTGAAGGCTCAGCTTAAATGCTGTGGTGTCTGTAGAGCCGGTGCTGATTTCTCCCAATTGAAGTGACTTTGTTCAATGGTTGGTGCCCACGGTTCGTAGACCCCAATTTATTTTTGCCAGACCAGGCTTTGCCTGGAACTGTGGCCATTTGCATACTTGTTTCAGCTATATTATCAATGTTTTGCAGCCGAGGGCCACATTTTTCATTTATCTTTGTGTCTCTGAACCCCTTGCTTGCCCAGGAGGACCCTGCATATAGTAATTGCTTATTAAATTTAATTATATTCAACTGCTTGCCTGTATTTCAGATGGTTTTTTCTTTTTCTCTGTATTTTTGTTTAATCTGCTTCGTCATTAAAAAAAAATCACTCAGACAACGTCCTCTCTTGTGGTCGTATCCTAATACAGTATAGTTTTATGAGCAGGACTAGCTGTGGGACAGATTTGTAGAAATGGTCCCTGCAAGGCAGGAGGATTCTAATGGACCTCCAGATCCCATGGGTGGCATTTGTTTCTCACAAGGGTGAAGTAAAGTGGGAGCAGCCAGTGGGAGGGGACACCTGGGAACCAGCCAGGAATAACCCTTGTTTCCTTCCAGTCTAATAAATCTGGAAGATGAGTTTTGGTTGGATGAATTCCTTGGCATCCATCCTAACCTTTGTTAGTAATTTAAGAACTTGATTTTCTATTGTAATTCATTGCCAGAAAAGTCCGACTAGAAGAATCATGAGTGTTCCGGAAGATCACACGGAAGGAAATGTAGAAACGTGAAGTGTAGTTTTGACGCTGTGAAAGAAATACTGACGCCTTCACACCCCACCCCCTTTTTCAGGGGAAGCGCGGTGTCCGCTCTGTGCTGGAGGAGGCCCTGCAGGCGGGGAGCCCGTGGATCCTTAGGATCATTAGATTCCATCTGCAGCTGTTAGAAAACGAGCAGTCTGGCATGTGGGCCTCTACCACGTTGCTCAAACGCTCAGCGTGAATAAGTGTGGCCACAGAGTATTTTTCATTTAGAGAAGGAAAACCTCTCCCAGCCAAGAGGAGGAGATTGCCCTCAGCTTTAAGAAACGGTAAACCGCCATCATCTGCCTGCTGCCGTGGCCGTAGCTGCCAGCAGTGAAAAGGGGGGACCCTTTACTCTGTTAACGAGATGGTGTCAACTGTCCATTTCCTGTCTGAGAGAGAGAGAAGGCAAAGACGGACTCACGCGCTACAGGCTTCTTGGGGACTAGCCCTTGCATTGTTAGTGATATTTATATGCTTGGATACCGGTTTTTTTTTTCCTTTTGCTGTTAAAACCGAAACTAAAACAGCAACTTTGAGATATTCACGTTTATCTCCATTTTACAGAGGAGGAAACTGAGGCATACAGAGGAAGTGATTTGCCCAGAGTTACATAGCCAGTGAGTAGAACAGTCTAGGTCCAAAGTCTGCATTCTTAACCCCTGTGCAATACTGTGATATCAGTTTAAAAACAAGATTGGCCATGGTTCCTGGAACCAAACTTTCTTTTTCTTTCTTTCCTGGAATGAACCAAACTTTTTAAATTTTATTTTATTTTATATTTATCAACTATACTGTTGATTTGCAATGTTGTTTTAGCTTCTGCTGGACAGCAAAGTGATTCCGTTATACACATAAATGTTCTTTTTCATATTCTTTCCATTATGGTTTATCCCAGGATATTGAATGGAGCTCCCTGTGCTGTACAGTGGGACCTTGTTGTGAACCCATCCTGTATATAACTGTGTGCACCTGCTCACCCCGCACTCCCAGCCCATCCCCCCACCCCCAACCCCGGAACCAGCCTCTTAGAATCCTGTCTTAGAGGATATGTGATACCAACTCAGTACACTAAAAGGCTGCTACTTATCACCTCTGTCCCTCCAAACTCTGCCACGTCCCAAACTAAAACTTGCAGAGAGAGTTTATGTCCCCCAGTGGGTTAGCAGCAAGTGAAGGCAGGACCCGACAGTTATAGAAGGCTTCCTGTGATGTGATGCTGGGCCTTGTCTGGTCCTGGAAAGGAACTCTGGACTTCAGCTCAGCACAGTGACTGTGTCTGTAATGGTGACCCTGAGACATCAAGAAAGGCTCAGTTCCAGAACATTCTCTGTAGTAGACATGTCTACTACATTTTAGGAGATTTTCATGAACTAAATAGGAAGTCCAGACATTTGGGAACAGTCCTGTTATCTTAGAGAAACCTCTCTCCGGGTAGACTAACCCGTTCTTTCAGCTGTGGGCCTGTGACTTGCTTAGTGCTGGGGCGTCTTTGCCAAAGCTGCTATGCTTATTAAATAAATGTTTCTTGCATTTGTCCTTCCACCTGTCTAGAATGCAGTTTGTTCCTTACCTGACCTCAAAGGCACTTTGAGTTTTCTGAGGGTCATTAACAAAATCTGATTAGACTGGCCCAGTGTGAGGGCCGGGAGGCTCTTAAGTCTGCGTGCCTTGGTCACGACTGCCCCCAGGGGTCCACAAGGGAGGGAGCCCGGGGCTTCCTGACCCTGCTGGGCAGAGACAGCTCCTGAACCCTTCCGGCTGGGCTTCATGAGCCCACTCTCCTGTCCCCATTCGTCCATGAACGTAAGAGCCTGTTGCACATTGTAAAGTTTCTCTGGGCAAGTGTGCGGACCCTTCTGTTCTGTACTAGCCCTTTCCCCCTCTTGGCTTTCAGTGAACATTTCATAGTAAGAAAAGGAAGGCCTTAATCTTCCTCTCTGTTTTGTTTCACTGATGTAAAAGCGTGCAACTCTCAGAAGTTCATTAGTCCGTCGAAACTTTTCCAGTCTACCAATCCCATCTAAGGAAGACTTAGGTAGTCACATACAGAAAGAGACATTGTAGTGTCTTAGCCAAGATAGACCATTGAACCCTTGGTGTTATGTAGGCTCTGTAGATTATAAACCTCTTTATAATCTGGATTTCTTTTTGGGTTCCTTGGCTTAATCATAGCACGATGAGAGGATAATTGGGTTACAGACTTATTTGCCCATTTCACAAATTTGTTTTGAGAACAGCAGATGTGCCGCTTGTTGAGGAGAGAAAATTATACCCTGGCTTCTGAACAAGCGATTATAGCAGCGTCGATGTGGTTGCATCCGCAGACCTTGTGTTTTATGGGACGGTCAGCTGACCAGTTAGGAGAGGTGCCCACAGACAGCCCCAAGCTTCCCTTCTGTGGGAGGAGGCTGCAAAAGCCCCCTGCCATGGTGGCCTGGGAGCTGGGTCTCAACAGATGGGCAGGATTTGGGCAGGTGTGGCTGGAGCAGGCTGGGGAGATTCCGCCTGGATGGGGCTGGTCTGTGAGGCCATGGGTGCTGCCCGCGCAGTCACGTGGAGCTCCGAGAGGCCTCGCTGGGCTCACCCGGAGAGCGGGGCACTCACACAGGGCCTGGCCCACGGCCGCACTCGAGTATTTGTTGGTTAGCGTGAAGGAGGCGGGCGGTGATGGCAGAAGCTGACGCTCACTGGCCAGTGCTCTGTGCCAGGCTTGTGCTGAGCTCTTGTAGGCAAGTCATTTCTCTCCATCACGTGGCCACCTTGTTAGTCACTGTTGTAATTCCCCTTCAGTGGGTGAAGGAACGTGGCACAGCCGGCCTCGGAAACCCGACTGCTGGGCTCAGAACCCACACTCTTCACCGGAACAGTGCTTCCTAGAAGGACAGGCTGGGGCTAGACCCCAGGGCGAGAAAGCCACACCCAGGCGCTTAAGCTGGGTTTCCAGCAGCAGCCAGTGAGGAAGCAGTGAAGGATTTAGAGCAGGCTCCTAGGGTGTTCTGAGCTGCACCTTGGAAAGTTAAAATGTTATGGTGGTGTCTGAGCTGACCTGGGCACGACTAGGAGGTTACTAGGAAATAGCTCAGTGAGATGAGCAGTAATGAGGTTGGGAGTGGGTTGATTACTGGCGTGCTGGGGGAAGTTGGGTAATAATTTGAGCCCTTGGCCTTGGAATGTAGATATTATCACCAGACTTCATAGTGGCATCTGAGAGTGATTTAAACTTGAGCTTGTGCTTTGCACACAACAGGTCCTTAAGATAATAAATTGATTTCATTTTCTCTACAGTGCCTACTGGTTTGGAACTTTGACTCTCCCTGAGCTAAGGATGTCCTGTGTGCAGACATCTGAGGCATTATGCCTGTGAATGATATCTTTTTAGTTCTCTCCCATAGCTCCCCTTGAAATCAGAGCCTTTCAGAAAAAGAGAGGCCCGGGTCATTTCCATTTAATGTTTATATTTGATAGACTAGTACTTGTAACACAGAGTGTAGTGCAGTAAAGAACACATTACAACACACTGTAACTGTTGCTCATAAAGTACTTCCAGGATTTATGAGAATGAGAATTCAGGTTATACCCCTAGCTAGCATGTGATCTGATAATAGGGCCCAAGAAATGCATGGCCCTCTGAGGTTGGGCCAAAGACTCCCCTCATTTCCTCCCCATTTCTCTTCTTGTCCCCCTCCCTCCCCTGCCTTCACTGTGGGAGAACCTTGAAACAGTTGCTTCCCAGGCACCTGAGCCATTGATGGGCCGGTTTCATCAGAATTGTTTGGTAGCTTGGATTAAACCAGTGAAATCTGAGAAGGGTGCTGGAGATCCATTAATAGGACGCACAGCTGTCAATCTCAGAGAAGCCAAGGTCAGAGCCGGTGCTAATAACTCTTCCCGCAAGCTTCCCTTCCCAGAAACACCCCTGCAGGCCATCTTCTCTTGTGCTTTCTGGGAGTTTTCTCCTCAGATAAGAAAGGGAAGGGGTGGGAGAGTTTGGGGTTAGCAGATGCAAACTATTATGTAGAGAATGGATGAACAACAAGGTCCTACTGTATAGCACAGGAAACTATAACTATATTCAATATCCTGTAATAAACCATAATGGAAAACAATATGAAAAATAATATATATGTATAACTGAGTCACTTTGCTGTACAGCGGAAACTAACACAACATTGTAAATCAACTATACTTCAACTAAAAAAAAGAAAAGAAAAGAAAAGAAAGAAACGGACCCCAGGGCTCTTGTTTAGTGCCTTCCCTGTGGGTGACTTGTGACAGGCTTTCCCAAAAGGACTTAGAACAAGTTTTAGAATCTCCTCCCTTCTCTCTGTGTATCAGGACTCTCAGTACTGCTGTAAACATCCAGACCGGGCAGGCTTCCTGGCCAGACCCATGAGCTGTGTTGGGCGTCGCTCAGCGGGGGGCCGGCCGCGGGGAGGGGATGGCCCTGCAGGGAGATGGGGCCCTAGGCCAGCCCGGCCCAGCCAGGACAGGGGGGACGTGGAAGGTCAAGGGGGGCTCGGGGGTGGGGGGCAGGCGGCTTGAGGGCAGGGCGTCAGTTGGCTGTGGACGTGGAGAAGCTTATTTCAAAGATCATTTAGAGAGGTTTTTTTAATTTAATTTTAAAAAGTGCGCCTCTTTCTGCAGGCGCACACCTGCGCCTATGGCTGTGCCGGTGCCCCTGGAGTCTGCGACAAGGTGGCCCAGGTAGCAGCTAAACACAGAGTGCTTTCGACACCTGTAGACGACTGGAGAAGGCGGTCACACCAGTTGCTAGCATTTGCTGAGAGCCGCGTGGTTTGGGGCATCGGGAGCAGAACAGGGCATCGCCCCGGCCTTGAGGGCTGCCTGCCTCAGGAGGCCATCTGTCCTTTTCGTCTGACTCCATCCCCGTTTATGCCTGTTGTCCTGGTATCACTGTTAACAGCACCCCATTGACACCCAGAGTGCCCCAGTGTGGAGAAATTACTTGCTTGCCTTACTCGCAGTCTGGTGGCGAGAGGCTAATATGTAAACATTTATCTCATTACTGCTCATCTCACAATGAGCCTGACGTGCAAAGGGGCCTAGTCTGGCCGGTTGGTAGACCCCCTCCCCTGCCCGCCCCCGGCACCCCCCTCGTCTACCTACTTTCTGCTTCTCTCCCACAGTCCCGAACCCTCCCTGCCTCATAGCTGCCCACACAGGGCCCAGAACTTGCTCAGCGTCCGGGAGGATGGGCACGCATCCCCACTGGAGCCCCTTTGGAGCAGACTGTGGGGTGCGGCCTCCCCTCTCTTTTCTTCTTCTGGAATTGTCTTTGGGGAGAATTTTCATTTACCGATGGCCACTTGAGTGCCCCCTAGTCCCCCAGTTCTCTAGGGTATTTTGGAAAGAGCCTTCTGTGCTTCGATGCTGTCATTTTGATGGGCTGCCAGGAGGAGAGGTGGATACGCACGCGTGCTTGGGGTCCTGCCTTCAGCTCGGCACGCTGCTGGGCCCCGCTTCCTACTTGCCTCCACCCCTGGGAAGGAGACACGGTGCCATAGGAGGGGCTGGGCTGTGGAGCCCCCCCCAGACCTGGGCGTCAGGACAGGCGGTAAGGCAGCCCTGAGATGGGGAAGCCGAGCACAGGATGGCGTCCGAGGCCCCTTCTGCCCGCATCCTTCAGTAATCGCTCCGCCGTGATTTTGAGTTAGGGAGACGCCCTGATTGTAGAAGCCAAACCGCTTTAGGATCACGATAGGCGATGGTCTCTGGTGGTGGGCTAGAGATGAACTGACAACGTCTTAGAACAGAATGGGGATCCTAAGGGAGCCTTTGTGGAAGAATGGATACATGCTGGCTTCTCTCTCTCTTTTGTTTTCCATCATTGCCTCTGGGCAGATAGTGAATTCCTCATTTGAAATAATTCCATTGTGAACTTTTCATTTTCATCCCTCGCCCTTTTTGATTTGTTTATTTTCCCCCAGGTGTGGTCCTGCCTACTTTGGAAATTTGGAATCACAATTAGATATGAGTAGGAGGTGGTACAGAAGAAGCTGGCTTCCCCAGAGCTGAGAATTCACCCCCAGTTCCCAGGGCCTTTTGTTTTCTAAGAGGCTGGAAGTTAGAAGAAATTAGAGCAGCAAGTTTTTTTTTTGATTTCTCTGTCCTGCCTTTAAGGTTTCTACACTAGAACAAGTTAGCTTATTTTTCATAAATGAATTCATTAAGTGTGCAGCCGTGTATATTTTTTTACTTTTCGGCAAGGCCGCCGTGCCTTGTGTTTGAAAACATGAATGAACTTGCCGAGCGGAAGAGGAGGGGCTTGACCCACAGGGGCGGCTTCTGCTGGTTCTTCCCGCCTGCTCTCTCTCTACGCTGTTACTTGCCCTCTGATAACATCCCCTGGCTCTTACCTGCCTCTTTTTTCCAAGGTGATGTAGGCATTCCCAGCAAATCATCAGACAGTCATTTTACAGCAGAGGAAGGAACTGACACCCGGGAGGGACTAGGAACTCCCTTTCCAGATTCTGAAAACGCAAAATTAAACAAAGGCAGGAAGGATTCCCTGTACCCAGCCGAGTCACTGAGAGCCAACACTTAAAAACAAAACCCAAACAGCAGTGAAACCCCAGAGGGCAAAGCCCAGCTTAAGCGAAGCTTGCCTGTTGTGTTTCTGCACTCGTGTTTGATCCCTTAGTAAATAATTGAAGAATTTGGGACAGTTCCAAAACGGAAACGTTTCCCAGTCATATCCATCTGAGAGTGTTTGGAGGAGCTGTTCAGTATTCCACCCAGTTGAGTTTTTGTGGAGGGAAAAAAAGGACTCAGTGTTGTAGCAACTCTGTCATGTTCTAGCCCGACTCTGGCTTTGGAGTTTTTGTTCTTTGCTGGGTGACTAGATAAATTAGTGAAAGGCAGAATATAGGAGGAGAAGGAGGAGGGGTGTAGTGGGGAGAACCAAATGTACTGACTGCCTGGTTCAGTGTCGTGTGCTAAGTATCAGTACGTTCTCTGAGTCAGCTCCTCCAGTCCTGGGAAGGGCGCACATCTCCCACAAACGTTCAACAGCGCAGGAGGGCAGGTGGTTACAGTCAGGCCAGGTCCCTGGGCTGTGTCCAGTCCTGGACTTTGCTCTAAGGAGACAGAGGAGGCCACCAGCTTGTCAGGCTCTTGCACTAGAGTCCGTAGAAAAGCAATCTATTTTATGGGGCTTCCCTGGTGGCGCAGTGGTTAAGACTCCGCCTGCCAAAGCAGGGGACACGGGTTCGAGCCCTGGTCCAGGAAGATTCCACATGCTGCGGAGCAGCTAAGCCCATGAGCCACAACTACTGAAGCCCCTGTGCCTAGAGCCCGTGCTCTGCAACAAGAGAAGCCACTGCAATAAGAAGCGCACGCACCGCAACTAAGAGTAGCCCCTACTCGCCGCAACTAGAGAAAGCCTGCGTGCAGCAGCGAAGACCCAACGCAGCCAAATAAATAAATAAATTTATTTTAAAAATATCTATTTTATATTGCAACCCATAGGAACACCTTAGGATTCAGAGGACAGACGCTCCACCCTGAGAGAAACCCCAGGACACAAGAACACCTTGTCTCACGTGAGGCCCTAACAGAAATGAAACCTTCCCTCATGAAAACCACTTCCCCTCTGCTTTTAGGATACCTGTGCCAGCAGACAGGTAGCGACCCCGACCCTCGTGGGTAGATGTGCCAGTCATGGGAAGAAACGGGTGATTTTCCACAAGAGAGGACAGTGAACATATTAATTATAGCTTTAGAAAACCCTTTAGATACCAGCATTATCCTTTATTTAGGAAGCGTGGACTCGCCCTTATGTCATCTGCAGGTGCTTGTCTTATTGTCTCTGAGTTTTCCTTTGACGCTGGTGGTACGAGACCAGTGCCCCTCAGGATTCCCTTTTAAGTCACTGCAGTATTTAGGGTGGGGGAGGAGGGTCTTAGGATGGGGTGTGTAGCCAGGGATTCTTCTTCCCAGAGCCTTAGTCACGAGTCTCACTCCTAACTCGGGAGAGATGGATCTCAAGGATCAAAGACATAGGCACCTGTAAAGTTTTCCTTTTTTTTTTAAAGTTGATTTACAATGTTGTGTTAATTTCTGCTGTACAGCAAAGTGATTCAGTTATACATATATATATATACATTCTTTTTCATATTCTTTTCCATTATGGTTTATCACAGGATATTTATCATAGTTCCCTGTGCTGTAGGACCTTGTTGTTTATCCATTTAAAAAAAATAAATTAATTCATTTATTTATTTTTGGCTGCATTGGGTCTTCGTTGCTGCACGGGGCTTTCTCTAGTTGCGACGAGCAGGGGGCTACTCTTTGTTGCTGTGCGCAGGCTTCTCATTGCGGTGGCTTCTCTTGTTGTGGAGCACGGGCTATAGGCGTGCGGGCTTCAGTAGTTGTGGCTCGTGGGCTCCAGAGCGCAGTCTCAGTAGTTGTGGCACACGGGCTTAGTTGCTCCGCGGCATGTGGGATCTTCCCGGACCAGGGTTCGAACCCGTGTCCTCTGCATTGGCAGGCGGATTCTTAACCACTGTGCCACCGGGGAAGTCCCTGCTGTTGGTTTCTAATCGGATACTTTTGATTTGTTGAAAGATGTTTCCTCCAGTTCTTTAGTTGCTAATAGATCATAATCATAATCAAAAGCAGAAACGAGAGTTAAAGCTTTTCTTTATTTTTCTTCATTTCCGCGAGGTGTTTTTATTCTGGTGCTGGGCCTTGTTACCTCATTTTTCTTCCTGGGATTCTCCCTCTTCTCGGTGCCCTTTCCTACCTACACCTTTATTGTTCATAATTTCCCTTCTCCCATTCCCCAGAACAATCCAGGGCATCCTAATCCATTTATTTGACACATATTTTGGGTGTTTATGATAAGGAAGTCCTTTAAATTTTGTGATGGACAATGAGAGCATTCCAGTTGTGTTAAGATTTCTGGGGGTTGGTTGCAAGTGGCCATCAGCATACCCTAGCTCCTGACACCTGCCCAGTAAAAAGAACTGTCAAAACTGGTTTAAGACACCGACTGCGGTTAATTCCCCGGGTTTCTGTCTGCCACGTCACACTCGGGCAGGCCTTGGATCGTCAGGCTTTGGATACCGCATTTTAGCACCTCTCCCAGCATCCTCTAGCTCCTCCTCTGCTGTCCTCTGTGGTGTGACCTGAAACGCCTATCAGTGGTAGACACATTCCCTTAACTTCTGAATCTCCTCCTTCAGTCTATAAAATAGGCTCACGTGTCTACCATTCGAAGAAGAAACAACCGCCACCTTTACTTGACCAGCAGAGTCTTCAGGCTGCCATACTGAGTTTTGCCTGCACTTGGACTTTCCCACATTCGGTCTCGACCCGACATCCCCGTCACTCTTCGTTCCACATGTCTGACCTCTCCTCCCATGAACTTGCGGATGGACTAAGGAATTGCCAAAGCCAGAGTACTTTCCACTCTGATCTTATGTGACTTCTTACCTGATCAGGCCCCAGTGGGGACGCTGTCTTCTTCACTGGCTTTTGATGCCACCTGAGTGAGTTCTTCTTCCAGCAGCTCTTCTTCATTTACTTCGTGGATACCACCTCCTCCAGCCCTTGCAGACGTGGGTGTTCATCAGGATGCCAGCCTCAGTCTTCCCTCTGCGTGCTGCGTGTTCTCACTGGCGACTCTCATTCCTGTACGTGTTCCCAGACCCATATCTGCACCCTACACTTCCCTCCTGGGCTTCAGGTGGCAGACACGTGCCTGCAGGATATTTCTGTGTTGATGTCCCATCAGGCCCGGAGCTCAATGTGTCAGAAACAGTTCAGCTCCTTCTGCTGTCACACAGACCTGCCCGCAGTCCCCCCGCCTCATCTCGGGGTATGACACAACCATCGGCTTTGTTGCGCAGCCCAGAAACCTGCAGTCTCTGTCCTTGTTGCACCCAAAGTCCTCCCTGCCTCCAATTCGTGCTCCCCATCTTTGCAAAAATGAGCTTTCAAAACTGCAAATATATCATTTCACACTCCCCTATCCTTATCCCTGTCCTCCTTCCATCCCATCCCCTTTTTTCTTCCAAACTTTCAAATCTTTCAGTGGTTCCCCAGCACCTCAGGATGAAATTTCTAAGTTCTTAGGATGCTCTGAACTTTGTTTCCTTCCAGACTCTATAAAGTTTTTGGATTTCTCTCTTATTAGTGGGATTGGATAAGTTTCCTTAACTTTGCATGTGATCCTTGCCCAGTTTTGTAGAGTTTTGCGAGCTTTTAGAATGAATTGGGAATCTTCTACCTCTCAGTGCTAGAATGTTTGTGGGTGGAGATGTCACTTGTAACAGGGTTGAAAGGAAAAATGGTTTCTTCTGGTTTGACCGTGGTGGGCACAGCCATGGCACCAATAGAGACGATGCTATTTTGGACCCGGCGTTGTAGTGAGGAAACAATTGCAGGGGGGAGATTAAACACTGCAGATGGTGTAAACCATTTTACAGCTCACATACCTACAGGCCTTCTATTTTTGATTTGTCCCTTGGTTTGCCCTGCACATACTCTTAAAATTTTTAAAAAAAATTTGTGTTAAAATATACATAACACAAAACTTAACCATTTTAACTGCTTTTAGTTGTACAGCTTAGCGGCTTTAAGTGTATTCACGGTGTTGTCCAACCATCACCACTGTCCATCCCCAGAACTTTTTCATCATCCCAAACTCATCCATTAAACAATAACTTCCCATTTCCCCCTCCCACCAGCCGCTGGTAGCCACTACTTTCTTTCTGTTTTTCTTTAATTGAAGTATCGTTGATTTACAATATTAGCTTTAGGTGTACAGCATACACTGTTCTACTTTCTGTCTCTAAGAATCTGCCGTTTCTTGGCACATCCTATATCTGGAGTCACACGGTATGTGTCCTTTTGTGTCTGGTTTATTTCACTTGCCTTAACGTTTGCAAATATTCTCGAACTTGATTTTTACCTGGGAACGAAGGGGAGGACAGGGCCACGTTTACTATGTGTGGTTCACTGTGGCATGTCGTTGAAATTGATTGCTTCAGTAATTTTCCCAGTCACCTGCAGAAGGGGGTATTAGGCATCCCATTTTACAGATGCATATATGGACTTTGAGACGTTAACATTCTTGAGGGCCCATGGCTAGTAACCACGGTGGTGCCATGTTTTGAACCCAGTTTTGTCTGACTCCAAAGCCTACTACTTATTTTATTCTCTGCTGCTTGGATCTCCACCCCCGCCCCCACCCCACGCTGGGTTTCTGATGATGGAGCATTCTGCTGGGCTTGTCCTGAACTGTGTGGCTCGCACATCTTAACCGGGTGCGGTTCACACCTTGCCTGTCTCCGTCACAGTGACCTGAAAGCTTTCCCCTTGAGTTCAGACAGGACGGCCATCGGCCGCTGTGGGTAGTAGTTTTGCTGATTGGTGCAGTTCAGTGAATTGGTTTTTCCAGAAAATGTCCTTAAGATACCTGGCCTTGTGGAAGCTTTGATTCACAAGATCATTCTTACGAAGCATCCTGAGCAGAGTGTGTGATGGAATTTGGCTAGCTCTGAAACGGAGTCTGAGGGACTTGGGAATATGTCGTTTTAACTGTCACTTTTCCCTTGATTGCAGTAAGATGCTTCCTAAAAAGTGGGACCTGGAGGGTTTCTTTCTGTTCCGTTGTTCCCTCATTTCCCATCAGGGTGAGGTAAAATTCCTCACAGTTGAGGCCACCTTCACTTTTTAGACGAGTGGGCTTCGTAGTGGGCACAGGGTGGGCCCTGGCACTGCAGTATTTTCCAAGTGAGAAATAAAGCAAATTGATGGGATTCATTCATTTATTCAACACATAAGGTCCTGGACAATAGCAATGAGTATAACTAGATACAAATTCCTTTCTTCACGGAGCTTACTTCCCACTTGAGGGAAAGAACCCATAAGCAAGTCAACTGAGTGAGTTTTTATAGACTACTGGGAAGTGAGAAGTGCTTTGGAGAAAAGTAAAGCCGAGTGGGCCGAGGGCGTGCATGCACGCCCATGATATTCAGTAGGGTGGTCGGAGCGGGCCTGGCTGAGAACATGGCACTGGGACAGAGACTGGGTGGGATGTTGGGACGGGCTGGGTGGCAGCCTTGGGGAAGGGCATTCCAGGCAGAGAGAGTGTCTGGCATGGGGAGGGAGCAGCTGGGAGGCCAGTGAGGGGAGGGGGTGGCCATCGGGGAGACCAGTTCTTACACAACATGGAGCCATTGGCGGGTTTTCAACAGAGGACATGCTATGACTTAACTTTTAGACGGACATTCTGGTCGCGTGGTGAGAATAGACGGAAGGGAGCCCGGGGTGGAAGGAAGGATCCAAACAGGGTAGAGTGCCGGTGCTTTGCTGTTGGCCATTGTGTTTGGGGTTGTTCACTGGAGCGCGAAGCTCGTACCATTCACATTATTCCCTGTCTTACCCAGGCACCCCCAACCACTTCCTCCAAATTTGCTGGCATCATGGTCGATGCTGGTGATTCAGAAATGATGGAAATATGGAACCTGTGTTTAGGGAGCGCTCAAGCTAGGCTTTAGGCACTAGAGAAACAGATGGTTTAACAAACCAGAGGTCGCAACCGCTACAAGAGCAGTGTGCGGTGGGTGTGCGGGACGTACCGCCTTCCGTCCCGGGCTACTGGGTATAGGCGGGAGGGCGCTGGAGCAAGTGATGCTTGAAGTGAGCCTTGAGAGGCACGAGAGTGACACAGAGAGAAAGCACAGTGCTTCAGGCAGGGACCCGTGTCAGTGAGAGCTGGCACATTCGGGAAAGCTGTGGGTGATGACTGGCCCACGGAGCGAATTGAGGTGTGTGGACTGTGGGCTCTTCAGAGCATTCTCCGCAGCACCGATGGGCCTCTTGGCCCACGCAGGCTGCACTGCTTCCCATCACAACTCAGCTCCCGACCCAGCTGTTGGCCTTGCTTCCTTCTGCCGCAGGCACCGCTTCAGGATCATTTCCGGATTGATAGATAACAAATACCTACCTTTGGCAGGTGTAATGAATTCTTCTTCCACAGTCCAGTCACCAGAAAGATCAGAGTAGAGTGCTTTTAAAACAAGTTAACTGATTTTTCTTTTACAGCTCTATCGAGGTATAATTTACCTGTTAATCATACAGTTCAGTTATTTTTTAGTAAATTTACGGAGTTGTACAGCCATCACCGCTATCCACTGTTAGAGCGTTTGCCCATCACTCGGAAAGATCCCTTGCCTGCGCCTGCAGGCATTCCCCACCCCCACCTGCAGTTGTAGGTGACCATTTCTCTACTTCCTGTCTCTGTAGATTTGCCTTTTCTGAGCATTTCGTATAAATGGGATCATACAATAGGTAGTCTTTTATGTCTGATTTCTTTATCCCGTATTCAAGGTTCATGAATATTATAGCGTGCATCAGTACTAGTTTGTTCCTCTTTACTGTGAATGGTATTTGATTGTGTGGATGTACCACATTTTGTTTCTCTAGTCATCAGTTGATGGGTATTTGGATTATTAGCACTTCTTGGCTCTTAAGAGTGATGCCCACTTTTTTACCAGAAGGGCATCCAGTAGGCCGAGGGTTCTCTGGGGAAGGTGCACACGAGAGCGATTTTGGTTTGGGGAGTGTCCTTACAAACTTAACTGTTCTTGCCTCGCCCTTTTGGAAGACTGGCGGAGTAATGAATGTTATTGGAGCCACGTAGTAGCTGAGTGGCCTTGCCCAGTTGCCTGTTTCCTTAGCTGGGAGGTGGGGATGCTTATAGGTGCAGTGCTTGGTACAGGGTATCGTGAGGATTCAGTGAGATAATAGGGAGAATATGTGCAAGGTAACGGTTAATTTTCCCCATGAGCCCCCCAGCCGCCAACACCCACCCGTGTGCTGCCCCTGGGGAAGAGCTTGGGGATGAGAGGGGCTGTGTTAGGACTGCCCCGCTTCGAGTGGTCTGTGGTCTTTGGAGAGAGGTGTGGAGTGCCCGTGAAGTAGAGGGCCGGGGAGGAGCCCAGAGGCTGGAAGAGCTCCCGGGAGGGGAGCGGGGTGGGGGGCTCTTAGGAGACCCCGTAGGCCTGGCTGACTGGCTGGCTGGAGGAGAGGAGTGGGGAGGTCAGCTTAGAAGCATATTGGGAGAATTTTAAAAGCCCACATGGAAGACTTGGGTCCTTGTTTAATCCCTTGGGCAACCATGAATGCTTTGGTGCCTGATCTCACGTTTATGAGATGTGTCTGGAGGAGGGAGGTTGCAGATTTAGGGGTCTTTGGCCGGATTCCACCCACGAAATGTGTTTTTGGGCTCCCCAGTCCTTTAAATTCATTCAAAAAGTTGCCCGTGTTTAAAATCTGGCCATCTGGCCACGCTGGCTTCAGTTCCCACCTGGTTTCATGTGAGCAGGGCTTCCCGAGGAGTCCGGGTTTCCGTGGTTAGGTGCCGCCTCATCTCTCCCTGCTTGAGTTGCAGCCGTGGGTCTAGAGCTGCGCTGGATGGCACGGTGGCCTTGAGCCCCGTGCGGCTGTTGAAAGTTACATTAAGGAGCTCGATGGTTTAAGCAAAATTTAAGATTCTTTTTCCCATTCACACGAGCCACATTTCACTTGCTCAGTAGCCGTATGTGGTTAGTGGCTGCTGATCTGTACAGCACCAATCTGGGACATTCCTGTCACTGCTGAACATTGTATGGGGCTGGTCCAGATCTTTGAACAAAGGTTACTGACTCTGCCTCACACTGTGTTCAGCCCCGGCCTCCTGGGCTCGCTGGGCCTGTTGCTGCTCGTGTGTGAAATGAAGTGGTTTGATGACGGATGATCCTTTCTAATGGTAAGACCCTGGTGTATGGGCAACAACAGGTAACAAGCCTATCACTTCGTGAGTCCCATTAATCTCACATTAAGTACTTATATTTTAACAGACTTTTGTGGCTCAAAAAGTGTCTCCGGCGGCCATTCCAGAAGAGGGATTTAAAAAGTCAGCGGCCCAGAGGCATCTGGCTGGCACGAGTGTCCCAGGAGTCGCTGGGTGAAGCTGTGAAGGACAGCATGCTTGTGTGAACAGTTCTGCTGTCTCGCGTGAACGCACAGGGTCACCGACTTTGTCGCACTCTTCTTGGGTGTCTGTGTTGTGCTTTTATTCTTGGGATTGAAAGTGAGTGCACTGTAATAAGAGTACTAATTGATTTCCCCCTTACTTAGTAAGGGTGCAGTGTAGAGTCTTAAAATGACCAAAAAATGTAGAGAGTCAGCAGCCTGTGGCCCCATAGGGCACCTAGTGCATTATGGTAAAAATAATGCTAGTCAGGTGTACAGTGTGTGTTCTTTTTCAGAACTTGTCCTGAGGAGATAAGTGCACGTGTGCAGAAGTGTGTACCCATCACAGTGTTGATTAAGATAATGACTGTGGGTAGGGGCTTGGCGGCTCCGTTTAGTGATTATGGTGCCTGCACACAATGGGGTATCATCCAGCCACTGAAAGTGGGGTGGAGATCTGTATGTGTAGATCTGGGGCGATTTCCGTGGCATACGAACCGTTTCTGTAGAACTCACAGCACACACATGTGCACACGTGTACATGCGAGATGTCTTGAGGGACAGTCATCAGAATGTTGACAGCTGGGTGATGAGATTTCAGGCGCCCTCACTTTCATCTTTGGGGTTGTGCCCCCTCGGACTGTTCCTCTCTTTGCTCAGTAGGCTGTGCCTTTTTGTTTTTTATTTTTTGAAAGTGCTGCTGTCATAAAGAAGGGAACAAACACTTACTGAGTGCCTACTGTATGCCAGCCATTTTGTTAAAACTCTTTTTTTTTTTTTTGCGGTACACGGGCCTCTCACTGTTGTGGCCTCTCCTGCTGCGGAGCACAGGCTCCGGACGCGCAGGCTCAGTGGCCATGGCTCACGGGCCCAGCCGCTCCGCGGCATGTGGGATCTTCCCGGACCGGGGCATGAACCCGTGTCCCCTGCATCGGCAGGCGGACTCTCAACCACTGCGCCACAGGGGAAGCCCTAGAATTTCTTTCTTTGATCATCGAGCAGATGTTATACCGTGGAGAGAGAACTGTGGTTGGTTCCATTTTGGTGCTTTGACTTGTAGTTTAGAAAGTAAGTAAGGCAGAGACTAGGTCCAAGCCACTTGTCACCGACTTTTATATATAGGTCAAGTGGTCCAGGGTCACTCCCACTTTTCTAGTTTTTAAAACCTTTAAAAAAATTGTGAGCTGTATTTAGAAAGTGCATAAAATGCAAATGCACAGTTTAATGAGTTGTAAAGCTAACAGCTCTTTAATTGCCACTCGGGACAAGAACTGGAACATTGCCAGCACTCCCCGAAGTTACCACTCTCCTGACTTGTATGGTATCACTCTCTTGCTTTTCTTTTTTAGTTTTATCATCTAAATATGCACCTTAAAATTATAGTTTATGTTTGCTTGTTGTTGGACTTATACAAAAGTGTATATACAGGCCTTTTCACTCATTATTATAGATTTATCTCTGCTGTTGAGCGTAGCTTTGATTCATTTATCTTGATTGATTATTGTATTCCCTGGCATGAAAACCACAACTTTCACATTCTACAGTAGATGGACACATGGATTTCTAGTTTTTGGCTATTACGAATGGGGCTGCTCTGAGCATTTTTGTGCATTTCTCCTGTTGTACACGTGCATGCGTTTCTGTTGGGCATATTCCTAGCAGTGGAATAGCTGTATCTCCAAATTTGGGAGATATGCCAAGATGTTTTCTGAAGTGTTGGTTGTACCGGTTTACATTCTACCAGCCCAAGTTTCCATGGTAACACGTTCTTGTCAACACTTGGTCTTGTCTTTCTTTAATTTTAGCCATCCAGGGAGTAGGCAGTAGTGTGTCATTGTATTTTAGTTTATGTTTCTCTGATGAGTAATGGAGGTTGAACAACTTTTCATGTACTTAGGAACATTGATATCTTTTGTGAAGGGCCTGTTCAAATATTTTGCCCATTTTTCTACTGGGTTGCTTGGTGATTGGGCTTGTAGGTGATCTGTATATTTTCTAGAATCAAGCCTGTTGTTGCTTATTTGTTTTATAAATATCTCTTTCCAACGTGACTTGCCTTTTAACTTTCTTAGGGTGTTTTGGTATACCACAGTTCTTAATTTTAATTTGGTCCAGTGCATCACTCTTTCTTTTAACGGTTTATGTTTACTGTGACCTGATACTTTCTCCTATCCTGGGATCATGCAGCTGTTTTCCTATGTCATTTGCTAAAAGCTTTATTGTTTTGTTTTCCACACTTATATCTATACCAGGAGTTCATCTTTACATATGGGGTGAGAGAGGAGTTAGTTTCTGTTTTATTCTAGATAGATACTCAGTGGGCCCAGGGTTCTCACTCCTCTATAGTGCACACTTTGTCATAAAGAAGGTGCCCATATATGCATGAGTCTGTTTCTTTATTCTGTTCTGTTGCTATATTTGTCTTTTCTTGAGCCGATAGCACATTCTTGCTGTTTTATAATAAATCTTGATATCCCATGGGAGCGAGTTTCACCAGCTTGTGTCCTGCCATTTGCAATTCCACATAGATTTTGGAATCAACTTGTGAACTTCCTAAAGAAAAATTATAGTTGGGATTTTGAGTGGAATTTTATGTGTAGATCAATTTGGGGAAAATGGAAATTTTGCAATACTGAGTATTTCAGTCTGTAGCTTCTCTCTGTTTATTTTGGTCATCTTTAATTTTTCTTTCTTTTTTTTTTATCATTCCATAGCTTTTGGGGTAGAGATTTATTTTGGCTAGATTTATTCCTAGGTGTTAATTTTTATGCAATTAAGAATGGAAACTTACGATTTCCTTTTTTGGCTTGTTGTTGGTATAGAAATGTAATTGTTTTTTGCCGGGGGAGGGTACATTGACTTTGTATTAATCCGTCTTGCTAAACTCACTTATTTTATAATATACCTGTAGATCTTCTGGATTTTCTACTTACAATTTCCATTCGTAATGACAGTTTAGCTTCTTCTCTATGAGTTTTATACCTTTAATTTTTTTCTTGCCATAAAGCTTCAGCTAGGACCAGTGTTGAAAAGAAATTGCAGAATGGATGTTTTTGTCCTGTTCCCCATATCAAAGGGAAAACTTGCAGTATTTCATCAAGTGTGGTGCTTGGTTTGATACTTGGATCAAAATTTGGCTCTTTCCACCTTTTAGCTGTTGTGAATAATGTCGCTCTGAGCGAGTGTACAAGTATCTGTTGGAATCCCTGCTTTCACTCCTTTTGGGTTTATAGCCAGAAGTAGAGTTGCTGTTTCATACGGTGATTCTGTGTTTAATTTGGGGGACCTGCACACCGTTTCCCACGGGGACTGCACCACTGTGTATTCCTACCAGCAGTGAACGCACAAGAGTCCCAGTTTCCCCACATCTTCACCCACAGTTGTTTTCTGTTTCTGTTTTTTGGGGGATAGTAGTGACCCAGATGTGTGTCCACTATTGCTTCTTGCCTAGCGTTGCTGACCTCTCCTTTTGAACTCCTTTTCAACTTACGTTAGTTCTGTTTTTCTCTATCTTTGGTCTCTTACCTCCTCTTTTGAATTTTCCATCTTTTGTCTCTCTGGGCTTCATTCTGGATTTTTTTCTGCAGACTCAGTTTCCTGTTTACTTCTCCCTTCGTCTATATCTAGTGTGTTTTTAAGCCCATCTATCGAGTACTTAACTTTGGATTTCTTTCTCCCCAATTTTAATCATGTGTTTTGTTTTCTTATACATAGTAAGAATTGTTATTTTAACATCTGTTTCTAATTATTCTCATATGCATAGTTCATATGGATCTTTGTTTCTGCTAGTTTTCATTTACAGTTGTCCTGTGTACCTGGTTGTCTTTGGTTGTGTTTTGGACATTGTATTTGAGAATTGTCTACAAAAGTAAATTGAGGACTAGACGAGGATTATATACTCTCCATCCAGAAATGATTTGTGTTTTTATCTGCCAGGGGCTTTAGGGCACCAGCAATCTAATAAGATCATTTCTATCTGCTGTGAGGGATTGGCATTTTTCTGGGTCACCCAGATTCTTGGAAGCTGGCCTGCAGTACATCTGGAGGCTGTTTTATTTCCAATTCACTCTCCAAGTGTATAGCCATTTGGATTTCCAACCCAAGGTATAGGGGTTTATCTGGGCCACTAGTCTTCGAGGGCTCTGGAGTGCATGTTCTAGATAATGCGGTTATCACAAGTAATCAATCCTCAGTGTCTTGGTTGCCCCGTCCCAGTGTATAAATGGCCCTAGGGCAAAAGTAGACCATTTGCTGTAGGCTCATCTCTCTGGATTTTACTTTTCTTATGTTTTGTGAGCCGGTAGTTCTTCTGTGTCTTCTTAGTTCTCTGATGTTTCCAAGAAGATGTTCTTTTATATGATATCCAGCATTAGTAGTTGTTTTTAGCATGAGGGGTGGTCTGAGTTACTTAGCCATTATTACCTCCTTTTAAAAGCGTCTTTTAAAAGTTATAAAGGAACTGTGTTGGACCTTGAGAACACATCTGTTCTAATTCATCACTAGTCAATAAAGTAGGGCTTTATTGGTCACTTACCATGAACCCGGTATTGTGCTATATGTTACAGAAGTTTTGAGGAAATACAAGGCATGGTATTTCTTACATTCAAGGAGTTTTGCTGGGGACACAAGCATAAACTCGGAAAATTAAATAGAATATTGGAGGAGGTGCTCAAGCGTCATACAGAGTTGATGGCTTAGTGAAAACTACGGGCAGAGTGGTGGTGTGAGCCTGGCCCTCTCTCTGCCGCTGTCCCCTCCGTCCTGGCCATCTTCACCATGGTGGGCACAGGGCCCTGTCACTCCCCCTTCACATTCCAGCTCTGTGGTGGCTCCCCCACTGTGTTCGGGACCTAGCTGCGGCCCTTCCCGAGCTTCCTCCCTGGCCCCTCCCCCGCACCCGTTCCCCTCCTCCCACCCCATGTGCTCTTCTCTCTGCGGGGAGGTCTTCTCTTTCTTTGGCGTGAGGCTAGGTCTTCAAAGCTTATGAGCCTGGTGCAGTGAAAGCCCTTCTGGGAAGCCTCCTCTGGGAATCGACCCCAGTCCCTGTCCCCGGGACTCATAGGCGTGGCCTCCACTGACCTGAATCAGTACCTATTTCCTCTGGCTGGGGCAGTGACAGTGCTGCGGTGCTAACAGCCAACAGGTGGAGTGGTCGGGCCCTTTCCCCTACGAGGTAGCTGTTACTCTTTCCCCCATTTAACAGGTCAGAAAACTGAGGCACAGAGAGGCTTCACGGCCCCTAATTAGGCAATGACTTCACTCATTTATCCCTCTCTTCACTAGGGAAACAGGAACATAGAAGGGCCTGAGCTGTGAAGATAAACACGCATGGTAGTGGTTCCTTTCCTGCCCCAGCGGGGCTGTGACTAAGGGAGAACTGGACAAGTGTGTGCGGTAGTTGATTCTGTTGTGAGGGTGCCTGGACTGTGCTCCAGCCTCTGCGGTCCTAGTGCTCTGGAGCTCGGCTGCATCAGTCAGCCTCGTCTTCCCGGACCGTCTGTGGATTCCCCAGTGTCTGTGGGTGGGACTGTTGGGGAACGTTGCGGTCTAGGATTTAGCCAGGGCTGCCGTGGTTGGACCTGCTAGCAAACCTTGATCCTGGAAAAGCTTAAAGTCTGTTTCCCCCAAATTCCACGAGTAGGTAAACCGACATGGGCTGGCATACGTGAAAAGGCCATAGTCCTCTTGCAGCTAAGTCTTGAGGGATTATACTTAAGGCAGGTATTAATAGTTCTGCCACGAGGAACACTCCCCCCTCCGACCCGTAGTGCATCCAGACCGATGCTTAGGATTTCATCAGGAAAAGGCCAGTTCCACACCATTGAGAGGCTACTCTTTATAAAATAAACTTAAATTTTTAGAACAGTTTTGCATTGACAGAAAAATCCCATTATATCATTCACCTCTAACACTGGTGGGGTATATTTCTTAAACCCAATAAAGAAATACTGACAGATTATTATTAACTTAATGTCCATAGTTTGTTCAGGTCTTAAGTAAGTTTTACCTGACGTCCTTATCATCCCAGGATATTACACTCCACTTTATTATTGTGTCTCCTAGGCTCCTCCTTTTGGCTGTGACGATTTGACTTTCCTTGTCTTTGACGACTTCAAGTGTTTTGAAGTGTACTGATTAGGTATCTTGCAGGATGTCTATTGGGATCGAATGTGGGCTTGGGAGTTCTTATGCGAAGGATCACAGACCTTCTAATCACATACGAAGCATAGGTCCTGCCGACGTGATTTTGTGGCTGTTGGTGTTGACTTTGCTCAATTGGTTGAGATACCGTTTCTGAGGCTTTCCTCGTCGTACGGTTAGTTACCCCCCTCCACCTCCACGTTGTATTCTTCGGAAGAAGAGTTAAAACCTGGTACCTAGTCGTCCGTAGCTCATAAGTCATTATTTTAAAGTGTTTTCCACCGTACCATTACAGACACAAAACCTGTCGAACGACAGTTGTTTCTTTAAGAAACGTTAAGAGGTGTGTCTTAAGATTTCTACGTTGCCAATTCCTTGGAAGGATAGTGCGTGAACTGTGGTGACTAGTGGACAAACTTGGATTTACCTCCTTTCGAAGCGGTGAACTTAGCGCTGACTAGCAAAACCCAACGTTTTCGCTTTTATCGGAACGCAGGAGCAGGAACGTACAAAAAACTCATGATTGTTATTACCTGAGATCTTGTCCCGTAACTTCAGAGTAGCTCTCAAAATAAACTTACACAACGCAGAAGCGTGTCTATTGGCAGTGAATCTCGCAGGGCTCGCCCGGCAAAGAAGACAAAGAAATCTGAACTCTGTTGAAGCTGCTAGCGCCCCCTTAATAATAGAAACAGTTTTACAACCGCCTTCATACAGCTCGGAAGAACTGCTCTTCAACTTTGACCTCGTGGAAAAGAGAAAATTCTTTTTTCCAAAAATTGCACCGAGGTAAAACCGTTGCTTCACCAGGTGCGAGTGTGTTGCATAGGCGTTAGCAGTACTGCCCTCGCTAAACGCTCATCGGACAGTAGCGCAACCCCAAGAAAAGGATGGTTAGCGCCGGCGCCCTTCGCGCCGCGAGAAGCAGGCGCCAACACCGGGTAGGCTTGTGGCGACTAACCTGAGCATTCCACCGCAGCCGCCCGGCAGCCGGCGCACTTCTGCTGATTCTGGCTCCCGAAGCTCGCCACGAACTCCCCGTTTTCGGAGGCTTCGGAAGGTCGCAAAGGGGCCGCTCAGTGTTACCCAGAAGGCCACGCGCCAGCTGCGAGCTGATATGCATATGTGCTCTCCGCCGGGGCGGGGCCTGCAGGGGGCGGGGCCGCAGCGCGCGCTCCCACCCTAGAGGGCGGGCGCCCAGGACTCAGGCCGAGGCGGTGGGGATTGATTCGTGTCTCGCCACCGACTATTTCGTGTTAGCGCTGTAAACAGCCCTTTCCGGCAAGCGGCCCTCCTCCTGACACCCGGCTTAACCCTGCGGGTCGGCGCACGCTCCGGCTCCCGGGCCGCGTCTGAGCCAGAGATGCGGAGACGCCCCGGGAGCCGGTGGGCGAGGGCGCCGCGCCCCCCGCCGGCCGCTGACGGGGGCCCGCTGTTTGCCGTTGCAGGTGGTTCTCCTGGGCATGGACATCCTGTCCTCGCTGGTCACCCGGCTGCAGGATCGGTTCAAGGCACAGATCGGCACAGGTGAGCGCTCTCCTCCTCCAGCCCCCGGCCTTCGCTGGGTCTCGCCAAAGCTTCATTTGGCTGTACCCGCCTTCCACCCTTACCCTCTAGTCCCCCACCCCCCAGCCCGCCCCCACCTCCTCCTGCATCTTTAGATGCCACGGCTGCCCCGTTGCCCTCGCCCCACTCCTGGGCGTGGCCGGATCTGCCACCTCCGCACACCTGCTGGCACCCCACTCCCATATCTTTCTGCTGGCTTCTTCCACCTCCCTGTTCTAGTACCAACTATTACTTTGGTTTCTTCCAGTTAGCCATCAGGCTGTGGTGCCAACCAAGCCCTCCTTGTCCCTGACCCTTCCCTTTGAGAGGCATCGCTTTCTCTCTTTGAGAGTCCTGCAGGTCCGATTCAGCTGTATTGTTAACAGATTTTTGTTGCTATGACTGTTTACACTTTGGTTGTAGATGTCATTTCAAGTGTGTGGTAAATGATCACTCTTATTTTGAAGGGAGAGCAGTAAGTCAGAAAAATGAAATAAAAATAACCCCAGGTTCCGTAGATTAAGAGATGACTTAATTCCCGACCTCTGGGCTTTGGTGATGACAATATAAACACTAAGCGGCTCTGTGCAGGCATTTCCTTGTAGAATTTCTCGGTTTCAGTTGGTACAGTGTATTTGTTCTGTTAACCGTCTGGTCAGTGTGCACCTTTCGATAAAGTCATGAGCTCTTCCCACTCTGGTACAAACCACCCATCTGCAAATAAAAAATCCCTCTGAGGAATTTGATGTTTTAGTAGCGTTCCATTTCCCCCTAAATTAGCTGAATTGTTCAGGGCTATCTCTTGTAAAAGAAATGTTTATAGATTTTTAGAAGAAGCAAAGAAAATTGACCTCTGATACCCAGGTGCCCTTGGAGCAGTAGTGATGGCCCGCCCCCAGCCATATGGAGGAAGGGCAGAGAGCTGCATTCTGTCTGATGAGCTTGGGTGGATGTGATGTAAAAGTAAAAACAGATTGAGCCATAATGCCTGTTCCTTCCCCGCTCTCCTCCCCACTCCCCCCGAGCAGACGTGCTGGAGCCCCTCTGTCTAACATGGATTTCCTTTTGTGTTGACTCTTTCTTGCCAAGGTCTTCCATCGACATCCATGTTAATAGCATTTCAGCAGCTTAAAAACATGCTGGAAGCTGACTAGAGGAAGGTGGGGTAAGGAAGAAGACAAACAGTGGGTCCATGCAAAGGATTTCTGCAGATTCGCCTAGTAGCTCCCGTGGATGGATTTGAGCAGGAAGTGTAGAATTACAGGGGTTGGTGGGTTTAGAGTGATGTGCATCATTTAGGCCAGGATTTTGAAATATCCACAGTTGGTGACCACAGGCCACGAGACTAGGTTTTCATTTGATCAGTTTGCATTTTAATTTCCAGTGCTGCCGAGTTTAATAGACAGACTGGGCGACGCTAAAGACTCTGTGAGGGAACAAGACCAGGCCCTGCTGCTGAAGATCATGGATCAGGCTGCTAACCCCCAGGTGAGGCGGGGCAGGGCGGGGTTGGGGTGTTCCTGCAGAGCGCCAGTGGGTTTCAGAGGAAAATTTTCATGGCGTTTCATCTGGCCCCTCTTCCCCCCATAGGATATTTAAACAACAAACAGCAGAAGGTATACCTTTGAATAAGTTAGTGGACTTAACGTGGGTATCGAGTGCTTGGTTTGATCCATTAGAGTTGAGCTCATTTACATAACTGACTCTGTGCGTCTCTGAAAAGATGCAGCTGTGGTGTCGGGGCACTCAGAGGCCTGGCTGCAGCCCTGGTCCCTGTCTGCTGGTGAGCTGGGGCTGCCAGGGGTCCAGCTGTCCATTGTTGTGGGATGGGGCGGGGCGGGGCGGGGAGGCATCGGGAAAAGCCTTCCCAGGAAAGGTAAAGCCTGCATTGGCCTGAAAAGCTGAGCAGCTGTTTGGCTTGTGGATGGGGTGGGCACAGCTGTTCAAGCTGAGAGAGCAGTGTCAGTATGTGACCTTGGGCCTCATTTTCCTCACCCATAAAATGGGGACAGTTTCACCTCCCTTTCAGGGCTGTTGGGAGAATTAAACGCAATTGTATAAAGGAATGTGTTTTGACCGTTTTTAACTTGATATACGAGCATAAGTCACCATTTTCCAGCAAGCTCTTGAGAGCGCTTAATGAGCTGGTGGAGGTGGGGAGGGATTTGGCACCTGTTGCGACGTGTCCCCCCCCACCCCGACCCCCGTGGGCCCCACGTTGGACGGGGCTGCAGAAGCTGCCCTCTCTCCTCTCCCCCACCCCGTCCTCTGCGCCTGCAGTACGTGTGGGACCGGATGCTGGGAGGCTTCAAGCACAAGAACTTCCGCACCCGGGAAGGCACGTGTCTCTGCCTGGTCGCCACACTCAACGCGTAAGTCTGGTGGGGCCTCAGGGTGTCCTCGGCTGAGCTTTTGTATCTGTAACTGTTAATTCTGAAATCATCACGAATCTACTGGAAGTTATAGGGAAACGTCCCGGGAGGTGCCGTGCACCCACCTGTCGTCTTGCGTGTCTATAGTGCAGGGTCCAGACCAGGAAGTTGGTGTAGATACGATCCACAGAGCTTGTTCAGGTTCATCCAGGACGCACGCATGTCGTGTGTGCGCAGCTCTGACACGGGTGCAGCTCTGGGTAACTCACTGCCATGTTCAAGATGCAGACCCGTACCTCGCCCCAGGCGCCCCCATGCTGCCACTCATGTACTCTCCAGCTCTGCGATTTCGTTATTTTATGAATGGAATCACATAGAATGTGACCATTTGAGATTGACCTTTTTTTCCCCTCTCAGTGTAATTCCCTTGAGATTGCATACATGTTGTTGCCTGAACAGTAGTTTGTTCCTTTTTATTGATGAGTAGAATTCCCTGGTATAGACGTATCATAGTGTGTTTAACAGTTCACCCGTTGAAGGACATTTGAATATTTCCAGTTTTTGGTTATTTCAAATAATACTGTTGTGAGCACACATGTACCAGTTTCTGCATGAACAGAAGTTTTCATTTCTCTTGGGTCAGCGCCCAAGAGTACAATTGCTGGGTCATTTGGTAGATTCATCTTTACTTTTAAGAGAAACTGCCCAACTATTTTCCAGAGTGGTCTGTATCATTTTGCATTCCCACCAGCAGTGTATGAATGATTCATTTCTTCATTTCCTCGCTAGCATTGAATGTTACCACTGTCTTTAATTTTAACCATTTTGATATGCGTGTAGTGCTGTGTCATTGCGGTTTTAATTTGTGTTTCCCTAATAACTGTTGATGTTGAACATTTTAAGTGCTTATTTGTAGGAGAGCCTTTTTTTTTTTTTTTTTTTTTTTTTTTGCGGTACGCGGGCCTCTCACTGTTGTGGCCTCTCCCGTTGCTCCGGATGCGCAGGCTCAGTGGCCGTGGCTCACGGGCCTAGCCGCTCCGCGGCATGTGGGACCTTCCTGGACCGGAGCACGAACCCGTGTCCCCTGCATCAGCAGGCGGACTCTCAACCACTGCGCCACCAGGGAAGCCCAGGACAGCCTTTTTTAAAATTACAAATCACCTTTTCTGATTACTAAAGTAATACTGTGTATATCACAGAAAATTTACATAAAAAAGAAAATGATTATTGTCTATAATTCTGCCACCTTCAGATAATCACTGTTAACATGTAGCATTTTGTTCCAGCCTTAAGAGTTTTATTATTTTTAAAAACAAAATGGAGGGCTTCCCTGGTGGCGCTGTGGTTGAGAGTCTGCCTGCCGATGCAGGGGACACGGGTTCGTGCCCCGGTCAGGGAAGATCCCACATGCCGCGGAGCGGCTGGGCCCGTGAGCCATGGCCGCTGAGCCTGCGCGTCCGGAGCCTGTGCTCCGCAACGGGAGAGGCCACAACAGTGAGAGGCCCGCGTACCGCAAAAAAAAAAAAACAAAAAACAAAATGGAGATTGTAACGTTTATATTACCTTATAAGTTTTTTCTCTTAATGTGCTAGACTTTTCGGGACCATTAAATTCGGTCTCTGAAGCTTTTTTTTTTGGCTGCACCACGGGGCATGCGGGATCTTAGTTCCCTAGCCAGGGATCGAACCCTTGCCGCCTGCAGTGGAAGCGCGGAGTCTTAACCACTGGACTGCCAGGGAAGTCCCTGGTCTCTGAAGCTTCTAAAAAATGTTTCTAGCCTTTGCTTACTGTAGTTCCGCATCTAAGAATTTGTCCTAAGAGAGTACTCAGGAAGGAATCAGGGAGAGTGTTGTTGACCGAGGGTGTCTGTGACAGCGTTTAGTTTATGGTGGTGAACAGCTGGAGATAGCTGAGCTGTCCTCCAGCAGGGCATCATTCAGCTGGCGTCCTCTCAGCCGTTTATCGCAGTCTGTCTTCAGGCGGTTATTAACTGAATGTCTGGTGTGGCAGAGAGCCACACAGCAGGGCGATTAGGGGAGGACCCCGGGAACCTGCCGGGTGGCTGAGTGCGCTGAGTTGGCCAGAGTAGGGACCACCGCATGACGCATGGCAGTGTCAAGACGACAGGACCCCACGTGGGCGAGGCTGCGGCCGCGGCCTGGCAGCGAAGGGCTGGGCCAGGTGGGGGGACCCTGAGCCGGGGGTGGGGGTGGGCGCTTGTCCTAAGAGGCACTCACAGTTTAGAACTGTGCGGAGGGGCTGTGCGGGTGTGCGTTTAGTTTGGAAGCAGAGGGGGAAGGGTAAGGGGCGAGCCTTGGTGGGAGGTGGCGATGGGCCCAGGGAGGGAGGGAAGGAAGGGGTGAGAAGGAGGAGAGGCAGTGTGCTTTCCTCTCTTCCCACCAACAGTAAAGCACTGCTTTTGTTTTCAGCTCTGGAGCACATACCTTAACACTAAGCAAGATTGTGCCACATATATGTAACCTGCTCGGAGATCCAAACAGCCAGGTGAGTGTATTTAGTGAGAAAGAAATCATTGGCTGTAGACAGTGAGGGTGCATTTTGGTTCTGGGTGGGACTTTATTTCTCTCTCTAGAGCTCGGGGTGTTGGTTGAGGTGATGGGTGTTAGCGCCCAGTAGCATTTATCAGCGTCTTTGGTGGATGGGGCCCGCTTTGCCCTCTTCTCCACGTTGGGATGGGCCCTCACTAGCCTGTAAAGTGATGTCATCAGACCAGCCTCCAAGAGAAGGCACTCTGGTCACCATCTCTGCAGCTAGAGGGGTGGGCGTGGGGAGGGAGTGACGCTGATGGCGGAGCAGCGGCCCCCTTCTGGGGCGGGAGAGGTGGGCTGGGCAGGGCCTGCGGGGGCCTCTCGGAGGTGACAGAGAGGGCCCACGTTTTGTTTTGAGCGGTGGCCACATTGGTGCATATAACTGTGGAAACACTTCAGACTGACCTGTGCATGTTATTTTGTGTAAAGTAAAACAAAACCCAAAAACGTCAAAGCACCACTTCCCTGGTGTCAGTGTGGGTGGGTGGGGATTTGCTAAGCAGTGAGCAGGCAGCCCGGGCCCCGGAAGTGCCAGTTCTCTCCCAGGTCAGTTCTGGTTATCACCCAGAGCCCTGTCTGTCACGTTGGCTCACACACCTGGTTAGATGAGGGGCTGAAAATAGGAACAGTAACTCACAAAAGAAATGTACACCTGCCCATTGAACGGCATGGGATCGGAGTGCGCAGGTGCACCGGTAGGTGGCTGTTCAGTAGGAAACACTGTGGTACTGCGTGGCCCCCGGTGGTCTGGATCCGGCAGATCTGTGGATGCCTGGAGGGTTGGCGGCCCCCCTCCCCACGCAGTGTTCAGGGGTCGACGGTACATGGTGGACAGCATCTGTCAGTCTTGACTGGCGATGGCCACAGTGCCCTCCGTAGATGACTCTGCTCTCCCTCCACCGCCCCAGCTCAGCTCCGAGGGCCCTTGGGTCGCAGAGCCTCCTGTTCCGCATCCTTTCTCCCTCCTCATCTCTGCCCTTGATCCCAGCTGTGTTTCCCGCTTCCTCTTTGGTGCCCTGCTGCGCTCCCCTTCCCGTCGCCGGCAGCTCCTCCTGCCTTCTTGCTTGCTGCCGGCCTGTGTCCCTGCTCTCCCTCACCTGCACCCACTTGCTTCTTTCCGTGCATCCTCTATCCAGCCTTCGCTGAAAATATCTAACGTTGGAAATTTGAGTTTTAGATACTTTTATTTCCTGGATCATACTTTATGTTCATCATCAATTTGAAAATAACTGAAGCTACTTTGTATTTTTAAATGTTTTGGCCACACTGCGGCATGCGGGCTCTTAGTTCCCGGACCGGGGACTGAACCTGCACCCCCTGCATTGGAAGTGTGGAGTCCTAACCACTGGACCGCCAGGGTAGTCCCTAACTGAAGCTACTTTTAAAAAAGATTCTGAATTACCGGATGGACTATTTTGCCTTTTTGCCCCCTTAACGTCTTGTCTCCACTTTGTTTTCTGTGGAAAAAAGTCCTTTATGGGGATCACTCCTTGAGGCTGTCACTGCTACCACGTGGTCCCTTCGGTAGAGCAAGAGAGCCAGCTGGGCTGGTCGAGGCTTTTTGTTCCTGACTCGGGTGCCTGCACCGGCCTGACAGGTGATATGAGTATCCCCGCCGGCCTCAGAGAGGCAGTGTGCCGGGGTGAACGAGGCCGGGCTCAGTGGGCGGCTGTCAGCAGTCTGGAGTGGCAGCGCCTGTAGCCAGTTTCCCACACTGAGCATCGGAGGAGACCTTAGGAGTGTTTACCCGCACGTGTGCACGTGTGTGCAGACACAGACACGCGGTCCTCACCTCCCCGCACCCGGGGGCTCCACGCCAGCTCCTCTGATGCTAAATAACCCACTTACTCATCCCTCCTTCCAGGGTGCGTGTGTATGTCGCGTGTGCTTGTGCTCCTGACTTTATTTTCATTTTCTCGTCAGTCTTTCCTGCTGGTCTCTGAACCTTGAGGGTCAGGACTACCCCTGTCTCCTCTTTATCGTCCCAGGACTGCCTTCCAGTGGCCTTAGGACTGAGTAGACTCCCCATGGCTACCTGAGTGGTGTTCCCCTCTTAGCCATGGATGCCTCAGGCCGGAGAGGACAGCTGTGTGTTTTGCTGGTGCTATCTCTGCACTGGGCCCCTGACCTTGTGGTCGGCTTGCATCCAGCTCTCAGTCCTCTGCGGGGGTGAGTGAGTGAGTGAGTGAGTGTGTGAGTGTGTGAGTGTGTGTGTGTGTGTGCGTGTGCGTGTGTGTGTTGAGCCCTGCAAACACTCCTGCCCCAGAGGCTGTGAGTCCTTTGGTACTGGTCTGAGTGCAGAGTGACTCAGCTTCTCAGAGCGGGCGCCCATGCGCAGGCTTTGTGTGGCTCAGGATGCTTTTGGCTGCTGAAAGTAACTCAAAGTCCAACTCAGAATCACCAGAGCAGTGGGGAAAATGTATCATCCCTTGTATAGGGGGGGTGCCGAGGTAGGGAGGCCGCAGGGCCTGTTATCGGCTCAGTGATGTCCCCAGGACTGCGCGTCCCGCTCCACTTCTGCTGGGCTGCCCACCCCCTGGGCTTTGTCCTCTGCAGCTCTGCTCACAGGCCCTGCGTGGTACAGCCCAGCTGCACGCGTGTCCCGCGTGCCTGGCAGATGAAAGCCCGGTGCTCCTATGTGCCTCTCCTGTTTTCAGCTTTTCTAGATTGAAAGGTTCAAACGGAGGTAGAAGTGGAGAGAATGACGTACAGCATCCCCTCGGGCCCGTCCTCTGGCCTCAGCAGGTGACCAGGCGAGGCCAGTTTACTTTCATCTTTTTGCCTCCCCCACCCCATTGTTTGGAAGCAAAATGTAGATTATTTTGAAGGAAATCTTAGACATTGGTTCATTTAATTCTTAAATACTCTAAAGGGTAAGGGCTCTCCACCCCCGCAAGCCCCCCACATAACCTTAACACCATTATCACCTCCTGTCCCTCAAGAATGCCTGATTCTCTCATGTCATTAAGTGCCCAGTCCACGTGCACGTTTCCCTGAGTGTCCCTGCGCTTACCCGCTTTCGCAGAGCGGACGGGCGTCTTCCGGAAGCTTTGCTCAGGCTCCCTGTCGTGTCTCGTGAGACCGCATCCTGTGCCGCGGTGTTAGCCCGCTGTCAGGGAAGGGACCAGGGTTATGGGGTGGCTTTACACTCGGGAGACTTTATCTCCCGAGCCGAGAACAGGGCCAGGGAGGACGGGGCCGCGGCATCCGAGACACCTGCTCGATGGGGAGCCCCTTTGTCAGATAAGGAGAACTCCAGTTCTGCCTGCAGACCTCTGACTTCATAGCTGCTCAGCTGGCCTAGGGCAGGCAGCGGTGGCCTCCGCAGGGCCTCCCCCCGCTGCCTGCCGTCTGTTTTGCTGAGGAGTTTGATCCGCATCTTCAGAGTCTAGAAGCATCTTGGGGTGGCTGAGGGGCTGGCACTGATCTCAGAGCTCTCTGCAGCTGGCCCTGGGCTGGCTGGCTGGCTGGGCTTAGGGGGGAGGGGCAGGGGAAGGAAGCCCCCGCAGAGGGTTTGACTGGTACCTGAGGAGTGGGCGGGTCTGAGACATCCTCTCTGTGGGCGGGTGGCTGCGGGGACAGGGTGGCTTTGGCCTCGAGTGGGTTTCTGGGTGCCCTCCCTGTCCCTGGGGGTGAAGTTCCCCCTGGAGTTTCCGCTGTGTAGGGAGCCCGTTCCTGGTGCCCACGTTGGGGTGCAGCGTGGCGCAGTGAGGTGACCGTGGGCCCCGGCAGGTGGCCAGCCCACCAGGCTCCGCCCTCCTCTGTGTCACAGTCAGCAGTGGCCCAGTGAGCGAGGTCGTAGATTTGAAGGCCTCAGGCTCTCTAAAGCCTTCGGCCAGGGCCCGGCAGGTGGAGCTTAATGTACGGGGCCCTGGTCTTTTGCTGTCCTGGTGGCCTGAGCTCTTGGGGTCATTTGCGTGGCGAGCCTGCGGGTGGGCAGAAGCGCGTGGGGCCCCCGTGGCGGCCTGTGGAGGGAGCATTGCATGGTCCCTTCAGCCCGAATCGACTTGCTTTGAGGGGACGCCCCTCCTCAGTTGGGCTGCGATACTTTGTAGTGCCACAGACAATCTGTTCTTCTGTGATTCTTGGGTCGTTTAGACCCTCAGATGCTCCCTGGCCCTGGAGCTTTCTAAGCCTGAGGAATAGCTATTTAAAGGCTAAGGTTGCTGGTCTGAGAGATGTAGATGATACCAGTCCCACCGGCCACTGTGCTGAGTGCTTTATGCATATAAACACGGGGCACAAACCGCTGGCCTGTGTCTGTGCACATACACGTGTCTGCAGGATGACTTCACTTCACGTGTGGAGTTTGGGTTTGCGAGTTGACATTTGGGAGGAGCGTTTCTGAGCTTCCGCAGAAGAGTGAAGGTGGGGCAGAGCTGTACCTGTGCCCCACGGCTACATGTTGGCGGCCGCCTGCCCGAGGCTGGGCATCCCCCTTCCCCCACCAGCGGGTCCCGGGCCGGGGCCATTGGTCATCGTGCACCCACCCTGCTCCACGCATCATGTTACCTGCCTGGGCCATGTAGCGCCCCCAGTTTGGCCCCGTAATAGGCAGTCAAATATTTGTTGAATTGAATCCATTTTTTTTCTTTCTATTCCTCTTCTTCTTATTTTTTTGCGGTACGCGGGCCTCTCACTGCCGTGGCCTCTCCCGTTGCAGAGCACAGGCTCCGGACACGCAGGCTCAGCGGCCGTGGCTCACGGGCCCAGCCGCTCCGCGGCATGTGGGATCTTCCCGGACCGGGGCATGAACCCGCGTCCCCTGCATCCACAGGCGGACTCTCAACCACTGCGCCACCAGGGAAGCCCTGTTTCCATTATTTTTTTAAATCTCAAAGCAGCCTTCCACTTACGAAGGAGAAAATGGAGACTAAAAGAGTTTAAAACACAGCATTGTAAAGCAGTTGTACTACAATAAGGATGTATAAATGAATGAATGAATGAAAGTTTAAATGCTTTGTCCAAAGTTATGGCAGCCTCTAAATGGCCAAGTAAGTCCTCAGGCCTACTTTGACTCTAAGGCTAGTAATTTTATTAATTGATTGGATGAATGAATGAAAGATTCTTTAAATTCTATAGCGCTTTACAATTTCAAAAGTTTCACACATGATTTCATATAATCTCATAATAACCCCATTTCTCCTACCCCAATATTGCCCCTCCCCACTTCCCTCTCCCCACTGGCAACCACTACTTTGTTCTCTATATATGGGAGTCTCGCTCTTTTTTGTTTTATTCACTAGTTTGTTGTGTTGTTTAGATTCCACATATAAGCAATATGTTACAGTATTTGTCTTTCTCTGTCTGACTTATTTCACTTAGAAGGCTAGTCATTTCTCCACTAAATCCCTTAAACTCTTCATAGCCCAGACTTTGTAAGTAGCAGACAGGGTATCGATTGCTCTTTAAAGGGGGTCCCCGGTGTGATCTGCTCTGGCTCTGAGCAGACGTCATCACTAGAAAGTAAGCCACGGCGATGCACTTGTCACTGATCCTCAAGACAGGGCATTGACTGCTTTTGTGAGATGTGCATGTTTCAATAGGGAAATGTTCCCTAACATCAGAAATTATTTCCTTTCCAAAATAAGCTGGTTTTAGTCAGCTCAGGCTGCCATTACAAAATACCGTAGACTGGGAGGCTTAAACCACGGAAGTTTGTCTCTCACAGTTCTGGAGGCCGGCAGTCCTGGAACAGGGTGTCGGTGTGGCCGCACTCTACTGAGGGTTCTCTTCCTGGCTAGCAGACACATAGAGCTGTCTGGTGTCTCTCTTATAAAGACGCCCCTCTTATTATTATCAGGACCCACTCTTACGACCTCATTTAACCTTAACTACCTTCTTTATGGGCCTGTCTCTAACTGCCATCATCAACATATGAATTGTTTCGGGGGCTGGTGGGTCACACACACAGTTTGGTGCATAGCATCAGGTTTTGGGTGAGAAGTAATAAGAACTTAGAATTTGCCTTTTTCTATCACGAGGGGGAAAATTGTAAACAAAATTACCTATCGTATACCGCTGTTAAATCAAAGGGTAACTTGGCAGTGTTCAGAGTTGTAAACTGTTTGTACCCCTGCTTCTTTCTTCTCTGTTTCTTTGATTTCATTGCTTGAGACCAAATCTGCAATTGTGGTTGCTCTCTTGTCTTTGCTGGCTCTCCTCCCCTGGGCACCCCTGGGCAACCCAAAATCTGGCCTTGAGTCCATTGGATTTATAAACTTTTTTTCTTCCCACCTTTCTATTGGCAAAATTTTAGACCTATAGAAAAATGGAAAGGGTAGTATAGTGAACACCCATATTTACCATTTAACTTTTGTCACATTTGTCTTATATCTCAACGTGTATACACACATGTGCACACACACACACACACACACACACACACAGAGAAATAGACCTTTTTTCTTGAACCATTTGGAAGTATCTAGCACACGATCTTTTTACTCCTGGGTGCTTCAGTGTGTGTCTGCTAACAACAGGGATATTTTTGTGTAATCACATGTTTTCACATCCAAGAAATTTAACATTGATACAACTATAATGTTTGGTATACACACAGCCCATATTCAAAGTTTCCTGTTCTGTTTTTTTTTTGTGTGTGTGTGTTTTTGTTTTTGTTTTTGTTTTTTGCGGTATGCGGGCCTCTCACTGTTGTGGCCTCTCCCGTTGCGGACCACAGGCTCCGGACGCGCAGGCCCAGTGGCCATGGCTCACGGGCCCAGCCGCTCCGCGGCATGTGGGATCTTCCCGGACCAGGGCACGAACCCGTGTCCCCTGCATCGGCAGGCGGACTCTCAACCACTGTGCCACCAGGGAAGCCCTAGCGCCACCAGGGAAGCCCTGTGTGTGTGTTTTTTTTAAGTCCATTCTGTCTCGAGCCTTACATATCACGACCTTTCTTTTCCTATCTGTGTTTGGCCAGACTGCTGCCTTGCTCTTCCTGAAGTGTATGCATTGCTTCTCTGCCTTCATGCCTCTGCGCAGGCTGCTTACCTTGTTTGGAGCCTGTCTCATTCCATCTTTCCCTGGTAAAATGCTGTGTTTCTAAATAACATTTTAAGTGGTTCCTTCCTCTTCCATAAACTGTTTCTTGGTATCCTCTGGTGTGCTGTCTCCCTTCCCTAAACTATGTGAGCTCTTTGTACTCTTTTGTATAACATTTATTACATCCTGCCCTGTGTTACATGTAGAATTTGTGGACTTTTTTTCCCATCTCCCTTTTAGAACTATGAGCTTCTTGAATGCAGTCTCCGTGTAGCCTCTACCATCGTTTTTTGTTGCTCCCTAAGTATTTATTTGACCTACCTCCAGAATGTTTTACATCGTGTTTTATTTTTAGAATAATTCATTTATTTGTAGTGTTTTCTATTTCGGAAAGGTGGTCTGGTTTCCAGACGTCGTCTTAAAGGATGGAAAGAACTAAGGGGTGTGGACTTTAGCAGGTACATAGGGATGGGATCTGAATTTTTTCCTCCTCTTTGGAACTGTGCCCACAGAGTCAAAGCTGTCAAACACAGCTGTGTCTAGTCCCATGCCCCTTAAGGGTTGTGTTTAGAATTGCGCTGGTGAGTGGGTGATAAACTTGGGGTGTTGTATAGCCTGTTGTGTCCACAGCAGGAAGTGCTGGGGAATGACACAGAGCAGCTGTAAGATCTCTTCTTTTACATCTAGGTTCGAGATGCAGCAATAAACAGCTTAGTGGAAATTTACAGACATGTAGGAGAACGTGTGAGGGCAGATCTCAGTAAGAAAGGATTGCCACAGTCCCGGTGAGTTCAGACTTTTTTCCTTTCTTCTGCTCTTTCCCCCTGTACTCTTTCTCAGTTAACATCTTGGTTTGCACTGCTTATTTTGTTGTGGTAATTTTACTGAAAGAATATACGGTGAGAGGATCGGTGGATGGAGATCGCACCCAGATCACGTGTCAGGGGCCCCCTTTCATTCCACTTGCTCAAAAGTAAGACTTTCTCACCCAGACGTCTAGCCAGGTCCCCTGCCACATACCGATTTTAGAAGCATATTTAAAAGTGTTTGGTGTTGGAAGATTCAGCATTCTCTCGGTTCATACGGCTCTACATTTTGTATACGCACGACACCTAGTATAGTAGGGGCTTGGAGAATATTTGTTTGAATGAAGCCTTTCCAGGATGAGTCTGGATAGAAACATATAAGTAATAATTCTGGAAAACATCTTTGAAATGATAGCTTTCTGGTCAGGAATGCCAGTCTCAATGTCCAAGTCTCCAGTGCAAGGAGGTCAGTGTCTTATCACATCCAGGACAACTTGAGTCCACAGATGTTTCTGTCGTAGTCAGAATTTTAAAAGTAATGAAAAATCACTCACCTATGATTTTACCTACGACAGAGAAATCTTACACCAAATGAATTCTAAGCCTTTTGCCCGTCAATTCCATTGTGGGAGAAAGTGATATGAAAATCCTGGGAAGTTAGGCCTGGATGGGACTCACAGAGCGGCTTGTCTGGCCTGTCACTGTGTCCACGGGGACAGCAGAGGCCCGGCGGCAGGAAGTGGCTGGAGAGATCACCCAGCTAGCAAGTCAGGGCTCAGACTGAAGTCCTGTTCTTCATTTTCTCCACCCCGTTCCACAGAAGAGCTTACGGACTCTTGGGCATCTCGATGTGGGATGGAATGTTGAAATATACAGGAGCCGTCTGCCGTGATGCCCCTCAGCCAGGTGTGACGGAAGTGGGCCACCTGACTTACCCTGCAGTCGGGGTGCCTGGAGCACCTGGGGGGGCATCTTTCTTTGTTGAGAGTCACATCTGACCCCAGTGCTGCTCTCACCATGGCCCCTGTAATTTTTTTTTTTTTTTTAAGCACTACAAGACTTTATAATGGCGCTGGAAATAGTCCATGCTAGCAGACAGTGTGATCCATGAGCCCTGGGGGCGGGGTCAGCAGGGAGTGTGGCAGAGACCGCCTGTTTATACCGAGAGCCTTTCAGTGGGACAGAGGCAGCAGACGAGAATACGACGACTTTACGTGTTTTTTACAAGGGGCAATCTGTGAGAACGGGGGTTTTTAATTCCTGTATTTCACGGACCTCAACCTTCTGGTCTTTGAATGGACGGTGAGAACGCTTAGGAGGGAGCTGCATTAGAAAGTGCCGACCGGGCTGTTGGGGAAAACTGGAGGGTGCAGATGAGCAGCAGAGCAGCGGCGGCTGGAGGGGTGGCTATTTAGTGATGACGTCACCAGCACTGTCGGGGAAGCAGGCCTTGGGCAGCGAGACCCTCTCCTGCTTCCGCACGGCATCACCGCGCTGAGTAGCTCACGGTGAGCCTAGGCCGTGACCGGCCCCGTCTTCCCTGTGGGATTCGGGGGTCGTGTCCGATGGTTGCTGTAGCAGCCGACGACGGGGAGGTGACATGGTGAAACTGAGATCTAGAGAGATGAGCACAGGAGGCAGCTCACCCTGCAGGCCTGCTTGCAGGGGTGGCCCGGGCTGCGGCCTGGGAGCTTGGATGTGGGGGGCTTCCACCATTTCCACAGAGTGGGCCGGGGGTGAGGGGGGTCTCTTGCTGCAGCCCGGCCGGGGCGTGGCTGCCCTCCTGCTCTCCTGCGCGGGTCTGGCGATTGCGGAGCCTTAGGCAGGGGGTGCCTGGGTGACCAGCGCCCATAAACCCTGCCCTCAGACTCAACGAGCTCTCCCAGTGGCCGGCGTTCCACCCGCGGCGCCACAGCTTGTGGCTGGGGAATTCAGCCTGTGACTCTAGTGGGAAGCTTGCTCGGCTTTCTGTGGACTTCACCCCACACGCCCTTTCTCTTTGCTGATTTTCCTTGTGCGCTTTTACCATAATGATCACAGCTGGGAGTGTGACTCTGTGCTGAGGGCTGTGAGTCCTCCTAGTGAATCATGAAACCTGGGGTGGTCTTGGGGACCCCTCCACGGAGATTGGTTCAGGTAAGGTCCCTCCTGGAGCTGGGGTTAGAACCTTCTCTTCCAGATTCCCAGTCATGTGGTTTCTTTCCCCCCATCACCCCTCACCCCCTTTTAAAAAGGAAATATTAAATAAATATTAAAAAGAAGCTACAGAAGAGTTAGAGCCTCTGTGAACAGGAATGAGAGTTTCCATTATCTCATGTTAGCTAAAATCCTTCCTAAAAATTCTGGACCGAAAGGAGAGGGTGAGCCTAGGGAAATGGACCCACATCTTTTACAGCCATTATTGTAAAAATCTGGCAGACACACAGTGCTTGGAGAACTACGCTGTTAGTTCTTTAAAAACTGTAGTGAAAGGATCGGAAACTTCATGTTTCTTTGTATTTATGACAAGACAGTTACATGGGATCTCACACTGTGAGGGCCAGAGGCTCCGGCTGCCACCTTAATTTTGTTGGGGACCGTGTCCAAATGAAACAAGACATGGAAAGAATCTCCTACCGTTGTTTGGGAAATTTAGTATCTGCTATGTGTGGCTCCAAGTGGCTGACTGGAATACTTGAATATTCTAGACTTCTTTTACGTCATTACAGGGTTTTTTTGTTAACTATGTGAGAGCATAGGGGAGTCTTCAGCTTGGCAAGATTCCATAGCACTAACAAAACATTGTGGAATTTGCTTGATGTTTTCTAAAACTTGCGTTTAGTCCTGGAATAAAAACGTTATCGTCTTCCGAGTTTGTTCATTGAGCGAGTGCTGTATTTGAGAAGATTAATTGAATCTCTAGGAAATACGTGATGAAAAAGAATGCCTTCCTAATGTCAGCTACCTGACTTAGGGAATAAGAGTAATGATCTGATTTTGGCAGTAGTTTTCTTTGCCCATTTCACAGTTGGGAAGAGAGACTCGTACGCTCTCAGTTTCACTTTGGAGGAGCTGGAATCATGCTTTGGGGCCATGTGTTCAGCAGTTGTTGGAGTATTTCATCTGCTGGCTAAAGTCATGTTCCTCCCGAGAAGGGAGTGGAGATGTTTGGCCCAGTCTTCATTTTAGGAGGTGTCTCCCCTCCGTGGGGTGTCAGCACAGCTGAGCTGCGAACTTCATTAGCGTAGTATTTGGCCATTTTCTATTGTTTTACGCGTATTGTTTTCACCGTTCACGCACGTGATGTGTTCTGAAAACAAGTACTACAGGATTCACTTCTAGCTGTCTGTTATACGAGGCCATACGCTGTAGGATATTTGTGAGGTGTGCTTGGAACTAAGGAAAACGTCGGGAGGTGCCCTGTCACTCACTACCCAAGGCTTCCCTTCACAGACAGGTGCTGTCCGCCTGTGTGCACACTCACTGTCACCCCACTGTATGTGGCAGAATATATGTCCATTCCATATGGTGTATTTTAGTTTGCGAAGCTTTGGTAAAAAGATCACTGGTGTTAACTTTCTTCTGGAACCATCACCTGGGAACCAAGCTCCTGAAACAGCAGCAGCTTGAAATCTGATGATAGTTTAAGATAGAACTGAAGATACAACTGAAGCATGTCAGTGGGTGCATTGTAACTACTTGTTAAACTTTTCCTTCCTGTGAACCTACAGTTTTGAATAGCTCTCATAATATTTGTTCATAAAAATTGTATAAACATTCACTAGCCATTATTATCTCATGATTGTATTGTTAAGGGGAGAATTGAGACTTTCTTATTTTTAATTTTAATTTGCTTGCTAAAGCTTTGGCGTTATAGGGAGGGCCCAGGGCAAAAGCAGATGAGAAAGGTGCTCTGTGATACCCCCTCTCATTTTTAAATTTTATTTTCTGTCATTCATACAGAGAAGGTTGACTAGGTTTACAAGATACATTGAAAAAAGGCAATTCCTTATCTCTCCTGCCATTTTTCCTTAGAGGCAAACAGCGTCAACTGTTTTTACTGACTATGTTGTATCTGTTGCTCTGCCTCTAAATACTGTGCATGCACTGCTGTTTCTTAGCTTTGGGTCAATCTAAGAATTTTACTTCACATTACGGAGGGTGAATTTCAGCTCTCTTTCCTCCTACCCTCCCTCAGGTGCACTTACTGTCTCCTCGTCCACGTTTTCATTTTGATGAGGACGACATTTAGTTTATTCTCTGGCTGTGTAGGCCGTTCACAGCTCCCTATTTATGTTTGGTGAACTTTGATGACTCTACCGTCTCTCCCCACCCCCCATGCACCCTGTTTCCCTGGGTTAGCGTCTTACCTTCATCTGTGTAGTTGTCTGCATGCTCCTCTTGCACCAGCGCTGTCTACCCACTGACGTACGAGTCAGGTACGTCTCCTTGAGCCTGCCCTTGCAGTCCACAGCAGCCGCCTCCACTGCCTCTCGCTTACCGTACCATCCTCCAGGGACTGCACTGCACCTTTCTCTGCAGGTGCACCTGCTGTTTCTTGGAGACGACGTCCTTCTTGGTTTTGTCCCCCATCATAATGGTGAGTATCTTCCAGTAGCTTTCTGAGAAAAGATGTGGAGAAGGAAAGTTTTTTGAGTCTGAGAATATTTTTATTCTATCTCGGTACTGATAGTCTGTCAGGGTTTAGAGATCTAGGTTGGAAGTCCTTTTTTTCCTCCAGAATGTTGAAGTTCATGTCCCCGCTCCCCTGCTTGTGTCTCAGCTTTCAGTGTTTCTAGTGAGAACCCAAAGTCATTCTGATTCTTTATTGTATGTCGATAACTTCGGTTCTCTTTGTCCTCACCGCTTGTCTGAAGCTTTATGATGATGGGTCTTATATGAGACTCTTTTCATTTCTTGTTGTGCACTTGGAGGGCCTTTCAGGCTGGAACCTCATGCTGTCTAGATCTGGGCAAGTTTCTTTAAAAATATAATGACCGCTTGGACTAGTTGGTCTTCTGATTCTCTTATTTTTCTCTCCCATTTATAGCTTCACAATTTTGCCCTGTGAGTAATGCTCCTGTGAAAATGGGTGTACAAATATCTGTCCCATCCCCTGCTTTCAGTTCTTTTGGGTGTAAGCTTTTTTTTTTTTTTTTTTTTCTGTGGTACGCAGGCCCCTCACTGTTGTGGCCTCTCCCGTTGTGGAGCACAGGCTCCAGACGCGCAGGCTCAGTGGCCATGGCTCACAGGCCCAGCCGCTCCGCGGCATGTGGGATCCTCCCGGACCGGGGCACGGACCCGTGTCCCCTGCATCGGCAGGTGGACTCTCAACCATTGCGCCACCGGGGAAGCCCCTGGGTGCAAGCTTTTTGAGGAACCACCATCCTGTCCTGCAGCTGCTGCACCATTCTGCATTCCTGTCTGCAGTACACATCCTGCCATCAGTTGTTATCTCCTGTTTTGTTTTGTTTTGTTTTGTTAAATAGCCATCCTAATGAGTTTCTCTTTGTGCTTTTGATCCTCATGGAATCTTTGTGGGACCTTTGTTGAAAATCAGCTGACCACTAATATAAAGGTTTCTTGGGAATTCCCTGGCGGTCCAGTGGTTAAGAGAGCCCGTGTTCAATACCTGCTCAGGGAACAAAATCCCATAAGCCACGCGGGGTGGCCAAAATAAAATTATTTTTTCTGTGATCTCAGTTCTACATTGATCTGTATGCCTGTCCTACTGGTAGCACACTGTCTTGATTAATTTAACTTTGTAGTAAATTTCGAAATCCACGTTTGTTCTTTTAAAGTTTGTCTTGGCTGTTCTGAGTGCCTTTTGTGTCCATGTGAATTTTATGATGTGTTTGTCAATTTCTGCAAAAAAGGACAGCTGGGATTTTGGTAGGAACTGAATCTGTAATGAGTTTGGGGAATAGTGCCATCTTAACAACATTGCCTTCCAGTCCATGAACGTGGAATGTCTTTCCATTTTTAAAAGTCTTTAATTACTTTCAGCAATTGCTTAGTAGTGTCCAGTGGACAAGTCTTACACTTCCTTTGTTGAATTAACTCCTATGTATTTTCTTTTGGTGCTATTGTAAGCAGAATTTTTAAATTTCAGTTTCAGGTGGTTCATTGTTAACGTAGGGAAACACAATTGATTTTTTTGTATTGATCTTGAATCCTGCAACCTTGCTGAACTCCCTGGTTCCAAAGGTTTTGCCGTGGACTTCTTGGGATTTTTAAATACAAGATATGTCGTCTGCCAGTAGAGAGAGTTTATTTCTTCCTTTCCAATCTAGGTGCCTTTTATTTCCTCTTTTTTTGCCTAAAAGCCCTGGCTGGAACTTCCAGTAAGATGTTGAATAGAAGTGCTGAGAGGGGACAGCATTGTCCTGTCCTGATCTTAGAAGAAAAGCTTTCAGTCTTACACCATATTTTATAATGTTTACTTTGGGTTTTTTTCTGTATGACTTTATGAGGTTGATAAAGTTTTATTCCTAGTTTCTTGAGTGTTTTTATCATGAAAGGTTGTTGCATTTTTTCAAATACTTTTTCCACATCTACTGAGATGATTGTGTAACTTTGTTTTTTATTCTCTTGATATGTTGTATTATATTAATTGATTTTCAGATATTAAACCAACTCTGCATTCCTAGGACAAATATCACTTGGTTATGGTGTACAACTCTTTTTATTTCTGCTGGATTCACAAGGAGTATCGGTCTGTACTTTTATTGTGATGTCTTTTCTGGTTTTGTTGTTACTGTAATATTAGCCTCATAGAAAGCATCCCCTCCTCTTCTGTTTTTTAGGGGTGTATATATATATTTGTTTAATTAATAGACTTATTTGTTAGAGCAGTTTTCGTTTTATAGAAAAACTGACTGGAAAGGACAAGAGAGTTCCCTTATTCTGTCCTCCCCCGCTCACAGTTTCTCCCATTCTGGTCTCTTATTTTGAAAGAGTTTGTGAAGGATTGGTGCTAATTCTTTTTTAAACATTTGTTAAAATTCACCAAAGGTGAAGCCATTTGGGCCTGGGCTTTGCTTTAGGGATGCAGTTTTGATTCCTGAATTCAATTTCTTTACTTGTTATAGGTCTATTCAGATTTTGTTTCTTCTTGTGTCAGTTTTGGTAGTTTGTGTCTGTCCAGGAATTTGTCCATTTTATCTAAGGTAACTAATTTTTCACATACTGTTGTTCATAGTGTTCTCTTGTGATCCTTTTCATTTTTGTAAGGACAGTAGTAATGTGCATTCTTTCATATTTTTATTTCAGTAATTTGAGTCTTCTTTCTTCTGATCTATCTAGCTAAAGGTTTCTCAAATTTGTTGATCAAACAACTGACTTTTGGTTTGTTGATTTTTCTCTATTGTTTCTCTCTTCCCTGTTTCATATATTTCTACTCTGATCTTTGTTATTTCCTTCCTTTTGCTTGATTTGCTTTGCTTTTTTTTTTTTTCCTCTCAGTTTTTTAAGGTAAAGGTTAAGTTGTTGATTTGGGATCTTTGTTTTCTTATAGGCATTTGTTTGGCTGCATTTCATAAGTTTTGGTATGTTGTGCTTTTTTTTTGAAGTATAGTTGTTGTACAATGTTACATAAGCTACAGGTGTACAAAACAGTGATTCACAATTTTTAAAGGTTATACTCCATTTATAGTTATTATCAAATACTGGCTATATTTCCTTTGTTGTACGATATATCTTTATAGCTTATTTTATACCTAATAGTTTGTACCTCTTGATGCCCCTATGTTGCCCCTCTCCATTTCCTCTTCCCACTGGTAACCACTAGTTTGTTCTCTATATCTGTGAGTCTGTTTGTTTGTTATATTCACTAGTTTTTTTTTTTTTTTAGATTCCACATATAAGTAATACCATACAGCATTTGTCTTTCTCTGTCTGACTTATTTCACTTGGTATGTTGTACTTTCATTTTCGTTCATCTCAAAGTAGTATCTAATTTCCCTTTTATTTTCATCTTTGACCTGTTTGTTATTAGGGCTGTTTTGTTAAATTCCTACATTATTTGTAACTTTCCCATTTCTATTTGTTATTCATATCTAATTTTATCCTACTGTGGTCAGAGATCATAATTTCTGTGTTCTGTGGTTTCGGTTCTTTCAAGTTTATTGGGGCTTGTTTTATGGCCCAACATGTGGTCTGTCCTGGAGAATGTTCCATGTGCACTTGAGAAGAATCTGTATTTGAAATGTGCAATCCCTGTTAATACTGATGAATTACCTAGTTCTCTCTTCAGTTCTGTCACTTTTTGTTTCATATATTTTGGGGCTCTGTTCTTAGGTGCTTATAATTGTGTCTTTCTGATACACTGATCCTTTTATCACTGTAAAAATGTCCTTCTTTGTCCGTGGTAGCAATTTTTGTCTTGAAGTCTATACTGTCTGATATTACTATAGATACCCTAGGTCTGTTTTGAACACTGTTTGCATGGATTATCTTTTTACATCCTTTTACTTTCAACCTTTGTGTCTTTGTGTCTAAAATAAATCTCTCATAGATAGCATGTAGTTGGGTCTTGTTTGTTTATTCAACTTGAAAATCTTTGCCGTTTAATTGAAGTGTTTAATCCATTCATATTTAATGTAGTACTGATAAGGTACACTATTTCTGCTATTTTATTTTGCTCTTTGTGTTCTGTATGTCATGACTTTCTGGTTCCTCTGTCCTTTCATTACTGCCTTATTTTGTAATAAATAGATATTTTCTAGTATGCCAGTTTAATTTTCTTGCTGTTTGTTTTATGGAATTATTAGTGTGTTTGTTCTGGGGATTTCAATTAACATCTTAAATTATAGCAGGCTAGTTTGAATTATTATTCTTAATTTTAGTATTAAAAACTTTACTCCTACATAGCCCTATTTTCTCCCCACCTCTCTGTTGCTATTCTTGTTATACAGATTACACCTTTGTACATTATAAGCTAGCCAACATACAGTTTTATAATTATTGCTTTATGCAATGTCCTTTTAAGTCATGTAGGACCAGCGAAGAGTTAACAACAAAAAAATAACATTTGTACTGTCTTTTATGTTTACCTGTGTTTTATATTTACCTTTGTAGTTTTTCATCACCTCTTGTGATGTGTGGGGGATTTGTTCCAGGACCCCCTGTGGATGCCAAAAATCCATGGTTGCTCGAGTCTCTTATATAAAATGGTGTAGTATTTGCTTATAACTTATCCTCTTGTATGCTTTAAACCATCTCTAGGTTACTTAAAATACCTAAACACAATGTAAATCCTATGTAAATAGTTGCTGGCATGTGACAAATTCAAGTTTTCTTTTTTGGAACTTTCTAAAAATAAAAAAAAATATTTTTGGTCCACGGTTGGTTGAATCCCCAGATGTGGAACCCACGAATACGGAAGGCTGACTGAACTTTTACTGGTGTTCTTTATGTCTCCATGTGGATTTGGGCTCTTGTACTGTGTTCTTTCATTTCAATTCGGAGTCTTATTTTATTCTTTGCTTATCAAGAAATGTCCTAAATTCTCCTTCATTCCCCCGCCCCCCCCACCCCCGCCCTGCCGCCATGCCCCAAGTCTGCACTTTATTGTATTATTAGTATGGCTTCATGTAAAGACTGAAGTGTCTTTGGTCCAGAGAGGATTCTCTGCTTCAATTTTGAAGGTTGATTTTGTTGGATATAGAAGTCTTGGTTGAGATTTTTAGTTTCAGGACTTTGAATATATTATCCCACAGCTGCCTGGCCTCCATTGTTTTCTGTTTTTTGGGTTTTTTTTTAAAACATCTTTATTGGAGTATAATTGCTTTACAATGGTGCATTAGTTTCTGCTGTATAACAAAGTGAATCAGCTATGCATATACATATATCCCCATATGTCCTCCCTCTTGCGTCTCCCTCCCACCCTCCCTAACCCACCCCTCTAGGTGGTCACAAAGCACTGAGCTGATCTCCCTGTGCTATGCGGCTGCTTCCCACTAGCGGTCTATTTTACATTTGCCTCCATTGTTTTTAATGAAAAATCAGTTACTAATCTTATTGGGGAGCCCTTGTACGTGATGAATGGCTCCTCTGTTGTTGTTTTCAAAGTGTTCTCTTTGTCTTTTCTTTTAATCCTTTGCTTATTGTGTGTCTAGGTTAGGATCTCTTTAAGTTTATCCCATTGGGAGTTTGTTGAGCTTCATGAATATAGAACGTTTTCGGTCATTATTTCTTCACATATTTTTTCTGTCCTTTTTCCTTTCCCCTCTCCTTCTGGGATTCCAATTAAGTGTATGTTGGTATAGTAAGAAGATAATCTCTGAGGCTCTGTTTATTTATTTTTCCTGTTCATTTTTCTTCTGTTTCTCAGACACGATAGTGTCAATTGACTCATCTGCAAGTTTGCTGCTGCTTTTTCTCCCAAATCACTGAAATCACTGTTGAGCCTCTCTAGTGAATTTTTATTCATTTATTTTTTAAAGATTATTTATTTATTGGCTGTGTTGGATCCTCGTTGCTGTGTGCGGGCTTTCTCTAGTTGCAACGAGCAGGGACTACTCTTTGTTGCGGTGCGCAGGCTTCTCGTTGTGGTGGCTTCTCTTGTTGCAGAGCGTGGGCTCTAGGCGTGCAGGCTTCAGTAGTTGTGGCACACAGGCTTCAGTAGTTGTGGCTCGTGGGCTATAGAGCACAGCCTCAGTAGTTGTGGTGCATGGGCTTAGTTGCTCCGTAGCATGTGGGATCTTCCTGGACCAGGGCTCGAACCCGTGTCCCCTGCATTGGCAGGCGGATTCTTAACCACTGCGCCACCAGGGAAGCCCTGAATTTTTAATTTTAGTTGTTTATAAATGTTTAATTTCATTTCGAGAATTTCTGTATGATTCTTATGTTTTCTGTCTCTTCATTGATATTCTCTATTTGGTGAGACCTTGGTTCTTATATTTTCCCCAGGCTTGCTGTTGTTGGTGTTTATTGTTTTTGTTGCTCATTGCTTGTTTAGTGACTTATCTGAACTAATGCTGTAAAGTCTGTAGTTTTTGGTTGTGTGTGGTTACTATAGTCACCTGTCCTTGGTTAGGTTAGCGTTCAGCTGATGATTGGACAGGGGTTTCCTTCAGTGCCTTTGCTGAAGGCTCTGTATGTTGGGACGTGCTTTCAGTGTTCTGGCAGGCAGTTTATAAGTTACTGCCTTTATGTCTCTTTACTGCCTGCTTGTGCAGAATCTCACGGTCAGCCAGAGGTGAGACGTTAGTGCCTTGGGTCATTCTCAGGCATGCACACAGCCTTGTCCATATATGTGATCTTCTAGATTCCCAGGAATGTGTCAGAGCTTTTCAGAGTTTCCTGAGAACATCTCATCCTCCAGTTTTTCCTTATAAGTTTTTTGGTCAGTTTCTTTGCTCCGGCGGTTATTGCTGTGTTAAATAGTCATTGTGGATTCTTTTTGATTGTGGCCTCAGGGAAAAGGGTCTCACACTGAGCATGCTCTGAGTGAGGTGCGATAAAGACAAGCCCTGTGAATGGGGCTTCAGGGATATACCAGGCAGGTCAGATAATGACAGTTCTCTGGGAATGGGGATTCTTGGGGGCTCCAGACTTGTTCAACTTTTTCTAGTGTTTAGGCTGTTGGTTTTCAGCCTGAGTTGAGGTGGAAATAGGGCGCTTGCAAAGCAATGGAAAACTTACTGTTCTTACCAAGATTCAGCCTTTTTGCTTGAAGAATGCTCGGATTGTTGTAAGCCTTTGTTTAATTTCCAGTTTTGGAAAACTTGATTTTGCTGATGTTTTCTTTGCTTCTTTGGAGGAGCAAATTTTCAGAGGTCCTTATGGTGCCATTTTGAAGGGCTCCTCCCCGTGTGCTTTTTTTTTTTTTTTAAAGAATTGTGTTGCATTCTTTTAAAAAAATTTTTTTTTAAATTTATTTATTTATGGCTGTGTTGGGTCTTCGTTTCTGTGCGAGGGCCTTCTCCAGCTGGGGCAAGCGGGGGCCACTCTTCATCGCGGTGCGCGGGCGTCTCACTATCGCTGCTTCTCTTGTTGTGGAGCACAGGCTCCAGACGCTCAGGCTCAGCAGTTGTGGCTCACGGGCTCAGCCACTCTGCGGCATGTGGTATCCTCCCCGACCAGGGCTCGAACCCGTGTCCCCCGCACTGGTAGGCAGACTCTCAACCACTGTGCCACCGGGGAAGCCCCCTGTGTGCTTTTATAATTAAAATATTTTCTCATCTCTTTGGAAATACAAATAATATATTAAAAACTGTTCAGAGCTTCCCTGGTGGCGCAGTGGTTGAGAGCCTGCCTGCTGATGCAGGGGACACGGGTTCGTGCCCGGGTCCGGGAAGATCCCACATGCCGCAGAGCGGCTAGGCCCGTGAGCCATGGCCGCTGAGCCTGCGCGTCCGGAGCCTGTGCTCCGCAACGGGAGAGGCCACAACAGTGAGAGGCCCGCGTACCGCAAAAAAAAACACAACCAAACAAACTGTTCATAGTCTTTTCTCTAAATTGGGATTTGGGGGTATGTGTGTGTTCCTTTTGGTCTCTCTTTTTCATATTACAAGCTTTGCTCATATAGTTCATAATCCTTGGTACGTACTCATATTTAAGAGTAGTGGACTGAAAAGCCAATTATAAACTCTGAGTGTAGAACTGGAGCTTGTTTACCATGAGATTACTAGTATTTGCTTTTAGGAGATTATTTTAAACTTATAAAATATTCTAGGGAGGCGTAATTAGATCTAAATCTTACAGTAAAATAAACACCAGTTGCATTGAAGAATTGAAAATAAAATTTAAATTCAGAAAAATCAGAGGAAAATGGTATTGGGTTATTTGTCAAACTAGTGAAGAAATTTATTTTATATTTGAGATCCAGAGATTTAAAATTTAGAAAGTGCAAAAAAAATTGGTGGCTTCAGAGGGTAATTGTTAGTTTTGTATTCAACGTCTTTGAACCTGTAAAACTCACCCTTTCAGACTTGTGCAAGTTGGTAGGTCGTGGGAGAGGCATTTTGTATTGCTGTGCTCAGGGCTAGGAGACAGAAGGCATTCCCAGGGGAGGTTTTGTTGCTCTTGGACTGTCATAAAGCCAGGCTCCTGCGATCCGGGGGTGGTCATCTGGACAGGAGCCATTGTCTAGGCAGCTATCGAGGCAGGAGCTGGAAAGCAGCGGGAAAGGATGCCTGCCTGAAGTAATTCTGAATTATGGTGCAGGTGCCAACAACGGTAATCAGCTTAGCCTTCCCATACCTAGTTGTCTGGGCCTACCGGTTGTGGGTCCCGTGGCCGCTGTGAGGAGACCCTACCTGCGAGCTACAGAGAATCTACAGGTGCTTCCACAGTTGCCATCGATAATGGTGAACGCTCTCCCAGGAACGGAGGAAGTACTCGCCCCTCCCAGTGATTTCAGGGACAACCAGCTGGAGGTGCCCTTTGTCCCCGATGGGCAGCCTTGCAGACATGCTCACGTCAGAGGGTGTGGCTGTGATGCAATAAAGTGGTAACTTGGTCAGGGCAGGCCCCGGCAACCTGTGTAGGGATATTATTTATGGGCTTGTTAAGCCAGTGGGGATCTTTGTTACTTATCAAAGGGCAGGTGATGGAAACATCATAAGAACTTGATTCTAAGGCATCTTTCCAGATTTTTAGTAACCACGGGAGTTGCAAGTGAGCAATAGTTTTACTCATCTGGTCCTGGGATGACAAATAGAACTTTAACTCAGTGCCAACTTTGATTCATTGGTCGTAGCTGCCTGGAGCAGTTTTGGGAAGGATTCTGAGGCTACACCTGGACTTAGATGGAAAGATGGGTTGAAAAGATCGATATCCGCCATGGGACGGGAAGCGGGAGGGGCCGTGTTATCAGGCTGGTTCATCCCCTTCACTTACCTCGTGTTTGCTTATGAGTATTTTTGGCTCCCTTGTTTCCTAGAATGTTACAGTCTAAGTAGAATAGAATGAAGCAGAGGTAAGTAGGAGCTGTAGAGGGTGGGACCTTCCCACACTCAGCATCTAGCTAGTTCAGTGCTGGCTCAGCCAATGAACGAGTGCATGAGCTGAGACAGGAGTGTGTGAACTACCTAGTTTTCCACCTTGCGCGTGGGGGCAGGACCAGGCACCAGCCTTCTCATTCGGTGATGTCACCCTCCTACATGATGTGATGTGTGGTGTACACAGAATACCAAAGATAATATAGGTCCCATTCCTGTACCCAAGGGGCTTCCATCCTGGTCGGAAGGGAAATCAAACATGTTTGAAATGATTAGAGCTTGTGTGACAGGCTGGTTTGTAGGAAAGTGCTAACGTTTCTAGTCTAGTCCTGGAAATGGGTGGCGCAGGTTTCAATGCAAAAGTGCGTGACTTTGGAATCTCAACCTTTAGGCTTATTCCAATATATCTGTGTTTCGTTCGGAAAGCCTCTTTTTTCTTGACTTTTCCTACAAGGTAAACCCCACCCCCACCCCCAGTTTTCCTCTCATTTTCGGTGTCACTAGGATGGAATATTTGGTGGTTAAGGAGTTTTGCTTCTTTTAAAATGTCATGGTGAAAATGATCCACTAATAGAAAATACATGTCATGCAGATTTTTAAGCTGAAGATTATCCAGTCACAACATTTGCTTCTAGAGAAATTATTTACAGCATTTTTAAAATAAGCAAAAGTCACAGAAAAGCCTTTGTACTGTAATATCAATGCATTTTGAAAATCTTTGTCCTGAGTAATCAGCAGTCTGTGCTTAGACAGAAATAGGAGATATAAACAGTTTTCATGATGCATACGTTTTGTGTAGAGACGTCAGTCAGTTTAGTATAATGTCTGAGAGCCTGGGCTCTGGGTTCTTACTCTCAGGGCTGGCATCTCTACCCTGACCAAGTGTGTTACCTTAAGTAAGGGGGTTTTGATTTCCTCGTCTGTAATATGGGGATACTGATAACCCTTATACAGCTGTTACAAGAATCAAAGGAGATTTTTCAGGTAGAGCTTAGGTCGGTGCTTGGCTTGTAATAAGCAGGTGCTCACTCATTGTTGGCTATTGATAATGCTGTTAGCACAGCGACTGTTGTTGTTAGATGGGTCTGTTATCAATGCGTGAGACTCACCTTCAGTGTATACTATGACTGTAAATATGTTAATGTAATTGTAATATGGTTAATAGTTTGTATAATATATATATATTTTTTTCATACAGGTTGAATGTAATTTTTACAAAATTTGATGAAGTCCAAAAATCTGGAAACATGATACAGTCTGCAAATGGTGAGTAGAAAAAGCAACCATTCTACTTTTGCTTCTTCACTTCCACTTTTAGCATAAGTATTACTTACACTATATGCTATTCCTGAATAGCTGAATTTGATACCTTGATAGGAGTTTTCTAGGTCTCAAGATTTAACCTCCATTTACCCACTTTCCCAAGCTCGAAACTATGGAGTTGTCGTTGACTTTCTTTTATAACCTACACTGAATCCACCAGCTAATCCTGTTGCCTTTATTTTTAAAAATACATCTAGAATCCCAAAGATTCCCCGTGTAACTGCTTCTCTCCTCCTAGTACAAGCCATCACGGTGTTTTGCCTGCACTCCTGATTTTATTCTCGCCCCACACCTAAAGTCTGTTTTTCACTCAGCAGCCAGACTGATCCCTTTAGAATGTAGCGCAAGTAACGTTAATCCCTTGTTCATCAGAATCCCCCAGTGGTTTCCCAGCGCAGTGACTCACGGTGCCCCACCGGGCCCTGCCTGACCTGCAGCCCCCATTCTGAGGTCATCTACCATTGTTCTTCCTAAAAGTTCTCTTGGCTCCAGCCTGTTGGCTTCCTTGCTAATTTTTAGCATGTTTCTCCTGCTTCAGGGCCTCTGTGCTTGTGATTCCTTCTGCTTGAGGCACTTGTTCCCAGCTGTCATTAGGGCCTTCTCCTTATCCTACCCAAAGCTCGGCTGCAGTCTCGCTTCATTACACAGGCGTCCAGAACAGCACACCCAGTGTTGTAAGGGAAGGCTCTCTGCCCTCACCTGGTGTGACTTTCCTCCTTAATGAATATTACTGCAGAACTGTTTTTTTGTTTATTCATGAGGGTGAGAACTTTGGTTTTTTTTCTCTTCTTTATCCTTAACGCCGTTTGGAAGTCATCAGAAAGTCTGTTGCCAACAAGAAGTTTTCTAACGTTGGATACATCATTGTATCATAGCTGTTTCAGGATTGCTAGGGATCTGAGATCATAGCGTAGCCTTCAGATTTTGACTATCTTGAGGCTGTTAAAGAAGTTTGAATGATTTCCTGCAAAGGGACATAGTACTTGAGGGCAGAGCAGGAAACAGAATCCAGGTCTTTAAGCTCACACTCTAGTTGTGTACCCGTCGTTACCAGTGCGGAATTTGTTTTTAAATAGCATGTTTCTTATAAAATGCTTTTTTAAAATTTCTTTTTCATACATTTGTAAAATCGTTACAGTATTAAAAGAAAAAAGATTAATTATGATTCTGCTATCACCAGCAAATCAGTTTTCATTTTTCTGTATTATCTTCTAATTAATTTTCCTATAACTGTATAATTTGTATGCAGTTTTAACCATGGCATAATTTCTGCATATTACCCTCTACTTTTATATATACTTTTCTTTGTGCTTTCAACTGTATCATTGGTAGAGCTGAGACCAGTGATGAGGGGGGTTGACAGTGTGTGTGGGCAGAGCTGTCCAGCCAATTGCTAGACACGTGCTTTTATTTTGTATTTTATTTTTTTGTTTTTTATTTTGTTTTGTTTTACGCTTTTTTTTTTTATTGGAGTATAGTTGCTTTACAATGTTGTGTTAGTTTCTGCTGTACAGCAAAGTGACTCAGCTATATGTATACATATATCCACTCTTTTTTAGATTTCCTACCCATTTAGGTCACCACAGGGCATTGAGTAGAGATCTCTGTGCTGTACAGCAGGTTCTCATTAGTTATCTGTTTTATACATAGCAGCGTATATATGTCAAGCCCAATCTCCCAGTTCATTCCACCCACCCCCCCCCTTCCCCTCTTGGTATCCATAAGTTTGTTCTCTACATCTGTGTCTCTGTTTCTCCTTTGCAAATAAGTTCATCTGTACCATTTTTCTAGATTCCACATATAAACGATATTATATGATATTTGTTTTTTTCTTTCTGACTTACTTCACTCTGTATGACAGTCTCTAGGTCTGTCCACGTCCCTGCAAATGGCACTATTTCATTCCTTTTTATGGCTGAGAATATTATTCCATTGTGTATATATATATATACACCACATCTTTATCCGTTCCTCTGTTGATGGGCATTTAGGTGGCTTCCATGTCCTGGCTATTGTAAATAGTGTTGCAGTGAACATTGTGGTGCATGACTCTTTTTGAATTATGGTTTTCTCAGGGTATATGCCCAGTAGTGGGATTGCTGGGTCATATGATACTTCTATTTTTAGATTTTTAAGGAACTTCTATACTGTTCTCTATAGTGGCTGCACCAGTTTACATTCCCACCAACAGAGTAGGAGGGTTCTCTTTTCTCCCCGCACTCTCCAGCATTTATTGTTTGTAAATTTTTTGATGATGGCCATTCTGACCGGTGTGAAGTGATACCTCATTGTGCTTTTGATTTGCATTTCTGTAATAATTAGTGATGTTGAGCATCTTTTCATGTGTTTGTTGGCCATCTGTATGTCTTCTTTGGAGAGATGTCTATTTAGGTCTTGCACCCGTTTTTTTCACTGGGTTGTTTGTTTTTTTGATATTGAGCTGCATGAGCTGTTTGTATATTTTGGAGATTAATCCCTTGTCAGTTGTTTCACTTGCAAATATTTTCTCCCATTCTGAGGGTTGTCTTTTCTTTCTGTTTATGGTTTCCTTTGCTGTGCAAAAGCTTTTAAGTTTAATTGTGTCCCATTTGTTTATTTTTGTTTTTATTTTCATTACTGTAGGAGGTGGGTCTAAAAAGATCTTGCTGCGAGTTATGTCAGAGTGTGTTCTGTGCTTTCCTCTAAGAGTTTTATAGTGTCTGGCCTTACATTTAATTCACTTGGAGTTTATTTTTGTGTGTGGTGTTAGGGAGTGTTCTCGTTTCATTCTTTTACATGTAGCTGTCCAGTTTTCCCAGCATCACTTATTGAAGAGACCGGCTTGACACATGCTTTTAATTGTGTGTGTGTGTATTCGTGTGGTTTTCCAGTTTAAAACTTGTTGACACCAAGATGGAAAGTAATGGGCAAGGAGGTAGCATTGGTGGCAGAAAAGCAGGTTTGTGCTTCATGCCTTTATTATATATGAGACAGAATCTCATTACAGTGCTGGCAATGGGGAGAAAGACCACACCATGTTGGAGGCCTTGCCTAGAAGATTATATATATGCACTCCATGAGTATTTTTTCCCCAGTTTTATTGAGAAATAATTGACCTACATCACTGTATAAGTTTAAGGGATACAGCATGATGGCTTGATTCACATATATCTTGAATATTCTGTGAGTTTTAATGAACTGGCAATATGACTTAATCATCAGGAATACCAAAACCCTGTGGCATTGGGAGCATCCCAGCAACATTTTATTCTAATTGTCCAGGTGTGAATATTGCCCCCCCTTTTCGTTATTTTTGTGAAATGTGCATATGTATGTGTGTGTGTCCGTGTGTGTGTGTGTGTGTGTGTGTGTGTGTCTGTGTGTGCTTATAGGGGTAGGGTTGAGGATGAAAACAGTTCTGTTAGGCTCTGTGTTAAAAAATAACAGATTGTAAGAAAGCCTTAACTCAAAATTTCTTAGAGACCTGTTCAGCTTTTTACTGTAGAGGCATACTTAGGAGGCATTGCAGGTTCGGTTCCAGACCCCTGCAGTAAAGCGAATAAAATGCGTCACATGAAGTTTTTGGTTTCCCAGTGCATATAAAAGTTACGTTTACACCATACTGTAGTCTCTTAAGGGTGCGATAGCATTATATCTGGAAAAAAAAATACAGTGTACATACCTTAATTAAAAAATACTTTATTTGCTAAAAAAATGATAAACATCATCTGACCCTTCAGCAAGTCATAATCTTTTTACAATAGTAGCATCAAAGATCACAGATCATTATGACAAATACAGTAATGATAGAAAAGTTGGAAATATTGTGAGAATTACCAAAATGTGACACAGAGACACAAAGGGAGCAAGTGCTGTTTGGGAAAATGGCTTCAGTAGATTTGCTTGACGCAGGTTTGCCACAAACCCTTCAATTTGTAAAAAAACAAAACCAAAAAGACGCAGTACCTGCAAAGCACAGTAATGAAAAAGTGCACTGAAACGAGGTATGCCTGTTGATGCGTAGACTTACTATTTTAATTGTTAGAGCCAGAATAGAATAACGGAAAGGCGCGTATATAAAGGTTTTAGAATTCCTAACCCAAATAGCTTGGTCTCTCATCAGTAACTTTGGGAGACCAGCAAGGTGTTTAATTGCTGTCAAAAAATAAACCACCTCATTTCCTTCTTTGCTGGAGCCATTGAACATTTGGGTAGCAGGTAGCATAGAGAAGCTGCAGTAGCAGCAGAATAAAAGTCCCCCCCCCCCGCCCCGACCCAGTTTCTCCTTTTTATTTGCCCACTGACTTCCAGTGTAAAAGCATTCTTTGAACTCTTCTGGACTTCAGACCATTGAGTCTTCTACTTTTTTCAACCCATCCACCCTCTGCTTTCTCCTGCTTGCTCTTTATACAGCTTGTATCGCAACCTTTCGGAACTTTCTTGTTAGTTCTAGGAGTTTTTGTTGGCTCCTTGGGATTTTCTGCGTAGACAGTCATGTCATCCACAAGCAGGAACAGTTTTGTCTCTTTCTGATGTGTATACTTTTTCTTTCCTTTTCTTGCCTTATTGCACTGGCTAGAACTTCTGCCATATGTAAAATAAGGGTGGTGAGAGTGGACCTCCTTGCCTGGTTCCCAGTCCTAGGTTTTCCATAACTAAGTTTGATGTTAACTGTAGGTCTTTTTGTAGGTGTTCATTAGCAAGATGAGGTAGTTCTACTACCTCATTCCTACTTATCTGGCTTTTTATTACAAATGGGTGTTGGACTTTTTTCTGAAATCATCAGCATATTTTATTTATTTAGTTTTGGCTGTGTTGGGTCTTCATTGCTGCTCGCAGGCTTTCTCTAGTTGCGGCTCGCGGGGGCTACTCTTTGTTGCGGTGCGCGGGCTTCTCTTTGTGGTGGCTTCTCTTGTTGCGGAGCACGGGCTGTAGGTGCACAGGCTTCAGTAGTTATGGCTCGCGGGCTCAGTAGTTGTGGCTCACGAGCTCTAGAACGCAGGCTCAGTAGTTGTGCCGCACGGGCTTTGTTGCTCCACGGCATGTGGGATCTTCCCGGACCAGGGCTCGAACCCGTGTCCCCTGCATTGGCAGGCGGATTCTTAACCACTGCGCCACCAGGGAAGCCTGATCATCAGCATATTTTAAATATTAAGATATAATTCATACCAAAAAAATTCACTTTGTTAAAGTGCATAATTCAGTGGTTTTTCATATATTCAGAAAATTGTGCAGCTATCACCACTGTCTAATTCTAGAAAATTGTCAGCAGCCCCAAGAAAACCTGTGCCCGTTAGCACTAGCTGTTTCCCTGTCCTTCCAGTCCCTGACAACCTGTCTTTTGTCTTTGTGGATTTGCCTGTTCTGGACATTTTATATAAATGGAATCATACGGTGTATGGCTTCTTTCACTTAATATTTTCAAGGTTCATCCACCTGGTAGCATATGTCAGTACTTCATTCCTTCTTATGGGTGAATAACATTTTTTTTTTATAAATACACCATGTTTTGTTGATCCACTCAACAGTTGAAGGACATTTGGGTTGAAGTTTGTGCTTTTCAACTTTGTTCTTCTTTTCAAGATTGTTTTGACTCTGCTGGGTTCCTTGCATTTCCATATGAATTACAGGATTTTGGTAGGGACTGTGTTGAACCTGTCGACCAGTTTGAGAAATATTACCATCTTAACAGCATTAAGCCTTCTAATCCATTAATGTAAGATACCTTTCAATTTATTTAGGTCTTGGAATTCTTTCAACAATGTTTTGTAGTTTTCAATTTATAAGTCTTGCACTACTTTGGTTAAATTTATTCCTAAGTATTTTATTCTTTTCGGTCATATTATAAATATAATTCTTCATTTTATTTTTGGATTGTTCTTTGCCAGCATATAGAAATAAAGTAGAATTTTATATTTGATATTGTATTTGGCAACCTTGCTTAACCCATTTTTTAGCTAGATTTTTCCTCTCCAGTGGATTCCTTAGGATTTTCTATATACTAGGTCATTTAACCTGTGAATAGAGATTGTTTTACTTGTCTCTTTCCAATCTGGATGCCTTTCAGGGTGTTGCTTTTTTTGATGTCAATTGATATTGTTTTTCTTTAGCCTGATGATATTGTGAGTTATATTGATGGATTTTTTTCAGGTAATAATCCACTCTTGCATACCTGGAATAAATCCCACTTGGTCATAGTGTACAGTTCTTTTTATACAGTGTTGTGTTCGGTTTGCGAGTACCTTGTCGAGGAGTTTTGCACCTAACTTCATGAGAGAGGTTGGCCTGCACTTGTTCTCACCCCTCGCGCCGCCCCCCCCCCCCCGCCTTGTCTGGCCTGTTGACTTTTAAGCATGCCAAGTGTCGTTCAGTAAAAACACGCATACGTATATCTCCAGCCATTCTCATTGCTCTGCTTCTCTCCTCCCCTGTACAGCAAACTTCTCCTGAGACGTCGGTGTTAAAAAAAAAACAAAATTCAACTGAGTAAATTTTAAAGATCTACTTGGCTTTACTGAATGAGTCTTGAGTTGGGGAGCATCCCATCTAGCGAGGGTGTGTGTGTCTGGGGGGTTGCTCCAAAAGGAGTAGAGAAAGGGAAAGGTTTTTTAAAGGCAAGACAAGGAAGTCATAAACAGAAAAGATTATTTCAGGCTAAAGTAACCCACCTGTGGGGGACGGGACGGGTCTGTGTGGCAGTGACCTCACCTTCACTGGGGCTGGAGGTCGCCCATGAGACGGGTGACCTCCTTGGTGCCGACCGGGAAATTCCTGACCGACCGCGTGAGACCGCAGTTGGTAGGGAGGTTGAAGCAGCAGTTGGGTTAGGTATTCAGCCCCACTCTGGTGTTGCGGCCCAGTGTAAGTGACTCTGTCATGGGCCTGTGGTTTGCTTTTTGAAACATCTGTATTCCCTTTCTCAGTCTCTTCGCCTAGTCACCTCCTCAGACTGCTCCAGGCTCGGGGTCAGCTCACGTCACCGACACAGCTGCCGGCGCTGTTACGGGGTGATGGCCACGCTACTCCACCCGCTGGCATTGCCAGTCTTCACCCTGCCTGGCCTCTCACCATGCTGGACACTGCTGAGCCCCATCTCCTCCTCCTGGAAGCATCCTTCCTCCTTGCCTCCTCTGGCCTGACCGCCTTTTGATGTTTTTTTCCTGCTGTTGGGCTGTTGTTTCTAGGTTTGCTGTCTGCTACTTGCCACTAAATTCTTAAGGCTGGCTTGGTGCTATGCCTTTCTCTTTCTCAGGCAGTGCTCTCCTCTGGGTTATAATTTTCCATGGCCGGAACTCTGTTTACTAGCCAGATAACATGTTTCCATAAATGCGTCCAATGCTGCTAACCGTATGTGAAGGAGCTGCCTGTCTGACATTTCTTCTTGTATTGGAGACATGTACCCAGACTCATGTCCCAAAGACAAAACCCAGAACACCTCAATATGACCTCGTCCTAGCTTCTCCCTGTACATCTCCCGTGGACGACCGCTCCACTGTCCACCCAGGCGTGTGAATCAGGACTTGCCTGTCACCCCGGAGGCCCCACCTTCCTCCCCGCCTGGTGCCTCGCCACTGGCTCCTGTGGCTGTGGACGCCTCTCAGTGGCCCCAGCGCTCTTCTCCAGCCCCTTTGCCCGCACTGTTGAAGCCACCTGCTCGCGGTCCCCCTGCCTCCTCCCCGCGGTCTGGTCTGTTGTGCGACGTCGCCAAAATGAGGGGACCGATCTTTCTCTCTGGATGAAGACTGCTCTGTGGTGGAAGAGACTGAGGCCAGGAGGTCTTCTCTTGTCTCCTTTTTCCTTCAGCCAGGACAGTGTTAAAAACATTTATAAGTATTACCTGCACTGTCACTTTGATGTTAGCCTGAGAGATGTTCACTTTTCAGAAGTCTGAGCAGGTCGGATCCTTGCCCAGATCCTTGAAGGTGGACACAGCCTGTAGCCAAACTCTCCGGGCGCACCTGGGGGCGGCCTCAGAGCAAGGTCTTCTGACCCCCTTCCCTTTTCATTTCTTTATTTGGAAAATGTTAAATGTATGCTAAAGTGCATAGATGAGAATAATGGAGCCCCACGTGGGCACCACCCGGCTTCACCAGGTCTTGTTTCATCTCCATTCATCAGAAATAATGGGCTGTAAGTGAAGAAGAGCTGGAACGCATTATGTCATTCAAGTCGGGTTCAAGACGTGGGCCTGGCCCTTTCTGTATTTTTTAGTAGAAACATTAATATAGAAAATGAGCATCAGTTCCAGATTAGGTATATTCTTCTTAGGAATTTTGCAAGCATTAATCTCCCAAAAATAAGCACACCGTTGTTATCGTCTACTTTTAAGAACAGGGGGGGCTTCCCTGGTGGCGCAGTGGTTAAGAATCCACCTGCCAATGCAGGGGACACGGGTTCAAGCCCTCGTCCAGGAAGATCCCATGTGCCGCAGAGCAACTAAGCCCTAGTGCCACAACTACTGAGCCTGCGCTCTAGAGTCCGTGAGCCACAACTACTGAAACCCGTGTGCCTAGAGCCCGTGCTCCGCAACAAGAGAAGCCACCACGATGAGAAGCCCACGCACCGCGACGAAGAGTAGCCCCCGCCCGCCGCAACTAGAGAAAGCCCCGCGCAGCAACGAAGACCCAACGCAGCCAAAAATAAATAAATTAAATAAATAAATTTATAAGAACAGAGGAAAACAAATTACAGTTGGTGACTCCTGTTTGTTTCAGGAGGAGGGAAAGGCGTGAACATCATACGTTAGCTGCGTGCTGTGGGGAGGGCTTCCGCCCCATAGGGTTAGACGAAGGCTTTCCGAGCAGCTCTGTGTTGCAGGTGGATTCTGCCTCCTGCCCTCACTACTCACATGATTAAAAAAAAATCTTCTTCCTGTTTCAATTCATTGCTCTCAAGATACCCCGCAGTCCTTAGCGGCCTGCTGCAGCCGTGCTCCATCTGGCCCTGCAGCCTTCTCAGCCTGGCCCTCCCCTGGGGCCACCTGTCCTCATTACCCTTCCTCTGAGACCCTGGTGCATGTCTCTTCTGTCTCCTCTTTCTTATCTCGCTGTTCCTCATCCTTTCCAGCTCAGTATTCCCTCCCTCTGGCTCTAGAAAGCTTTCCCTGACCTCCCTGTTGGACACTTCCCAGCATCCCCTACTTTGCTGCATTTGGTGATTTGACCAATGTCCCTCTTCTGCATTGGACTCTTAGCCCCCTGAGTACAGGGCATTCTAGGCCCCAAGCACCTCCGTCTGTCTTCTGTCCTTAGTCCTGGTGAGTCCTCTGGGGTTGGCTTGTTTGAGGGGCATCAGTGTTTTCCTCTGTAATCTCTTATTATTGATAACACAGAGTGCATACGTGGAAACTTCGTACCTGAGGTACCCCGGTCCTTCTTGTTTTCTGCTTTTCCCTATGGATTCTTGGGTACCAGATGAGAGTTAGACCTGAGGAAGAAATGAGTCAAAGGCAAAGAGAGGATGGAAACATGGGGCTCATTTCCAGGTTCCTGAACTGCCTTTGGGCCAGGGTTCTGATGGATGGAAGGCCGCCGTGTTTGATTCGTACGTGTGTATTTCCTAGGCTGACCCGACAAGCCGTCTGTTGAGGGATCTGTCTCTCAAACCCCATTTGTGAAAATTCAGCCTCTGTTCACAGCAGGAGGACTTAACAAGTGACTCAACAGGGACCTAACCCTTTAATGAGTGATGACTGTGTGTGGCCACAGCAGGTGTCCGTTTTGGAGTGTGGGTGCCCGAGTCCCCCACGGGACAGGTAGACAGAGCGTCAGGGAAAAGCCGAAAGGGGCTGCTGTGGACGAGTGTGGCCATCGTTCCTCCTTAGGAAAGGCTTCTCTGCCCCCACACGCGGGTCGTGTGACTCGGGGCACCGCGCTTCCCTCCTGGGAGCCGGCTCACTCCTGTGCTCTGCAGGGTAAATGAGGTCGGGTGTAAAGCTCCCAGCCGTGCCCGGATGGGGTTGGTGCTCAAAACGATAGGTTTCTCCTCCATTTCTCCTCCATCCATCTCAGGGATATATTCATTTTTTTTTTTTTTTAATAAATAGAACATCATTTGAGAATAACTCTCATACTTGTGTTTCTTGTAGAGTTTTGGGTGATTTTGGAGTATATATTTAAAATTTAATGCACGTTTTCTTTAACGATAGTGCACTTTTTAAAAAATGGTGTTTTTGAGGTGTAATTCACGTACCATACAATCCACCCACTTAAAGTATATACTTCAGTCATATTTAGCATATTTACAGATATGTGCAATCATCACCACAGTCAGTTTTAAAACATTTTTGTCACCGCAAGAGAGAAACCCGGTGTGCGTAGCCGTCACCTTCCTAATTCCCTAACCCCCACCCCTGCCCCAGCAGCTGCGAATCTACTCTACAGACTTGCCTGTTCTGGGCATTTCATGTAAATGGACCCACACAGTACGTGTTGATGTCTGTGTGACTTGTCTCATTTAACGTGATGTTTTCAAGGATCGTGCGTGTTGTGGTGCATCAGCACCTCTGTTGCACTGCGTGGCTGGACCACCTTCTGTTGATCCTGTCCATTCATCCAGTGATGAACATTTCGATGGTTGCTACCTTTTTGGTATGGTGAATAGTTTACAGATTTTTGTTGGATGTGTTTTCAGTCCTTTTTGAGTATATACCTAGAAGTGGAATTGCTGGATCCTATGGTGATTCTGTGTTTGAAGAATTGCATATTCCTCTTCTTGAGGAACTGTCAAACTGTTTCCCACCATGGTTTCCACATTTTATATTTCCACCAGCAATGTGAGAGGGTTCTGTTTTCTCCACGTCCTCTCCAACAAGACAAAACAAAAAACACCATTTTTTCTTTTCTTTTTAAAAAATGACAGTCATCCTAGTGGGTGTGAAGCGGTATCTCATTGTTTTGATCTGCGTTTCCCTCGTGACTGATGACGCTGAGTATATTTTCATGTGCTTGTTGGTCATCTGTAGATCTTATTTGGAAAATCTCTCTTCAAGTCCTTTGCCCGTTTCTAAATTAGTTTATTTGTCTTTTTGTCGTTGAGCTAAAAGAGTTCTTTATATATACTAGATAACAAGACTCTTATCAGATATTTGATTTGCAAGTATTTTTTCCCCATCTGTGGGTTGTCTTTTCACTTTCTTGGCATCTAAGTTTTTAATTTTGATGAATTCTAATTTATCTGTTTTTTCTTCCGTTACTTGTGCACAATAATGCTCCTTTGAGTAAGAAATAAAAGCTCTGGATTTGAGCTAAGTTGAAAGGAACTATTAATGTAATAGCAAGACTCTTAGGGAAGAAATGGGTTTTGTCTTGGGTTGTATTTCTTGACATGTTCAAAATTATATTGTTCTAAGATGTGTAATCGATTATATTTATATAAATGCCACGGACTTCATGTTTTAGAAGTGTAAGACTTGTGACTAAACAGCAGTGAAAAAGCATCTGAGCAGCAACTGGAAATGGGTGTTCTGTCTGTAATAGAATACTTCATCTTTGTATGATTCTTTTTTGTTGCTAGGTTACCTGAAGGCCTTTCAGTTTTGAATGGCAAGAATATGGGAGTTAAAAATACGTTGTTTTATAGATGTTTCTTTTTTCTTTCTTTTTCCATCTCCGTATAATTAGCAAACCCCTTGAAGCAAAAATTACAGTTTTTCCTTCTGTGGGTTTTAAAAAGCAAATTATTTTCTGTGTACGTTTTAAAAATCATGCAGATGTGCTTATGCTCATGGGAGAATCGAATTTTCAGCATGAAAGAGCCAGTAATTATAGACTAGTCATTTGTCCTTTATCTGCAGCCACTTAATGTTCTTTAATTGGATTTGATTGAAATGAGGCCCATGGTTGTTAATTTGGTTAAAAATGTGCATGCTTTTGAGTTTCTTGAGCAAAGCTGACATGTTCATGAGGAAAGAATGAAAGTATCATGCTGGTTCAATCTTGAAAATTCCATAATAAATCTGTAGCTAGAGGAAAAATACTTATTTGCTAACAAAACTGTAAGCTAGATAGTAGATAATCAGAAAATTGTAATGTATCTAGGGCGTCATTTTGCTGCAAAATGCAGCCTGCCCTCTGTCGTTTTACTAAAAAATTTTATAATTTGAAGAACGTTAGATATCATCTCTAAGTTTGTTGGAAATGAGAACTACAAGTCTGAAAACGAATAGACTGACGATGGATTGTTAGGTAAGATCTGAACTGTTGCCCAGCATAGCTGGGACAAAGCATTCATTGAAAGGCAAATTGATTGTCTTTTCTTTATTAAGAAGCTAAGCCGCCGTGATTGTGCAGTCTTTAAAAACAGTGGTTGTGAATAAGTGGATCAGGTCCGATAATGGGTTCCCAGCCCTCCCCCCACTTGTTTACTGGACTCTGCATGTTAGGATTCTGGCTCAGTATCTTAGGCAAGTGATTCCGTAGTCACGGCCGCGGGGATGGTGCACTCCAAGACTGGCAAGGGCACTGTGCTGCACCAAGGAGACCGCCCCTAAAATAGCCTGGAAGGGACTGTCTCTGGCGCCAGCTTAAGTAGCTTAGGCTGCAGCTGACAGCTTTCTTTATCATCTGTGTGGGAATGCCATAGCTTTGTGACTTTCTTCTCATTTAAAGTTTATGTTAAGAGCGTTCTCTGTTTTTCCGGGAGGCGGGGGAGGGGGGAGTCAGGTAGTTGGTTAACAGTTTTTTCAATACCAGTGTTAAAGAGGGCTCCCTGACTTGCGTCAGATGGGAAAGGTGCCCCCGCCCCTTGAACAATCACTGTTCAGCAGAGTGTAGGCTTTCATTTTGGAATAAGGGCGGCCGCTGTCCTTGGTGCTCAGATCGCACTGAAGAAGCCCTGTGGGTGGAGAGTTTGCTGAGGCGTCAGTGCCTGTGAGCAGGTGTAGCTTTCAGAGCAGTGTTTTTATTTGTACCGCGGTCACTGACGGTCATGACCACTGGGAAAGGTAGGCTATTCTAATATATTCTGGAAAGTGTTTGTAATTATTGCTGCTTAACTAGGAAATAAGATATTTAAGGTATTTTATCGTTGCTTTGAGAACTGCAGATCATGGATGAAACTTAGGAAAATAATTGTTACGAGTATTGGCATTTAGGCAGGAAAAATTGTGAAAGCTGCGGCTCTATTAAGGTTAGTGTTGACCTTCAAGGACCAGGAGAGAGCAAGTAGGCACAGTGAGCCGAGGTTAGCTGTGTTTTCATCAGCCTCTGTTTATTTTATGTGCTTTCAACTTTTCTTTTCTGCTCTCGTGTATTCACAGTATATGGCTCATGAAAATAAATTATTTTGCAATTACAAGACATTTGTTAATAAGTATCGGCTGTCTTGAAAGGACTCTACTGGTTGGAAATTTCTATGGTTTTCCCAACAGTGGGCAGATTAAAAACACATATGAATCAGAATAGTGCAGGGGTGCCGCTTCTGTCTTGAGAATCATTGTATAAAATTTTTTCCTTTTAAAAGACTTACATTTTTAAAATGAGCAGATGGAACTGAAAAACTATGAAAGAAGCATTGTTTACAAAGGTCTTATTGATTAGCCTTCAGTCTTTCCACGGAGGTTTTGCCAGGTTTTGGCAGTGCTGAGAGGATATGAAAGAGCTCCGTGTGATGGAGGTTCGTGTTGGAAGAAGAGTGCCTTGGACGTGCTGTGAACTACCTGTATCCCTGTCTAGGTTTCCTGTGGGCTGGGCTTCCTGGCAGGCTTTTAACTTGTTGTCTCTGAAGGATATTTCCAAGCCCTTCAGCTGAAAATAGGTATTACACAGAATAAATTGTGCACAGTAACAAGTGTTCGTTTGTCTCCCTGCCGGGAAATTGGCATGTGTCCAGCTCATTGGCTCTGTTCTTTTGTCGTAGATTGTTAAGGTGTGTATATCTGTCTTCTTAATTTGGTTGAGTTTGCCGAAAATGGACATATTGGAAGATGCTGGATTATGTTTCTTAATTATATTTTAAAGTTGAGAATTGAAAGCATACACTGCTAGTGGTCATTTTTATTTCACCCCTTTTAACAGTATTCTGTATTCAGCTTAAGTTGCTGTAGGAAATCAAAACCTGGGCAGGACAGCTAAATAATTCACGTTCTGAAGTGACCTCTTTTCAGAACCCTTCATTTGAGGATTTGAAAGTGTGTTACTTATAAGTGGCATTTGTCTTACGTTGTCATCTTGTAGATTTTTTTTTTTTTTTAAACAACAGGGAGACATAATTATGGGGTTGACCATTTTATGTTAAAGACCGTGGAGAAAGCCTTGTGGCTCTGACTTTAAAATAAAGACTGTTCTCTCACTTGATAAATCCTTTCCAATAACCTGTCTCCTTAGTCACTGTTACTCGAAATGCAGGCTTTAAAAGCATTTAAAAGGGTACTTTTTACCCTAGGGAGCTGCAAGTATAGTAGGAAACAAGGATTAAATGCTGTTTCTTGTAGCAGGGGCATATTTGAATCTTCCTCTGTCAACCATGGTTAATAAGGGACCCATAACAGTCTGTACAATATAATGCCAGCCATTTTCTACTATGGTTCTGTGTATTTTAGTATTTTCAAAGCACTTTCCCGAATGTCTCTTGTTTGTTTTTGTTTTCTGATTCTCACAGCAGCCTCAGGAGGAGTAGGCGGGGAGACGGGAGGTTTGAGTTCTCTAAATGGGCTGGTGGCCCCGGACTTGTGCCATCCTCAACCCGCCCTCCTTCCAGCAGACTGTCACCCAGCTCAGTGCTTTGCCCCTACTGTTGTGATAAAACCCTGGCTTTGTTTCTTTGATTCTGAAATTGTGCCATTTTCAGTATAGATGCCTTAGGGAATAGTTTAAAACTGTAAGCATTCAAAGAGATATTATTAAAACAGGCATTGGCCTGTTTAGACACATAGTGATCTGGACACTTGGAAGATGTGACATCCCTAATCAGTTGTTTGCCCAGTGATGGGTGGGTGGGGGCCGAGGGGGGCGGTTCTGGGATTGGAAATCACCTTACGAACATGACGAGTTTGTTTTTGAGAGCAGTGTGGTATTCCTGGAGGGGAAAGTGCAGGGGAGATGGCGGGGGCCTTGCAGGCCGCGCTGAGAAGCTGAGGTTTTTATTGTAGGCCATTTGCTCCTCAGAGTTAAACCTTTAAAAATTGGGTGGAGAGACTGATACAGGGTGACCAACTTTCTTATTTTATTTTATTTAAAAAAATATTTATTTATTTTTGGCTGCATTGGGTCTTCATTGTTACATGTGGGCTTTCTCTTGTTACAGAGAGCGGGGGCCACTCTTCGTTGCGGTGCGCGGGCTCCTCATTGCAGTGGCTTCTCTTGTTGTGGAGCACGGGCTCTAGGTGTGTGGGCTCCAGCAGTTGTGGCTCACGGGCTCAGTAGTTGCGGCTCGCGGGCTCAGTAGTTGTGGCTCGCGGGCTCTAGAGCGCAGACTCAGTAGTTTTGGCTCGCGGGCTCTAAGAGCGCAGGCTCAGTAGTTGTGGCTTGCGGGCTCAATAGTTGTGGCTTGCGGGCTCTAGAGCGCAGGCTCAGTAGTTGTGGCGCACGGGCTTAGTTGCTCCGCGGCATGTGGGATCTTCCCGGACCAGGGATCAAACCTGTGTCCCCCGCATTGGCAGGCAGATTCTTAACCCCTGTGCTACCAGGGAAGTCCCAGGGTGACCAACTTTAATTTCACCAAATATAACATAGCAACAACCAAAAACCCCCACCGTATCTCTTATTTCAGAAAACAAGGGACTTTAACACCAGTAAAAAAAAAAAAAGAAAATGAAATGACGTAATTTAGAATAAATGCTGGTCTTTTAAATGAAAGAAATTTAGCTCTATGAGAAATTTACAAGTTTTTCCTTGAAGTTCTCAGTTTGGTGCAGACGGGTTAAATCATCCAAAAAGTGTCATCGTTACTGTACATGATGTTTGGGTCTAGCTGACTGGATCGTAAGCGTGTGGACTTCGGATCCCCTCCATCGGAGTGTGCATCTGTGTCTGCGTGGACAGTGTGTGGCCTGGGCGGGCGGCTGGTCCGTCAGCCCCGGTTCCTCGTGTTCAGGTTGGCAAGCTGCTGTGAGAGTGAATGAGATGATGCACGTAGCACCTGTGTGATGTGGAGACACAGTCTAACGGGGGGTGAAAGTTGGATTTAGCTTGAAAATGACGTGGTTGAGCTTTTTCTTTAGATATGGAAGCTCCCTTAAGAGAAACAAGGTACAGAATCAGATGCAGAATAAGGTCTCTTAAAAAGAAGCTGCCACTAGTGCTCCGATCTTGGTTTCTACCACTGCCAGGGTCTGTGGGGATGGCAGATTTGAGGCCTGGAGCAGGGAATGTACACAGTGAGCCTGGGCGTCTTGCAGCGCCGGACAGTAGGGTCGTACCAAACCAAAACAAATCAAAACTGTGACGGGGGTATGTCAGCTGTCACAGAGGGCAGCTGAAAGGTTCTCACAGACTAGAGCGAGAAGAGTTTGATCAATAAGGTAGCACCGGATTATGACCCAGAGTGTAAGTGTTGATGAGTCTGTACTGATGCACATCAGTGGTCGAATAAATGTGAACAAGGGGAGGGGTTGGAGGTGAGAGCCATACCAGCTGCACTTCAGGATGATGTGAGAGGAGGGGGGCGGGGGGGGACGTGGTGGGAGATGGCTGCTGGGCTGAGTGGTGCTGGGACCAGCTGAAGCAGGGCACTCGGAGAGTGAGCAGGTTTGAGTGTGGGGAGATGATTGTAGTTTTGGACCCTTGAACTTAGAATTTTATTTGTATGTGGCTTTGATTCACGTGGGTTTGTGTCTTGGAGTAGAGATGGGGCTGGCATTAGAGGACTAAGATTTATCAGAATGTAGCTGTTTATTGTCAGTTATATTGTCATCTTATTTCTCTCTTTCTTCTTACGTAGAGGTGTGATTATTTGCCTCCCTTGGGTTCTTGAGAATGAAGTCATTAAAGCAGGGATGGAGGATTTGAAGGGTTATTGCACAAGAGGCAGCTAGCTCTGGGTGCAGTGGCTTTAATATGAGAAGACATTCTGGTAGGGACCCTCTCCCAAAGTTGGCTCTGGATTTTTCCAGCTGACTTGCTTTTGCTCCTGTGTAGTGGTTGTCAGGAAGAATTGGGTCAGGGTTGGTACAGTGATAATTAAAATGACATTTCCAGACGAATGCAAAATGTAGATCTGATATTTGTGGGATTTGGTTTCTGACATTAATTAAGCACAATACCCTTTCGGCCAAGTTCAAAGGTAAAATAAGTCCTGTGGTCAAAAGGAGAAAAGAAGATTAAATCAGGGAAAGGATCCATTGTAATTTTTGTTACTGTGCCATTCAGAGATTACCCAAGGTTTTGAAAGATTAGTTGCTGATTCCTAGAAGATTAGTTTTCAGTCATCAATATGCAGATTTTGTCCACAGCAGTTAAAGTTGCTTAAAACTCCCCCCTTTCCATGAAATAATAAAAATGTAAGTCCAAATATGTTGACTTAAAATAAATATCTTCGGGCTTCCCTGGTGGCGCAGTGGTTGAGAGTCCGCCTGCCGATGCAGGGGACACGAGTTCGTGCCCCGGTCCGGGAAGATCCCACGTGCCGCGGAGCGGCTGGGCCCGTGAGCCATGGCCGCTGAGCCTGCGCGTCCGGAGCCCGTGCTCCGCAACGGGAGAGGCCACAACAGTGAGAGGCCCACGTAACACAAAAATAGATAAATAAATAAATATCTTCGTGTAATTTTGGAGCACTTAAAAAAAATTATTTATTTATTTATTTAATTACTTTTGGCTGTGTTGGGTCTTCTTTGCTGCGTGTGGGCTTTCTCTAGTTGCGGTAAGCGAGGCCTGCTCCTTGTTGCGGTGCGTGGGCTTCTCACTGCGGTAGCTTCTCTTGTTGGGGAGCGCGGGCTCTAGGTGCGCGGGCTTCCGTATTTGTGGCGCACGGGCTTAGCTGCTCCGCGGCACGTGGGCTCTTCCCGGACCAGGGCTCGAACCCGTGCCCCGCGCATTGGCAGGTGGATTCTTAACCACCGCGCCACCAGGGAAGCCCTAGAGCACGTCCGCGAGGAGTGTAAGTGCCCTCCTCTAACTTACTACCATGCAGATGATGGGGGTTATCGTTATTGATGATCACCAGCCTGTTCAGCCGTCTGTGTGCCTGTCCTGCCCTGGCGTCAGTCCTGATCGCCGCCTGGGCTTCTTCAGCCCAGGGACTTGGTACACATGGACCCCACTGGAGTCCGCACTCCTCGTCACCCAGCTCAGCGTCTGCTCAGCTTCCAGGCACCACCGTCATGGTGCGGAGGCCTCGGGGTCCCTTCCCTGGGCCTCTGTAACCTCTCGGAATTTCCTCTGTGAAGCCTCCCCGTGCTGCTGGCCGTCAGCTCTGAGAGTGGGAAGCACTTTTTTCTCTGAACTGTTGGCATCCAGTTAAGGGCCTGGCACAGAGTGGGCACCTAAAGACCTTCTGAGTACACAGGTAACGGGTATGTGAATGATGCTCATTCTGCAGATGAGGGACAGGCTCAGAGGAGTCCAGTAGCTTGTCTAAACTAAAACAACGCCAGGGATGTCAAAGTCTGGAGAAGAGCTCTATGAAACCTGTGTACTTTTCACCACACGCCACGCCACGCCATGCCACCTCCCAAGGTTACAGTCACATGGGGAGGATTGAACTCCAGTTATTGTTATCTTTTCTCAGTGGAACCGCACACTAACTGGTTTACCCCCGTGCTAGAAATGCCAGGATCTTTATCCAGCACGAAAGCGTGTAGCGCTGAGGTCGGAACGCTTTCCTTGGCCCGTCCTCTCTGGTGGGCATGCACACAGAGGCTGCTTCTAGGCTCAGCCCATCACCTGACTGCACATGTGACTGTACCACCTGTGTGCACCGGATGCCCAGACATTGAAAACAGATCTATCACTGACCTTTGGAATTGGGAGAACTGATTGAGCAAAGCAGGAAAAATAGTAGAATAGTTAGGATGGGCTTCGTGGGTTCTTCTTATAGCCAGGTTCAGGGCTGAGTAAGGGCGTACATTTGATTTTTATAAAAATGAAATTGGAAAAGAAAACAATTGAAAGGCCGTCTTCTCTATCTTAAAGTTCAGTTTTGGTGTCTTTAGTTTACTTGGGTTTCTTTGGACAGAAACGAGAATCGGGTTTGAGTGTGGCTCTCTGCGTTCAGACACCCACAGCTAGGGCGGCTGTCACGGCGGTCCTAACAGCTGCCTGCACGTGCTGGTGGCCACGAGGCTGGAGCCACAGGGTCCTGAGTCCGTGGTGCCCTTTCCAGAGAGGAAGGACAGCCCCGCCCCAGGGCCCTTTTCTGCGAGAGCACGCTCTCTACCCTTTTTTGCTTCGCTGTTCACGGTACATTGGAACTGTGCCGCTACCCTTTCTCCCCGTCCTGCTCTTGAATTCTCTGCTCGTGACAGAGATGCCTGAGTGATCCTCGCCCCTGTGATGATGGTGAGCTTTGGGTCTTTGGTGGAAGCCACCCCGTCTAAAATGTCTCTCACGACCCCCTCTGCCTTTTCCCTCCTCCGCTGCTCTACGCTCTGGTCTTCCGCTGCATCACCCTTATCACGGGTTATCTGTCATACTTGCGTTTGCAAATGTATTCTCTCTCTTTATAGCGCAGGTTGCCTGCGGGGCGGGAGGGGAGCCTGCCCTTTCGTTCTTCCTGTCTTCCCAGGGCCTGGCAGAATGTCCGGAAGGGACTAGGCCCTCCCGCAGTCACCGGATGGGACAGGAGGGACAAAGGAGGGAGGTGGTTGTCAAAGTCAGGCAGCCGCCAGCCTGCGGTCCTTTTGTGAATTTCTTCAAGGAGAGCAACGCTTTGCTCGTGCATTAGAACTTCAGAAAGAGGGTCTGTTCTCTCCTGCCATTCTCTCCTCATTCCTTTCCTCTCCTCTGTTTTTCTTCCCTCTTCCCCACCAGGTTCCTTTCTCGTCTCTTTGCTTTCTTCCCTCCCACTGCTGGGAGGAGCCCATTAGCTACTGGAAGGCAGTCTGCTATCAGAGCACATTTTTGAGCCGGGCTGAGGGGCTGTGATGGGATCCCCCCGTCTGCCCAGAGGTGCCTGCGAGGCTGACTTTTGACCGGCGGCCAGAGGGGAGCGAGGGTGTCTGCTCTCATAAGCACCCTCACATGGTGGTCTCCTTTGGCGTAACTGGGAAGCTGTAACGTGGGAATTGGCTTGGGGGCTGGGGAGGGCTGCGGGGCTCAGGGTACCGGTGAGCTGGCCCTGGTGGCAGCCACGTGGTCTGTGTGCTCACGTGCCCTATTCTTAGGGCCAGAAAATAAGCACATGATCAGTGTGAAGGACAGTTCTCAGACAAGTAATGTCAGCAGTAGGCTTACAATTTACCAGAAGCCTCTCTGAGGATATCCTGCACCTTATGTAGTATAACTGTACCTACTTGTACTTTCTCCCCTTAAAATACACAGGCTCACAGCCTCCCGTGGTGTTGATATTGCCCTGAGCTTTCCTTTGCTTGCTTCCTGTTTTTAGCCTGCAGCTGGGTGGCCTCTACACCTGGCCAGGCATCAGAATGTCTGTCTTAGAAGCCCTTAGCCGGCAGGGACTCAGTCTGGATGATTCTCTAGACAAATAACAGCAACAAATCTGAGTGCCATTAACAGTTAATGGGCCCAGACGAGATTAAAAGAATTTTAGAAAGCAAACTACTTTGAAATTTTCAAACAAGTGATTCTTGCTTTATTACTGTTTGCTTTGTAATTATGTAAATAATCATGGCATTGTGAACTCCCAAGTAGCTAAGAGAGTAAGTTCAGTAAAAGATACTAAGGCCTTAGCGGTAGCAAATCGGTTTTTAGCCTGTGTGTGTTACAGTTATCCAAAGGCCCTGTTCTTCTTAACACCATGGAACAGCATCAACTGAAATGTGACTTTTAACTTTTCAGATGGTAAGACTGGAATTGTTCAGATTGAATGAAAATTGCACTAGAGGAACACGGCCCAGTAATAGCTGGAGAAGATGAAACAGACCCAAACTCTTGCTGCAGTTACTCAGGGATGTTTACTTGGAAGGATCGCTAGATTCTTAAAATTCACAAGACTGTGAATGTTTGTTCATTACAATGGTTAATTCTTTCTTAGAATCTCTTTTTGAGCTGTCCTGAGCTTGACTGATCTGTTTCATGGGATTTAGTGTAATCCCTTGGTAATCCCTTTGATAATCTTGTTTCCTAGGAGAGAAGCCTGAAGGTAGCCAAACATTCATGGCCAGAGAATACAAGAGTCAGTAGTGAACTGACTTAAACTTTCTACGGGGCTCTGTGCAGGGGCTGAAGCAGGAGGGATTCCAAGTTGTGTGAGGAACTGTCTTCTGCCCCAGAGCACCTGTGGCATCTGGAAGAGAGAGAGAATCACACAGATGACTGCTGATTTAAGCCCCCTGTGCCCTCTCCTCCTCTGGCCGAGTGACCTGGGTTTGGGTGGCTCGTGGAGGACAGTCCCAGGTCCCTGCTCTGTGACCCTCGCGGACAGTAGGAGCGTGAGAGGGAGAGGCACCCCTGGGGCAGGCTCCTCCTGCATTTCTCTCGCCCTGGACCTGTCCAGATTTTAAGGCACTGACACACCTATGTCTGGGAACGACGATTCTTGGCAGAATGGAAAGCCACGTTTTCCGTCTGGCCGGGAGTTCGTGGTTGCTCACCAGACCATGTTAATACGGGGACAGCTCAAGTCTTCCCCGAGCTCCGTGGCCAGCTCTTCCCGCAGGAAGGCTGGTCCATCCCCGTCTTCCCTACTTCACCCCCTGAGATACTCAGGATAATAAAGTAGCCATCTCTTTGCGTCCCTCCCTTTCGGTTGGTTCCAAGGATGAGTTTATAGTCTTTCTGAGGTGTGTTGGGAGATACTCTTCTTCAAGGTTGATCTTCTGTACCTGATGATTGCTGTGTCGCTGTGGGTTCTTTTCTTTGGGGAAGGCATCGTATTAACAGGGTTAGTTTTAGTTGGGCCTTCACACTGGTCAGGAGATGCCAACTTTAGTAACTCAAACCGCTGGGCACGACTCGGCGACTGTGTCCTCTGCTCCCCGGCGCCCAAGATGGGGATAGTCCCAGAGCGGTGGGGCTCCTGGACCCGTCTGTGTGCAGAGGGCCGCTGGCTAGTTTGTCCCCTTTCCCTTGCCCCTCCTCCGTCTGTCCGGGAGGTGTCTTTGGAATGTGTGCTCACTCAGCGTGATGGTCTGCTGTGTTCCTGAAGCGTGTAGGCTGTGCACCCATTTAAAGCATTTCATGGTCCCAGTTCACATGAAGTCCTCCGGTATCGGACACAAGTGATGGAGTGAGTCACGTCAGAGGGTCGGGGCGGGGGTGGTGGTGCACAGGGAATCCTTTCTGGCTGATTCAGCCCTGTTCTATGTGCCCCTCTTCTGTACCCACTTGGCGTATCCTGTGCGTGCCTTGAGCGAAGCGTCACACTGAGTCATAACTGCTGCGGGTTGTGTGTGTCTGTTTCCCACTCTGGACCGTGAACTCCAGGATGAGAGCCACGCCTTCCTGTCTGCATCCCACCTCCCAGCAGAGTACTGGGCACAGAGGTGTCCTTGGTAAATGAATGCAGAAGAGACGAAGGAAGGAAGCTGCACGTGGTGTGCTCTTAGTATTCTGAGGAGGTGTCCTCTCCAGTAACCCCCGCTCCCGCCCCCAAGGGGACAAGTCCACTGCCTCTGGGCATCCATCCAGTTTTGTTACAGAAGCAACAAAGTGGGTATTCTGAGACCACATCACCTTTCAGGTGACCCTGTGCCTTGGACTTGAACTTCCAAGTCACAGGCAGGCCGTGGAGGGTTTAGAGAGAATTTAAAAGTTGGTGCCACCTGGTGGAAGCAGATTCCTAATTTAGCTTTTTTTTTCCTTTACCTTATAAATGACGCATTTCTTTCCTGTGACCCTGAGAAAATTGCCATTGAGACCATCCCAAGGGTTCTTGACACGGGGGCAGGTGGATCCTTCCTTCCATTTTGGAACCAGCTCTACAGAAGGGAGTTTGAGGCATTCTTCTCTTTCTCAAAAGTGTCCCTACATTTCTTTTACTATATAACCTGAATTAGTTCTATGCCTTTTATAAGAGCATTAAAAGAATTCTGTTCCTCTAAAATATGACACAAATGAACTTTTCTGTGAAACAGGAACGGACTCACAGACATAGAGAACAGACTGGTGGTTGCCAATGGGGAGGGAGGTGGGGGAGGGATGGGTTGGAAGTCTGGGATTAGCAGACGCAAACTGTTATATATAGGATGGATAAACAACAAGGTCTGGACTTCCCTGGTGGCGCAGTGGTTAAGAATCCACCTGCCAATGCAGGGGACACGGGTTCAAGCCCTGGTCCGGGAAGATCCCACATGCCACGGAGCAGCTAAGCTCGTGCACCACGACTACTGAGCCTGCTCTCTAGAGCCCACGAGCCACAACTACTGAGCCCCCGTGCCACAACTACTGAGCCTGCACTTTAGAGCCCACGAGCCACGACTACTGAGCCCGTGTGTGACAACTACTGAAGCCCGTGCACCTAGAGCCTGTGCTCTGTAACAAGAGAAGCCACCACAATGAGAAGCCCCTGCACCACAACGAAGACCCAATGCAGCCAAAAATAAATAAATAAATAAATTTATAAAAAGACAAAAAACCAACAAGATCCTACTGTGTAGCACTGGGAACTATATTCAGTATCCTGTGATAAAACCACAATGGGGTAGAATATTTAAAAAGAAGAATGTATATGTATAACTGAATCACTTTGCTGTACAGGAGAAATTAACTCAACATTGTAGATCAACTGTTCTTCAATTAAAGAAAAAAGAATTCTATTCCTAATTCTTCAGCTCCATCCACATTTTTTTTTTTTTTTTGCGGTACGCGGGCCTCTCACTGCTGTGGCCTCTCCCGTTGCGGAGCACAGGCTCCGGACACGCAGGCTCAGCGGCCACGGCTCACGGGCCCAGCCGCTCCGCGGCATGTGGGATCTTCCCGGACCGGGGCACGCACCCGTGTCCCCTGCATCGGCAGGCGGACTCCCAACCACCGCGCCACCAGGGAAGCCCCAATCCACATATTTTTGAAAGGTTGCTTTTTTGTACTCAGGGCATCACACAGTGACAGAGTGTAACAGCTGCTGTTTGTTGAGCAGTTGGAGTTTTCCTACCTTTGCGTATATTCTTTCTAATCTGTGTGACACCCCCTTCCAGTGGTACAGAGAGCCCCTTGATTATAAATGGTACACCTCCACTCCAGGTATATAAGTAGAAAGGGGGATTAATTGGCTCGGGTAACCGAGGGGTCTTGTTTTGTCCCCAGGCACACAGACGCAGCGTTGGCCTCCGCTCTACCCCGACTTCTGCTCTGCCTTCTTCTGCTGGCTTCCCGCTTCCCTCTTAGGCTGGGGCCTCCCTTCTTTGGGCTGCAGCAGTGCTAGGCTGCCCTCCACCTGGCCCCAATCCTGCAGAAAGACAGGCTCTGCCGTGACTTAGGTGGCAGGTGGGGCAGAGCCTCTGGGTCCCGCCCAGCCCCGAGGCAGGGCTGTGGTCACAGGGGGGCGTCCCCCAGGTCTGTCGGAGCTGGCAGTGGAGGAGGGCTGCCTTCAGATGATCCCTGTTGGTGGGCAGTATCACTCTTTTTTCACAGACAGGGAAACAGGAGCCAGTTTCCATTCTATTCAACCTCTTTTTATTTTACTTTAATTAATTAAATAAAGTGGAAGCAGGTTTATTTAGAGAGATACACGTTGCATAGGCAGAAGGCAGGCTCCGTTTTTAAACCCCTTTTTCAGCCTCGAGGTTGGTCTTGATGGAGGTGCAGGCCGGTGGCCCGTGGCCCTGCGGGGGGACAGGCTCACCGCCCAGCGCCTGCTGTGCGTTCCTCCCCCATGAGGCCGGCCGCGGGCTCTGCCGCGTCTCTCCTGAGCTGCTAGCTGTAGAGCAGCGGCCAGCACGTTCTCCATCCGACGCCGAGGAAGAAGCGCGCCCTGACCTGCGCGGGGAGGGCTCATCAGTTGTCCCTGGCGGTGCCGGTGTCGGCGCAGCTTTGCTCTGGGTCCCCTCACCTCTCCTTTCCCTCTCCAGCTTCTGATCGTGTCTGCCCCAGTTGCTTCCCCTTTTTGCTCCCTTCTTAGGGGATGAGTAAGCCTGAACTGAATTTCCTCTTGTCCCATTTGGCCCCCACCCTCTCTGCTGGCTCATCTGCTCTGCGGGCGTCGGGTGGACATGCGCACGGCCGAGGGGGTGGAAACTCATCCTCGGCGTTGAGCTTGCCCGTGCTTCAGCTCTGCTTTTCTGTGATGGACAGTGGGTGACTGCAGCCGTAACACACTCTCAGCACCCTCGTCGCTCCCGTCGCGCCATGTCCGGTTTTGTTCTGTGAAATGTGCCAGTGTTTCCCGCCAGGTTAAAGTTTTTCTACGCCTTGTGCTCTGAAATGCCTAAAAAGCATTTCTTAATTTTGTACACAGGGCAGAGGAAGTTTTGTTTCAGAATATGGATATTGAAGGGTGTTCGTCACTGAGCACTGTTAAGTAGGACTGGTCCTAGTTAGTACTGATGCCAAAAGCTCAGCTTCTCTGTGCACCGGTGCCGAATCCAATCCCAGAGACAGAGTTCTGGGTGAAGCAGAAAAGAATAGCTTTATTGCTTTGCCAGGCAGAGGGGGACACCGTGGGCTCCTGCCCTCAAAACCGTGTGTCCCAAGCTGGGAGGATTTGATGAGGAGTTGTTTAGCAGTAGTTCAAGGGTGGGGTTGCTGTTCTGATCTGCCCTTTGGAACTCAGGGAAGGTCATGGAGGCTGGAGTCTTGCCTACAAGAAACGGGTGACAAAAAGGCTTTCATGCCCAGAAGCCCCTCAGGGTCCTTCTTGGTTTCACTGCTGGTCCATACTGACTGGATTTGGGGGTGGGGGTACACTTACCCCACTCCCCATATTTTGACGGAGAGGAGTGTAGGAACTTTGTAGAGAAACAGCCTTTTACCCAGCCACCTGCCGCAGGCAGTGTGGTTTGCACCTTCATGCCTCTCTAGGCACCGTCCAACTTTGGTTAAAAGTCAAAGCTGGTGAGGACAAATGGGCGAGAAATACAGTTTGGATAATGAGCAAAGTAACTTTTCTTAAGTCTTCTGATCCATGAACGTGAGCTGTCTTTCCATTTATTACGTCTTTAGTTTCTCTCAATAATGTTATGCAGTTTTCAGCAAACATGCTGTAACGTAACTTGTGTTAAAGTTACTCCTAAGTATTTTTTTTTCCTTGATGTTCTTGTTAATTGCTTTCTTAATTTCATTTTTGGATTGTTCATTGCTGATGTATAAAAATACAATGGATTTTTCCATTTTGGTTTAATATTCTGCGACCTCTCTGAACTCATTTATTAGTGCTAATAGTTTTTTTAGTGAATTCCTTAGAACTTTCTATATACAAGATTGTGTCATTGTGTGAATAGAGATAATTTTAGTTCTTCCTATTTGCTAATTGTCCTGGCTAGAACCTCTAGTACAGTGTTGAATAGAAGTGGTGAGAGTAGGCTTCTTGTCTTGTTCCTCATCTTAGGGGGAAAACATCTAGTCTGTCACCATTAAATAAGATGTTAACAGTGTGTTTTTTTGTGTTTTGTAGCTAGTCTTCATCAGGTTGCGGGAGTTCCCTTCTAGTCCCTGTTTGTGGTGTTTTTAGCATGAAAGGCTTCTTCCCCCCACCCCCGCCCCAGCATTGTCAAATACTTTTATTGCGTCTACTGAGCATGTGTTTTTGTCTTTTGGCTTATTAATATGATGATTAAATTAAGTTTTATATATTAAACTAACATTCCATTCTTGGGATAAATCCTGCTTGGCCATGGTGATAGTTTTTTATACGTTGCTAGCTTTGGTTTGCTGATACTTCGTTGAGGATTTCTATGTCTGCAGCCATAAGAGTCACTGATGATTCCGTGTTTAAGAAATTATCTTAATTAAGTACTTTTCTTAAGTAAGCAAAGACGTGTTGTAAGAATTAAATAAAACAATGCACAGAAAGTACTGAGCACCGTGATTAGCACACAGTGGCCAGTTTACATGAATTGCTCTTTTTGTGTGGTGGTTGTTTGTTATCACAACTCAGATCCTAGCATCTTGAGTCAGATGCACATAGACTTGAACCCTGGCTTCACCCCCTCTTAGTTATTAACTGTGTGACTCTAGGCACTTGGATCTGGCTGCGTTAAGATTTTCCGCCTTTAACGTGGAGTCATGATAGTGCTCCCCTCTTAGGGTGGTCGGGAGCATTTGATGAGAATAGGCACAGCCCCAAACACGGCCTGGCACGCAGGTATGTGCAGACCTAGGTGTGCGTTCACTGTTGCTGCTTTTAAACACATGACTGCAGTGGTGTTATGAGGGTGAAAGATTTGAAATAATCGAGCTATCTATAAGCGATTGATCAAATGTTACATATGTGAGCAGTGTAATAGTAGTCTTCAAAATGGATTAGACAGATACAGAAAAAATATCTACTAAATATTGGTAGTGGGCAAAACAGTTTTTGTTGCATATGTGTGCGTATAATGGTAGGTTTATGCATGCATTGAAGTCTGGAGATGCATATATATCGTTGTGAACAGTTTAATTTTGGGGGGTTATGATTGATATAAGAGGGCTTTGACTTGTAATTTTTAAATAGGTATATGTTTTATCAGAAAAAAGGAATAAAGATTTCTGACTGGTAGGACATCAGGAAGGTTAAAAAAACATTTAGGGTTGTATTTACCTTACTTTCTTCATTCTCCCTCAGATATTGTCAGACTTTGTTTGACTATATTATCTAATGAAGCCCTATACATTTTTAAAAGCAGTAAAAGCTTCTGAAAAAGATACGTGAAGAATGGTTTGCATCCATTCACAAGTTTTGACTTCTTTCCTGCGGACTGCCAGAGTTAAGTATCTGATTGCCCTACTGTGTGTTGGCCCAGGCTCTGTGGTAGGTGTTAGGGATTCCAGAAGAATGTGTCTGCTCCAGGGACAGAGAGACAGAACAGATCTGCACACAGCTCATCACAGGGGGAGTCGGAGTAAAAGGCAAGGCGTGTATGGCTGTGCAGCCCAGAGCAGGACAGAGCCGGGGAGGCTCGCCGAGGATGGTGTGTTCAGGATTACACAGGAGTGTGTTTGGTGTATGGGGCCGTCAGCCATGGCTTAGAGCTGTGACAGATCAAGACAAGATATTCGGGGATATTTACGGAAAGCAGCCTGCCTTTGGGCTTATTATCGTGTCTCCGTGCAGCCTTCTCTTGGGATTGCTAATTATGCTCCAGTTACTAGGCTGCCACATTTCTCATTCCCTTGGAGGAGAATTTCAGTAACAGGGAGTGGGCGAAGCTGAAAGCCTGTTGGGGTATCAGCTTCCACAAAGTGACCCTGACAGAGGGAGTTAGTTGTCTTTATAAAGAGAACGAACGAGGAACTTTCTCCCCGTTGGACCTGCGTGGGTCACAGCCTGCCTCAGGGGAAAAAAGGAAAAGCTTGGAGGTTTAGGTTCCGGCCTCCCTGGCAGATGGACAACGGGACAGACACCTCCTCTTAGTTTCTGTGACATTTTGTTCGTCCTCATAGATGAGTGTATACATTTTCTAAACGGACAATATGATCCAAAACTTGTAATTCCAAGTTCTAAACACCAAACTTGAAGTCAGTCTTTAGACTGATATGTTTTTCTGCCACTCCTGGACCTGAACCTCTAGTCACAGTGCTGTGCGATGGGTCTGTGTGATGACTTTTGACCTAGAGTCTGTGTGTGGCTTGTTGCTTTGTATCATCCCCGATCCAGCCTGGTTACAGCTCAGTCCTGAGGCTGCCGGGGCTCTGCCGGCCCTTCCTTAGGGGGTTCAGAATGTGGGTCAGTTCAGGCCGATGGAGGGACTGCTTCTGCCCCCGCCTGTGCCGGCGCTGGCCGCTCGCCAGCCTCTGTCCAGCATCTGGACCACAGTTGAGGACTTCAGCGCAAGTTCACAGACTTACTCAGCCTTGAGGACTAGGCTGGTTTGCTCCTAAGTCCACGAATGACTGTGTGTGCTCTCTGGACTTTTCATGTTTTTCAAAAGGTTCTCTTCTGTGTTTTAAAACCTCTATTGTATCAACAGTTCTTTGGGGCATGCTGTTTTACTGCTGTTTTCCACTTCACCATGGCTGCCTGCTAATTGGGTTACCAGGAGTGGGGTGATTGAGAGTTGGATGAAAATTAGCGTCACACTGTAGAAGTTTCACGCGTTATTTTTAAATGTCTTGTCCCAATGCTGTAAAAGGGGGAATGGAACTGGGGTGATTTTTAAGAGATTAAAGGAACCGAAGGCGCCAATGAGCTTATGCCAGGTTTCTACCCCAGACTGTCACACGAGAGAAGTGACCCTCAGAATGGAAGTCTTTGCAGTGGTGCCAGGAGATAGAATTAATTATTTCTTTGGGCTCAGGGAGAACCGATCCTTCTCTAAGAACGTTTTCTGTGTAACAGATGTTTTCTTAATGTGTGAAAAGTTTTAAGTTGATGTAATAGCAAAAGCTTGCATAGCTAAAAATATTCATTCTCACACATGTGTTTGCCTTAGTTAAAGCTCTAGAAAAAGAGGCTGTATTCTAACAGATGTCTGCCTAGCTGAAAAGCCTAAAGAAAATGGGAATTTAAGTGACTCGTAGAGTTCAGTATGGATTGATTTAGTTGAAAGATACTGAAACATATTAGATCCAGAGACCACGAGACCCCTCACCCTGGACTGGATCCCGAGTGTGTCTCCTCTGTGACCGAGTGCGGTGGCAAACACAGCTCGTTTGTCCGGGTCGGGAACGGCACCTTCTACGTAAGAGAAATTTAACCCCAGTTAACTGAAACTGGGTACCTTTCTGAGAGCCTAAGCCCCTTTTGGATTTGATTTTAATTTCTGGGTGTCCCAAAAGCTGGGAACCAGAGGGCAAACTTATTTTTAGACGGTGTGTTAGTTTTCAGATAATAGGCTCAATTGACTTTTATCCTCCAAACACCTCTCTGGGCAAATTTAACCTGGTAAATGACTACACCCTCGTTCCTGTTCCCCTGAATTTCTAACTCAGATAGAAAACGTGAATTACTTTCTCTGTTAGCACATGGATCCCATGAACAATCATGTAATCTTGCTGGTGCAGCGTCGTGGTGATGGGCACGCGGTACTGCGCTTTTAGGTTGGGACACGTGATCTGACCCCTGCACTGGGTTCTAAGCCTTGTGAGTTCGGGGTGTTTTCTGTGTGCGTGTTTGCTTTTTATAGTTTCTGTTTAGCTGTCGGGCTTTCAACTGTCACTTTTCATTCACATCACTGTGCTTAACTCCTGTGTTCCATCCCCCTTTCTCGCTATTTCTATATTTAGTTGCTTCTAATCTGTTTAGAAAATTCAATAAGTAAGCCCGTTAGATTTGTTTCCAAAGGGGAAGTAAAGAGGCTGAGTCGGGACTGTTGGAGCTCAGTTTTAAAAAACCTCCCCCTGGCTGCCTTTCCCCCTTCCCTTCCTTGGGGGGCCGTTTCCACGCCGACACTGGTGATGAAGCAGCTGCGTCCTCGGTGCAGCGGACGTAATGTGACATCTGCAGTGAACGTGGACAAGTTGTGATTAACTTTTAAAACTACAAGCTCTTTGAGGACGAATCTGAACCGCTTCCATTCTCTTCATACTTGCCCAGTTTTCTGTGTGGCATCCCTTACAGCAACATATATCCTAACCGCCTGGATATCCACATGCCGACATAGATGCTTTCTCTGGCCGTGAGGTTATCCTCCTTGTAACATGAGACTATAAAAAGAATGGAGACCAAATGTTGAGTATTTTATTTCTGCCTTAAATAATCAGTTATCTTTTACAGTAGTTAAAATACGAGAAGAAAGTCTTATATTTATCCACATATTTACTATCACCAGTGATCTTCATTTCTTAATGTAATTCCAAGTTTCCATTTGTTACCATTTTCCTTTTGCCTGAAGATCTTCAGCATTCCCTGGAGTGCTGGTCTGCTGGTGATAAATTCTGGTTTTGTTTGTCTGAATAAGTTTTAATTCAGCCTCTGTTCTTAGAAGGTATTTTTGCTGGATGTAGAATTCTAGGTTAATACTCCTTTCACCATTTTCAAGATGTCATTCCGCTGTCTTCTGGCACACATGGTTTCTGATGAAAGCTGTTGTCATTTTGTTCCTCAGTATCTAATGTGCCTCTTTCCCTCTGGCTTCTGCTGGCAGTGCAATTTCACGTGTGTCAGACTGCTGGATATCATCCTACAGATCTCTGAGACTATTCCTCTTATTTCTTTTCTTCTTCAGGCTTTTCTTTTTTTTGTCTCTATGCTTAATTTGGGTTAAATTTTATTGCTGTGTGTTTACATTCTCTCATTTTCCCCTTCTTTTGCAGTGTCTAATCTGCTTTGAATCCCATTTCAACGATATTTTCATTTCAGCTACTGTGGTTTTTTAATTTCTAGAAGTTCCATTTGGTCCTTTTAAAACACCTTCCTTTTCTCTCATTGTGCCTGTGAGTTCCTTTACTCCTTGAACACAGGTGTGGCAGTTTTAATGTTCCTGTCTGCAGGTTCCATCATCTCTGTCATTTCCTAGTGGGTCCCTATTTTTTGACGTTTTTCTCTCCTGATTATGAGCCATATTTCCCTGCTTCTCATCTGTTTATGAAGTTTTGCTTAGATGTTGTGTGTTGTGACTGTTACGTTGTTGAGCGTCTGCGTTTTGTTATAGTCCTTTAAAGAGTGTCATGCTTTGTTTGGCAAAGCAGTTGAGTTACTTGCAGATCTGTCTACTGTCCTTGAGACCTGGCCCCACTACTAGGCTTGCTCTCTCTGGGGTCTCTACTGAATGCCTCCAGTGAGTCACCGAGAGCACCCCAGCTCTGGTGCTCGAGCATCTTCCTACCTTGTGTGGACTTTGGGGGTTGTTCAGTTTACAGTCTCCTGGCCATTTTTTGCCCTCCCTTAGGGCATCTCACTTACACGGCGTGGCCCAGAACTTAAGGCATGCCTAGAGCTCTCTTTCAGTGTGGCTCTCTCTTTTCCAGCACTCGGCCCTGCCTCTCCCAGCTACCTGGCCCCCCTGGAGTCTGGTCTTCATTTTCTCCACTTAGCAAGGCTGTCAGGCTCCCTGGCCTGGGTGGCCTGGGAATTGTCTCCAGGCAGGAACTTGGGGTGATTGTAGAGCTCACCTTGTTTGTTTCCCTTCTCTGAGGCATCTCAGCTCTGCACTGCCTGTTGTCCTGTCTGAAAGTAGTTGTTTTACATATTCTGTCTGGTTTCTCTTAAGAGGTTAGGTCCTTGCTAATGCATCATTGCTGCAAGTGGAAATTCCAGGAATTCCAGTGAAATCGGCCCACTGAAAATAATTCTCAATAACAACGCATTTCTACATGGCATGCCTGCCTGCGTTAGAAAGGCAAAGCTAAACACAATTTACATGCGTTTTTGAGTGAAGCGTAGTCGTGGTCGTGTCCCCCACTCACTATTAACCTTCCCCACAGCCCGGGGCTGTCACTGTTCTCAGTGGAGTAATGACACAGCCCCGCAGCGTGGCCGCGTCACGACAGCGGTCCACATGCTCTCGGGGCTCCTGTCAGTGCCCAGTGGGTGACCTCGTCCTGTACTTCAGACCGGGTTTTACTCTTGCAGCGGCCTTGTCAGTGTGCTCTGCAGTGTAAGAATCACTTCTGAGCCCACGTGGGAAGTCTGTGCTAATAGACCACTGAACGCCTGAATCAGCAAGACCTTGCTGTGTGGATTACAGCACAGCTTGCCCAGGCGATGGGGAATGTAAAGGCGTGTTGGGGGAAGCTGTTTGCACAGGGATCTGCATTTGTGAGGATGGGGTTCCTCCCTCCCTGACTGTTGAATAAAAGAAGCCCTGTGATTTGAAGGGGATTGTTGGTGAGGGTCCTGAGTAGACACAAGACTTGGCTGTTGATAGTTCAGCTGAGAAGCAACTAGAGCAAGAAAAACAGGTTATTTGTATCTGTTTTTTGGTCAGCAATTATTTGCTTCAGACTTTCTGGTAAAAACCTAATGCCTGTTTTCAGAAATCATGAATATTGCCGGCTATGGACGTCAGTTTTCTTTTTTTGTTTTTAATGACTCCTAAGTTCTTTGTTTAGCCTCCTGAATGACCCACACGTGCTCTGTATAGTGTATCGTGAGAGCTTTAATTTTTGTGCCATCAAAATGCTGTTCATAAATATGTTCATTTTTATAAGCCCAAAGTTGGTTTTCTTTTTTTAAATTTTAAATACAACTTGAGGAATATTGGTTGGGTTTCCTGCTGTTTAGAACATTTAGAAGTTAATGAACTTATGAAAAAATGCTCAACTTCACTATGAGAGGAATGCAACAGTAAAGAAGAGGCTTGCTTTTTTTTTTTTTTATATTCAGCATTGGCAAGGATGTGGCAAGATAGGCCCTTCTTTGAATTTCCAGGAAAAGTACGTATTTATATGAGGTTTCTGAAAATAAGGTTGGCTGTACCCGTCAAAAACTTTATTATACTCTTTGACCAAGTAATCCTTCTTCCAGGAATTTTTTTTTTTCTTAAAATTATTAGAAGTTCAAACAAAGATGCAAGTAGAAAGGTATCTGTTGCAATATTGTTTCTAATGGTAAGTTATTAGAATCACCCTAAATGTCTAACAATGAAAGTATTTTTCATTTGTGCCATTTTCCAGTTGCAAAGTACCATGGAACCGTGAAAATGGTGTTTATGAAGAATGTTTCATCATGTGGTAAAATGGACATATTTGAAATACACAGTATCCAAAAATGAAATATAGTTTCATGTTAACTATTAAAAAAATGCATGAGAGAATGGTCAGAATTATGTCAAATTGTTAAAATAACTGCTCCTAGGTGGTAGTTTTATGAGAGGTTATTTTCTTCTTTATGGTTTTCCAGAATTGGGGTGGAGAGCATTCCAGATGTGTGAAAGCAAACAGGATGTTTGTAGCTGCATTCTGGACTCAACTAAGGCTTTTTTCTAGACCTGGATGGGCACCTCAGATTCCGAAAGAGTTGGCAAACCATTCATCTCTAAGACTAGTTGCTGTTTTCAGTTCAGGTGAAAAAGTACTTAAAAATGAAAACAAAAAACGATGTCTGTGCTTATTCTTCAGATAAAAATTTTGATGATGAGGATTCTGTGGATGGTAATAGGCCTTCTTCTGCCAGCTCTACGTCATCCAAAGCTCCAGCAAGCTCCCGCAGAAACGTTGGAATGGGGACTGCCCGCAGGCTCGGCTCATCCACTCTTGGATCCAAGTCTTCAGGTAGGACCGAGCCCGGTGTGGTACCGCGGGGTCCGCTCTGCCGACGGTTAAAACCAGACGTGCGTGATACTTGCCTTGTGCGTCCTTAAGAGGTGAAGTAATCCTGTTGGCAGTACACTTCCACTGGCTCTCCTTGAATTAAATTAGTTCTCTGCTGTGGATGCTGATAAGCTGGTAGGCTGTAAGTCTGAGCTGCTGTGTTGCCACATTTGCTGAGGCGGAGCCTCTGGGCGTGTGAACCCAATATAGAGCGGAGCGCGTGGTACCCTGATGGCCTCGGGCTCCAGCCATGCCTGACACTACCAGGGGGCCTTTCAGCCAGTTGCTGTGTATCAAGACGAGACTGTCCGGGCTTCCCTGGTGACGCAGTGGTTAAGAATCCGCCTGCCAGTGCAGGGGACATGGGTTCGAGCCCTGGTCCGGGAAGATCCCACATGCCACGGAGCAGCTAAGCCCGTGCGCCACAGCTGCTGAGCCTGCGCTCTAGAGTCCACGAACCATAACCGCTGAAGCCCACGAGCCACAACTACTGAGCCCGCACGCCTGGAGCCCGTGCTCCGCAACAAGAGAAGCCACCGCCATGAGAGGCCCGTGCACCATAACAAAGAGTAGCCCCTGCTCACCGCAACTAGAGAAAGCCAGCGCGCAGCAGCAAAGACCCAACACAGCCAAAAATAAATAAATAAAATTAAAAACAAACAAAAAAAAGACTGAGACTGTCCAGAAGTCAGATTGTACCTTATGTCTTTAAAATGTATTTTGTTCCTGTAGGGATGCCGAATTAGTGAATGGTAAGGATTAGCTCCCTGAGGCTTTGAACGTTGATATATAAGGATTTCTTCCCTAATCCCCCTGCTATCCCATCCCCCAGTTTAGGCAGTTTTGAGTCCTTGTTATAGACAGGTTTCATTTGGCTGTCACATTTTAAATTTACATGCAAATTACCTACTTTTAAAAAAAATGCTATTGAAGTATAGTTGATTTACTATAGTTGTGTAAATTTTTTACCTCCAAAAAAATCACATAGCTGCTGCTCTTAGAACCGCGCTTACTGTCAGCAGTGGGCTCTTGGCTCAGCCAGCTGAGCTGAGGTAAAGCCGAAGTGAGGACCCGCGTTAGGACGCCACCTCCTCCTGCTGGCCTTTCTTGCTCTCTGCAGCAGCCCCGGGCGGCGTGTCCTGACTCAGCGGCTCAGCGCCCTCGTAGCCTCTGCACAGCGTCTCTCTGCACAGCGGGAGCTGTGCTGGCGGCAGAGGGAAGAGCTGGGCTCGTTTCTTACGTTTGTGTTGCTCTTCCTAGTTCTTTCTAATCCTTTACTTTTTGGTTCCTTAAAAATTTTTTTTGTTGTTGTTAAAGAGCCTAAATTCATACAACATGAAATCAAACATTTTAAAGGTAACAATTCAGTGGCATTTATTATCTTCACAGTGTTGAGCAACCAACACCTCTGCCTGGTTACAACACAGTTTCATCCCTCAAAAGAAGACCCTATCCCCTTTAAACAGTTCCTCTCCGTTCCTTCCTTCCCCAGCCCATGTTTTGTCTTTAGGCATTTAGCTATCTAGAAATTTCATAGAAATGGAGGCATCCAATATGCAGTCTCCTGTGTCTGGCTCCTTTCCCTTGGCATAATGTTTTTGAGGTTCATCTCTGTTGGAGCATGTATCAGTACTTTTTTTTTAAAAAAAATTAATTTTTGTCTGCGTTGGGTCTTCGTTGCTGCGCACGCGCTTTCTCTAGTTGGGGCGAGCGGGGGTTACTCTTCATTGCGGTGCGCGGGCTTCTGATTGCAGTGGCTTCTCTTGATGCGCAGCACGGGCTCTAGGTGTGCGGGCTCAGTAGTTGTGGCTCGTGGGCTCTAGAGCACAGGGTCAGTAGTTGTGGTGCACGGGCTTCGTTGCTCCACGGCATGTGGGATCTTCCCGGACCAGGGCTCGGGCCTGTGTCTCCTGCACTGGCAGGCGGATTCTTAACCGCTGCGCCACCAGGGAAGCCCTGAACAATCTTCCTAATGTGTTTTCTTGATCCGTTTTTGAGTAGCATCCATTCCATAGACGAGGCTTAGAAATTTTCTGTGTCATCAGATCACTTCTTTTCCTTCCCTTCCCTCACCGTTCCCCTTGCACAAACCCGACCTGCGTAGATTGTGCAGAGGTACCAACCCTGTCTTCCCCTCAGACCTGATCCTGTCCTTTTCCGTTTCGTCTAACGCCATAGTCGTGAGTTTCCCTGTTGGCTCCCCGTCAGATGCCTCGGGCCCAGGGACTGTGCTTGGCCCACGAGTCCTCTTCGGTATGTGGTGCCAGGCCTCACACAGAGGAGCGCTCAGCTCAGCACCCATCTGCTCGGTGGGACGCAGTCCTAACCTAAAGCAGACACAGAGCACCACTCACAGTGTGTTACTGTTGTCTGTGTGTAGTTTGCTTGTGAATGCAGAGTAATAGTCATCAAGAGTGATGACACGTATTTACCGCTGTAACGAGTTGTCTTTAAAGCCCTTTCTGTCTAGGTGGTCCATGAGCACCTCAAACTCCAGATAACTTGTCTGGTAAGAAGCTCTAGAAAAGCGCTTGGACTAATCAATATAAATCATTAATGAGGGTTACAGGGATGACTGTAGATAACCATTTGGAAACCTTTATTATGAAGAAAAAACATCTGATAAAATGTCACATGATTTTCATATGTGAAGTGACGCTCATGTTAGCAAACAGAAAAAGCTTTCTCCCAAATGATAGCAATTATAACAACTTTTAAGTAACAGAGTATCTTACAGCAACTTCGTGGGGTCAACTTGCAACTGACATGTACATGAAAAATTGACAGTTATCATGAGTTAAAGGAAATGAAAATGTTTTTTTCCTTTTTTCTTTCGAAATAATGTCTGGAGACCAATACGAAGTTGAGATGAAACTGTTAAATTCTTTATACCTTATTTGAATGTTTCACAAAATTGCTAGATTCCTAACAATGACATAATTTCATTTATTCCCTGAAGAATTAAAATTTCTATTATATGTTTATTTGGAATCTTTGAAAAGACTTATACGTTAATACAGTATAAACCATCTAAATCCTTTAACGGCTAGACTGGCCCTCCTTAAGCAAGTAGTGTCTTTAAATGGTTTTAAGCTAACATATGTTACACTGTAAAATTACTATACTTTATCTTAATATTGAAAGTCTATAATGCTTGTCAATGCCACAAAAACTCTAAACTTAAGACTTAAAAAATAGTTACAAATTTTCCAAAATATAATTTTGATTTTGTATATTCAGACTCCTCCGATGCACATTGTTTACGTTTTAAAAATTGATCTTTTTTATAGCTGCAAAAGAGGGAGCTGGTGCTGTTGATGAAGAGGACTTTATTAAAGCATTTGATGATGTGCCTGTAGTCCAGGTGCGTGAGGATGTTTCGTTTGGTTAAAAACAAGGATGGGCTTATGCTTCAAGTTTCACTTTTCAAGTGTGCGACACGCGGAGTTTCTTACCAGCTAGGGTAATTCTGACTGTCAAGCCCACAGGAGATCTGAGGTTGCAGACCAGGAAAAGAAGAGCAAAAGTCACGGCCCAGGATGACCTTTCAGTAAGAACTGAGAGAAGTAGCTTGCTCCTGCAGTGAGTGTGTGGGTCAGGTCACCTAAAAGAGGGGGAAATGAGGGATTAGGTTAGAAGAGAGAACAAAGAAGCATGCTTATGTGGGGATTTTCCTCAGAAAGAAAAGCTTGTAAAGTTGAAGGATTTGGGTGTCTGAAAACTACAAAAAATGGTTTCATAAAATCTTAGTTTATTCCATCTCGATGCTCCCCTTAAGTACCACCTAACAGATGCGGCAGAGTTGCTTGACAGAAGCTGGGGTACAGCCACACTTTTCAGACTGCTTTGTGCCTCAGCACTCTCATTGATCGGGGCTTGTGCTACATCAGGTGTCCGTGCTCTGGATTCCTACAGCGCTTAATGTCTGTGTGAATCCCTTGTCACCTGCTGCTTCGTTGCCGTGTGTGTGTATAAAGCAGGTAACAGGTGTTTTAGGCTCAGGACCATCCTTACGTCCTTGACCTTCCCAGCATGCCTCACTCTTGGTTGTTTCTGGTTTCTTCCCCCCCTCCCCCACTGTCTTATGAGTAATATGTGAGGATAAATGAGAGAGCAGACCTGGAAGTATTTAAAGTTGCAAGGACAGACGTACTTGCTCTATTGCGCTTCGCTTTGTTGTGCTTCACGGATACTGCAGTTTTACAGACTGAAGGTCTGTGGCCACCCTGCGTCGAGCACGTCTGTTGGTGCCCTTTTTCCAGCGGCATTTGCTCACCTCGTGTGTCTGTGTCACATTTTGGTAATTCTCACGATATTTCAAACCCTCCATCAGCAAAAAGATTACAGTTCACTGAAGACTCAGAGGATGGTTAGCATCTTTTAGCAAGAAAGTATTTTTAAATTAAGGTATGCACACTTTTTTTTTTAAGACATCATGCTATTGCACAGTTAATAGACTACAGCCTAGGAGACCAAAAGAATTCGTGTGACTTGCTTCATTGCGGTATTCACTTTATGGCAGGGGTCTGGAAGCGACCCGGCAGTGTCTCCGAGGTCTGCCTGTATAATGTGGTGTTACAAAAAACGCTAAGAGTAATCAGTGACTTGTGCATCACTGCCGGTTCCCCAGTGGGCTTTTTCCTCTTTTGTGCATGAAATTATCTGTTAACTTATAGTAAAGCCATATTTGAGGCAAGGTTATCCATATGTGGGCATCGGATCTAGTCAGTATGCATTCAGAGCAGGAAAGAAGCTCAATCTAAGACAAACTTGACTAGATGTTATCTTGAAGGCCCTTCTGAAAAATGAAATAATTTCTTTTACTGGGCTTACTAAGTGCGCTTGACTTCAGGTAATTAAGGAATAATCTTTGTTTATTCTGTAAATTTTCTCCTGTTGATTGTAAATTAATTTTGCTTACAGATTTACTCCAGCCGAGACCTTGAGGAGTCCATAAACAAGATTAGGGAAATATTATCTGATGACAAGCATGATTGGGAGCAAAGAGTAACCGCTGTAAGCCACTGACTGTGTGATTACATTTGCATTCGATATTTACACGGTCTGAATACTTTGTTATGAAACTGGGGTGCAGCTCTGATAAATTTTAAATAGTAAATATTTTAAATATAAGCTTCCATATTTACACGTCGCCTTTTTAGTAGATTACTTCACTTCTTCAAACATGCCAGCTTCTATCTTTTTGTGTATCCTGCACTTTTAGCAGAGACCTACCTGTGGTACGACCGCCGCTCCTACGACCTCAGTAAAGATGTAGTTCTGTGACCACTGGCGAGGAAAGCGGCTTTTTAGTGACGTTTTCAGTGTGTGTCTCTCTATCCCTTGCTTTCTTCACAGCACTTCTGCTCCCTCTGTTTTTAAAAGTGGATTAATGGGGCTTCCCTGGTGGCGCAGTGGTTGAGAGTCCGCCTGCCGATGCAGGGGACACGGGTTCGTGCCCCAGTCCGGGAAGATCCCACGTGCTGCGGAGTGGCTGGGCCCGTGAGCCATGGCCGCTGAGCCTGCACGTCCGGAGCCTGTGCTCCGCAACGGGAGAGGCCACAGCAGTGAGAGGCCCGCGTACCGCAAAGAAAAAAAAAAAAAAAAGTGGATTAATGAAAAGAAGTGGGCCGAACATTAAAGTGCAGGGGCATTACGTGAAGGCGTGTCTTTTCTGAGGAGAGCGATCATGCGTTGGTTGTCTGACAGGAAGAGGGCTGGGAACACTGCTGTGTGTCTGTTTTGGATGCACACTGGCCCTTTAGTAAAGACACAGCGGCGTGTACTGTGCAAACGCTGTAGCGTCGCTTCTTCCTATGATTCACTGAGTGAATGGCGGTTGGAGTGGGGTGCGGGGGAAGGTGAGCTCAGGGAAGGAGCTTTTACAGGCTACAGTGAGGGTTTAGTTACTCTATCCTTAGCATCACAGCATGTGTAAGTCACTAAACTGTTTCCCATTAAAAAGTACGCTTTACAGAAGAATTGTAATCCATTTATCACAGACACTAATTTTAAAGATTACTAGTTCTTATTTATGATACCTAGATATATCAGCAACTATTTAGTTGGCTGAATTCTTTTTGGAAAACTCTGTATCGTTTAACTTTGATATTGATCTCTAATATTTGATGGCCTCTGTTGTTTTGTATATTCTGTTCTAAGAATTGTTTTGTCTGTCTCTTCGTTCTCTCCATCCCCTTAGCTAAAAAAGATTAGATCTTTACTTTTGGCTGGTGCTGCTGAGTATGATAACTTCTTCCAACATTTGCGTCTTTTGGACGGAGCCTTTAAACTATCGGCTAAGGATCTGCGCTCTCAGGTAGTGCGGGAGGCTTGTATCACCTTGGGGTAAGGATTGCAATGCTCCCGATTCTCACATCATAAAATAGCCTCATGACGGTGCTTCAGAGATGGTTCATTGAATACGCCCACTGGGTCTCTTTCATGGAACTTTCAACTGGTCTCCAAGACCCATTCCAGTTACGCTTCTGTTGACACTTTTACAATAGTTCCTGACCAGTTATGTTAAGTCTGACAGATTTTAAATTTTATTCAGTGACTTAGCTCTGAAGCCTCTATTTTAAACTTGAAGCAGTTATTAATAATATGAAAAAATGAAATTTTGTAAACTTTTTTCCTCAGCTTTTTCACTGATGTTGCTGGCAGGTGATAGCATGATTATTAGAATGTTTGTTTCTAGAAGAGTACTGTAGCTATAAGGTTAAAGGCATGTACTGCAGGGAAATTTTTTTTTATCCTCACTAAACCTGTATCAGTATCTAAAACTTCTGTCTTAGAAAATATGTTAGAATATCAGAGCAGCAGCAGTAGTAAGGTGGCTTTGCAGCTGTTTAAAGTTTTGACCTCAGACACTGAAGTGTGAATGTTGTATGTTAAAAATAAAGAAAAAAAGGGGGTGAAAGAGCTTTTTCATATTTGTGTTTTATTAGTATATGACTAACTTGTTTTTTGCTATTTTAAGAGTAATTAGTTGGAAGTGATTTATTTATTTAAAAAAAAGAGCAAACTCTTGGGCTAGTGGCTATTTGCGAAGTCCTCTATATGCACATTGGAAGTATTTGTAGAGTATTTTTAACTTAGACCTTTGTCCTTTATCCTTAGATAACTTTACATGAAGGCTCTAAAATGTTAAGAGGGTTATGTGCTACACTGTTGGAAAGAACTATGACTTCAGTTCAGTGTTCATTTCTGGTTATAGGCATCTGTCATCAGTGCTGGGGAACAAGTTTGACCATGGAGCTGAAGCCATTATGCCAACGATCTTTAATTTAATTCCGAACAGTGCCAAAATTATGGCCACCTCTGGTGTTGTAGCTGTTAGGTTAATCATTCGGGTGAGTATGTTTTGGGGCCGTACATAGACTAAGCAAGTGGTAAATATTGCTGGTTGATAAGCAGTTATCAGAGACATTTTTCATTTGAGTGATTATGTACGTGGAATAATACCGTACGTACGACATTGGCCTTTTTACCCCACGTAACTATCGCACATGAGCCTTTTACGTTCCCTGGTGTGAACTGTGGGTGTGACGTATAGTTACTGAGGTGTTGCTCATCCACCGTCATTGGTTTTAAACATTTGAACACGGGTGTCTGCTTCTGAGTTTATACTCTGTTCTTTATGTGTCCGGGTATCACTTCTGTTCTTCTCTCCCCAGCTGTTCCATTTTAGGTATTTGTGCTTGTGGTTTTGTTATTCACCTGACATTTTATTTAAATAATTGTACGTAAGCCCAGAAACAAAATGTTATCTTCAGTTAAGTTTTCAAAACACTCATTTACTTAAATCCAAGTAATTAGCCAAGTAATTTACGTGCAGATTTTCAGTAAAACCTAATAGTTCACAAAGGCTTAATAAGTTCTGCGCATCACCTTCTCCCCACTGTCAAGTCCCTTTTCCCCAGAGGCAACCCTTGAAACTGGGTCTTGATGTTGACTGAAATCTATCCAGAATATTCGTGATTACTGTGGGTTGCTTACTTCATATTATTTGTAGTTCTTACTGTTTGCACTGCCTACTTGAGGTATTAAACCAAAAGCCGTTATCAGACATTTCTGTTGAAATAGTATTAAACTATATTGGCCTGCTGACTGCTTTTTACTCATTCAGATCTCTACTGCTCAGGTAATTTAGACTTCATACCAGTGATTTGTTTTGATTTTAGACTGACTGACTTGTCATCACGTTGCCTGCTTTGGCTCTGTAAATTCTGTCATGCCCTTTGGCAATATCCAATGAAAGTCTTTCTCCTTTTTAAACTCAGTGAAATTCTAATCTGAATATGCAGGTGCTTTAGGTAGGTTAGTAAGGAAGTGGTTGTCTTAGCTCTGCATTTTCAAGTGTTCGCCTCTGTGTTTTGCTCTTTTCCGCAGCACACACACATCCCTAGGCTAATACCCATCATAACAAGCAACTGTACCTCCAAGTCTGTCGCCGTTAGAAGGTAAGTTTTTAAAGAACTTTTCTCATTAGTTTTGAATTGTTTAAAAACCGAAACAAGTTTCAAATTTACCTCCATGCAAAAACCTTTATGTTTGAGATGGTTAATATGATTTACGATTGCTGTGATAGATGCCTTTGGACTGAAGGCTCATGATCTCAGTTGTCTGGAAAGCTAATTTGGAAGGCCTGTTACTTCTGTCTGTGTGTGTAGTGTGAGAGCGAGTGTGTGTGTGTGTGTGTGTGTGTGTGTCATGTGGGAGGGGCGGGGGGGAGGGGGAGTGTACCCCCTGCACATTTTCTTCCTGCGATGGTGCCTCTGCCTCTGTCATTGGTCTGCCCCATTCCCTGAGTGAAGGCCATGGCTGCCCGCCTGGAAGAAACATTGTGAAGATCAGCGGCCGTTCTTTATATTAACATAGATAGCAGGAGGTGTGTGTTGTTTGCAGCTTCTGGTGTGATTCCTGGCACTCTGAATCCTGACCATGCTTGTGCTGCTGTCACAGTGACTGCACGTCGCTACTCAGATTTATCACCACAGGCTAGAACTGTTAAATGCTAGGGACCGAAGTGTTACCCCCTGAGCTTCTTATGTTGAGGGGAGGTAGACCCTGAAGGTACAGCCTGGGTGGCCCGCAGGGGCTTTGTCTTGGGTCCTGCTGAGGTGCCCCAGCCCACGTGTGGGATCAGGGCTCTGTGCTTCCAGCTCGGATCTGTGGGTCTGGACTGGTGACTCAGAGGCTTTCGAGTCCCTCTTCCCAGGAAAGTGTAGATACACAGAATTTTTGTGTAGGTTTTCAGAGGATTCATGGACTTAAGCCTTCAGTACGACTAGGTCAGGAGCTTTGTGGGGTAAATGAACGGCCGGCCTGGACAGCAGGGAGCCTCTCGGCCCCGTTCCTGTGGTTCTGTGTCTTGATCCAGCCCAGGAGAGGGCCCTTCACTCCAAGGCGTCTAGCCCAGCCGCCCCTTGGCCGCCCGCTGTTCCTCTCCTTTCCTAGGCTGTCACGTTGGACCCACCAGGGTTTCACAGGCGGGGGGATCCTTCCAAGCATGAGGCGGCCCCCATCGCTGTCGTGTTCCCAGCCACATGGAAGGCAAGGGAGACAAGCGGGGAATGAGCCAGCTACGTAAAGCCAAGGAGAAAGACGCATTATCCTTCCGCCGAAAAGGCTGACTGTTCCAGCAGCGTGGCTCGGTGGAGTGTCGCTGACCCACAGTCCAGCCGCCCTCGGGGGCAGAGCAGCTCCGGGCACCCCCCAACCCCCCAAGGCCAGCGCCTGGCCATCGAGGTGCGGGCTGGTGGTGGACTTCCCACGTGCTGGGGAGGGAGCTGTTCTGCGGGTTCTCAGTCACTTCGGTAGAAGGGGCTTGACACTCGGTGGGAGCTCAGTGAACGGCAGCCATCCTGAGAATTTTCTGCTGCAGTTATATTGTCACCGTTGATTTGGGTTTCCATGAGCAGTTTGGAAAGCGTGTTTGCTTTGGGCAAGGCAGTTCCTCTGGTGAAGCGATACATCTCTGTGGGGAACGTTACAGGATATTTAGCGTATCAATCGACCTGGGCTGCTGTAACAGAAGCACCCTGCGCAGGGCGGCTTAAACGACAGGCGGGTATTTTCTCACCGCTCTGGAGCCCGGAATTCTGAGATCAGGGTCCGGCAGGGTTGGGTTCTAATGGAAGCAGCTTGCAGGTGCAGCTTTCTTGCTGTGTCTTCGCGGCGGTGGGGGCCGGGGAGCGCCCTCCTTAGAGGGCCACTAATCCCGTCAGGCGAGCATCACTCTCAGGACCCCCCGTGAACCCCACTGCTTCCCCAGGGCCCCGTCTCCAAATACCGTCATACTGGGGGGTAGGGCGTCAACATAAGAAGCTCAGGCGGTAACACTTCGGTCCCTAGCGTTTAACAGTTCTAGCCTGTGGTGCTGAATTTGAGTAGCGACGTGCAGTCACTGTGACAGCAGACATGCCACCCCCTTCACCGGTTTCCGAGCCGTACACCCAGACTGGCGTTCCTGTGTTTGGTCAGAGCCATGTGTCTTAATGCTGAAAGGAGTACTAGGGACCGTCTGGGCCCAGTCCCTCTGCCTTCAGGAAGGAAAAGAGAGCCAGAGGGGGCAGTGTCACCAAGGCAGTGCGCTTTCTGTCCTGTATTCAACCTGTCGCTAGCTTCACTTCATAGAACTTGTAAGAAATGGATTGCCCAATCTCCCTGCCATTAAGAAGTTTATAATTTATTTGGGGAGATTAAAAACCATAATGCAAAGCAATGTAAGAGTGAGTTGCAACGTATGTATCGTGGATTTAGGAATTCAGAGGGCAGTGATTAAAAGTAGCTGATATATTCCCTAGAAGCCTCCTAGACAAGGTTAAAAAAGACTGAGCTGCCCTATTAATGAGGAGTACGACTCGGTGAAGAAAAGACAGAAGTTCTAACCAGATGTACTTAAGTAATGCAGTGTTTAAATAATGCCAACATCGATGTACTTCTGTATATGATTTTAGCCTTCTAAAAAGTTGAAGACAAAACCTAATTTACATGGGATATTTTCGATGAAATAGATTGTTCTGAAACACATTGAAGACAAGAATTAGCACTAAAGATGGCTGGATTCACTAAGAAATAAGTAAACGTAGACATATGCATACACACATAAAGGGACAAGGAAAGTCCACACCAGGAAATGACATGGACAAAGGGCAGAGGTAGAGTGACCATGGCCTGGGCTGGGGCGTGGGGGTGGGGGACAACGGTGGTGAGAAAGGGTGTGGGCAGAGGTCAGTGTCTCTCCTTGGAGAAGACTTGTTTCGCCGACCGCTCCCCCGGCCCCCACTATTAGCAGCAGCCCTGGGACTGAGCTGTGCAACTCCCCTGAGCCCTCTGAAGCCCCTGTGCTCCCGGCACATCACGTGGTAACGGTTCCTTGTCTGTCTTGCTTGCTGGATTGTGTCTCGGTTACCATTGTATGTCTGGCATCTAGCATAGGGGAAGGGTTTATTCAAGATTTACTGAGTGATTAATTGTGTGGATTATGAGGTTTTGAACTGGGAAGATCATGGGAAAGAAAGTCTGATCGTTAGAGAAAGATTGCCTTCTGATTTATTTCCTTGAGTGGGTTCCTTAAGTCTAATAATATTTATTCCTACAAAGATAGTTATCCTGGAATTTAGAAAAAGGAAATGATGACGAGGTAGGACCCGAAGTGGTGATATAATCCAAAGGAGATGAGGCCAGCATTGTTTTTGTGTACAGATCAGACCAAGAAAGATCACAGAAGTGAAAAGAAAGGATGTTGAAAGGTTGCAGAGAGGAAAATGCCAAGTAGCTAGAGAAAAATCTGTTTTAAATACTTGGTAGGAAAATTGGGTAAACACTTTGTTTTCCAGGGTATGTTTTACTTTTTTTGTACAAGGCCTTCTTTGGAATTAATGCAAAGACTAATTCCCTGATCCTGTAATGTACTCAGATCTTTTGTGCACCTGTAGCTCCTGTATTAATGTATCATTTGAGGTAGAATAAAAACCAACAACAGTGATACACCCTTTCAGTGAGGTTGCCATGAAGCCCAAGTTTCTGATTTGAAGGGAACTCTCCTGTATCCTGTCCCTATAACTTTGTGATTTTTCTTCTGGACCACCATAGGTGCTTAATTATTTCAATCTGCTTTGGTTTTCAGTCAATTCTGATTCCATCTTTATGTTCCATTTTTTGAATCATAAAAAAAATAGAAGATGGGACTTCCCTGGTGGTCCAGTGGTTAAGACTCTGCACTTCCAGTGCAGGGGCTACAGGTTTGATCCCTGGTCCAGGAGCTAAGATCTCACATGCCTCGTGGCCAAAAAACCAATAAAAACCCCATAAAACAGAAGCAACACTTTAACAAATTCAATAAAGGCTTTAAAAATGGTCCACATCCAAAAAAAAAAAAATCCTAAAAAAAAAATAGAAGAGGGCTTCCCTGGTGGCGCAGTGGTTGAGAGTCCGCCTGCCGATGCAGGGGACACGGGTTCGTGCCCCGGTCCGGGAAGATCCCGCATGCCGCGGAGCGGCTGGGCCCGAGAGCCATGGCCGCTGAGCCTGCGCGTCCGGAGCCTGTGCTCCGCAACTAGAGAGGAGGCCACAACAGTGAGAGGCCCGCGTACCGCGGAAAAAAAGAAAAAAATAGAAGAAATGTATCAATTATAAAAAGTAGTGTTGGGTCACTTAAGAAAAAAGCTTTATTTTCATTAACATACAAATGACTAAGTTACATATTTTTCTCTTCACAATTTTCAGGCGCTGTTTTGAATTTTTAGATTTACTTTTACAAGAATGGCAGACACATTCACTGGAACGGTGAGCATCTGATTTGCTGGTTTTCCCTCTGAACTGAATCTTGAGATTTAATATCTCAGCGAGTGGTCCAACCCACTTTTTACAAGAAGTGAAGGAATCCAAGTGTTTATTTGCGTGATTACTGGTGTTATTTCTCCTGATGCTCATGTGAGGCACCTACCATTGGCAGAGGCTCTTAGTGAGCTCCGTTGACTGTCACGTTAGCCTTGAGGTGTGACCCGGGGTGCCCCGGGACACTGCATGGCCAGGACTCACTCTGCAGTGGCTCTGATCTGCTGCCTGGCATCCTGTCAGTCCCAATGAGTTAAAAAAGGTTTAAAGCTGCTCTTAGTAGGCGAGGGGTAACTTTGAAAATCCTTAAAGGAATTTCACTCATTTGAAAGTTTTCTTTTTGATCCCTCTGTATCAGAAAGTCGGCAGTTTTCTCTTTATTCAGGCTGGTGTGTGGTAAGTTTCACATCCTCATGATGCAGAATTCTTACAGAAGCTTGTCTCTATTTTGAGGTTCCTTCTTTGCCATTTTCAGTTCCTGTCAATTTTAGGTGCCTGTTATTCTTTCTGAGTTATATTTGGAGCTGATAGATGATGATACTGTGCCACCCGGTTTTTCATGGTGTGTTGTGTAGTTTGTGAAGAACTTTACAACGTACTAAACAGGTTACGAGTAGTGGGAGTTTAACACATGAGTACGCCTGGAGTCCAGTTCAGTCCTGCAGTGCTCAGAGATGAAAAAGCCAGGCCTCCCAGAGGTGGAAGTTCATCTGAAAATACTTTGGATCGAGAAGATGGTCACACATTTAAAAAATACTTCCTTGTTCTTTAATCTCTTGGGTATTATATCCTCTTTATTTGGTGATAGCTTTGGAATTTAGAGTGGGAAGGTGGAATGAGGGATTGAACACCGGGGCCAGGTGAGCAGGGCAGGAAAACGTGATTGACTCAGATGTGGCCTCATGTGTTTATTCACTTCCGCTCAGCCTTGCCACTTGGCAGGTTCTCACCAAATGCCTGCTGGATGAGTGAAGGACTGAGGACTGAGGTGGGGTGCTGGTAAGACTGGTGCCTCGCCTTTGTCCTGTGAAACTCTTCACTCCAGTCATTGCCCTTTTCTTAAAACCGTTCAATATTCAACGAGACAGTTTAACGATTTCCTCTCAGCTAGGGTAGAACGTAACTAAGAGAACACCTGTGTATAAAAGAGACATAATTTCATAAAATTGCTCATGTTATGTATGTAGTGGAACTTGAAAAAACATTCTTTAATTACAGAAACCTGATGCAGAGAGTCTCTGCAGTATTAGGATTATTACCAGTCCATTATAATTTCCATGGAAACTTGTTCTGACCATGGAGAAGGAAGGGTTTTGTTGTTTGAGTTCATAAAAGATTGAACTAAGTAAGCATGGCCCGAAATACATCAGCCGTTACTTTAAAAAAAAAAAAAAAAAGTCCCAGGAGAGTAGGGTTATCAGGTGCTTAGGTGGGGAAGGGGTGGGAATAGGTACTGGGGCAGAATCATGAATGAGTTAGCAGATCTATGGAGTGTGCTGATTTTCTAGGCTGCGTGTTTGTTGACTCTCTGGGCACAAAGGGCCTATACCTTCCACGTTGCCGTTTGGGAGTTATTTCTCAACACCTGTTTGTATCCGCATAAGACCATATATTGATGATTGCTCCCGCTTTGTCTTCTAAATATCCAGACACATATCAGTATTAGCGGAAACAATAAAGAAGGGAATACATGATGCTGATTCGGAAGCACGGATAGAAGCCAGAAAGTAAGTGTTGGCTGAACACCACTTTCCTGATTCACTACTTTTATATTTCAGGTGCCCTGTCCAGATCGCCTTATGAAAGCTTATTAAGTCACATGGACATGTTTTGTTAATCATGACCTTTAAATATGACCCACAAGGCCACTTCAAAACATCTCTCTAGTTTTCTGTTTCGAGGGTTGTTGAGTTGAGTGTCCAGGCCTGAAAGACTGGTACTATTTGAACATAAAGTGGACTGAGGTAGACACAGAAAGCCCATTTTTAAATTTATGAGAAATTGCTGCGTGAGCCGGCAAAGCACTTGTCTGCGTGCCCCGTGTTTTCTCTCACTCACTAAGCTCTGTGGGTCCCAGTGGCTTGTTGACCTGCCGTGAAGAATCCCGCTCACAGAGATCCTTTCCCTGGGATCACAGCTCTGCAGGCATCGGCGGGGTGGCATGCCGGGGCAGTGAGCCCCCCCAGGAGGGAGGGGGGCTGATCGCAGACCACAGCTCGCTGTCCCCGCTCGCGTTTGGGGCCGTCTGGCCGTCAGGACTGGTTATGCTGCGGTCGTGAGGCTGGGTCTCCACGTGCAGTGCCATCCTGCAGGTGAAGTTGCCATCGTGACCGTAAGTAGCTGAAGCTTGACGCCAAGATGTCCTCCCTCTCGGGCAGCTCAGAGAGAAAAAAAGCTTCCCGTTTTGCCCTGTGGCTGTTTTTCTGCGCTTTCGTAGTCGACCGGCTCTTCTAATTGACACGGGTTAAAGCCAGTCCTTTCATCCTGGAACACTGCAGACTTGCTCGGCTGCACGAGCACACCCTGACCTCGCACTTCCTGCTCCGACTGCTCTCTCAGTTAAGCCGTAGTTCCCTGGTTTCAGAGTGTGTGGAGGACTCCCGCTTGACCCTCAAGTGCTCACTGCAATCTCGTGCTGGGAAGTTCCTACCAAAAGAAGGGACATGACAAGCGGTGGCTAAAAAGTAAAAACTAGGAGGAGCGGATTTGTGAACGGTCTGCGTACGCTGTTCTTCACCCTCATCTTGTATTTGGTGCCTCCACCCCAGTTTTCTCTTGTCTTTTGATCGTAACACAGTACAGGTTTCAAGTAGCTGTGAGCCTCGTCCTGGTTTTCTTTTGTTCTCGTTACCTAAAGCCATTTTAAGTACTTGGAACCAGGGAGTGTCACATTGCATTTATAAAAGCGTCCATGACCGAGTCCCCCTCGCGTTCTGGGTGTCGTTCTCGTTGGTTCGGCTCCATCTTCCCTGAGGCTCCCAGTCTTGCGAGTCAGGCTCTTTAATTTCCATTTTATCCATTTCATTAATGCGACTGAGAGTCAGACAGCTGGGCCGGAGTCACCAAGGACGGGAGCTGGGAGTGAGGATCCACCAGACCTCCGCGGTTCCCACGCTTCCTCAGGCCGCAGCTGCCGCCAGTTGCAGGAGCTGGTGGTGGGGGGCGGGGGGGCGGTCCCTCCCTGACAGCGTCCCGGGTGCATACCCGTTGACAGGAGGCTGCGTGTTTTCCAGGTGTTACTGGGGTTTCCACAGTCACTTCAGCAGAGAAGCGGAGCACCTGTACCACACTCTGGAGCCCTCCTACCAGAGGGCTCTGCAAAGCCACCTGAAGAGTTCGGACAGCGTGGTGTCGCTGCCCCAGTCGGACCGCTCATCCTCCAGCTCGCAGGAGAGTCTCAAGTAAGGGCCCGGCTGTGAAGAATGGGCTGCATGAGCACGCAGACTCTCCCTGTGCTTTTGTCTGCCTGCATGCCGTTACCATTCCCCCTTAATTCAGGTGGAGGCTGGTGCTGGGGACGATGCTGTGGGGATGGTGAGAAACGAGTGGCCTGGTCCCTGGTCCCTGAGGCAGGCAGTTTGTACTTAAATTTACATGGCAGTCCTGGAACACAGTATTGGAGTAGCACAAGCGAGTTGTTCAGGGTGTCTTCTAAGACAATAGAAGCGTTAACTTGGAGACAGCTGTGGAAAGGGAGGGCTTTCAAACCCTGGGACTGAACGTGCTGCCATCTTCTCTCTACCAACAGGGTACCTCTGATCCCTGTTGCTGTTTAAGACTTCCCTCCGTGTGTTTGAAAGATAGTCCAAAATATAATGATAAAGCTTTTCCGAAATCGGGGGTTTTTAAGGTTGTGGTCCAAGGTACCTGTAGAATTCTGGGAAGCCTGAAGCAGTTCTTTATTATCATATTCTCCCGCTGTAGATTGTACTTGTATCAATGCAGATACAGTGCACCTTTGATAATAGACAGACGTGTCCCTTTATTTCCAGTCGGCCGCTCTCCGCCAAGAGAAGCCCTACTGGCAGTGCCACCTCCAGAGGTAAGGCGGGCGCCACGGGGGAGGCCCTGAGCCTGGGGTGGGCTGAGCAGCGGCTGGAAGGGTCTGCGGAGGGCCCGCCGTGCCCCGTGCTCCCACCGGGCCGGCAGACCTGTCCTCGCCCACAGAGCTGCCACGGGGGGCGCCCCTGTGCTCTGCGCACTTGCCGGGGGAGCGGGGGCCGCTCGGGATGTTCCGAGCGGCAGGCAGCTGACGGCTGTGGGAGGACAGGAGGGGACGTTCCCGAGAGGGGGAACGTCCAGCTCGGGGCGCGCCTTCCTGCCACCCTGGCCAGACACGATCGAGTTTTCATTACTTCGCTGCTCACGCGAACTGGAAACGTGGTCCATTTCTGTGGGGTTTATGGTCTCTGATGACGGGGGCTCACGGAGCTGCGGCCACTTGTCACTTCCTGCAGCATCGGCTGAGCTGTGTCCGGCGAGCAGGAGATACTGTCGGCCGGCGCTGTGTGCTCCAGCCTTTGTCAGAGCTTGACTCCTGTTCTCAGGAGAAGCAGGGCACGCGTCAGCGATACACGTCTAACGTTCTTACCGTCGTTGCTAAGGTTCCCTCCTTCCCCCGCAGCTTCCACAGTCAGCAGCAAATCCGTGTCCACCACGGGGTCCCTGCAGCGCTCTCGAAGCGACATAGACGTGAACGCAGCCGCCAGCGCCAAATCCAAGGTCCCCTCGGCTCCCGGTGCAGCGCCCTTCAGCTCCGCAGCGGCCTTGCCTCCGGGCTCGTACGCCTCCTTAGGTAACCAGCCCCGCGACCCTGCCCCCGAGTCTGCCGTTCGAGATGACCCTTAACCTCTGCTCCAATCCGTCCGTGTAGCAAATTACCAGGAACCGGAGTTGAGTCGGTTGCAGGGCTGACCTTTCAGAGTACGTGCGTCTGGGCGCTGACCTGCGTGCTGACCTCCATGCTGGCCACTGGTTTGCAGCCACCCTTTGGTGGGTGTCCCTGCTTCTGGGGCGTCACCCTGGTCGGGGACGCATGCCTCAGCGCCCCGTGCCCCTTCCCGGCTGCCCAGCCTCCTCCTGTGTGGCCAGGGCTGGGTTTCCTCCCCTCCTGACCTGTGTGGAGAGCCTGAAGGGGGTGGGGGGTGGGGCGCTCCGGAGGAGCAGGAGGGACTCAGCAACCAGCATCGCCTGTTGTACAGAAGGGTGTCTTCCTTCCCTGTGTCACCTTGGGAGGAGCGGGTACCTACTCCAACGAAAACCCGGAAGAGTAAAAAGATTATTTTCAAAGGAACATCTGACAGAGTGCTAGGTCAGTTTCTCAGCAGACGCTGCGCACGTACTGGGGGTAAGGCTGATAGTCTGAGTTTGTTTTTGTGAAGAGCAGAGTTGTTCAAAGCCAAAGTCCGGAGACCTCAGGCGCTGGATCCATTTTATTTTGGATCTTAAGGAAACGAATACAATTCAAACTTCATGAAACGTCGAGACTGATTACTTGTGCGGTTTACAGACTAATTCCAAAGTCAGTCCTACAGCTAATATTCTGAAGGCATGGAAGCAGAGCGAGAGAACACCGAGAGGAGGTTACCAGGCCCGACCTTGAGTCGCTCAGTGACCCTGACCAGGCTGTGTTTCCTCTACCCATAAATGAGTTGTAATAATAGCCACCTAATTCAGACACGGGGTAGGGACAGATGACATTATATAAAAGTCCTTTGTCAACCATTGTCCTATACGGCGAAGGAAACTGCGGTTGTGATAGGAACGTTATTAGTTTAAAAGGTAAGGTGTATGTTGTGGGAGATCGTTAAGTCGGTCTTGTTTTCTCTACAGAAATGCCTCATTGAGATTGGGCAGATGCCCAGTAAGGGCTCTCCTTTTCTCTGGTTTCTTTAACTCTTACAAGATCACGTAGGCGTGTTTAGGATCCCATGTTGGTGTGTGGTTACCAAGAGAGAAGTCAGGTGGGAAGGCTTTCTGTTCATTTTAGTTCCGTCTGATCCACCTTGAGAATCTGTAGTTAGTGTTTGTTCCATTGCTTGAAAACCTGAGTAAAGTTACAGCAGTCCTTGTTTTTCGGTGCATGATTGAGCTATTTTAATATGGACTCTGTGGACTCCGCTTGGCGCTAGTCAAGGCACTTGGGTCTTCTGGTCTGATGACACAGAAATGACCTTTTAGAAGCGCTGATGGTAAATTTTCAGCCCAGTGTTACCTCCTCGAATGACAAGACTGGAGTATTCCCCAGTCTCCCAGCATTTCCTGAGAGCTCGACCTCTGCTTTCCTGATGTCCAAGTCAGCAAGAACCAAAAATATCAGCCCCCAGATATAACATAACCCTTCGGAGGAGCAGTTACAAGTACTACCGAGGTAGACACGTTACGTCTGTGAGGAGTGTAGCGTTAAAGCTCATGATCCTTTTCCAAATTTCTAGAGTCCAGACGTGTGAGGGGAGACACGGAGCCCCTAGGCCCTGACTCAGGTACCGAGCTGGACGGTCTTGCTGCTCGCTGTGTGGCTGGGACAGGCCTTGCTGCAGCCAGCTTCTCGGAGCTGCTCACTGACTGTCTCTGTCCTTTGGGTGTCCTTTAGTTCCCTGCCCCCCCTTATTCTGCTGGTGCTTTGTTCCAAAAAACAGGGGACTCTTCAGAGGATGAGGTTGGGCCACATCAGAAACACAGTCAGTCTGTCAGCTGAGGCGCGACCCTGGGCTGCCCTTTCGTGTTTTGTCTTCTGCAGGCAGAAGCACATTGTCCTAAGCTGATTTCGGTAGAAGGTGCACCACTTACTTGCTTCCGACTCTGCTTTGCTGTTGAACTTGTTTCCCTTTTAATTTTATTTTAAACTGTACTTTTGCTTCTTTAGTAGCCAATAATAACATTCTGCTTTTTAATTTTTTTGATGCGACTAACTGTTCCCTGTTGTCCCTTCCCTTGTTTTTTAATTTGCTTAAAGATGGCACTGCCACCAAAGCGGAGGGTAAGCAGTTTGTCTCTGTGGCCGAGCTGTGTTTCCCTCTCACTGGTCCTCTGTCCCCACGAGTGTTGCCTGGCGCCCTCGCCCTCCCCGGGGTCCCTGCATGACACGTTGCACGTGCATCCCTCCACTCTTCTTCATCCTGTTTCCACTGGGTTTTGCCTTCCCCCAACCTGAGCTCTCCTCTCCTTTCTTGTGTGGTCGTTGTGCTTGTGACTTTGGGCCCTGAGTGTGCTGTACGTGGCGTCGCTCTGAGCCCACACTGGGAGGAGGGTCACGTGACCTCGTGGGTCCCAGCTGCTGTCACCCCTGAAGCACCACCTCAGCTTCCGTTTCGTCCTCCTCACTTTGTGCTTTTGTGGGCCTCTCAGGATTTGCCTTTCCTCTTTTAAACATAAATTTAAGTGTCAATCGTCAATTCAGGTTCAAGGCTGGTGAAGGTTTTCCAGCAGGTAATTTCTAGACGTGAAAAGAATTGTTTCCTCTCCCCTAAAACTGTTGAATTGTGTGATACCATTTCTGTTTGTCTCACTGACGCATACGCCATTCATTCATGTACCTTGGTTCATCCACTCAGCAACCTTGTCCTCTGTGACACACAGGGATATAGCTGGTGGAAGAAATACACAAACCCACGTCCACTTTGTTTTCTTTTTGTCTCATTCTCAAGAGGCTCTTTCTGATGGTTCATTCTTTTGAATTTTAGATGGAGCTGTTCTCATTGGTACAACAGGTCTTTGATTAGAACATGCTAGACAAGATCGACCTTGCAAAGTCTCTAGATAGTAAGCACGATGTTTCAAATAGTTGAAATTTAGAGTTAACCTCGTCTGCTTAAGGGAATGGCTTAGACCCATGAACCCTCAGGATGATTTAACAATTAGGAACTGCTAGATAACTTTCCTGTATTATTTAGCCACTCTAAAGGGCCAGCCAGCAGAGTAGACTGGGTTTTATCTCGAGATGTGCACTACTTCCTGAGGGACTCGCAAAGGAAAAATCGGAACGGAACTTTTAAAAAAGACGAGCGTAGTTTCAAGATCAGTGTTCTTTTCTGTGTTAAAAAAAAAAAAAAAAGATCAGTGTTCTTCACACTCATCTCATCGTAAAAATCACCTGGGTGCTTGCTGCAGGGGCAGAGTCCTAGGCCCTGCCCCCTGAAAATGCTGACTAGCTTTGGAAGGAGCAGGGACTCTGAACATTCACCAAGCCCCGCTGGTGGTTCTTGGGGTCGGATAAGTTTTTTGAAATGAGAAGTTTCCAGGATGAAAAATGGACAAAAGGCCCGTGTCACGACGAGGGCGTCATTTGTGATAGGAGACTGAGGCTGGGTGTGATTTTCTTCATTTCTTTCCTTGACATGAGTCATTTTATATTTCTCCTTCCCCAAGAAACCATCCTAAGTATTTCCTCAGCCTAGACGGATGCGGAGTGGAGGGCAGAATACAATAATGTATTTCGTCTCATCAGATGAAAAGTGAAGAAGTGGTGTGGGAAGTTATACATTTTTTTTGCAGAATGCCCTGCTTGATTTCGTACACCTGTATAGCACAATCAAAATCAGCCCGTGATTCCGTGCAGCAGTGGGGATTTCGAACTTCTTTTTTTTTTTTTTCTTCTTTCTGTGAGTTTTCTTTTACCTGTCCAGAGCAAGATCAGAAGGTTGCTCACTTAGTTACTGTGCAGGAGGCTGAGAATGAGAAGTCTTTTTCTGGTTCTCCTTCTTGTAGGAAAGTGGAGGTTGATCTGTGGGCCCTTAATCTTATAGAGTTCAGAATCAGCCAGAAGAGAACCTTATCGGGGCAGCCCCGTGCGCCTTGGCCTCAGTCCCAGGGCCATCCAGGCCATCACAGAACTGGCCGCTCAGAGCCTCCAGCCTTGTGTGATGACAAGACAGAATACAGAGGCCCCGGGAGGCCTGTGAACTGGAGCCCCTCTAGGCCGTCATTTCTGTTTGTTTCAGCTCTGAAACTTAGCAGGCCTGCTTAGAAAAGCTACACATGCAGCGAGTATCACTTAGCATCTTGTCATGAGTTTTCTGTCTGAATTTTAGGGATCATTATGGGCCTTTTGAAGATTTGTTAATAAAGTGTGTTGACTATTTTACTATCTAGCTCCTGAGGCAAGCGCTAGGCACTTGCATCACGAGGCAAAGATATGACTTTGAATCAGTGGTTGGATGCTCTAAATTCAGAATTCAGGCAATACGTTTGAAACCTGGCCACTCCCTTATTATCGTAATTGAGAAAAACAAATAGTCTTTGGGAGTTACCTATCCCACATACCAAGTAGCCACTCTAATGTTTATGACTAATCAGATAAATATTTTTTGTGAAGGACTCAAAGCTCAACTTTTGGACGAAAGTTTATTTCCAGGTTATCTTTCAGTGTGTTATTATGTTCAGTGATTTGGGGGATTTGGAAAAGGAAGCATTGATAGTCTTTTACGCTGCTCGTGAGAGAGTTTATTATGATTACCCTGGACCCTTGAGCGACATGAGTTTGAAGCGTGTGGGCCCACTATAGGCGGATTGTTTTCAGTAAACTTACAGAACTGCACAGTCTGTGCAGGGCAGCTGTGGGACTCGAGCATCTGTGGACTCGAGCATCCCCGGCCGGCCCTGGAACCAACCAGTCTCTGCGGGTACCAGGGGTGGCTGCAGATACTCCAGTTGTGTGGAAACGAATGACTCGCATCTTCTCATCTCATGCTTTTTTTTTTTCTTTTAAATTTAGCTGCTGGGTTTAGGAAATGTATTATTCGTGTTTTTTTCCCCCAAAGAAATAATTTTAAATGAAGAGTTAAAATACTTCAGTGACCTGTTGGTACCAACAACTTAGTGATGGGTTCAGAGCGTAGGTAATCATATGTTAACTAAGTGTAGTCAAAGGCCATGCTTAACTACTAGTGATTTTAATTAAGGTTACACAATAAAAACTATGTAGCCTTGTCTGCTCTTCTGGAAAAGGAACTTAGATTTAGTTCTCTTTTACTGGGAAATAAAACATTTGGTATTGCTGTATGTCTGTCGAAGAGCTCTGAATTTTAAGAAGTTGGCCTTTTTACACAATGAAAAAATATGTATGTATAAAAAAATAAAAGTTGTAAACTTCTTTTACTTTTATCTTTAAACAATATGAGTGAAGTTATGGAGCGGTGGGCGGTACCTGTAGGTAGCAAAATTTACAGGTGATCAACTTTCCAAATTTTGTTTCTTTCAAAAATGCCACGTGCGACTAGAGAGGTTGGGCTTTTTGTGCCCCAGACAGTGGGTGTAAAAGCAGGTTCCTGGACCCAGACGTCCCAACTGGAGAGTGAGATTTACCTGGAGACCTTTTCATTCTCACGCCTCAAAATGGAGACAAAGACCCGAGTGAGGAGAGGCTGTCGAATGATGTATAACTGTCTTCGGCTAAACTGGACGTGGGAAAACCATGCTTCCAGGTTAAACCAGTTCACAGGTTTGGTTTCCAGTCCTGAGGGCTTTTCTAGAAGAATGGCAGTGTGACTGGCTGTTATTAACGGGCCACGAGATACGGATGTTCTGTCTTTATTCCACAAAAGTCAAGGGCTGCACTGCTCTTACAGGTCTGTTGTCCTCTGGGTCTGCTTTTCTCTGGATGTGTGTGTTTGTTGATGCGCCTCTTGTCTCTCCCTCCAGAATTATTTTTCTGCTGTAGCATTCCCTAATACCCCATTTCCATGTCTTTTACTTAACGCTGACATTTTTTCCTTTTTCACATCTTCTTTCTGTCCCTGTCAAAACACGGTATGAGTGAATATGTCATTAACAGGTCATAGGGTAGAACTGAAGTATATTTTTACTGTTTGTTGCATTTATTGAGCAGGCTCTCTTTTTCCTAAAGACCGCAGAGTATTTTATATCATGTCTTTAAAACATACAGGCACTTGCAGTAATATTGCCAAATTAATAGGATGACTAAACCAAACCATACCTCTTCCAATAGGGGAAAATATACATCTGAGCACAATACAACAGAGGCCCTTTAAACTCCCAAAAACGGATTTTAAGGGTGCTCTGAGGTTACTCATGTTAAGTCCCTAGGTGAGAGTTAAGAGTTGGCACTCAGCCAGCATTGTAAAAGTGCTGTATATCCATGAAAAGGTGGGCTTGGGGAGAAGAACCTTTGAAGACATCAAATTGACATGATCTCTCTCTTGACTTTGTCCCAGGCAAAGGAAAACCAGCCTCCCCTAATTTGTAACTAAACTCTCTTCTCACACAAGTTGTGCTTTCAGTTTTTGTTATCTGTGGTATCTGGGAAACCCCAAACTGATGAATAAGTGGTCTGCGTTTACAGCCTCCACGGGAAAAACGGTGAACTTCTACAGAGGAAGCCACTGTCAAATCTGGTTTCTCAAGGTCCCCACAGATTAAACTCTGGCAAATACGAGCTCATAGTCCAAAATTACATCCATGGTGAGTGAGAAACAGCCGAGGAAAAGAATAAAAACATAATTAATCCTTCAGGACTTGAGGGTCTTTTATGTAATATGAAATTGCTATATTTAAATGTTTAAAGGAAATAAGGAACTTGTATTTTTAGCAGCATGTAGAATTTAGTAGTCTGAGTGATCCTCCCAATTGAGAACAGATCACCCCTCTGGAATAAACGTAGTAAAGCCACTCATCTGCAGACTTAAGCAAAAGCAGAAACCCTAGGAAGTGAGGGCCAGAGCTGGTTTGCATCCTGAGGTTTTTGGCTGAATCCTGGAGACCTGGGGCATTTGCTCAGGACGTGGAGTGACAGGAAGTCACTGCATCCTCACTGGTGAACAAGAGGTTGACTCTACTGAAGAGAAGAGGACAAGAGGGAGTCTGCCCATTTTAATCTTAAGTACTGGGTGGAGCAGGGAACGTAATCTTCCCTGAGAAGTTGCAGCCATAAATTGGGCCTTCGTGCAGCTTTCTGGTCAGAACTCATGCTACCTTTGTGGTCTGAGAAACCCAAGCAGATAAGTCATGTTAAAGTGGCTGTGGATTGCTTGCATCCACAGGACGCTAGAAGAAGCAAACATAGGTCCTCATTGGAAGAACTCACCTTCAATCTAGGTCTTAAAGAATTCCCATAAAGTTCCAAGAAAATAAACCATTTTGTTGTCTTAATGTTTAAAGAAATAAAAAGAAAAATTGAGAAAGACAATTAGGGGAGTAAGGAACTATAAAGAATGACCAAGCAGGCTTTGAAAAAGAACAAATGGGTCCTCTAGAAATGAAAATATAGTAAGTTATTAAAATTTAAAACTCGATGGGTAAATTGAGCTGCAGAACCAATGAAACTGAAGAGTGAACTCACGAATTCAAGGTAAGAAAACATCGTCCAGAGTGATGTGCAGAAGGGACAGAGTTAGAAAACAGGATGGGGTGTTACGTCCCACGGGAAGTAGTGAAGAAATTCAACCTATCTAATTGAGTTTTAAGAAGAGAGACTGGGGTGGAGACAGTATTTGAAGAGGTAGTGGTTGGGAATCTTCACGATTGTTGAAGGACACTGAACCGCAGATGCAAAAAACCCGGTACATCCCAGCCAAGACAAAAAGAAAATCCACAGTGAAACACATCATAGCAAAACTGCAGAACACCAGAGATTAAAAATATATATATATTACAAATAGCCAGAGGGAAGAAGAGACTACCCACAAAGGAAAGCCAGAGTTTAAATACAACTGGGGACCCTGGAATCAGATCGACGGAGCATATCAACGTCCGTGTCCTGTTTCTGACTTTCTACAATAGTTTTGTAAGATGTTACCATTGAGCGAAACTAGGTAAAAGAACACACGGGATCTCTGTGTATTATATCTTACAGTCAAATCTGAGTGTACAATTATCTCAGAATAAAAAGTTTAAGAAAGGGGTGTAGAAGTTGTGCTTTTAATAATAATATTTTAATCTGTAAGACTGTTACCTTAGAGATAGCAAAGCATATCTTGAAAAAAATTAAGACAAAAGGAGGAAACAAAGGAAGTTAAAAGGAAAGTGAGAAATCAAGACAAATAAAAAGCATGCCTATAAGTGGTAAGAACAAGCTCAAATGAACTGAACTTTCCAGTTAAAATAGAAAGATTATTAGACTTAAACTCTTAAAAAAGATCTAGCAATATGATACTTAAAGAGATTAAGCCTTTAAGGCTACAGATAGAGTAAAAGACAAAGGATGAGAAATTCATAGTAAAAGAAAGTTGTTGAAGGTTTATTAATAACAGACCCAAAAAAGGCAAAAAGAGGACTTCTATGTAATAAAAGAGTCAATAAGTCACTAAGGTGCAATAGACCTAAATTTTTATGGATCTAATAAAACAGCCTCAAGATATACAAAAAAGAATTTGCAAATTAATATTTATAGTGGGTGGTATATAAAAATACAAATTTTGAATAACTAATACCTTAACATAGTTCCAAACTCAGAAGATATAAAGAGGTATGCAGTTTCCCCATCTCTTTGTCTTCCATTTATCTAGTTATCACCTCTTTCCTTCAACCTCAGTATGTTACTGCTTTTAGTTTCATTTTTATCCATAGTTTCTTTGCATAAAGAAGTAATATAGGGAATTCTCTGGTGGTCCAGTAGTTACGACTCCACGCTTTCACTGCCAGGGGCCTGGATTCAATCGCTGGTCAGGGAACTGAGATTCCACAAGCCGTGTGGCGCAGCAGGAAGAAAACAAACAAACAAAAGAAATAATATGAAAATCATGCTTTTCCCTTTTTTAAAACATAAAAGGTAGCATATTTACATACACTATTCTGCATCTTCATTATTTTCACTTAATTATAGCTTAAGATTCTTCCATGTTAGGTTGCAGAACCTCTTCACTCATTAATACTGCTGTACATTCCCCTATGTGGATTAACTTGAACAAACCAAACCCATATTGATAGACATTTGGATTGTTTTCAGAGTTTTGCTGTTACAAACAGTGCTGCCACGAATTACCTTTTATATACATCATTTTGCATGGACACAAGAATATTGGGAGGATAAATTACCCAAAGTGGAATTGTTGGATTAAAAAGTGCACGCATTTGTAATTGTGATAGGTATTGCCAAATAGCCCTCTATAGGGACTGTGTTAATTTTAACTCCCACAAAGAATGAATGAGAGCGCCTGTTTGCCTACATGCCAGAATGTTAGCAAATTTTTAAGATTTTTGCCAATCTTGTCGGTGATAAATAGCATTCTTAATGTCATTTTAATATTCTTTTCTTACTGGGGGGCTGAACACTGTTTCATACATTTAGGGGCCATTTCCATTTCGGTTAAATATCTATTCCTAGCCTTTGACCATTCTTTATTGGGATGTGACCGTGGTGTGTTGAAGCTGGCTTGAACCAGTTCATCAGATTCCAGTTGTTAGATTTTCAGGAATTTTATAAGCTGGTTTACATTATATCAATGGCCTCAAATAGGCCACGGTGGGAATATTTACACCAGGGAATTGCAAAGCACCACAAGTCAGCAGAACACTCCCCCAACCACCACCACCACCCCCTGCACAGTTCCCTTCTAATTGCTAAACATTTACCAGCACACTTGCTGTTGAACTTATTATTGATACCTAGGAATCTTTTATGTGATAAGGAAATTAGCACCTTATGACAGGAGTTGCAAATAATTTTCCCCCATTTGTCATTTTCTCGAATTTGCTCATAGTTTTCTTCCTGCCATCCTGAGATTAAAAAAAAAAAAAAAATTAGTCAAATTTATCAATCTTTTCTAATGGCTTTTAATTTTGTTATAGTGAGAATGGACTTTCCACTACAAGTTACAATGGAATTCTCCCATGTTTTCTTTCAGAACTTTTTGTTTTTTGGCCGCACTATGCGGCATGTCGGATCTTAGTTCCCCAACCGGGGATTGAACCCGTCCTCCCTGCAGTGGAAGCGCAGAGTCCTAACCTCTGGACCGCCAGGGAAGTTCCCTAAAACTTTGATGGTTTCATATTTGACATTTTAATCTTAGGTCCATTTGCTGCTTTTCTTGGTGTAAAGTGTGAAGTATGGATCCAACTTATTTTTCCAAAGCAGAACATTAACAAATGAGATCCTATAATCCATTTTTTCAAAAGCAACATATTATGTTGAACTACATATTAATCCTTGTGGAATGAAGCAAAAGCAGTGCTTAGAGGGAAGTTCCTAGCCCTAAGTTTATATTAGAGGAGAGACTGAATTAGTTTGTTTCCAGTGTGTCAGTGAAAGAACAGAATAAACCCAAAGAAAAGGAGGGAGGAGGTAACAAAGATATGAGTAAAAGTTAATGAAGTAGGAATTAAACATTCGTTTTAGAGGATTAAGAAATACAAAATGTGATTCGTTGAAAATACTAATAAAATAGGCAAACTTTTGGAAAGATCAGTTTGAGAATTGGCAGTGATAAAGCAGGTATAAGTGTGGATCAGTAGAGCTTTAAAGGGTAGTAGAAAACTATGACAATTTTATGTTAACAATTTTAAAGCAAATTGGATGAACTTCTAGGGAAAAAAACCTGTTTCTTCAAGAAGAAGAAAAAACCCAAGTAGTTTTAAGACTACTCATTAAATAATTTGAATCAGTACCTAAAACTCCATCCCCCCACCAAAAGCTAATTACTTAATTAAAATAGAAAAGATATCCAAAATCCCTACCATGCTCAGACGGCTGTACATGCAAGTTGTGGAGCATGGGACAGTTCCCGTCTTACATAAACTCAGAGACCAGGAAGAGAGAAGGCTTCCCTCCCTGGTTTCATGTAGCTGTTGTGACCTTGGTACCAGAATCAGATGAGGTACAATACAGACATTCTGTGTACGTGACTGCGTGAGTCATGACAGCGGAGGTTTGATACTTTCAAACCTTATAGATGCAGCTCAGTACGTTTAGGAGAATAATCCTCTTTATCTCAGAAGATGGAAGCAAAGCATTAAAACATTCCAGAAACATTTCTGATAAATTCTTAGCAGTTAGGAATGAGTTTTCTTCACTTGTTGAAGTATAGTTTGTGAAATTCCAGAATTATTTTTTTACATGTGGCTCAAGATAGCAAAGCCTACCTCGTGCTTCTCTTGAGCATTGTGCTGTGTGTCCAAGACAGCAGATAAAGTGATCAGCGGTAGAGTTTGAAGGGAGGAAACTGAAGTCTTATTTGCAGGTGGTTTTCTGTTTAGAGAACACCACATAATCTACATGTAAATTGGTAGGATTAATAAAAGTTTAGCAAGGTCCCTAGAGTTAAGTCGGGGCTTCCCTGGTGGTGCCGTGGTTGAGAGTCTGCCTGCTGATGCAGGGGACACGGGTTCGTGCCCCGGTCCGGGGGGATCCCACGTGCCGCGGAGCGGCTGGGTCCGTGGGCCATGGCCACTGAGCCTGCGCGTCCGGAGCCTGTGCGGGAGAGGCCACAGCAGTGAGAGGCCTGCGTACCACCAAAAAAAAAAATATATATATATATATATATATATATATATAAAACAGTCATATTCTTATTTGTCAGCAAGTTAGACAATATAATCAACTGTATTGTGTATAATAAAAATAAGGCGCCTTTGAATAAGTCTATAAAAATTGAATAAAACTTTTGGAAAAATTATAGGCTTTATTGAAAGACACTGAAGAAGGTGAAAAAGAGAAAATGCTAATGAATGGAAAGATCGATATCATAGGGCTGCCCCCCCTCCGCCCCCAGCTTAACCCCAAATTCCACATTGCCAGTCAGAATTTCAACACGTCTTTTTATTACATCTTCACGTGCGCATATGCAAGAGAGCAGAGGGCTTTAGGGAAAAGTGGCTTGATTTGCTCTACCAATTAGGAAGGTAGTTTTGAAAAGCTACTCACAACAGTGTATGTTGCACAGGATGGACACATGGACTGATGGGGCAGACACCACAGTGGAGAAAACGGACCCTTGCATGTATACAAGTACTTGTAAGTGACAAAGATGGCTTTGTAGGTTAGTTAAGAAAGGGGTTAAGTAAATTTGTTTGGACCTTCGTTAGTCACACAGAAAAAGTAAAACGGGTCTCTCCTTTACGTCCTACAAAAAATCACTTCCGTAACTGAGCTCACAGATAAAATGTTGAGCCAAACAGTAAGTTTTGGAGAAATATATAGCCTATGATACGATTAAAAACATTAAAAAAATATAAAATAATGCCATCTATTTCTTGGTTATGCAACTATGTATATTAAAAACATAAAGAAATGCTAGGGAATGATGACCAGTGGGGGGTTGGGGGGAGGTGGAGGACACAGGGACATAGCAAAGAAGATGTTTTTATTTTCTTAGCTGAGAGGGTTTGGATGATCACTTAAAAAATCCTAAGAAATTAGACTCAGTTGTTTTTTTCACGTTCAGTTTTCTTGGTGACTTCCTTAGCAGAGTAAAATGCCCTAGCTCACGCGTCGGCCCGCCAGGCAGCCAGGCACAGGCGTCTGAACCTGTGGTGGGACCTTGGACAAATTAAGTAACCCCCTTGCTTCTCTGTTTCCTCATGTGTAAAGTGGGAATAATTACTTATATGTTGGTGTGAGGATTTTTGTTTTTTAATTTTATTTATTTATTTATTTTATTTTTGGCTGCGTTGGGTCTTTGTTGCTGCTCGCGGGCTTTCTCTAGTTGTGGTGACAGGGGGCTACTCTTTGTTGCAGTGCACAGGCTTCTCATTGTGGTGGCTGCTCTCGTTGCGGAGCACGGGCTCTAGGCGCACGGGCTTCGGTAGTTGTAGCACGCAGGCTCAGTAGTTGTGGCGCATGGGCTTAGTTGCTCCGCGGCATGTGGGATCTTCCCGGACCAGGGCTCGAACCCATGTCCCCTGCACTGGCAGGCGGATTCTTGACCACTGTGCCACCAGGGAAGCCCGGTGTGAGGATTTTGAGTGCACACATATATAGCTCATAGTATCCTATATGATATAGCTCCTAATTTTAGTCTGGATTCTAGAACTTGTAGGGCTTTCATTCAACTGCTAATAAAAGTCATTGATTCTTTCTAGTTTTCTTTCTCCCTTTTTTTTTTTTTTTAAATTAAGTGCAGTGCTTTCTTTTATTGCTCTTTACCTTCCTTTCTTGAACCTTTTCAAGCCCTAGGATTTGTTTTTCCGTATTGCCTTTCTGCAAACTTTCTCAGTTGATGAGGTAGATGTGCTTTTGAACAGTGTAAGAAGCCGGTGGGAGTTCAAATTGCTTTGTGTTTTCCCTATCAGATTGCTCTTCCGATTGAATTATGGAAATCGGGGCATTTGTGCCCCTTTGAAAACAAAGAAGCCCTGTATTTTAAAAAGTTTAATTCCTTATCATTCTAGTCTTACCATCAGTGATTTTGTGTTTATGAATCCATTTTTATTTTTATGGTTTCATGCTTTAATAATTGGAGTTAACACATTGCTTTACTTAATAATGGCAAATATTCTTCATAAATGCCTATGACATTGCATTATTTTTAGGTCACTTCTCTAGGTATTCCTAATATTGATTCTTTCTATAAACTTCATCTTTTTGCAGCCTAGAAACTTGCTGGCATACATGCTTTAAAATAGAAGTTTAATGCTACATAGCAAGACACATTTATTCTCCAGGGTGATCTAGCTTTTGCTGATTGCTGAGTTAAGAAGGTTTCTTTGTTTTATTTTGCATTTACTCTTTTTTTTTTTTTTCCTGTAGTAGTTTTCTGAAGATGACAGCTAATATTCTTTCCTGCTTTTGGAAATTCGACAGACATGTCGGCAATGAACAGGAGAGAGAATTTAATCTGGAAAAAAAATTGTGGAAAAAACCCTCAAGTGACTATCACCTCCCCATCTGAAAATAGAATATGCTAAAACAATTGAAAGCAAAGCACCTGATGGGTTCCTGAGTCCCTCTGAGGAGTTTCTGACGTGTCTGTAGAATTTGTGTGTGCACACAGGGACGCGTGTCAGGACCACACGTGGGAGACCAGCTCCCCTGGCGGTGGCTCAGCCCGTGCCCCTTGCCCGAGGAGTGGTCGCGCGTATTGGAAACATTACGGAAGCACTGTTTTTGCCGTGTCCTCCAGGTCGGATCCGCACACGACGGCAGAGCTCTGGGAGCGCCACCAATGTCACCTCCACGCCTTCCGACAGTCGGGGCCGCAGCCGCGCCAAAGTGGTCTCACAGTCCCAGCGTAAGAAGTATATTTTATGCTCTCTGCTCTCTTAGTTTTATCCAACAGCCATTCTGCAGCTGAAAATTTATAGTATTTTCATCGACTTAATGGGAAAACACATTTCTGAGGTTCTAAGACACTGTGAATAATCTTGATGTTTGTTGGATGCTTACAAGACGGGGTATTCCAGTGTACCTGTGTCCCCTTTCCAGGTGATTTACACTTTGTATCCTTAGGCAGGAAACATTGAAATGCAGTTTCCCTCCCCTCAAGCCTCCCAAAGTGAATCGTACTTGGGCTGGGACCCATTTTGCCGTTGATGAGGGATCCTGATGTCATTCAAGAGCAGCTCCGGGGGGGAGATGACTTCATGCTGAGGTCTCTTCCCAGCGGCAATAAGTAAATCCATTCGAAGCTGCCCCCCCCCACATCACCCGCTGCGCTAACATGCCACTCTGCTCCTTTCCTCCTGCCAGTGTGGGCTCTCGCTTCGCTCGGCTGCCCTCGCTTGCTTCCATTGCTGCTTCTCTGTATGTGTTGAGTCACCTGATTTGTTAACATCAGCCATGAAAGCAGCCGTGGGCGGGATGAGTGTGTTCTGATCTCTCTTAGGATTCAGGCTTGGTGTCTCACTTCCCAGCTTCCCGGTCTATGCACTAGGAGTGGGGCGGGGGGTCAGGGCCCTCCTGGGCAGGCGACCACGGTGGAGGTGCTCGTCAGCTGACGGAGTCGGCCTCCTTCGTGGCCCCAGGAGCTGTCTGGCTTGTGTAGAGAGCGGCTAGTCTGAGGCCAAACCTTAGTGAGCTTCTCTCGTAGGTGTTTAGAATGCCTTCCTCAGCTCCTCCTGAATTTAGATGCTTTCCCCATGTCCCTTTGATAACTAGAGTCCTCATGTTAAAAGAAGCTTATGTCCTTTCTGAAAAGAAAGTGCAAGGTCAGACATGCTGCTGTGAGACGACAGCACCCAGGCTTGTTTGTCTGACGCAGAAGCCCATGCTTTTAGTGTATTACACCATACCACACAGCATAGGTTGTGCAGGTGTAGTCCAGAAGCCCCTGCCTGGGGAGTAGTGTCCAGGCCCTGGTTATTCTGGTGAACCCTAGTGATACCTGGAGTCACAGATAGATATAATACTCTGGTCATGACCTCATAAATATGAGTCGGGTCTTATCGCAAAAAAAATTTTTCTTGGCCAAAAATGTTCGAGACTCAGAATATAAGTCAATACGTTGAAATTGAGTTGAATAAAAAAATTGTATAGGGTTGTATAGGCTGTATAGGGTTGTTTCCTTTCTTGGAGAGTGAGGGCTGAACAGTATTTTCCATTTCTTTATGTCTGCTGTTTATTGGCATTGGCCTCTGCAAGGGCCCCTGCCCCTAGCTGGGTCCTCTGCTTAAGAGGTGGTGGAAATAAAGTTCTTCTGTAGCGGGGGATGATAGAGCTTTAATTTTTCAGTCATAAAAATACTGCACTTTGCCTTGGGGATCCACTTGAAAAGCTCATCAGTTTTATTTTACTCACCAAATTCCACTCAAGGGAAAGAGACAACACCAGCAAACGATCAAGCCTGGACCTTAAACTTATATATATAAATCAAATATTCTTTTTTTTTTTTTTACATCTTTATTGGAGTATAATTGCTTTACAATGGTGTGTTAGTTTCTGCTCTATAACAAGGTGAATCAGTTATACATATGTTCCCATATCTCTTCACTCTTGCATCTCCCTCCCTCCCACCCTCCAAATATTCTTTTAAAAATTATTTTAATAGGTAGATAGGAGCACATCTAGATATTTTACAAATGTAGCTAAACTAGCATTCATAGTTCTGGTTTAAGAGTAAGTAGATTTCGTTAATATTAAATTTAGGACAGTTAACAGTTGGCATCTTTTGAATAGTTGAGGACTTAAATATGTGAGGATTAATGTTTAAATATTGGAGAATTTGGCATAAGACATTCAGATGAAACTACCTAGTAGTGGTTTCTTCCACTTGGTTGATGTCTCTGGAGCACCTCCTGTGTGGTGAGCACCATGTGCAGGGGTAGAGATACACAGATGGTAAGATGCAGTCACTTCTGCCAGGCTGCTCAGAGCCAGAGGGCAGGTGCCCCCAAAGGGCCCGGCATCTTCTCTGCATCTCATCCGCCTGGCACTGTGCCTGGCGCATGGTAGGTTCATAAGTGTTTCATGAGCAGATCTGAAATAAATGCTAATACAGTATGATGTGTATAAAGTGAAAATAAGTACGAAAATAGGCTAGGAGGAACAAGACCTAGAAAAACAGCCCTTTTGCTAATGTGTTTGTGAACAAGGACATTTGTGCTGTGTTGCATGCTGACCTTCTGTATTGTGTTATTGTCTTTTAATCCACTTTTTGCCTGTCCTTTGGTCTGCTCTCATAATCAAGGATCCAGATCTGCTAATCCTGCTGGTGGTAAGCCATTTCTCTTCTTGCTTTTTTTTTGTTTTTTGCATTCTCCCTCACCCCATGTTCCTTGCACAATATTAATTTCTCTCTTTATTATGAGCTTAGTTAATCTTGCTGCATTTTTTCTGTATGTTCAAATTCCAGAGTTTGAAATGGATTTCTTTTCTCCTTTTATACAGCTTAATCGTTTATTTGTGTGCTCAGATTTTATGGGCAAAATTAATAGATCCTGAGACATGTTCTTCATGGGAACGTGTACTGATAATTTTATAATGAATTTCACTTAAACTGTAGTTAAATCATTATAAAGTACGAATTTTCGTAAGTAGTCATCTGAGTGATTTATTTGAATGATGGAGGGGTGTGTGTGTGTGTGTGTGTGTGTGTGTGTGTGTTTAATTTCCAGGTAAGTGTTATTTTGAAGGTTTCTCCCTCTGGATCATTCTATTCTGCTACATGATAACAAATACTTGATATTTGCGAATTTTATTGCCTTCTCTGCTTAAGGAGATGATCTAAGTTAATGACTGCCATTTGGGTGTATTGGTACGATCCTTAAAATTCTGCTGCTTTCTTTAAGAAAGAATTTTGTTTTACAAGAAATGGTTATATAGGTATGTAGTCACTTAGCCATTTATAAAAATAACTAACCATATTATGATTTTAATTTCTAATTTTATTGCATTCACATCAGGGAATGTTTTCTATATAATTTCTACCTTTGTAAAAGGTTATTGAGATTTCCTTTGAGGCTTAGTACATAGTCAGTTTTTGTACTATTCCTGTGTGGAAATGTGAAAGGAATGTGTATTCTGTTTGTTGGACTATACATCGTGTGTATATGCGGGAGGTGTGTTTATACATATCTGTATAGTTTTGACTGCATGTCTGCCAGTTTCTGAGTAGTGTATTAATCTTTCATTAGTATTAGTCTTTCTGAGAGATATATTAATAATTACGGCCTTTTCAATCTCTCTGGATTTTTATCGTTTTTGTGTTTTCTATCTCAAAGCTATGTTACGTGGAGCATAAAGTTTCATGATTATTATATCTTTAAGGATAATTATTTAATCAATATGAAACATCCTTTTTTCTCTTTTAATGCTGTTTTTTATTCTGTTTTGTTGTTTTGTTATATGTATGTTGTTTGTCTCTTATAAACAACATACAGTTGAATTTCATTTCAGTTTTTTTAAACCAATCCAGGAATCTGTCTTTTAATAGTTGAATTTAATCCAGCCACATTTATTATGATTACCGATATGTTTGAGCTTATTCTTACCATTTTATCTTGTGATTTCTGTTTACCATATTTCTGCCTCCTTTTCCATTTGTTAGATTAATGGAGTCTTCCTTCAGCGTTTAAGAAATTTCTGTTACATTTCTACTCTTTCAGCCATTTTTTAACATACCGACTCCTACAGAAAACAAACCAGTTAATAAATAAACGCCTTTGTGATTATTTGTAGAAATTTGCTGTGCAACTGAGAGGCTTTTTGTACTCAACCTGAGCCTGCTCTTTTGAATCAGAAATTTTGCAGTCATTTCTGTAGAACTCCATCTTTAATTCTCCTGTGTATAAATACTCTTTTATGAAAATTTGATGTTCCTTTATGCTCCTTAGTTTTTGAAAAATTAGTGATGTTACCAGCTAGGAAGCTATTTTTATATAAAATTCTCTTGATATTTGATCCAAACTCATGTGTAAACTGACTTCTGAAATTACTGTAATTTATTTCTTGATTTACATCTATTATTCAATTTTGTTTCGCTTCATTTTTAGCTGGCAGCCGATCAAGTTCCCCAGGGAAATTGTTGGGAAGTGGTTATAGTGGCCTTGCTGGGGGTTCCTCGAGAGGCCCACCTGCGACACCCTCTTCAGAAAAACGAAGCAAGATTCCCAGGAGTCAGGGATGTAGCCGAGAAACAAGTCCAAACCGCATAGGATTAGGTGAGAATTCTCAAAGATCTTGAAACATCATTCCCAACCTGGTCATAATTTTGATTATAATCTAATGACTTTGTCTCCTGTGGGAAATAGCTGTTTTTGAACCGAGGATGTCACTTTGCCAGTGTTAAAAAGACATTTCAGTTTGTGCTTTCTACAGATGATAGCAGGTTCAGTTTTCAGTTAGGACTAACAAATATGTGGGGTTTACCTTCACACTGATGGGAAAGAATTACACCATTGTGGGCTTCTGTGGGTTAGAGTCATTTTGCAAAACATTAACCTGGGGGAATGGGCAGGCTTCTTTCCTGCACAATTTCCTGCACAGGAGCACTGTTGCTTTTTCCATTTGTCTTTCACTGATTAGCAATAAATAGCCATTAACCTATATAAATATTCAGAAGCAATTTGTAGGGTCCACATTTATTTTGATTTTGCTCTTCTCTAACCCAATTGGTGAAAATTATCATCACAGAATATCTGTAGTTGTTCCTTTTGACATAATGTTGTTCAAACATAAAAACCAAGAAGAGGAAAACTAGGTATATATAGTGTTTATTTTTGTGTTGTAGTGTTTAGTTTCTTTGTAGTAGGATTTTATATGAATGACTCTCAGCAGCTTAACAGTCTTTCACTCTATTAAAATCTAATTTGTGTGCTCCCTTTTTAGTAAAACGGTTAGAAGTCTTGTGATCTATTGTGAAAAATCTGTGTTCATACTCTTATAGTCTCACCTGCTTTCTAAGGGTAAAAGCCTACTAATGTGAAATCAGAATACTGTATTCTTTTGTCCTGTTGCCTTACCTTTGTCATTTATTCATTTATCTCCTCAATAACTTTTATTGAATACTGGAACGTTTACTGTGATGTGCTAGGCACATGTTGTTAGATCTTATGATTAGAAGATAAATGCAGTAGATTTAGCTTCTGACTTCAAAGAGCTTGTGGTCTTAGAGGTGAAAATGTAAGGCAGTATGACAGATACCCTGGCAGGCGCTCTGGGACCGTAGAACAGGAATGTCTGCCCCAGTCCTCCTAGGTTTCCTGCCAGGGGAGCCTTCCCAGAATCGACCCTGTTTTGATGAGGTGTATAGGGTGGCACCAGGCAGGGTGGGGAGATGAGGCAGAGAGGAACCTGTGCAGAAGCGGTCAGACGAGAGGGAGCGTTGTGCGCCCTGGGACCACTAGTGGTTTATCTGACGATAGCCGAGGATGTTTGTCAGAGTGGGTGGGAGATGGGGGCAGAGGGACTGGTAGGGTCCAGCTCACGAATGTCCTTGAAGGCTCCCTGTACTTCGAGAAGGCGGTGGGGGGCAGGTATTTAAGAAGTAGAATCGAAAGGATTTGGTTTGACCAACATTTCCGAAGCAAGTGAGAAATGTAATCAAGCCGTGGTTTTGTTAAAATGCTGCGTGATGCTGACCTTCTGTGGGCTTTATGAACATGGTCCCTGAGCTGACCAGTTATTTGCATCCAGTAATAGCAAGTAATGTGGATACAACCAGAGAAAATATCATGACTGCAATATCTACTGACAAATTTCAGATTTGTTGTTGTCACATACGTGTATTTGGATCTGGTTTTGTTTGGAAAAAACATTTGATTTCAAACCTAGGCTTGAGGTTTCAGCTGTCCTTTTCCCACAATTAGTTAAGTTTATAGGATGTTTCTTGGTGATCCTGACTTGTTTCATACTGCTAAAAATTCTTTTCTTTTGTTTTTGTTTTTGTTTTGCGGTACGCGGGCCTCTCACCACTGTGGCCTCTCCCGCTGTGGAGCACAGGCTCCAGACGCGCAGGCTCAGCGGCCATGGCTCACGGGCCCAGCCGCTCCGCGGCATGTGGGATCCTGCCAGACCGGGGCACAAACCCGCGTCCCCTGCATCGGCAGGTGGACTCTCAACCACTGCGCCACCAGGGAAGCCCCAAAAATTCTTTCCTTTTTGGGGATTTTACTTTTTAAATTTATTAAAGATGCCATTTTTACCTTCTTCTTGAAATTGGGAAATAATCCAACCTCGATTATCTAACATGACTCTAGGACCTGGCAGTCTATGCTCTTAAGTATGAAGTTTGCACTGTGGGTAGCTGGAAAGACAGCGTTTAATAAGCCTTTGAAAGAAGTCCTATGGAACATCATCCATCAGTAAGAACTAAATAGGAGCCTGTCAACCTTCCAAAGCGTTCTTATTTGAAACATCATTTTGAAGAAAGTTGTTTCCTTGATGCTCGTTAAGGGGATTAGTTGTGGATGGAGCTTTGAGGTCATACATACAATTCTGATTAAAGAAGATACTTTATAGACGTTTTTGCACATTGTGAGAATATACATACACAGTTATAAAATATATATGAGTAAAATACATCTTTCCACTTTTTTCCTCTAGTACTGCTTATAGATTCCATTTTATGGGGTGTCAGATATGTTAGCATTTTTCTGTAATAGAGTGTATATTTCTTTGATCATTTAGTATATACTGGGTATATGTCTATGTGTCCAAACATTTGGTTCATTGTATAGCAACTTTAAATATAAATATTCAAAAAAAAGTAGGAGTATCTTTTAAGAATATTTTCTATAATCCCCAAACCGGTTAATAGTTTTCCTCATAGCTTGGAATTTGCCCTGAGAAAGAATTCTAGTTATCTGCAAATTGTATTTGGTTCAACTACGCCTTTTTTTGTTTGAAATAATATTTCTTAACTAAATTTTCCTGTTTCACCTGTGATAAAGATGATGCCAGAGCTCTTTTTCTTTAGCATTTAAGGTTTCTTAAGCAAAACGGGATGTAACTCCTGTTGGATAACTAAGAAACAAAACCCTCCCACGCCCTTCTTTCTGAAATGTATTCCTTCATAAACTGAGCAAATGGAGGAGTGTGTGTGTAAATTGTTTCCTTCTACGTGTGACTTAGGGTAAAGTCACACGAAGTGCTGACCTCTACAGCAGTCACGTTTTGGAAGTTGGCCTTTGGTTCCCTTGTTCTCCCAACTGTCTACTGAAAAGGCTATGAACACATTGGACTTTCTGCCCCTAACAGTCTGTGGATATGCATTTAAAGTGTTCTCAGATGCTTTTCTGGTTAAATGTGTTTTGAAAAAAATTGAAATTAATAATTCCTTTTAGCTCTTTGTTAGATTAGACTACTGTGTGCAAGACCAAGACATGAGAATGTCTAGGCTAGAGAGACGTTTCATGTCTTTAACTTCCGGGAGTTTTCATTGTTCTTCTTGTACTTCTGCTTTTGATAGGAATTCTGGTAGGATCCTTCCTTGAAAGACAAAAGTCAGGAGTTCCCTTAAAACGCTATAAAGGTAGAGTGTCACTCAAGGAATGAAAACCAGTCAGAGGGTTTTCCAGGCTTCCCAGCGTTCCGTGCAGGACTCCAGAACTCCCTGAGAAGCCTGCCTGCTTTTAGGAAGCTCATGCGGCAGATGTGTTTTATCGTCTCTCCCTCCTCTGCCACCCCTCCTCCAAAACCTGTTCCCACACAGAACGCTCACTCTCGGTGCTCAGTACACAGACAGGGTGATTCGGTATGTTGTGGTGTAGTTTTGACGCCTAATCAATTAGTCTTTGTAAAAATCGTTTATGTGTATACTTACTTTAAATCCTCCTTGTAGGTTAGTCTTTGGAAATGGTGTTGCAAGTAAGGGGGACCTTCTTCCTCTTGTGTTTTAAATTATCCAACATTTGAACTGTTGATTTCACCGCTAAGTGTACTTGAATGAAGTTTGGGGCCAAACCATGCCCAGAATTGTAAACAGAATTCTTTTTCTCCGTGTTCTTACCGGCCATATGGTAAAGAAGGCGGTCAGGACAGATGGGTGAATGGACGTTCTCTGGGCCAAATACGAGGACGGTAGACCTCGTTAAGAATTATGATTGTTGTTATTTCACATGGCATCTACCTATTTCTTCTCACGTTCTTCATTGCCCTCACAAAGCAAGCTCAGCCTGGGGAGAGAGCAGAGCTTCCCCATTGTTGTAACATATCTGCTCACTTAAAGCAGGGAGTGAGAACTATGTGAAAATTCAGACGTAATCGGGCAAGAGCTGTAAGAAAATGGTCAGCTAAGCATGCCCACGTGTGAAGACCTATCAGGACTGGCGTTACTGCTTTTTGATGATTGTTTTGGAGTGGCCGGTGGAATAAGACAAGGTTTTCACGTATGCCTTTCAGCAGGGACCGCAGACGTACCTACGTACGTACCTTATCTCACGGTACCCTTTTCATTTAAATAGTGGGGACTCTCTCTCTCTCTCTCTCTCACCTTCCTAACTGGAGGCTGAGATCTAGAGCGGCTGAGTGGCTGGACCAGTGAGCTAGCATGGAGTTGGAGAGGGCATTTCTACATTAGATGTGGTAGTGGCCCCCCGCTAAGGACTCTTTTGTAGGTTTTATGCAACTTTTCCTTTACTGACGGGGTCAGTAGATACTCCCTAGTTTTTTAAGTTTAATTTAACACCTGTTGCTTTGGCCTTCATGGTAGGAGCAGGAGGTGTTTAGAATATTATCAAGAATTGCTGATTAAATTGTCACTACTACTCTGAGTGAAAACTCAGTGCTTCCACGTCACTATAGCAAAATGAAGGAGAGTTTAGGAATTCCTAGAGAATTCCAGATGAAGCCCCATTTTGACTGATGGCTGAGATTGCGTTCCTGGGCTTGACCTTGCCTTGCTCGCCAGCACAGACCTGATAAACCTTTGCACATCACTTAGGTACCTTTAGGGTCTCATTCACCTCTGGCACTGAGCAGAGACCACAATAGGAAGTTGGTTTGGTTTTTCACTTCCATGTTCTTCTAACTCAGGGAGTTTTAGGATTCTGGTTTGTAAGACATTCTTGTGACGGTTTGGCCATATAATAAATCTACCTTTGCGCTGAAATTATAGGCTTTGCTCATTGCAATGTAGTAAACATGGAGGTTTTTACAGCAGTGAATCAAATTTATATTTTCCAAACCTTCTGAGAAAGGCATTTCTGTCTAATCCAGAATTAGTAGATCCTCTCAAGATGGAAATATTTGTTGTTCCCATCAGCTGTCATGTAGGTGGCTACGTGCTTTCAGTTTGCGAAGTTGTTTTTGAGTATTTTGCCAGTACTGCATTTCTGTTTTCTCAAAGCAAGCTGAAAAATAAGAAAATCATGGTCTTTCATGAGATTTATGGCCAAGTTATATTAGCCGTTAGGCTGCTCATGGGGTTCTGTCGTCTCAGTCTCCTGTGATGTGAGAAAGTTATCCAACTGGCTGTTCTCAGGCCAGTGGATGATCTTTAACCATGACTCTTGGGACTATCAGGCCACCTGGGATGGACTCAGGTGTGAGGCTGGGTGAGTGGAGGTGCTTGGGTAGGGGTGACCGACGGATCTTTTTGGATTCCATAGAAAACACCAGAATTAATGTCGAGATCAGTGAATGAGGGGTTAGCAGTCCCGATTCTTTATATCCTCACACTGATTTGCACACGCAGCCTCTCTAGCAGGGTCAGTCCTCATGACTTCTCTTTGTAAAGAAGGCCAGGCTGGGGGAGGTGAACAGTCTTCCTTTTAATTAGGTAAGTTCATGGAGTTCAGTGACCAGAGCCTTTATTCTGTTTTTAATCCGGATTAAAGTATCTTTCTAAGGACCCAGTGCATATGAAAATGACTATGGCCTTTTATTATCCTCTCAGGGAGGAGTGTGCTGAAACCATAGAAACTGATCATTTCCAGAAGACTTTGGAGCTTGTATATTCTGATCCAGTTTGCTCTTTGGAGAGCTTTCTTTTCCATTTCTTACCTTGAGGTGTTATTTCACCTTCCCACTGAAATGCCCAGCTTTGCGAGGCCGTGGGCAAGTCCAGCTTTGCCCACCCCCTCCTGTTGTTGGCCCGTCAGTCAGTGAGGCCCGAGCAGGGGCAGGCGCGGGCCGTGTCGCGATTACGTGAACGGAATGTGACTGACCATGTGTGAGTTTCTCTGTCTTCATTAAACTTGTTCCCCTTCTCTGAAACCCCTCATGCTGCACGCTAGCACGGAGCAGCCGTATCCCTCGACCCAGCATGAGTCAGGGGTGCAGCCGCGATGCCAGCCGTGAGAGCAGCCGCGATACGAGCCCCGCTCGGGGCTTCCCTCCGCTCGGTGAGTACCCGCCGGCCTGGCTCCTGGGGCTCCTCCCGCCCCGCCGGGCCCAGCCACCTGCCTCTGTCCCCCGCCGCTGTCCCGTGCGCCTCTCCGCTCCCGTCCTCTTCCCGAGCCTCCCTTCCTGTCCCCTCTGCATGCTCGGATTCTGGCAGTTCCCAGTTTTCACATATCAGGGGAAGAAAGCACCCATTCGCTCTGTACTGTTGTCGTTTAGGACCACTTGCTCCGGGCAAGCCCGTCTGCGAGGTCGTTGCCAGCGTGTGGCGCAGCTCAGCCAGAGACCATTGCTGCTTAAAAGCTGAGCGCGTCCAAAGTGTCTCCGTACTCACTGAATCTCTGCAACCTGTTTTGAATTTTACCAGGGATCAGCCCATGCGTGATTCACTTCAGAGAAGGAAAAAAAAAAAGTATCATCATGATAACATTTAGGAAACTAAGCGTGTGCTCGGTTTGGGGGTGAACACATCAATCGAAAAAGCGGCATGAATATTAGCTCTCCTTCTGTGAGACGAGTCACTTCAAAGCTTTCTTTAAAGCGGTCTGCAAATTGCTTTTGGATAAACGGCCTAAGTGTACAGCACAATGCAAAAACCTTTATGTTCACTGTTAATTATTAAGATACTTTTCATTCTTCCTGGGCCCAACAGGCTGTTTAATGTTTGTGATCCAGTGCCACCCCAGGACAAAAAATTTACAACATTTGGTGGCCATGGTACATGGTAATATTGTACCTCTGATCACCAGTTCGGTGTCAGTTGGGGCTGCTTGTCTGACAGACGCCCGCCGTTTCAGTTTTCCTTACAGCTAGAATTTGTACTTTAACAATTTCTAGTATTCAAGAAAAACAAGACCGAAAGAGAAACATTTATGCTTTATAGAGTATTGAATTTACATTTTCTATTTCGTTTTAATTGTCTTGCCTTTCTCTAAAATGGACATATACCTTTTTACCTAGTGCAAATTATTAATCCTGTAAGACGTCTATCAACACATACTTTCACACACACAAAAAAAAAAAAGAAAAGAAAAATGTTTTGTATTCTTCAGTAATTGTGTTTCAGTTCTTGGGCGTATTAAGTGCTGTACAGCTGTGTATTTTTTCCTCATGATAAGCATGACAGGTAGAAATCACTTTATACCGGTAGGGCCTAGGCCTGAAGTTATTCTCTGGAACTGTGGACTGCAGCAGTCTGTTATTTTGACTCTAATTATGAAACGGGTCTTTCAAATATAAAAATGTCACTTTGGAAGATGGATGTTACAGCAAAAGCATAAGGTTTTAATATTTGCCACTATCTCCTTCTAAGGCATACACTCCTTCCCAGTATCTTTTTTCCCCCAATTAGTATCAGTACTCAGAATCTAGACCTATTTCTTCATGACCACTGTCCCTCATGGAGTTCTCAGAAAGAGCAGGTGGACAGATGCAGGGCCCTCTAGACGATCACCTGACTTGGTGAGGAGATACCTGTGTGAGGTGTCCTACCTGATGGGCATGAGGGCCTGAGTGGGGCAGCTCACCTGGTCCCTGCCAGCTCTTCCACAGCAGTCCACAGCATTAGATCAGAATCCTCAAAAATCCAGGGCAGCAAGGATGATCTTCTTTTCTGAGTGAACTGGTGGTTTTTCCTTTGAAGTTAAGGCTGTGTATCTATGCATCCTTGTTCACGATTTGACCTTCGAAATAGCCTGTTCTATAAGTGAAACAGTTCAGTCTGGTTCTCGGTTATTTTGTCTCTTAGAGTTCAGTGTTTTTATTTCACGTGTACACTGCTGTTTTTGTTCCTGTCCATGGAAGCAGCCTTTGTGACCCAGCGTGTGGTCTGTGGACCAGGCAAGGTGTGCTGGATTCTTGAAGTCCTGCTTGGACCCTGAGGAGCTGAGGGATCCAGTCTGATTTCCACTGAAGTGTTTTGGTGACAGCCCGGGTTGTGGACGTGTGTCATTGCTGCTACCACAGCTGGAGCTGTGGCTGCAGACATCTCCCCTTCTCACAAGCTCTGGCACCAGCGCGGTCTTCTGTGTGGTCAGGGCAGGAGTTCACATCATTTCAGCTCAGTTTTTAGACCATGACTTTTTTTTCTTTCTTGTTGGGTTAAATCTGTTCATAAAAGTCCCGTCCAGCAAGAACAGCACCAGTGCCCACATGTCCCTGGCACCGTGCTGAGTGATCAGTGGGCATATAACCCTTGTGGGTCCTGTTCAGCCTCTGGGACTGGTATCGTCATCCCTCTTGTCTGGATGACAAAACCAAGACCTGGGGAGTGGAGGCCACTTCCCCAAGGTCACACGGGTCTGAGTTCAAAGCGTGGCTGTTCCCCTGCCTCACCTGAGGTGTCTTTCATTGGTTCCTCCGAAATGTACTAACTGCTTTCTGAGGCCTCTCCAGGCTCAGGTACAGAGAAAGTGCTTGGCCACGTTTCTGAGTCGGGATTTCCAGGTGTGGCGATGGCACCTGGGAATTCATGGATAAGTCCCAAAGGTTGCTGTGCCCCCTGGGGAGCCTCCTACGCCCTTCGGAGAGTGTGATGTTTCCTTCTTATTCTCATTCACTTTAATGTTCATTTCCTACCCCCGTTATAAGTCAGTGAGATTTTGTATTAGTGCCCCTTTGAATCAACTTATGTAGCCAACCTTCACTTTTTAAAAGAAGAGGACAGAAGTAATTGTTTCAGTGACTACATATTGGGTTTGAGCTTGCATTTTTCTTAAAAAGTTATTTTGGACCATTTTAGTGGTATGAATACATAGTGACAGTGACAGCTTTTAGGTGAGATTAAGGCTCTAGGACTCTGCTGTCAATGAGGCTTTGATGTAAGCGGGTCCACCTTGGATTCCATTGTGGGACGTTCACTTGAGAACGTGACAGAGAACTTGTTACGTGACAGATTTGCTGTAGAATATTCTGTTGCAATAGAACCAAAGTACGACTTTATAAGGAACCTTCAGATCAGGTGTTGCTTAAACATGGTTTCCAGTTTAAACTGTCAGGATACAATACCATTGTGCTTGTACAAGAAATGAATAGTTTGCTTCAGTCTTACAAAGTGTTTTGCCAGTTTCCTTATTTAAGGAAAGTGATTGTTTTGTAATACCTGTTTTAGAGCTTGCCGACTTATTTTTGTGTATCTCGAGGAATTAGGGATTTTCTTTTTCTTTTGCATGCTGGTAAAAATTTGTCCTTACTGACCAGGTAACCTTTGCTGTTCAGTACCCCTTATCCCGCAGATATGCACATTTCACAAGGTGACACGAGCTTAAGTAAATAAGATTGTATTGAAGAGTTTGGGGTTTTGCCATTTCATGACTAAGCATGTAAATGCGGGAGGATTCTGGACCCTGGCACTGCTTAGTGTCACTCTGTGAAACCTATGAACTCTCTGTGCTACAGTCACCGTGCTCTTTCCAAGTAATGATAGAAGCATGGTTTTTTTTTTTTCTTTTTTCTTTTTTTGAGGTAAAGAAAAAGCCACATATTATGTGGCACTCGGGTCAATAAATTCAGGTTTGGACCCAAGCCTGTATTTCGTAATTGTTTCTAAAAGTGATTCTCTCCACACGAGGATGGAGTTTGGTGTATGTTTTCTCAGACTGATGAATTGATGCGATATAATATTACGAGTACTTGCTAGCAAAATAACATTTATTAACCAGCACTGCTGCTGTTAACCACCACGGTTTATTCTGTGCCTGGTAGCGTTTCAGGTGTTTGATGTATAGTCTCTCCTAATTCTCTTAACTCCCAAGAGGAGGGTACCCTTGTTGGCCCCATTTCACAGATGAGGAACTGAGACACAGAGGGGTTTAGTACTTTGCCCGAGGCCCACACAGCTAGTTGTGATCTGACCAGGACTTGCCCCCCATATGTCACAGAGCTGGTGCTCATAACCAGAGGCCTGCAAATGCCTCTCCAAGGAAGGCTGTTAAACTTATTACAGCCAACTTTCCAACAGTTAAAACAGCGAGTTCATTAATCATTGGGATATTTCTGCAACAGAACAGCACACATGTTGACTAGGGAAAATGGAATACAGTTGTTGAGCCCCTTTCTTCTTTTTTAAATTGATTTATATTTTACCTGTGAAGCATGAAGTATTTTATTTCTTTTTTATTGAAGTATAGTTGATGTACAACATTGTGTTAATTTCTGCTGTACAGCAAAGTGATTCAGTTATACATACGAACGTTCTTTTTCATGTTCTTTTCCATGATGGTTTGTCACAGTATATTGAATGGAGTTCCCTGCGCTCCACAGTGGGACCTTGTTGTGTATCCATCCTGTATATGAAAGCCCCCTTTTTGTGACTTCATTCTGTGTCTGTTGAGAGAACGTTGTGTGAACTTCTTCGCTTCTGTTTCTGGTGCATGGTCGCGTGTGCATCGCATCCTGACGGGAGGCGTGACCCATCCTGCTGCTCCGCCCCCTCGGCGCGCCCCTGGCGTCCTTCCCGTGCCCAGTCTGTGGTGGCGACGGTGGCTCCCGGGGGCAGCGTGCACCCGGGGGCAGCGTGCACCCGGGGGCAGCGTGCACCCGGGGGCCGCTGGGTGCACAGGCAGCTCTCCTCCTGCGCCAGCGCCCCGCATGCAGCCCGGGGGTTGGCCCTCGCTGTCCATTCGTACCCAACATCATCTCTTTCCGTGAGGAAACACGGCCACGTTGGGAGCAGCCCCGCGTTCCCTCCGGTCTGTGGCCGCTGCTGTCTCAGGTTCTCGTGTGTTAACCCTGTGGGTGTTGCCGTTCCTTTTACCTGCAGCCTCTCGACGTCATTCCAGGTCCACTAGTGCTCTTGCCACGGCTGACTCTGTTGGGCAGTCAGGTGAACACGTGCTCATGCATGCCATGCCTGTCCACGCTCATTGTCACACGCTCATTGTCACATCTGGTTCCCATCAGTGTCCGCTAGCACTTGGCATGTATGCACCTCATATTTTCTTTCCCCCCACGATGTGCTTCTATTTTTTATTTTAAGTTGTTGAATGTTTATGGTCCTGTTAATAGGCCGTAGATGCTTTGTAGCCAGTTTGACATCATTTTTCCAGTGTTCGTATTTATGTTAAAACAAAACAAAACAAAAGGATAGGGAAGCACTTCTGCCCCTCCTTTCACTCCCTCCCCCAGGAAAACAGCAGCCCCAGATAGGTGTCCTGAAGGGTCCCTCGGAGGAAGTGGGGTATGGACCTCATCCAGCAGAGGCTTTCGCCTCTCAGTCTTAACTCCCAATAAAGTGTCTGTTAATGCTAGTTACTACCATCCGGTTCTAATTACTTGGAGGTACTATTTAGTGACCAGATGTTTCAGATTATAGCAAACCTCATTTCTTATGTATTGAAGGAAATGGATTGTCCTAAAGCATTTATGGAAAAACAAATCACGATTAGGATAATCAAGTCAGGCCAAAGGTAGCCTTTGCAGCCTGCAGAGCCGAGACACTCCATCTCAGCCTCATTGTAACAGTACCCCAAATGCCCTGGTTAGCCTCTGGGGCAGAAAGTGAGCATACAATAATGCATCAATTTGCCGGATTTAACTGGCATCATTTTGATACGCTAATAATCCCTAATGACTGTAGTTTTATCAACTGAGTACAAGGCATAATCTATTAAATCAGACTGTTGATGGTGACAACTGTGACCAATTTACTGAGTTAGTGTCTCTGTTTTTCCTCTAAATGAAGCCACCTATGCATTTTATTATGTATTCTCTGATTAGGATATTCCCCTGAAGATTGTGGGCCAGACTGAGGGCACAGTCATATATATCCATCTCGTGGAAACTGGACAGTACCAGAGAGAACGTAGAGCAGATTTTGGTCTGGCGGAAACAAAAGGCTTATAAATTTTCTTAGGTCCAGACAAACATTTCCCCTTAAGATTTGAAATTCAGTTATCTACGATGTATATCAAATGATCTGCAGTCACTGTGTATGGCAAAGCTGTATGCATCTGGGAAGCACAGAATAATTGCTTTGTTCTTACAGTTTTAATTTTGTGTCTGAAAAATCAGTATTATCCCTGGAGCAAGAATTGCTGGCATGAGACCTACTTTTTTTTTTTTTTTTTTTTTAAGATTCTGTTTTATTTACGTTTATGCTGGGTAATTTTTAAATGGCTTATAACTGAATTACTTTCATTCTGTTACTCATAAATCCCTTACTATCTACCCTTTTTTAATGGAAAAAAAAGAGACTTGAACAAAGATCATTTATAAAACTATGTGTATAATAAATCTCAAATTTATAATGTTATTTCAGGTGATGATTTATATTCTAGAGAGAGAGAGAATTGTGGTCTCTTTTTAGTTTATTTGGCACATTAAATCACCTTTTAAACATACACGTAATGGTGAAATTCAGTACGAGCAACAAGTGCATTAAAAAAGGGGATAGTATAACATACAATTTTTGTTTCCCTCTAAAAATTCATAACTATATAGCTTTTGATAGCAGTGTTTAAATCTTTTCCCCCTTTCTGTGGCAGTGGAATGTATAACGTTTCGAAGCTGACAATTTAAAAAAGTTAAATAACACTTCACTTTTAGAGCTCACCAGTTTGTAGATGATGTCTTGTTACCTACCCAAAATTTTAAATATATCATTTTATAGGAAAGATCAATTATGTAAAACCGACATTAGCTTTCTTTTATTTCTTTTTTTTTTTCTAAATGCTTCATTACTAGAATATGGCACATGCAGAGACTTTCCTTGTCCAAACAGTGTCTTATTTGTTAACAAAGAGAAAGCATTTTTAATCTTAACATTTTTCTTCCAAAGGTTTATTATACATTATAAGAACCTTTTACCGGACTGCTTTGTCTTGAGCTGCCACAGCTGTGAGCAGCAAGGCCTCACAAGGGCAGTGAGTCCCAAGCAATCTTAGCACTTCTTAAGGAAGGCTGGTCAGCTTACGTAATGGGACTTTTAAAAGTTAGTCTCTTTGGACTCAGCGCTTTCACTGCCATGGGCCAGGGTTCAATCCCTGGTTGGGGAACTAAGATCCCGCAAGCTGTGCGGCCAAAAAAAATTTAAAAATTTAGTCTTTATTGTCCATGCTTGTTAACAGTCTTAGAATAGTCGTTTGAACTGCTAAAGTTGGAAATTGTTTTGCATTCTGTCCATTCGGTTGACACGTATAAAGATTATCATTTAAAAATCCTTTGAGGGACTCAGGAGAAATTTATATTATCTGAATGATTAATGTTTTGCAGCAAAGATACTAGCTTTTTGTGGTGAAGATTAAAGAATTTTAATAAACTGATTTTTAAATAGCCTTTGGTGACACAGGCATCATGATGAACAAATACGTAACATTAATTGAGCTTAATAACAGTTAAACAGTAGAGACACTAATGAAAATTTGCACAGAGATCAATTTAATACATTTGTTTCAAATTTTAACTTTTTATGACACGTTGCGTTAGAACTTAGAACTCATTGATCAAACCATGAAGCTTTCTAATCAGTTTGACCAAATGTCAGGGCCGCTAGCCTTTAGAGAGAATGCTGTATACATGAAAAGACTACCCTCATGGCCCAGCCACCTTCTATAATAAGGTCCCCGCATGTCTCAACACTTTTCAAAAATAGACTGTCATTAAAGAACCATTTCAGTTGTCAGGATGCTTTTTGGCACGATCGTATTAAATGTGAACACGGTGAACCTCTGCCACTGATAATAAGCAGGTCAGGTGTAGTTGAAACTACAAGTCAGGTGCAGTGAAAATTGACTAGAGATGCTTCCGTCCTCTGTCCAGTAAGTGGGACGAGGCAGGAGCCGTCGCAAAGAAGTGAAAACACGTGAATTAAAGTGACACATCTTTTGCTTTTGTTTTTTAACTAGACCGGTTTGGGCTCGGCCAGGCAGGAAGAATACCTGGCTCTGTGAATGCCATGCGGGTTCTGAGCACCAGTGCGGATCTGGAAGCTGCTGTTGCTGATGCTTTGGTAAGAGGCACGATGTGGGTGGAGTCTCTTTGAATTACTCACCTGCGTTTTTCTGTCTTAACAGGAAGTAGTCTCCAAACCAGGTCACTAAATCATCTTTGACACTCTTTAAACTGTGTAAATTTATATTATTATGCTTTTCTTCTTAAACTGTGAACTCTGTACGTAAGTGAAAACTGGCCTTACAAGACACAGTAGCATCAAGTATGTCTTCTGTGCTCCGCAGTATCAGTGAAGTTGTGATGACATCAGGCTTCTCTGATGTCATTGGGCTTCTTCTTTTCCTTTTTTATCTTTTTTTTTTTTTTTCAGCATTTCCTTTATTCCCTTCTATTGCTTCTGTTGCTTTACAGGCTTTGATGGCATAGCCTAAGCATATCATTGTATAACAGTAGGTCATAGCGTTTGTGGTTTGAAAATCTTGCGTTTATTCCATTTCCCTCACTAGTTGTTCCATATGATTTTATGTTTGTTTGTTTAAATGAGTCCTTAAGTCATTATTTACGGAAACTTTCCCAGATTTTGAGGTCAACTCTGAGGATATGAAGCACTAGTGAAGTATGTTTTTGCACTGTTACAATGTAATATCTAAAAAAGCAACGTAAAGTGATTAGAAGTCCTTAAACTAATGGTTATAGCAAAGAATTCCTAAGTAGAATCAGCTTGTGGTCAAATGGCCTTTTAAAGATGCATTGCAGCTGGTAGTAACACAGCCTCTTGTACTTTCTGGTTTATGTGCTCAGCATTTAAAATAGACATTCTTTAGAACTTCCCGATCTCTGGCCTTGCTTGTACTGTTTTAAGACTTGTTCTCTTCTAATGAACAAAGGTAATAACCCCGCTTTCAGACCCTGAGGTTTTAAATCAAGCCCTGTTTCATCTGATCAAAACTTTATAGCGTGTGGCCACAGTGATCAGAACCCTGAGGTTTTAAATCCAGCCGTGTTTCATCCGATCAAAACTTTCTAGTGTGTGGCTATAGGATCAGACCCTGAGGTTTTAAATCCAGCCGTTTCATCCAGTCAAAACTTTATAGCGTGTGGCCACAGTGATTCCAACTCTCATCCCTCCTGGCCCTCCCTCATTTATTCCTGCTCAGCCAGATTTCTCTGGCAAGCATCTGTGAGCAAGCAGTTTTCCGCTCTCCTCATGGTTTCATGGTGAGGGCTGCCCGGCCAGCTCTGTTCATCAGCCTTGTGTGCAGGAGGGCTTTTTCTGGCAGATAACTGGAGTTCAGGATAATTGCTTTAAGCAGGACTTTGACTAAAGAGTCACGAGGTGGCGCACAATTCTGTGAAGCGGTTCTTCCTTCCAAGTTGCAGCATTTGGAATCTGTTTCTTACTTATTTCGGGACTTGAAGAAGTGGGGGCCAGAGGGGTAAGAAGTGATGGATGCGCAAAGCCCTTCCTCGGTGAGACAGCACTTCGGTGGGGGGGGGGCGGGGGAGGGGTACAGTGCCCAGAGTGCCAGGGGGCAGAGCAGGACTGGAGAGTCTGGGCTTTGCCTTCACCTGACTTGGGCTTTTCTCTGAGCTCCAGCTCCCCTTACACCCCCGCTGCCCTCACTACCACGTTTTGTCCAAACTGCTTGGTCTCTCCAAGTGACCTGCTCCAGAAGAGATAGCGCCGGGATGGTACACAGTCCTTGCTCGCAGAAAAGAAGTCCCGGGGCAGCATCTGTCCTAGGAGCAGGCGACAGAGTTAATAGCGGCATTAGGGATATACCTCAGTGCTATGTGGAGAGTTTCAGCAAAGAATTCCAGCAGATACCGGAAGGTCTCATAAGAGGCGTAGGAGGGTTAGGAAATGCCATTGTGAAAGCGTTCTTTGTTATTCGCTTGACACGAATCGCTTGCTAACCTGTATTTTTGGTTTGCTAAGATATGTTCTGCTGTACACTTTTGTTGCAAGAACGATCCCCACATATGCTTCTGACATAATTCTCTATGCTTTTTCCCCATCCTTCAATATTTTCCTGCCTACAGCTGTTAGGAGACTCCAGGAGCAAGGTACCAGTGCTTTAACTTTTGTTTTATGTTTTTTTTTTTTTCTTTTTTTTCTGTTGAGTATATTTCCTTTAGGAGCTGGTAAAAGCAACAAAAAAAGTAGCATCGTATAGAAATTCTGTTCTGAATTGTGATTTTGTGGAAACTAGTGATGCTGTTGCTAGTGATGGAACTGGTCATCTCTCACATTTGCCTCAGTGTTTTCGAATATCAAGCTCTGCCCCTTTTCCTACTAGCGTTTCATTTTAGTTATTAACCTAGTTTGTGTCTCCTCTTATGTCGTTATTGATTCATGAATGGATACATTCAACATTTTTCTTATCTTAGGAATCTAGTTGATGGGTAAGTGAGATGACCATGTAATTATCATCCTACCAAGGATCCTTTTGAGAGTGAGAGAGGGTGCTGTTAATAATTATGCCGGGACAGTAGGTGGAAGGCAGAGCTGTCCCGGTGTACAAGTCACATTCCTAGAAAATTACATCAGTACAGTTTAAGCCAGTAGCTATTTGTTTTTCTCTTGGACAAACCGTATTTTATAAGTTTTATCTATTTTATGTAGCTGTTGCTAAATTATATAGGGATTTAACTTACAGTTTTATATTCAGAGGTAAGAGAAATGAACGACATGGGTATTCTAGTCTACAGAAGGCCTATTAGTGTGGTAAAACTTTAAGTCCTCAATAAAAATGGTTTAGATCATTTAGGAATCCTTTTATGTAGGACACTGCCACTGACATTGCAGTGTCAGACGTTCTTAAGGAAGCATGACTATTCAAACAAATTTACTCACAGACCATGCTCAGGATAGATTGCTTTTGATTGGGAAGGGGCTGGTGGGCGCTCATACTTAACAGTGCGTCAGGTGCCGAGCCGGGCTGTTGAACATATAATTCCACTTAATCCTGACAACAAGGCTGTGAGAAGGATAATCGTTGTCATCTCAAAGATGGGGAAACTGAAGCAGACAGATGAGGAGGCTTTCTCAAGTCACACAGCCAGTCTGTCTTACTGAGAAGGCCACACACCGCGCTAGAGATCGTGCTCTTTCCTCTCTGCTGTGGGCTGCTCTGCTTGTTACTCACCCTACGTCTGCTTTTCTGTTTTTACTCCCCTCATCTGTAAGCGCAGGGAAAGGGCGGTGCATGCGCCTGTGTGTGTCTACGTTTAGCTCTCTGTCGTTGGTTTTGTTTGGTGAGACTCACGTCACCTGTCCGTGTCTCCCCCGACCCGTCCTTGGATCTGGCAGAAGAAGCCCGTGAGGAGGAGGTATGAGCCGTACGGGATGTATTCCGACGATGACGCCAACAGCGACGCGTCCAGCGTGTGCTCCGAGCGCTCGTACAGCTCCCGGAACGGGGGCATCCCCCACTACCTGCGCCAGACCGAGGATGTGGCCGAGGTACTCAACCACTGCGCCAGCTCCAACTGGTCCGAGCGGAAGGAGGGGCTCCTGGGCCTGCAGAACCTGCTGAAGAGCCAGAGAACACTGAGGTGAGGGCAGGAGGCCAGGCTTGTGAGCTCAGGCTGAGTCCCGTGTTGCCCTCCCGGGGCCTTACCCGGGCTCCCGTCATCTCAGGAGTTCTTAACGGAATTCCAGCCGCTGGGGCAGGCACTAAAGGTGCTGGGAGGGCTAAGTCGTGGTCCTTGCCTTCCGGAGAATTTGAAATATCCGGCAAACACTTTGTAACTGATTAGGTTTAGAAAGCATTTGGTTCCCTATGGCTTACACTTGTCTATTAGGTGTTATTTGAGAAATCTCGGTACAGTTTGCAATTTAGGTCAAAAGTAAAACAGGTCTGCAGGTTGGGACGGTTTATTACACTTTAGAGTCATGGATAAAATGATACCTAAAGTGTTTTGATACACATAGGCGTAGGTATAGTTTATAAATATGCAGAGTAGAGAGATACTCAAATAGGGTACTCTAAAGTACTCTTCAGCTTTAGAACTGATTATTTTTGCTTTTTTTCTTTGTTTCTATATTTCATAAATTTTCTAAAATGAGCGTGTATTACATATACCAAAAATATGTGTTTAGACCATATTTCCTCAAATCTAAGGCACCACTGGCACACCATTATTTTATATCTGAGAAGAAATGCCGCTTATTAAACCATGACAGTACTAATAGGCCATTGCTTATAAGATGAATCTCAAAATTACGGAGATGTTTGAACTACACTATATTATATTCTTCAGGTAACTTTTTTTAAAGCTGTGTGGTGAGACTGGATAAATGTCTCTGGTCATGGATGGCTCCGCAAAGCCATGGGAGCATTGACTGACGAATCACTGGGCTTCAAGCGCGGCTGTCCAGTCAGTCTGGCCCCTGCCTTATTCCTTCCTGCCGCCTTCCCTCCCCACCCCCCGGCCCCCCCTTGTTCTGTTCTGTGCACGCGTCAGGAGAAGTTTTGCCACATGCGCTCTGAAGTGCAGGTCCTCTCTGGTGCGCTAGTGACCTGTCAAAAAACAGAAAAAAGGATTTGCTGTCATCATTCGTCAAGAATCTGCTCAATTCTCGTGGCCCCAGTTTCTTGCTTCTTAGTGTTCACCAAGTATCCATTGAATAATCTCTAGAAATCTGTTGATTAGCGTTGGTCTGATCTAGATTTCATTGTTAGCAATGTTAAAGGATCACCCAACCTGAGAGGGATGATTTGGGGAAGAAGGTGAGTCTTTCTAATGAAACCTTGAAGCAGAAATGGGATTCAGTAGTACAGTTCAGGGTAAGAAAAGTCACAGGGGCACCGACATGAAATGCGTGTTTGCTTTGTCTCAGGCACAGTTGCAGGTAGGGTGTGTTCTTTAATCCTTTTAGCAGCCGCTTGGTTCACTGAAATGGATACAAAGATATCAGAGTACTTTGGCTCTAGCAGAACTGAGATTAAAATCCAGGTCTGTCTGACCCCGAAGCACATGCTTTTCCTAGTTGATCCCATTGCCTTTCATTTGTGGTGGTGGAAACACACCGGCAACGAGGTGAGCAGGATGTGGCTCATGGCTTTGCCACGCCCACATGTGTGAACTCAGGTGATCACGCTCTGAGATTCAGTTTCATTTTAGAATCAGAGCAAGACGATCGTGACTTTTTTATTCCTGTGCAGTTCCATCATAAATTAAAATTTAGATAATTGATTTGTGAAGAAAGGACTTTGTTATATAAAAATTATATAAAGCTTATGTAGTGGAATGAAATAAAAGGATTTCGAGAAGCTGTAACTAATTTCAGTATTGGCTTATTAAATATTAAATTTATTTATTTCTATTTTGTTTCCTCTAGTCGGGTGGAGTTGAAAAGATTGTGTGAGATTTTCACCCGAATGTTTGCTGACCCTCACAGCAAGGTAAGGTCTGGGGAACCTGCCCACTTGTGTACCTCTCTGCATGTCTGCGCGGGCCGCACGATACACGACTTCAGAGTGGGGTACCAGCCCCGCAGCACAGTGCAGACCTTACAGACTGAACCCCAATTTCAGCAATAGTTTGTTATGGCTTCTGAAAACGGAATTCTTAGAAACTTCCAATGTCCATACAACATCAAGTTAAATAAAGTGTGTTTCAAGTAAGGGTTACCGTGGAGAGAATGAGATGTAGTCTTTTACTTATTCAGCAAATATTTTCACATACTTAGCCAAATGGTGGGCTGGGTGCTAGGATGTAACAGTGTGTTAGAATATAATGCCTTCCTGAAAAAAGTTACAGTAGTGAAGAAAATAATCAAGTTATGTAATTTTTTTTGGGGGGGGTACCCATGTAGAATTTGTCTATATGGGACAAGATAGAAAATTGGAAGCATTTATAAAATGGATTTACTGAAGAACCACATTAAGTATTTCTCCAGACACCAATAGAATTGCCGCCTCTAAGTATTTGCTGAATGGTGGTCGCTTAGCTGGTGCCTACACCTCCTGGGGACCGGAGGAGGACTGCCTTTTGACAAGGACTCCCTGCTGAGGGGAGAGCACCCAGGAGTGAGGGACAGGCCCTTTCTAGGAGTGGAGCTGAGAGCGGGACCCTTGATAAAAGTTCACTTGGAGTCTAGATTGTAAATAAATACCATTTTTGGGGAGGAAGGCTTTGCAGGCTGTTGCTGTTCGATGGTTTTAGAGAAAGAAAAAACAGAGGAATGAAGATATCGGGAAAGTTAAAGTGTAAAGGACAGAAACTAAAGTAGAAATAGAGGGAACCAGAAATCAGCACCAGCAAATCTTAAATGCTTGATGTGCAAGACTTAACTGTCTTACACTATCATTTTCCTAGTAAAAATGGTCTCTTCTAAATAAATCCTCCTGGGAGAAAGAAACCTGTGGTGGCCAGAAAGTCTAGCCAGTTACTGTGATCCCCCTTCTTTTCCTACACTTTCATCCTCACAGGAATTGTCTGTGAAGTGTCAATCATCCATCCATCTGTGCAGTCATTCAGCATTTACTGAGCACCCACTCTGGGCTAGGGATACAGAAAACAACACAGGACCCCTCCCTGCCTTTTGAAGTGCTCACGGGAGCATAGGAGAATGAATGCGGGGTGCTCCTTTTTGGGGCGGGGGCAACAGTTCTCCTCAATATTGGTCTTAAAGCATGTCTTAAAATTCCTGTTATGACCCTCACAGCAAGGTTGACATGATTCAGAGTATTAATAAAATCCAAGAAACGTTGAGTTTAAGGGCCAGGTAAGATATCCAAAGATATAATTATCAAGATTTTCTCTAAGATAGTATTAAAAGCAGTAAGATTTAAAGCATAAGCATAAGATTCATAAGATGTACAGCATAAGGGATATTAGATGGATTTGGACATTGATGAAATTTCTATTACCTGTCACCTCTAGATTGCTGATTCAGAACCAGAATGTGAGGATAAAGAAGGAAATTTGTTTCCATCAGAAGGCTCTTGTACAGTGAGTTTGCAGGTCTCAGTTTAGTAAATATTTGCTAGCTGCCTTTGTGCTAAGCCAGGAAGCCCACAGCTGGGGCTCACTGACTTCTTTCTGAGCTGTCTCACGGGAGACCCCTGGTGGTTAATAGTTGCTGAGCCAGAACCGAGTAGGTCTGCGATAGCTGGGTTGTCCCAGGAGAGCAGGACTCATTTACCAAGTAGGGTGCACAGTGCCACCGCTAACCTCTCTGAGACTGGTTCAGGGGTGATCCACCGTGAGCTCTGTCTCACCGTAGGGAGCAGTGGTGATCACACAACAGCGTGAGGATTATGTCAACTGTCGGTGTCTTTCATCCCAAGCCATAATCTTTTATAAAGATTGGTATGGCTCTTGTAATATCTTTTCATAAAGATAATACTTTATAAATATCTGACCGGGCATACATCAAAATAGATGACTGAAATGAAAAGCAATATATATGCAAGTTTTTTTTGCCCTCATCCTGTAATAGTTTTTGTTGAATGCTAGGTGATGAGCAATAATAGTATAGAATTATGATGGTTAAAAGGTTTTTTAAAGAAAAAGAGGGAGAGAGAAAGGAAAGAGAGAGAGAGAGGGAGAGAGGGAGGAAGGAAGGAAAGGAAAAAGGAAAGGAAAGAAAAGAAAGGTCTCCAGGATTAGACTCATATTTTCAGCAAAGTTAATTTCTCTCTGTACTGAATTTTAAAGGCATGTAGAGGGAGGGGAGAGTTATTTCGTCAGTTTGTAGCCTTTTCAGGCCTTTTAAGAAACTGCATGAAACTTGTATGACTTCACTGTGGACTAACATGGAATCTGTTTCGTTGCATGGCCTGGTTTGCGGTGGAATTCACACCAGAGAGTAAGTTCCGACCCCTTTTCCTTTATCTGTTCTTGTTACTGCATTTGCCTCCTATGCCATGTCCAGTTGTGGACAGTGTCAACCCCAGTTACGATTCTGGACAAAGCCAAGATGGGCATTTTTATCATTTTGGAGACTTGGGAGGAAATCATGAATTAAATATGTGAAATACTTGGTTTCCATTTGTGTCTAGGTTTTCAGTATGTTTTTGGAGACTCTTGTGGATTTTATAATAATTCATAAGGATGACTTGCAAGACTGGCTTTTTGTTCTTCTCACACAATTGCTTAAGAAAATGGGAGCAGATTTGCTTGGATCTGTGCAAGCGAAAGTTCAGAAGGCTCTCGATGTCACAAGGCAAGTGTTTGGGGGCAAGATCGTTTTTTCCCACCTTTTGAGGTAAAACTGACATACAACGTTGTGTAAGTTTTAAGTGTATGATGTGAGGATTTGATACATGTATATATTGCTAAATGATTACTGCAATGTCAGTTAACACATCCTTCACCTCACATAATTACCATTTTTTGTTGCTTATGCGGTAAAAGCAGTCAAGATATGTTCTCTTAGCAAGTGTTATAACTGTAACGGGAAGTTTGTACCCTTTGACCAACATCTCCCCATTTCCCTCACCCCACTAGGCTCTGGCAACCACTCTTTGTTTCCATGGGTTTGACTTTTTTTTTTTAAGATTCCACATATAAGTGATATGTAGTATTTGTCTTTCTCTATCTGGCTTATTTCACTTAGCACGATGCCCTCAAGTTTCATCCATGTTGTCACAAATGGCATGATTTCCTTCTCTTTTATGACTGAATAATATTCCATTTATATGTACACCACATTTTCTTTATCCGTTCATCCATCAACACACTTAGGTTGTTTCCATGTCTTGGCTGTTGTGAATATGGGGTTCACTTGCTGCAGTGAACATGGGGTCGGATATCTCTTTGAGATACTGATTTCATTTCCTTTGGATATATACCTAGCAGTGGGGTTGCTGGCTCATATGGTAGTTCTATTTTTTTTTTTTTCTTTTTATTTTTTTTGGCTGTGCCACGTGGCTTGCGGGATCTCAGTTCCCTGACCAGGGGTTGAACGTGGGCCACAGCAGTGAAAGTGCTGCGTCCTAACCGATAGGCCACCAGGGAATTCGCTAGTTCTAATTTTTTTGTGGAACCTCCATACCATTTTCCATAGCGGCTGCACCAATTTTCATTCCCACCAGCATTTGTTTTCTCTTGTCTTTTTGATGATGGCCATTCTAACAGGTGTGAGGTGATACCTCATTGTAGTTTCTATTTGCATTTTTCTAATAATTAGTGATGTTGAGCACCTTTTCATGTACTTGTTGCCCATTTGTATGTCCTCTTTGGGAAAATGTCTACTGGTGGGGCGGGGGCACTAGACCATTTTGATACTACGGGAGTCTTTGTAGGTGGTTTCTTGTCATTTTGTTACCTGTGGCTTTTGTCACCCACTTGAATATCTACTTCCTTACTTAATTCCCACATTCTCTTATTAACATATATGTTGAAATAGCCCAACAATCCATGAGATGAAATGCCCATATCTTCCTTGAGTTGACATTATTTTTGTGAATACCTAAGACAAATGTAAAAAAAAGAAAAAAAAATTGAAAATTGATTCTCTTCTCTTTAAAAAACACTTTAGAATATTTATGAGCATCCTTCTGAAGACCTTAGTACTTTTACGACTTCAGCCTCTTGTAAGGCACACTAGAAGTATTTCTGTTCATGTGTGGTGTAGGGTTCCCGTTCATCCAGGAATAGTTTCTATTAACAGTTCATTGGCTAGAGATGATAGCACACTTACAATATTTGTAGCCCATCTGGCCTTTATGAGAAAAGAAAAGCTACTGAGACTCAGAAAAAGTGTAAAAAAACTGACTCTGTGCCGTTATTGTTTGGAAACAAACTTCTGACCGTTGCCTGTGCAATAGTGAATCCTCGACACACGAGTGATAGAAATTGAATGATCTCAGAAGATGGTTCGCCGTAATGTCTTGGTTGTGATTTGGTGGATGACGGAGGGGAATGTGTCAGATTGCTGAATTTTTAAAAGAATAAACAGATGTCTCCAGGTCACTCAGAAAATCAGCAGCAGCATAGTAACTTTTATATGACCCGTTACTGCAAACTGGGATACGAGTAGGTATCATAGAATTGTCAAAATGGAAGGACCTTTCTCATTTCATTATAAAATTAGGAAACAGAGAGTAACTTGACACACCTGGAGCCCCACTTCCTGCTCGTGGCAGCCCGGGAGCCAGCATCCAGGAGAGCCGGTTGTCACTCTTTTGTGTGGCCTGAGGGAGAGTGTGGAGGGTATCACACTGCCCCGTCATCGTCCCCCACGCTTGCATCTGTTAGATGTCTCTGGCTGCCAAGCCTACATTTGTTCCTCTGCACTGTGATGCCAGCTTTTCTTTTGGTCCCCATCCCCGGAGGTCTGTGTAATTTGTGCTGCTATAGAATTTTATTATCCAAGTAGATTTCCCTTTAGATTTTCAGTGAACTCAGTGTAACGTGCTGTATTTGCAGTAAGGCAAGGGACCTAGGCCGGGGAATTCCCCAGAATTCCTTCTTGCTTCCCAAGAAGGCAAGCAGACATTCATTGCTCAGTTTATGTGTTTCAGGACTTTTAACAAGATTTCCCCTTTTCTAAATTTTCTAGGGAATTCCCTGGCGGTCTGGTGGTTGGGACTCGGTGCTCTCAAGTGCCGGGCCCGGGTTCCATCTCTGTTCCGGGAACTAAGATCCCGTGCGCCATGCGGTGCAGCCAAACAAAAACCAAAAAACAAAACAAATAAGTTTTCTATGTAATGTGTATTACTTTAGTATTTACATAAAATGAGAAGTAATATTTAAAAAATATAAACGTGCTTGCTTTTTACATATGTTAGAGGAATCTATAATACTGTATTTTTGTTTCTTATATGATTTTACATTGTTTTTTGTAATAAGTCTTTCTTTTAAAATACTTTTTTTTTTTTTAAACCTAGGGACTCCTTTCCATTTGATCAGCAGTTTAACATTTTGATGAGATTTATTGTGGATCAAACCCAGACTCCTAACCTCAAGGTCGGTAACTATTTGTCATTATAGTTCAACCTCGAGAAGTCAAATTTGCTTAAAATACACTTGCTTATACATGACTCATATTTGGCTATTGTGAGTAAATCTGCTGTGAGCAACATGTTTCCATTTCTCTTGGTTCAGTACATAGTAGAGAAGTTGCTGGTTTATTGGGTAGGGACATGCTTAACTTTATTTTAAACTGCCGAAATGGTTATATCAGATTATATTCCTACCAGCGGTGTCTGAGAACTCCAGTTGCTCCACATCCTTACCAACATTTGGGCATTATTACAGTGTTTCACATTAATATTTAATGTAGAGAATTTTGATGTGTTAAAATAGGTATCTTATTGGAATGGTTTTAATATTAACGTCGTAACACATGAAAAATGAATTGACATGTTTTATAAACATCATACCTATAAGAATGAACTAATGGTATTTGAAGGAGGATGTGCTCCTTTGAATGACATCAGGTACATTGTCTGCTGTTTGATCACTAATTTTGCTGAGGGTTTTAGGAGAGGCCCAATAAATAATAACCCTTTTCTCCTGATGTCAAAACCAAGTGAGACCTCGGTGGGGAAGTTAGAGCAGAATTATCAGCTTGAATTACCTTCAGTGCTGCCTTGCAAGACCTGGTCTAGAGTGGCTGAAAAATAAAACTCACACAGAGTTGTACTTGCCCCGCGGTCGGTGGCAGAGCTGGAGGTCTCCCTGGTGCCTCCACCCTTCACCCCAGCGGGGGCTCCTGCCCGGCACGTGTCTTCCGGCGTCTGTGAGGAGCAGAGCCTGCCTTCTCTGCAGGCCCGGCAGTCACAGAGGGAAGGGGATTAGGCTGCAGGCCTCTCTTCTGTTCCCAGGCTTCCCTGTCAGTCATCTCATGCTTTTTCACTGCTGGAGGGCCCCTGCATGTAGGAACATAAATCCAGGAGAAAGGTGGTGTCCCCTCAGTAGTGCGTTCTTTTCTCTGAGCACCAGTTAAGAGTTCTGTTCAAAGATTTATAAAGCGTACCTACTGTTTATAATTGCTGGATCTTTCAGGTCAAAGTTGCAATCCTGAAGTACATCGAGTCTCTCGCTAGGCAGATGGACCCAACAGATTTCATAAACTCTAGTGAGACAAGGCTTGCTGTTTCTAGAATTATAACCTGGACGACAGAACCAAAGAGTTCAGACGTGAGAAAGGTATGTCCTTAGGCACGCGTCACGAAGAGGCATTTATGGGAACTTGTAAACCACCCACAAGCCTACACGCAAACCACTATCGCTCCTTTTCTAGGAAACCAAGGCTCTGCTCCTGTCCCTCCAGCTCCGTCTAGTTGCAGCCTTTGAAGATCAAAATGAAAATCTGAAATCTTGTATCATGGGAGACACCCTGATACCAAGATGTTGTGTTGTTGCTTTTTTTTTTTTTTCAATCACCTAAAGAGAAATATTTGCTATTTTCTTCTGAAATGGCACGTTGAAAGGCATATAACACAGTGGAGGGAGCACGGGACCCTGTTATTTCTATTCTTAGGTAGTATTCTGCCTTAGGACTACTGTGAAGATGAATTCATATATGTTAAAAGCATGATCCATTCCTGACAGGTTATAAGCACACAGGAAGTGTAAGTTATCACTCTCTTCGTTGTTTCTATTATTCTCTTCCTGTCAGTGTCCTGTTCTTCTACACTTGAGTTTCACACATGGCCATTGTTCTTTTACTTTATATATAAACAAGCTAGCCTTTCAAAGTTACTGATAAAAACCAGATTTCTTAGTTCTGGTTTCAGACTAAAAGTACTTGATTTTGGTTATTTGTATGTAATCATGAACTTTGCTTTTTTTTTTTTTTTTTTTCTTTTCTTTTTTCCCCGTAGTATACTCCTTCCACCGCCAAACGTGCCAAAATAGTCCTTTGGCCTTGGGGTAGAGTTGGTAACGTGGACCACTTGGGTTGAGGCAGGGTTAAGGATGAGTCCAAGAGGTAGTTAGCGAGGTTGTTGTGGTTCCAAATGCCCCTGAACACCTAGCTCCTGCTCTAATGGAATCCAAGGAAGGGAACCAAAGAACCACCTGCAGGGTTTCTTTGGGAAGGTCACAGCCAATGTAATTCTCCAGCCATTGTACAGTAATAAACTAAGTTGTCAAAGAAACAAGGATGAATTTTATTAAAGCACTCATTCAAAATTACTGTTCTAATAGTAAATAATAGTAAAATAATATTTTTGATTTATGATCTGTTTGTAAAATGTTTCAATATTTATTGAAAGAGCATTTCACTGGCAACCTTTAATTTAACCATTAAGCCTCTTTGGGACTTGGGAGGTGGTGGCATGATTTGGTTGATTGGAACGTCAGAAAGATATTTGTGTTACCGTTTTCAAAGTCACAGATCAACCAAGAAATACAAGAGCCCAAGTACAACTTCCTATCTTTAGTCATAACACGTTGAGTACGTGTGTCTATATGAGTATGTGTTTTTGTAATTGAAGGTTACTGAAGTGTTCCCTCCCATGGGGCTGGAAGATGTTTTAGACATGCACGTTATTATCATGATTAGGGCCTGTATGGGAACAGCCAGCTTTGGTCATTATGGCTACTTCCTCTGGACATGCACATTAAACATTTGAGCTCGGATTTATTGTCCTAACCTTTCTAATCAGGACACTAGAGGAATGTTTTTCCTTGAGTTACCTAGCCTGGGGCATCAAAACACTGCCTCCAGTGTCTGCCCGCAAGTCTTCCCCTTCCCCATTGTAAGGACTGCGGAACACCCCACCTTCAGGCTGAGGTCGAACCTGGGCTTCGGGACAGTAATCCCGGCCCCTGAGAGGAAGCTGAAAGGCTTTACGTCAGTAGTTCTCAGTCCTGGCTTCAGTGAAAACTAACCTAGATGGCTGTGCTCTCCCCGCAGTCACTTGACTTCACTGGTACAGAGTGGAGCGTGGACGTTGCTCTGTGTCTGGTCGGGGCTCCTCCCACTCTTGGCTGATCTTTAATGCAGTGTTGAGGCCCATCAGTTTAGACCGTTCCCCTGGGACTGAACCTCAGGCACGCAGGCTGCTGACGTAGTCTTGACCTGGTTGCCGCTAATTCTCTCGGGACCCAGCCTGGGCCCTGGGTGTCTTCAGGGCGAGGCCTGGCCCTGCCGTTCCCCCCGTGCCTCCTCCACCTCTCTTCTTTTGTTCACCCTGCATGCTCAGCACCTAGCACAAGACCTGTAAAACAAAGTAGGCATTTAGTAAGTATTTTCAGTGAATTAATGAATGATAAATACCCAAAGAGAGGGCTTCCCTGGTGGCGCAGCGGTTGAGGGTCCGCCTGCCGATGCAGGGGACGCGGGTTCGTGCCCCGGTCCGGGAGGATCCCACATGCCGCGGAGCGGCTGGGCCCGTGAGCCATGGCCACTGAGCCTGCGTGTCCGGAGCCTGTGCTCCGCAACGAGAGAGGCCACAACAGTGAGAGGCCCGCGTACCGCAAACAAACAAACAAAAAAACCCAAAATCTCTATTCAGCAAAACTATTCGTCAAAAATGAAAGATAAATTAAAATGAAGCCAGCAGGAGACTCATTTTAATCTCTCTGCCTCTTTAAAAAGGGCTCACCTGATTATCACCACACAGGATAATCTGCCCTTTAAGTCAGCCAATTAGGGAGGGACTTTAATTAAACCTGCAGAACCCCTTCTGCCATGTAACGTAATTATGGGAGTGAAGTCCGTCACACGCATAAGTCCCACTCACCCTGGGGGAGGGCTGTAAGGCTTACCCACCAGAAGGCGGGGACCCTGGGGCCCACCTTACGCTCTGCCTACCAAGGCTTTGGTTTTCGGCGGCCTGGCATGAGTCTTCCATAGTTAGTTATTCGGTAGTTCCTTAGCTCTTACCTGAATAGGGAGCTTTTTTACCTAACTATGCAAATTGTAATGAGGTTCATTTTAGCAGGTGCATCTCTGCATTCTGAGCACCCGGTGAAATTTTTTTTTCATCCTCGAAGATATTCGTGGATTAGATTGTTTGGCTTTCAGTTGTATCCATCGAGCACCCACTAGGATAGGCTTGTTAAAGCACAGTATTCAAATACGTGTTCTTTTGCCCCATACAGGTGAATCCTTCCTGGAGATAGAGCCGCTTTTATTTAAATGCTCTGTTTTGCGGTTCCATCCACTGGATATTTATATAAATGTACATGCTGTTGTAAGTGATGCACCCGCCTTATCCAAGAATTTGAGATGTATTCTAAAGATTGTCTAAATGAATGTAGTGCCTAAGTAAATTAAAATACTTAGAAATTGTGATATGGTATATATCACTCTGTGCTAAGATTTTAAATTGTCATCACTGTTATTTTAAGTCTGCAAGGAAAGAAAACAGGCAGCATTTTCATCTGGATGATTTAGTGCACTAAAGATTTGCTTGCTTATCTCTTCTAAGTAGACATATGTTTTGCCTCGCCTGTAATTTGCAGTTATTAAAAGGTTGTATCAGGTGCTAGGGAAATCTTGGTGATTTTCATGATCAGAAAAGCACTTTCTGATCATGAACCAAGTTCTCCTGTTGGTGCTGACTTAATTTCCTAAGAGTAGGGCAAGGTTACATTCTAAATACTAGAAGAGTCCTACAGTCTGAAATCTATGCAGTAAACTCTCATATTGACCCTATCCTTAGAGAATATTAATTTTATACAAACAGTACTCGGGAAGTTTGCAGGCAGTGCAGCGCCTCCTCGGTATATCTCCTGTTTGGGAAACAACTTTAGGCACATTTTAAGCTGACAAAACTCTTGATTCACTGACTTCAGTGTTTTTGATATTTTGTTTCTCTTTTTATGTCAGTGTTCCGGGGTGTTTCCTCTCAGAGGGAGTCGGGTGTTTGAATATTTAAGATGTTGAGGAGGGAGGAAACACAACCTAAACCAAAACACGAGCCAGTCGTCAGGAGGCGCGCTTGCCTGGCTGGGACTGACTTGGATGGATGGAAAAGCCCCACCCGGCTTTAACTGGCCTGCTTTATTCCCAAAGTAACCTTTTCCATTTTTTAAGTATGGGAGTCCTGAGAGTTGTGTTGACCAAACTACACAGACGTACGCTGGACCTTTCTTTTTTCTTTTTTTAACATCTTTATTGGAGTATAATTGCTTTACAGTGGTGTGTTAGTTTCTGCTGTATAACAAAGTAAATCAGCTATACATATACGTATACCCCCATATCCCCTCCCTCTTGGGTCTCCCTCCCACCCTCCCTATCCCCACCCCTCTAGGTGGTCGCAGAGCACCGAGCTGATCTCCCTGTGCTATGCGGCTGCTTCCCACTAGCTATCTATTTTACATTTGGTAGTGTATATATGTCCGTCCCACTCTTTCACTTCATCCCGGCTTACCCTTCCCCCTCCCCACGTCCTCAAGTCCATTCTCTACGTCTGCGTCTTTATTCCTGTCCTGCCCTTAGGTTCTTCAGAATCTTTTTTTTTTTTTAGATTCCATATATGTGTGTTAGCATACGGTATTTGTTTTTCTCTTTCTGACTTACTTCACTCTGTATGACAGACTCTAGGTCCATCCACCTCACTACAAATAACTCAGTTTCGTTTCTTTTTATGGCTGAGTAATATTCCATTGTATACACGTGCCACATCTTCTTTATCCATTCATCTGTTGATGGACACTTAGGTTGCTTCCATGTCCTGGGTATTGAAAATAGAGCTGCAGTGAACGTTGTGGTACTTGACTCTTCTTGAATTATGGTTTTCTCAGGTATATGCCCTGTAGCGGGATTGCTGGGTCATATGGTAGTTCTATTTTTAGTTTTTTAAGGAACCTCCATACTGTTCTCCATAGTGACTGTATCAGTTTACATTCCCACCAAGAGTGCAAGAGGGTTCCCTTTTCTCCACACCCTCTCCAGCATTTATTGTTTGTAGACTGTTTGATGATGGCCATTCTGACTGGTGTGAGGTCGATACCTCATTGTAGTGTTGATTTGCGTTTCTCTAATGGTTAGTGATGTTGAGCATCCTTTCATGTGTTTGTTGGCAGCCTGTATATCTTCTCTGGAGAAATCACTAGACCTTTCTTAATGCACTGTGTCTGTATTAGGATAATACAGTGTATTCTAGAGTTGACCTCTGTTGACTTCTGCCTCTGCTACTTTTTAGCGGTGTGAACAAGTAGTTTAACCTCTGAATCCTTGTTTATTATCCATGAAATGGGAATCATGATATTTGCTTTAGGCACTGTTGGGAGGACCAACTGCAATAAAGCATATAAAAACCTAGATAGATACTACTCTGTTTGTTGTTGTAGCTTCAGCTATTACTGCTTGAGGGTTGCTTTGGTTTTGCTGCTGGTCCAAATTTTTTCCAGCGTTAGGAAGATTTTTTTTTTCCCATCAGGCAAAGGGAATGCGGTAATGACAATAGAAATTTTAATGGTATGTTTATATTTTAGGGTTCAGAATCCCTGTATGTTTCCTTATCATACGTGATTCTCTAACATTGAGCACCTGCTTTGTCAAGTGAACTAACAGATTTATTAGCCCCCAAATGTTGTTTTGAGAAAGGCGGGAAGTAAAGGCATGGCAAAGAAAATTAGAGATTATAAAGGTGCTGTTGCCTGGAGCAGGAAAAGTATATATAAATAGCCTTCAAAAGTCGACATTTCTATTTGAAAAAAATTTTAAATCTCTGATTATACATAGGCAGCGTGTCCTAATCTAAAAGCTCAGCGTTTTACCATCAAATAAGATTTGAACCTCAGCTGAATATGACTGCCTCGCTCAAGTCTCATTTTGATCTGTTTGCAAGAACACTGTTACTTACTTCCAGGAGGCGTTGTGATGATTATGAAGGACTCAGCAGATGACGGAGGTTTAACACTGGCAGTTCCTGTTACTATTCTTAAGGATACTGTTACTGTTCCGTTATTATTCACAGACTTTTAGATTGTAGAATCTCTCTCTATACATACGACTTTAGAAAAGAAGCCAAATACCTGTACAGCTTACCAATAACCATGGTTTTGAGCGCGTGCTTCTTGTCTCTGATTAAACCCTACCCCTTTCCTGTTTGTCCGTCCCCGCTTCAGCGTAGTCGAATAGGTGAGGATTTCCCCACTAGGTCAGCCTCCACCTGCTCTGGGCCTGGAGAAGGAAACTTGGAAGAAAATTGTAAACAGGTAGATTTAAAACTGTGTGCTAACTTGCAAAAAGACACTTCAGTGTTTGCATTGAGATTGTTAATCCTGATTACGCTTGTGAAGACACTGAGAAGATTTTGAAGAACCCTAAAATTAACATAATACTACGTGAGCCAGAGCGTGCGTGCGCGTGCGTGCGTGCACCTGTGTAAATGTTGTGTTTTGGTATGTTTTATGATTAACTGCCTTCCCAAAGAAATAGCCACGTTGCAGACAGGCTTCTACCATATTTTAACGAAATAGCAACGGAGAGATACTAAATTTAAAATGTCCGAAGGTTTTGAAATACCTTCTCTTTGGTGGTTTTTCTAAGGCAATTTTAATCACAGTCTGAAGGGAGCAGTAATATTTGTTTAATAAATTTAAAAAGCCCTCTCCTCAAATTTTAAGTTCTCCATAATTAATACTGACACTGAAACATTTGTCAAAGTTTTATTGATCTCCTGTCTGGAAGAATCCTTTTCTGCTGTGAGGCACATGGCATTCAAGGCCATCGATAGCCTGCAGGTTCTTTTCAGACACTAGCAGTGAGATTTGAAGGCCCTTTTACCCTCACCCCTCAAGTTCTACTGTAGGGGCACAAGTGGGAGTCATTTCCTTTTAGGTCGCCACTTGGTCGTTAAAGTACGTCGCCCCAGAGTTGCCCGTTAGAAAACGTCAGCAGCAGAGGTTTTGGTTTGGTCTGGCTTTTCAATGGCCCTTCCTCACGTGGGGCAGGAGCTCCAAGTTGGGACAGCGACACCCTCTGGTTCTGGGCTCATTATTGAACACGAGCTCTGCCCCAGGCTTTTAAAAATGAATCTCTCCAGCCCATGCCCATATTTGGAATTATTCCTGCAGTGAGAGCATATTGATGGTAATGATAAATATAACCCAGTTGTCATCCTTGCCTGGACATTCTGGTATTCAGACTCCTCACTGATACAGAGAGTTGTAGATAAAATGTTTCAGGATCATAACAGTCTCATTCCTTTTAAAACTTTGATGTGAAATCTTTTTAAAATAATATACTTAAATGATACTTTCCATCCATTTCTGGAGCTTGGGTTTCAGAAAAAGATTTTACTTTGAAGACAGCTTTAGGCCAAAGGGTTACTTTTGAAAACTAGTAAAATCATTTACATTTTATATTTTGGAAAATGCAAAAACAAATTATATTCACTTATATGCGTAAGTCACACACATACCATCCGTCCAACGAGTTATTTTCAGAATTCCCTGTCTTTCTATTTGATTTCTTATCAAAATTCAACTTTAGGGTTATTGAGAGAAGGTTCTTCAGTGGGTAGAAGTTGAAGTCTGCTGCGCTTTCTTTTCCCATATGACGAAAAGTCACTTATGTTAAGTAGCCACGAATTAGCACAGTCTCTAGGCCTGTCACCTTGCAGCCCTCTTGTTCTTAAAAGATCCTACCAGTTTTATAATTTGCTTCATGGAAAACCCCAAGTAAATTTTTAGCATCGAGTATCTTGTCATTCTGGGAAGAAATTAGGTCTAAAGACAGTGGCACATTTCACATAAAAACATGCTATTCAAAAATGTGATAATACATTTAATAGTTTTCTAATGCCATTTTCAGCATTTTCAACTTTCTTATTAAATTGGTGATGCGGATTTTTTTTTCCCTTGGCCAAAACTCAAGTCTGCTTCTTTGCTTCTCTTTGAAGTGCAGTGTTTTCTGCATGCATTTTTTTCCAACATCTAATAAAATTTTTTTTAATGCACAGGTTACTTTGCATGATTTGGGGAATTTGCTTTTATACAAATCACATTAACAGTGTGTTAAATTGATGGTGAAATAGATTTCTTCAGATAACGATTTGTTAAAACTGTTCCAATAATGACATGTAGAAATGTGTGTTTTAGTACAATCAATAATAATGTTTTTTGCCTGTCTTGTGAAAGCACACTGGCCCTTATGATTTAATTTGGTTAGAGAGGCTATTAATGACCATATTTGGAAGTCAAGGGTAAAAGTAAGATCCTTTTGCCCAATGCTGTGCTTTAATAAATGCTTATGACATTATGAAAGATAATTTTTTATTGTGTAAAATATGTTATTCTACTGATATTTCAAAATTTGTAATTAAGTTTTCATTTTGGTTAAATACATTTGGGTCTTTGGATTTTTTTTTTTTTCCTTCTCCAGGTACAAAATAGTAATTTTATATTAACTGGACCTAGAATTAATTTTAACATTATAAAAGCATTGAAGTGGGATTTTTTGTGGGTGTTTATTTCCAAAAAATTTCTCAGCAAACATGTTTCTATGTAATATTCTATATAGTGGAAAAATATTTAGGATAATTATTGCAATCCTAAATATTACAGTCTTTGGAAAAATAAATGTTTGCTTCTAGTCGAAAGATTTTCATAATATGTTTTCCTTTCTTTTGACTCTTAGAAATTTGTAAGAAATGCCTGTTAGTACTAACTAAAATTTTCTTTTGGAATAGTTCTTCGAAATCAAAACCCTTGTAACTAACTCTGAGGGCACTGTTTTCGAAGCTCGAGCACCATAGCAGGCATGTAGCTTTCCGGGGAAGCCTGGGTCTCACTGCTGGTGTTTTAGCTGCTTGCTCTTCCCCACTTTGCTGCTATAGCCACTACGAGCATAAGTTGTCTCTAATAAAGAAAAGTAGAACATTTTCCAAAAGGCAGAAGAGTAATAACTTTTTAATTCGTACCATGTAAATCTAGTTTGCTTCCCAAAGACTGTCTCTGTCCTCAATTCATAGATGTAAGAGTAGGAGTTTTTCAGATGTATTTGAACTCTATTTCTAACGTTTCTTAGTCACTAGGAAAAGTGGTTTTTCAAGATAACGCAGTGGTAGCTTGTTTAGAAACTTGTTCTTTCCAGGGTGTGCTAGGAGCCTTGTCTGGTTCTGACTTACTAGAATGGACAATCTTAAGCCTTTTCAAAGTTTTTGATTGTTTCATTTATGTACTCACTAGCTTTGTCCCTAGTGTTGGACAGCAGAGGAAAAAAGTTTCAGGAATTTATTGTTAATGTGCTGTTGTAAAATCCAAGGCCAGGGTGTTCAGTGAAACCAGGGATTATTTTCCATATTGAAGTTTGGCTGTTTATAGTTGATGATGGTATTTTCTCTAGGTGCTGTTTGTTTTTTTTTTTATGGCACAGATGTCCTCTTATTATTTATTCTACTCATACAAAACAGATTTCTTTTAAAAACAATTTTGGGAATTCCCTGGTGGTCCAGTGGTTAGGACCCCGTGCTTTCACTGCTGGGGGCCCGGGTTCAATCCCTGGTCAGGGAGCTAAGATCCCGCGAGTCGCGTGGTGCGGCCAAAATAAATAAAATAAAGTAAAACAACTTTAACAAGCATTTTGACCAAGATAGGGAATTGTACGTGACATAAATTAACCATCTCTTCCGTTTCTAGGCAGCACAGATTGTGCTCATCTCTCTGTTTGAATTGAACACTCCTGAATTTACCATGTTACTTGGTGCCTTGCCAAAAACATTCCAGGATGGTGCCACCAAACTCCTGCATAACCACCTCAAGAACTCCAGTAACACCAGTGTGGTGAGTGCTTGGGCCACAGTTGGTGGCCTCCACTTACCCGTCCCCGTGTAGAGCAAATGCTCAGTTGTGTCTGCTACTCTGTCTGCTCCAGCTGACAGCAGTCACTCAGCTTCGGGAATGCCTGCAGGACAGTTATCCGTTTTGGGTTTGTATGCACTTAAAATTGACCTTATGATTCTGGAAAAAATCACCCTGATTATGCAGAATCTGCCCATTTATTTGCACGGGGGTTCAAGGGCCGAGGGGCAAGCGGAACTGTGTTCTGTATTTATCCCTCGCGTGATGGAGCTCTTCTGCCTTCCCCCAGGGCTCTCCGAGCAACACCATTGGCCGGACTCCCTCTCGACATCCCAGCAGCCGGACCAGCCCCCTGACCTCCCCTACCAACTGCTCCCATGGGGGCCTGTCTCCAAGGTAATGCCATTTCAACAGAAGTGAAGACACTAAAGCACCCCGATGACTGTCTAGGCTCCTTCTAGGTTTTTAGACCAAGCTTAATACCAGAAAGTGTATGGGTACCAGGAGCCCACGGCTCCTATAGCCCTCACACAAATCTTAACCGTGTCACTTGGGGCAAAGTGGTTAGCTTCTATGGTGAAGTGAGCGGTTTCTGCTGAATGGTCTCTGAGATTCTTCTAGCTCTAAATGCTTTCTTCTAGTACCTTAAAGATTTTAAAACTGAAAGTTATGTTTAGAGCCCTGTTTCATGTAGAAAGCATTTAGAAACTCATCACCTACTCTGTAAGCGATAGGAGCACCTACGGGTATTTGATCGTCTAACTAAACCCTTTATAATCAGTCCACACATAGTCTGGGGTAGTTTCCACCCAAGTGGCTGTTCTGGACTCACGTTTGAAGCCGAATGCTGCTCTGAGAAGGGATTGAGAACCTGAGAACTAAAAGTGGATCAGCATTTTCAGACTCCTGTTGGGACCACGTGAACATTGGCCTAACAGAGTCTGGGGCAGTGACTTAGAAAGAGAAGAGAGTTTGCCTTGAGATCTTTGGATAACATTTCCCATCTGGCCAGAGCCCTTAGAAGTCCCTGCACGGCGGCTTTCATGACCCCCTGGCAGGTGTTGGAGTTTCTCATGGCCCCACTCAGAGTGGTGACCCTATAGGCCACAGCTTTTAGGAAGGAGCCAGAGGCTGGACCTGCAGGGGTCATGCATGTGTGTTTGGCTTCAAGAAATGCAGGGCTTTGAGATCACTAACAAGAATCAGGGGGCTGTGTCTTAAGGGTTGCTGACACCACGATCTTAAAATTGGAGGAAAATGTCACAAGTATGCCATATGCCATACCCTTTTAAGAGTGACCTCTTTAGTTGGAAGATAGCAAAATGTAAGTGCCTTCAAATTTAGATTTTTTTAATGCTCAAGACTCTTCCAAACTCCTCCATCCTTACCACTGAAGTTGTCTTCAGTTTCTCAAGTTATCGTATAAATATTTTGGAAAATGTCAAATTTGTGTTTTTCTCTTGGAGAAACGAAATATTTTGTATACTTAGAGTATCCTAGTATTTATATTGCTTTATGTTTCATCCTCCTAAGGTCCCCTGGTACTGTGCGTAGGTAGAACGAAGCATAGCGTTATGTTTCCAGATTTGGTCTGTGTGGTCATGGTTTCAGCAGGCTGGTATAATTAGACGCTTGAGACCAGAAACTAATGGAAACATGTCTGACTTTCCCCAAGTGTGTCTCTGGCTCAGCGCACTTGTTTTTTAAATGTTACCATCTGTATCAAAACAAACGGTTTGTCTTAAGTGACCCCAGTGTTGGCAGTAAAATCATGGAGTCCTCCTCCTCGGTAGGAGAGAATTTTATGGAGAAGTTGTCTTCTCTGTAAATTGTTGCCTTTGTTTAGAAATGGTACTTCTGCAACATTGGGAAATCTTTTCTTCCATAATACACAGTTCATACTTCTTATTTTTTAGTTCTTTCATTAATAGGGTGGCACATTCTTTAGGTAATAAACAAAAGGTAAAATTCAAATGAAGTATTTTGTTATAGGTGCTCATGGTCTAAGTAAAAGATTGGTGGGAGCTGCTAGCATAATCCAGCAGAGCTAAGACTTGGCTAGGTATTAAGCTTCATGGATGTCCAGATTATTTAAAAATTCTAATTTAGTTTTCCAGGTCACCATATTCATTCTTAACTAGCCTGGCCTAAATTTTTACTGTTAGGGTTACAGGTGAGTGGAAGAAATGGGGAGATTTATTTTCAATCTTAAAAAGTCCAAGTGTGACCTAAATATTTTCTTATCAAGCAATTCTTCTTTAAGGGATTATTTAGTTGTGTAATTTCTTTCTTTCTTTTTAAACACAATATGCCCTCAGTCAGTGCATAAGTAGCCAGAATGGCCTTAGCCAACTTGAACTCAACAGTAGAAATAATTTTTCTCACAACCACAACTGTCCAGAAGTGGGAAAAGCTGCCCCCATGTCATCATATCACGGGAAATATTCAAATGGGCTACATACGTTCTACCAGGAAATTTATAAAAGGAATGAACTCTTGCACTAAATAGGAGAATGTACTGGGTTACCACATTCTAAGTAGGGATAGACCAATTCTACAGGATATAATCTCAGCTATTTTTCTGAGCGGTGCTCTTGAAACATTTATTTTCTATGACCCGCTATTTTATCTTTCCCATTGGATGTTAGCTTTTTGTCCTTAAGGGGAAGAGTTACTGAGTTGTTTGTTTTTAATCTAACTTTGAGTATCAAAATAAACTAGTTACTTTTTTTTTAGTCCAAAAATTCTACACTCAGATTATGCTGGGAATAAGAAAATACTCTAACATGATGAACACATTTAATTTGATAGTTTAAAAAAAAAATCGCTAGTGAGGAATTCATTTTTATCCACCCAGTAACATTAGAGAAGCCATAGCAAACAAGTTAGACTTTTGTGGAAGTTCCATCCATCAGTCATCATTTCTGTGGGAGAGAGGAGTCCTGCTTATTCCCAGTGAGCAAACAGATGCTCCAAGTCTTCGGGGAGAAGATGAATGGCCTGGAGAGTTCCATCATTAAACACACATTTACATTTCAGCTCATTTCACCGAGTGTGATCGATGCTAATTGAAAAACAGAGTTGCAAGGGGCTTCAGCAATTACGTGCAGTCCGTTCCCTTTAAGATAGAAAAAGCACGTGGCCGTCCTCACTCTGGTCTGCTGTGCATTCCTGACAAGCATGCCGTGGAGCGCTCAGCAAATAACCTCTGGTAACCCAACAATAAAAGGCAATTTTAGGTGGATTTTACACTCATCCCGTCAGACGATCAAGCGTGTGCACGGACTCAAGATGGGGATCAAGCTGGAGACCCCCTCCCACAGGGAGGTGCTGGCGCATCCTCTTGGTCCTCCCCCTACTGGCAGGGCCCCAGTTGAGGGGGTCTCCCGTGTCCTCTTGTGCCGCTGACTCAGTGTGTGGCCTAGAGGAGACCTTTGGCCCTTCTGTGCCACAGTGACTGCTCCCCTCCACACCTTGTATTCCTTATAAAATGGGGCCTTCGCTGTCCTCAGGTGAGGACCAGCTCTGGACCACTGCTCTCAGAACCGCCATGAGTGCCGGGGCAGGCGTGCTGCTCCGTAGGGACCCTGGTCCTGTGGACCCCTTGGCCTGGTATCCCATTTGCGGTTAGCTCAGTTCACGCCCGTCCCGTGTCTCTGGGTCTGTTGAACTGCAGCAGTTGTTAGAACTCTGGCAGGGCCTTTGCACACCCAGGTCACTTAGGGACACCTGCCAGGTGAGGAGAGCCTGTGTTCTCAGGCGCACTTTAGTCCTCATATCAGGTCACGTGAGCATTCCCCCCTCTCGGAGCCAGCCTGTGGGCCATGGCCCGCCCCCCCAGTGGTGCTGTTGTTTTCACAGAAGGAAATACCCATCTGAGGGTCGTCCCGGTGGGGGGACGCGTTGTCCCCTGCCTGAGAGATCTGGCCGGGTGGCACCTTCCCTGAGGCTTCCTGCTCCCGTCCCTTCGGTCCCATTTGAATTAAGGCCCATGAATCCTTCTTTGGTTCTTTCTGAAATAACCGATTGCATTATCTGCAAGTACATCTGTGTTTTTTGCATGTAAGTGCTTGTAATTTCCTTTACACACACACAGTCCTGTAGTTGGAATCGCATGTGATTTAAAAACATAAATGCAGGACTCAGAATTGGTTTTTGTCCCCGAATGGTGCAGCATGACTCTGGGTAGAGCTTTGTCAGGGAGAGGGGCTCTAGGACAGAGAGTATAGTGCCGCCCTTGCCTGTCTTGTCTCTTTCTCTGACTCTCGTCTTCTGATCACCGCAGTCGGTTGTGGGGTTGCAGTGCCGATGGGTGGTCGAAGCAGCCAGCTCCCTTTCCTCAGCCTAGCTCCATCCCCACCGCTCCCTCCCACAAGACTCTCAGGCGCCCTTACTCTCCCAGGTAACAAGCTACCTGTTCCACTTCTCTGAGGTGTCACAATATTATTGCACTTCCAACGTCGCCTCAGGTCTCTGGGGAAGCCTCTCCGCCGCCTCCGGCTGAGACCAGCGGGGCTAGAGCCTTGGTGAGAAGTGTGAGCCAGGGGCGTGGCCTCGGCCAGACCTCTCGAGAACGCTCCTACGGTGCCCCCAGGAGAGGGGACCATTGCATCAACTTTCCACATCCACCGACATCTGTGGTTGCAGCGCTCGGCCCCTGGAAGGGGCTCGGGCGATGCGTGCCGTCAGGGCTGCGACCGGGCGCGGTGTCCCCAGCCTTCTGCTCGACCGCACAGGGCTGCTTCCTCCCAAACCTGAGGTCCTCAGTCCTGCTGTCAGTGGTGTGGGCCAGTGTCCTTCCTGATGTCCCGTCCTGATGTCCCGTCCTGATGTCCCACATGTGCTGATAGTCTGAGGACTCAGATCCAGAAAGGCAGCCCCGAGAGGTGCCCTCCCCGTGACATCCCATAAAGGGGGCCCAGCACCGGGCGGGAGAGCCGTGGGGTCCCCACAGGCTTCTGGCCGAATGCGACAGTGCTTTACAAAGGAGACTCCATGGGCTCCTACGGATTCGTGTTTGAGGGTCTCTTAGGTGCTTTTTATAAAGGTCCAAAGATCAGAGGATCCCTTCCCTGGAGCCCTATGATTACATGAGCAGAGGACGGAGCAGTCCAGCTGCCTCTGTGCTGTGTGAGATGAGTTTGCACCCTCTGTGGCAGGACAAGGGTAAAGACAAAACAAAATAAAGAAGTCTTACTTTTGAATGCCTCAGAGATAGCTTTTGCACAGAAGATTTACATTCTTTCTTTATGTCCTCGACACAGCGAGACTGTATGTAGTAAACAAGTCAGCTAAGTGCTTTAACAGCATCTTCCTTTGGAAACTCTCCCAGTTCTGAAAGTAGCTTCTAAAACGTGCAGAGACTCCTGTGGTGACTGTCCAGATGCGCAGGTTGGGGCACGGGCACGTCGACAGTGAGACGGCTGCGTCCTCAGTGTTAATAAAGTGTGCCACTGCATTTGTCTTAAAGGTTAGTCATGCCTCAACGTATCAGACCGGTTGATTGACCGTCTCCCAGTACACTGACCTGTGTGCCTTACTGGGCACCAAGCTTCACCCCCAGCCAGTCTTCCCATCCGGCCACTGAGACCACCCTCCAGAGGACATCTGTTCCCAGAATCACCTTTTACACGTGTGTACAATGCTACAGCTAACACTTCACAAACAACTATAACTTCTGTTAACTGTCAGAGGGAGAGAGAGTGGACCCAGAGACCTTTACACTTAGAGAACCTATCGGTTACATAAAACTAAGAGGAAATCTGTATCTTTTCTCTTCGCCAAAACCCTGTTGATTTCATGAGAACGAACAATTATCCTCATTCCATACCTAGTATCTTTTCCCTACAAAATGACGAAGAAGAAGCTCTCAGAAGGCACACTTCCTGTCTCCGGCTTTTCTTTCCTTGGTGACCTGACCTCACGCATCTCCCCGCCTCCGCTGTGCAGCCTTTCTGCAGGGTGAGGCCAGAGCCTTCTTCTGCCCCGGTATTGGGTGCCCTGGCCTGACCTCAGGTCAGTGAGTATTGACCGATTGAGCAACTCTTCCTAATCTAAAGAACCCTATGGAAACCTTTCTGGAGTCTAATCACAGTGTTTACAGACTCCTAGGACCTGGCCTTTAACCTAAGGGACTATACCTCCGAGCTAAAACAAGACAGAATGTGAGGGCAGGTGGCAGATTGGGGTTCACCCAACCAGGTCTCTTCTAAGCAGAGCTGCTGCCTCCCCCTTGCTGTTCCCTTGTGGGTATTGCTTGTCGGGACCACATCACCTGTGATTCCCTGATGACGGCATCCACGAGAGTGTCCTTTTTCCCTATGAAATAAGGGCTCACAGGTATTGACTGGAAAAAACGCAAACGCCAGAACGTGAAATGGCAAGGAAAGCGACACTGTCTGCTTCCCTTTAGAGGAAAATAATGCTCTGTCTCACCTGGAGCTCACAGTTTCCACTTCATACCAAGGAGATGCTTCAAAGCTCAAGCTAGTGAGCCTAAAAGAAGTGTCCCCAATAGATTGTGCCTGGCCGTGCACACGTTCTCCTAAATTGGAAGTCAGAGTTGGTTTATTAATTGAACGTAAGAAGGAGGAACATTAAGTGGCAGAATCCTTTATTTTCCTATTTTAAAGAGAGGCTGCTATCATGCTAAAGTTATGTGAGCCGAAATGAGGTATTTTAAGAAAGTTCAGGGTAGGAATAATGGGATGAACTACATGAAACCTAACATCTTCTGAAGCGACATGGAGAATAATATTGTGACATCCCTTAAAAGCTGAACGTCCCCCAGACTTCCTCCTGTCCATCCCTCCATCCTTCCTGTTTTGTTTCGGTTTTTTCCCTTTTGCATGGGCTATGTTACTCTTTTTGGTTGTTGTGATTAATAGTATTTTCAGGCATCTTTTTACATCTCGTATACATATTTTTTGTTTAAGTCATATTCAGCCTTTATTTATGAAAAACGGTGTACTGGCCAGATGTATAAATGCCTTTGCTCACCCATAAGCTGGTGCTGTGCTGTTCTAGAAGGGGCCGGGGAGGGGAACGGTCAGGGGGCCCCAGTGCTCCCCAGTCACGCTTTCTTCATGCCAAAGGGGTATTATTGCCTCTTAGACAGATAACGTTATGAACTTAGAAGGGGTTGAAATCTTGAATTCTGTTCAGGTTTTTTGATTCTGCTTCCTGCCAGTGTATACACGGAGTCTTAGCTGTAAACGTGTTGAAGCTCACAATTCTTTTTGTTTGATGGCCAGAGCCAGTCTTTGAGTTGGCGTGTGTTTTTGTGAGCTCTCCAAGTGCAGTTGGGGTGTCTGTGTTCTTTCATTCATCAGAAGAGAAGAATGGGTTCTACCTGGGCCAGGTTTGCAACAGGAGAGTGAATTCATCTCGCCGGGTGAATGAATTCAGATCTTGTACTCTCGCAGGACCCATCCGGCCTTAGAAAACACTCGGGTCATTACAGCCTCCAGCCAGTAGCGGTCTGGCTACTCCAAGTGAGCGCTGTTCAAATCTTGTCTTGTTCATCTGCCCAAACCTTAAAAAAAAAAAAAAAAAAAAAAGTGTGTGTGTTGAGGGAGAGGTTGGTAAACATTTTTTGTTTTTAAGTTACAGGGAAGTTTCCTCTCAACAGAATGCACAGGACTGGCTGGGTTGCCCTTAGCCGGGGTTCCCACCAGTGGGTGACTGGTTTCAGTTATTTCTCTTTGGAAGAAGAGAAAGATCGGTCTTCTTTAGTCCTTAATAATGCATGTTGTTGAATGCTTACTTATATACAGCCAAGGATTCTTTTAATGTCCTTGGTAGTTCTCAGTATAGCTCAGGACTGTCTGGAGATGAAATTAGACCAACTCATCCGATTTTTTCTTGAATACTTTCTTGGGGCAAGTGACGGTTTATTCTTTTTGAGGGAAGGTAATGGTTGTTGTTCTTAGGATCTTCTGTCTGTTTCAGTGTACTTTTCAAACATGTAAAGGTCACTTGTTGATGCACTGCGTTACACCAGAAGGCTGTTGAGGATTTTTGCTTTACTTTGTGTTTTGCTATGCTAAATGTCTGAAAGGACAACAGTTGACGTCACTTTTCTGTAAGGGACAAATATTTCTTGCTTTTTGGAGTGCTTTTAGATATTCATCTGGAAGTGTGACTCATCTTTATAAGATCTGCTTTCACTGTAAAACTCCCACTATCCGTGTCTAGAAGAATTTGGTTATTCAAGCAAATTCCTGGATTAGATGGCGTGAGAGGCTTTCAGGAGTCCGTTGGTGGATCTGACTTTGAGGCATTTTCTACTCTGGGGTTTTATTTCATAGGTTTCTGATACTGGTGAGCATAACCCAGCTTTCTGAGGTCATGCACTTTGCTCCTTTAAAATTGGTGTGTAATAACTAGCTTTCTTTTCATTTATTTGTACATTTGAGACCAGTAACAACCAAACTGCGTTTTTCCATCTTCAAGATACGAAAGTTATTTTTCCACGTCCATTAACCTCGTGCATCGTCACCAGTTGTCCCTCTTTGAGTTCCTGCATTCTCGTGGTTCTTGTTGTTTCCCACTGGCTCTTATTGAGTGCTGATGTCATGTGTTTGGGACCAGATCTGACAAGGAAGCTGTATGATTCAATTGTCCAGTGGTGGTACTCTTAACAAAAGATGTCTTCCTTATCATTCCAAATCACCTAAAGAAACTATAATTACGTCTTACTCCGTAAATGATTAGAAGTCATTTTTACCCATACCTCAATTTTATGCATGTGCCTTAATTTAAGAAATGAAATATTTTTGCTCTTTAGCCTGCTGGACTATGATACCGAGAACCTGAACTCTGAAGAAATCTATAGTTCTTTGCGTGGAGTGACAGAAGCCATCGAAAAGTTTAGTTTTCGAAGCCAGGAGGATCTGAATGAGCCCATTAAAAGAGACGGCAGGAAGGACTGTGATGTCGTGAGTACCCGCAGGCTAACAGGGCCATTCATCAGTGAGGGGGCGGTCACCACCCAGGCCGGTAGAGAGCTGTGTGTCCCTTAAGGGATAGTCCTGAACGCTGACCGCGGGGATTACTGAACTCCAACATTATTTTTATCTCGTAGTTAGAATGGTATGATTTTAAGAGGCCCAGGGCAACTTTACGAAATTGCAGCAGCCCTCAGCTATATTGGTGAAGAATGTTAAATGCCCTTTCTCTCAGCTGGCTTTCCTTTATCCTGGACACGTTTTTGTTCCTCTGATATGATAAAAACAGTGAGCCTGCGCCCGACGCCAGCGTGGCTCTCCGGGAGCTGCAGCCTCCTGCAGAGGGGCAGAGTGGCGCAGGACAGATCTGCAGAGGAGACGATGTCACCCTCTGAGCACGGAGGCCACGAGGTCACGAGGCACTTGTCGGGTCAAGTAGGAGGTTGTCGTCTGAGAGGGGCCTGTGAGAAGGCAGAGGGATGGGAGTGGGCACGGGGGCAGGGAGAAGGTGGGCGTGCCCTGGTGTTGGGGAGGCCCTGGGAAGAGAAGGGCGTTCACACCGGGGGTGCACAGCCATCGTCCAGACTACTCTGGGGCCCCTGAAGAATCTGAAGGATTTTTAACCAGGGAAGAGCCATGGTCCCACGCACGTCTAAGGAGGGTCGCTGTCACTCTGCGATGGGGAGTGACCCTGGAGGGAGCTGGGCCGGGTAGCGCGTGAGCAGAAGCGGGAGAGCCGGAGAGTCCGGCAGGGACTGTCGAGGAAGTGCTGCTGCACCGCAGTGAGGCGATGTCACGGGGAGAAGAGGCAATGTGGAGCCCTGTGGAGCGCAGTGAGACATCCAGGCAGACGCAGCCACAGGCCTTCGGGTGCGCAGCCTGGAGTTGAGGCTGGCGATTTGGGCTGCAGGTGGAGGTTTGAGGGACACTGACTAGATGCTTGATGGTAACTAAAGAAAAGTAAGTGAAATCAGCCAAGTGGAGGAGGGTAAGGGCCGAATCCTCAGGAGCATCACCACTGAGGGAAAGACAGAAGAAGGGGGCTCAAGAAGGAGAGCTGAGGAGAATGTGGCGTCCTGGAATTTGAGGGGGGCTTTCGGGAAGGATGTTCCAGCCAAAGGGGTCTCGAGTCAGACGTGGACTGAAAGGGCTCCACTGGATCTTTTTTTTACGGTCTGCATTAAATAGTCTATTTTAATCTAGAATATTTAAACCACACAGCTACTCACCGGTGTTTGGATGTAGGGCCAAGACCTTTTCTTTGAGATTGGGCCCCTGTCTGGACTTCTGTCTTCTTTTTCTTAAATAGCTTTTAGACCTAATCACAGTCTGTAGTTTCCAGGGTTAGTTTCTCCGGGAGTCCATTGAGTGTTGTGAGCAGAGCTGAGAGCAGAGCTGGGAGTGGACACGAGGTCACAGTGGGCCGAGGGCCAACTCGAGCACAGGCTGGAGCGAGGAGGGGCCGACGGCGGGTGTGCAGTGGGAGAGACCTGGCCCGTGTGGAGAGAAAGGTGTTGGCTCTGCAGTGGGGGAAGTGGACGATTCACGGACACGGGTCCTTGAGGACGTGGGGAGGTGGCGAGACGGGGGCCCTGGGGGAGCGGGTTGGCCTTAGCCAGGAAGGAGGGGAGCGGGCCTGTGGAAGCGGGACTTGGAGGGTGTCCACACTGGCAGCTCTGCTGTCCATGGGCAGCGCTTGTGCTGAGGAGACGGGAAAGGCTTCTGAAGTGCATGCGAGGAACTTGGGGTCGGGTGGGGTTCTGATCAGGGAAACAGAAGTCCTGCCAGGAACAGCAGAGGCCCCAGGAGAAGCTGGATGACAGAGGTATAGAGCCAGCATGTAAAGAAAAGAAGGAAGAAAAAACATCTTTAGAGAGAGCCACCATTAACACTTGGGTGTGCATCTTTCTATTCCCTTAGGTGTACCTGTACATGTCTGTATGTGTAGGGGTGTATGGAGCGTGTTCTTTAAGGTAAAGGTGACTTCATAGGGTGCCTCCTGTTTGGTGTCATCTTTCATGTGCCTTCTTGTGGCTGGATGATAGTTCAGCGTAAGGATATGTGCCACAGTCATGTCCTCGGTGCCCTATTTGGGAACGTTTAGGTTGTTTCCAACTTCTCAAAGTATGAAAAAACACCGTGCCGGATGTTGAAAGGAGTGGGGGGAAGGTGGAGAGAGCAGGCCCGTACCAGGATGGGGAAGCGGGGAGCTGGGAGGGGCTGCGGGACTGGCAGGGGGTGGCAGACGGGGCGCTGACGGGTCTCGGCTCAGAGGGGCGGGGAGGGGAAAAGGAAGAGTTGAGGAAGTCCAAAGTCAGCATCTTCGCCACTCGTCACCAAATGTTAGCTAAGAAGCCGCTATAAAAGTGCAGTAAGTGTGGAAGAGTCAGGCACCCGCATCTCTCTGCTCAAGCTTGACCAGCGGGCCCAGTCTGGTCAGACAGAGTCCGTCAGGGCGCAGGTCACATCCAGGGGGAGGGTGGGTCACACAGGCAGAGAGAGACACAAACGCGTGCACGTCCAGCCTTCCGGGCAGTTACAGAAATCCCACAGGCAGATTCTGAGGTTCCATTTCTTTGTCTCAAGTAGAAATTAGAGCACTTGATGCCAGAAGGGACATCAGGAACGAGTGTAGTACTGATGGCTTGGAAAATTGATGCGGCTCTTTTGGAGCTTAGTGAAAAGTCGTATTCAGCAAAAGCGATTTTAAGTTTCATATCCTTTATCTAAAAATCTAACTTCTGGCAATCTGCGCCAAGTAACTAACTTGACAAAAGGGAAGAAAGACGTTATTTACACAAAGTAGCTTATTTCAGCATTATTTATAATAGCAAGAAACAAAAACATTAAGGAAAACACAGAAGGGGAATCAGGCAGTAAATCTTATTAAAACACAAGAAATAGTGGTGTGATTAAACATTATGGCTGCAAAATTTTTATTTACGTGGGACATGCTGATCCTTTGAGGAAAGCAAAATATATGCTGTTCTGTGCACTGTGATTCCCACTCTATAAAATCTGCATGCAGACTAAGACTGGGGTAATATAATATACCGAGTTAAGAAAGCACGATTTTGTTGTTAAAAGTGATTAGTATTAGGAGTTTAGTTTTCTATTTTTCAATAAATTATTTTATTTTATTTATTTTTGGCTGCATTGGGTTTTCGCTGCTGCGCGCGGGCTTTCTCTAGTTGCGGCGAGCGGGGGCCCCTCCTGGTTGCGGTGCACGGGCTTCTTCTCACTGCGGTGGCTTCTCTTGTTGCGGAGCACAGGCTCTAGGCACAAGGGCTTCAGTAGTTGTGGCTCACGGGCCCTAGAGCGCAGGCTCAGTAGTTGTGGCGCACGGGCTTAGTTGCTCCGTGGCATGTGGGGTCTTCCTGGACCAGGGCTCCAACCCACGTCCCCTGCATTGGCAGGCGGATTCTTAACCACTGCGCCACCAGGGAAGCCCTAGCTTTCTTTTTTGAATGTCTGAAGTTTTTAAACCCTTTCTCCTTTTATAAATAATCTTTTCATTATATTAATCATACATGTTTTACTTTTAGAAGAGAGTTACATAGAGAAAAAAATTAAAATCATCCATGAATCATCTTATACCGAGAGAAAACCCCTGTTAAGTCTCATTTTGTTCATGTCTGTACACATATTATATATTCTTTTATATCCTAACAGTTCTATTAGGACAAAATCTTCTGGGTGGGATGTGTAAGAACCAAACGCATCCCAGCAGTTCCACTAGGTGTATATCCAAAGAAAATGAAAGAAGGGACTTGAACAGATATTTGTGTACCAGTGTTCAGAGTGGTGTTAGGCACAGTAGCCCAAAGGTAGAAGCAGCCCAAGTGTCCATCAACAAATAAATGGATAAACAAAACGTAGTATGCACATGCAATAGAATATTATTCAGCCATAAAAAGGAATGTAATACTGACACATGTTACAACATGAGTGGACCTTGAAAACATTATGCTAAGTGAAATAAGCCAGACACAGAAAGACAAACACTGTGTGATTCCACTTATATGATGTCCCTAGAGCAGCCAAATTCATAGAGACAGAAAGTAGAACAGAGGTTTCCAGGGCTGGAAGGGGCAGGGAGGCACAGAGTTTCAGTTGGGGAAGATGAAAAAGTTTTGCCCAAAGTATAACGTAGTGGTAATGGTTACACCACATTGTGAACGTAATGTCACTGGATTATACGCGTATGAATTACATGATTGAATTTTTAACATACATATATAAAACTACAATAAAAACCGCACAAAGGCATAAGCGTGGGTGACAGCGGTGCACCTTGTCAGCAGCACAAGGAAAAAGTGCCACAGGGCTCACCAGGGTGGTCTGGCTGCCTGGAATTGGTTCCCCCACTGTCCTGTAGTCACGCGCCTGAGATGAGGGAAGTGACCGTTTTGCTCTGTCCCCTGCAGTCAGCCACACTTGCTCTGTTCCCTGCAAAGGGAGCCAGACAGGCCAGTGTGCGCAGAAGAAAGGGCCTCAGGGAGAGAAGGGGGTCAGAAACATGACACAAGGGCCAGGGGCCCAGAGGTTTAATTAGTTGAAGACAAAACTCAGTGCATATCAGGAAAGACATTTTCAGACAATATTGAAGACCTGTTCTTTGACCAGTGTAAAGACCAGTTCTGAGAGTCAGAAATCCCCAAAGGAAAAGCCATCTGCCTGGGGGATGTCATGTTCTCCATAGTGAGACGTTTCACCACTTGAGGGGAATATAGCAGGGGACTCGTGGGTGGTGGGACCACTGTAGGTCTCGAGAGGGTCATCGGGGGAGCATTTGTCCATGGCGTTGTGTCAGGGTGTCAGTGAGAAAACCCGTCCTGTCGGTGGTGAAGGAAGTTGGCTGGGGTGTTGTGGGCACCTGAGGTTCCTGGGGGACTGGGGGTGCCAGGTGTGCAGACTGCCTTCTCAAGGGCTCCTCAGAATTTCATGTCACTAATCTGTCAAAAATGAGTCAAATTAGTCAGCAAATGCAAAGTAAAACAGACATTCCTTGTAAACTAATGAATGAATAGATGAGAATATCAGCGTGTTCTGTCCCCTCTGAGGTAGCTTATGAGCTAGGTATTTACAAATGGAGGCACTAACAACCGTCCTTTTGTCAGTGGCCAGACTTCAAGTGAGAAATCTCTGGCTCTCCTAATAATTCTGAAGATTTAAAGGAAGAGTTTGAGACAAGCACTGAAAAGGAACTAACAGTGTGCTGTGCCCCAGGTGTCCCGCGATGGTGGCATCACCTCCCCCGCCACTGAGGGCCGGGGCGGCAGCGATGCAGTGGAAGGAGGCCGGACGGCTCTGGACAACAAGACCTCCCTCCTCAACACCCAGCCCCCGCGTGCCTTCCCGGGGCCACGGGCGCGGGACTACAGCCCCTACCCCTACTCGGACACCATCAGCACCTACGACAAGACGGCCCTGAAGGAGGCCGTGTTCGACGATGACATGGAGCAGCTGCGAGACGGTCTGTCTCTCCTGGTGCCACTCCCATCCCCCCACCCCCCAACCAGGGCAGCTCCGGGCACGCGAGGGTGGACTGGGGGCCTGCTCTGCTCAGTCGTCTGTGTGCCTGGGTGTGGGGGCACACAGAGGATCCGTGGGGACGGCCTTGTGAGGAACCACGACCCGGGCGGCGGTGAGAGCGGGGCGTGGGCAATGGGGCGCCCGGGTGCAGCCTCTGGTGTGCGCTTTCCCGTCCCGCTCTGTGGCCGGGAGGCCCGGAGCTCTGTTGGGTGGCTTCCCTCTGCTGTCTCAGCAGCATTTGAGCCAGGTCTCCCGAGCTGCTTGTGTCACCTTCGGTCCTGTAGGTGGGGAGGGGATCTAACCTGCCCTGGGCACCTGCGTGGCGTGTGCTGGCTGCTGAGACAGGGATCATTCCCATCATACGGGTTAGGAAACTGAGGTCCAGAAAGGTGAAGTTACTGCCCCAAGTATAATAACACACTTGATATGGAGCAGAACTGGTCTGGGTTTTCTTCTGACACTTGTGTTAAGACCAGTGTCCATTACTGAGTAACAAGTGAGTGAGTACTTATTGCTATGAAGTATTTTTATCTGGAAGTTATTTTTTTCTCTTTTCACCTCACTGGCTTGTTCATGTGTTTTGGTTTATTTCAACTTAATAATTAATTTAAAAAATCTTATATATGTATACTTTGTTTCCAAGCCTGCTATTTTATGTTGCTTTCAATTTTGAATGAAGAATTATATTAGGACCTTAAATCAGAATTCTAAGCAGTTAACATTCAGTGAAGGCCTACTGTGTGTCGCAAAGGTTGTGGCTTGCCAGGGCTGGCTGTGCAGGGAAACGAGACACAGCCCCCGGCCCCAGAGTGCAAGGCCCGTCAGGGGAAACAGGCTCATTGTGGTGGCAGGCGTAGAGGCGAGGGCCATTTTAGCAGCGGCTGCTGGATCCAGGGGAACATGAAAGGAAGAAAACTGCGCTCTCGGTGGGTCAGGCAGTGATGGGACCCTGAGACAGAAGGGAAGGCCTTCCACGGTCTGAAAGCACAAGTAGCTTCAGGGGCTTGAGAGCGTGACCCCTTGGCTGTTGATTGCTACTTGCCAGTGGGGAGCAGGTCGGTCTGTACCCAGCCGTCCGTCTGCTGGGCAGGAGGCTGGTGGTGGAGGGTTGACTTGGACTTGCGCTGCCTAGGAGTTGTGGACTGTTGCCTTTCTTTGCTCATAGAGCTGGCACAGCGTTTAACTTACCCAGTTGTTGGTCTTATTTAAGACAGACTGGAGATTGGGATGTTGGCTGTAATTTATCCACTAACCATATGCTAAAAGGCGTAAAGGAAAAGGTAGGATGGCAGGGGCGGAGATGAGAGGGTTCTTGAAGACGTCAACTTTCTCATTCTTAGAAGCTAAAGAAATATGTGAGTACAAGTTTAGGTTCCTAATGATTTGTCTTTGTTTTTTCGTCCTTTCTACTTAAAGTGAATATTCAGAGTTGAGATCTCTTAAAACAGGGGTCCCCACCCCCTCGGCCGTGGACCGGTACCAGTCCGTGGCCTGTTAGGAACCGGGCTACACAGCAGGACACGTGAGCGACAGGCGAGCGAGCGAAGCTTCATCTGCTTCCCATCGCTCACGTCACCGCCTGGACCATCCCCCACCCCCAGCCCCGGTCTGGGGAAAAATTGTCTTCCACAAAACCGCTCCCCGGTGCCAAAAAGGTTGGGGACCGCTGTCTTAAAAGAACATGGAAAGAGAAGGGATATGCCCCTCTGCCATATAAACCACACCCAAGTCCCCGCAAGCAGTTACGCTACGTGATTTTGGCAGGCCTGGCCGTCTGTGAATGGACAGTCCGTGGGTAGCCTAGACACCGCGATCCGTGTTTGTTTACACTCTGGGCGCTCAGGAAGGGAATGGGCATGAGTGGGTCAGACACGGTGGCGGAGGGCCTGGAGGAAGCTGCGCCCACTGGGTGTTTGTTTACACTCTGGGCGCTCAGGAAGGGAATGGGCATGAGTGGGTCAGACACGGTGGCGGAGGGCCTGGAGGAAGCTGCGCCCACTGGGTGTTTGTTTACACTCTGGGCGCTCAGGAAGGGAATGGGCATGAGTGGGTCAGACACGGTGGCGGAGGGCCTGGAGGAAGCTGCGCCCACTGGGTGTTTGTTTACACTCTGGGCGCTCAGAGTGGGTCAGACACGGTGGCGGAGGGCCTGGAGGAAGCTGCGCCCACTGGGTGTTTGTTTACACTCTGGGCGCTCAGAGTGGGTCAGACACGGTGGCGGAGGGCCTGGAGGAAGCTGCGCCCACTGGGTCTGAGAGTAGTGAGGGTGTTCCTGGCAGGGCCTGGCTGGGGATGGTTGCAGGGAGCGGAGTTGGGAAGAAGACGATGCAGGAGGGGCTTGGGGGGGGGTCCTCCTCTTTGTCTGAAATAGGAGGGAGAGAGGCCGGTCAGCCCGGGAAGGGTGCTGTGTGTTGGTCCCGGAGCACTAGACACCTGTACTCACCCGTTTTCACAGTTAACCTGGCGAGGTGACCTGCTGGGGGTGTGACGTGAGGCCAGTGCCCAGCGCGGCCCACCTCCTGGAGTCAGGAGGGCGGGGGTGCTGAGCATCTGTCTTGTGTCCCCCAAGTGCCCATTGACCACTCGGACCTGGTGGCGGACCTCCTGAAAGAGCTGTCCAACCACAACGAGCGGGTGGAGGAGCGCAAGGGCGCCCTGCTGGAGCTGCTCAAGATCGCGCGCGAGGACAGCCTGGGTGTCTGGGAGGAGCACTTCAAGACTGTCCTGCTACTGCTGCTGGAGACGCTGGGGGACAAGGACGTGAGCGACCCCCCTCCCCCCTCCCCCCTCTCTCCCTCCCTTCCCCTCCCCTCCCCTCTCTCCCCTCCCCTCCCCCTCCCTTCCCCTCCCCCTCCCTCCCCTCCCCTCCCCCTCCCTTCCCCTCCCCCTCTCTCCCTCCCCTCCCCCTCCCTTCCCCTCCCCTCCCCCTCCCTTCCCCTCCCCCTCCCCTCCCTCCCTCTCCCCCTTCCCTCCCCTCCCTCTCTCCCCCTCCCCTCCCTCTCTCCCCCTCCCCCTCCCCTCCCCCTCTCTCCCTCCCCTTCCCCCCTCCCCCTCTCCCTCCCCTTCCTCCCCTCTCCCCCTCTCTCCCGCTTCCCCTCCCTCTCTCCCCTCCCTCCCTCCCCTCCCTCCCCCCCTCCCCCTCCCCTCCTGGGTGGCCAGGCCTGGGCCCACGGCTCCCCTCCACTCCTGTGCTGTGCTTCCTGTTGGCACCAAGACAGCTTTCAGGTTTTCTGGACCCAGCCAGTTAGTGGAGACAGGCCCCACCCTGGCCTCCACGCAGGTTTTTCTGTAATTGGGTTTGTAGTCGTTGAGGGAGACGTGCTCCCTCTTTGGTCCCTTTCACAAAATTTCTTAAGAGTTTGCTAGTGTAGGAATGTGGCTTGTTTTTTTACGATGGGGTTTTCTTCCTTAGGAGTTTTATTTATGCTTCACATGCAGTTGAGAAATCAGAGGCTCATTTTTGGAAGACCATACTAAACCCTACTAAATGCGCCTTCCCTGGGGCTCTGTGTTGGTTCACCCCTGCATTGTTAACAGTTTCAGCGACAGATCCCAGAAGCAGAGATCATTACTGTTTTCTGTTATCGTCCATTATTATTTTTAAAGTAGAAAGCCGTCTCCACGCGGTGACACTTGAATGTGACTCTTCAAGGGGTGAGCACCCTGATCAGAGGCCCACCTCCCCCCGACCTGCTGTGCAGCCGCTCCCTTGTGTGTGTGGCAGCAGGAGTAAATGTTAGGACTTCCCTGGATTAAAGTCTAGAAGTAAAACTCCATCTCTGTGCTCCAGGCTTCGTGTAGGTCAGCAGAAGCACAAGTACAATAAGTGTGGTGAACAGCTCAAGGGGTAGGACCAGACAGATTTCGAGGAAGTTGGGCACGGCCCAGGGCAGAGGTCATGCCCAGGTTGCGTTGATGGTGATCTTAATGGAAGACAGGTGAGCAGAGGCTGGCAAATGTTATGGTGACTCCAGTTGCTGTCTGGTGCTTAGGGACGCATGGTTTGGTGTGGGGTTAATCAAGGTAGAAGAACGGCGATGAAAGATCTGTATTCGCTTTTCTTAAGACAAAGTACCTGTTGGCACCTGAAGCGCTTCTAGTGGTTGGCTTTGTCAGGAGGAGAAACGATGTCATGGAGAGGGCAGGGGATGGTGTGTGAGCCTGTGGCTGATGCAGGTGAGTGGCAGAGAATCAGAATGTTCTGTCTGGTGTAAACCCCATTCTCTGTTGTTGAGATTAGGGGTCTGTTTGGAATGGCTTTCCTCCAGATGCATGACTCAGGCCTCAAGTAGCTGGAGTTCTGTACACGTTCTCCTCCCCCATGACCTGCTCACACAGGAGGTCAGGAATATCAGCAGGTCTCCCACTGTCCTGAGAGAGTCCACTGTCTGACAGGTCGTGTCGATGAAACATGTAGGTGCCCTTTACATAGGGCATAGGGCTGTCCTTTTACATAGTTTACAGATACACACCTGAGCCTCAGAAAATCCGGAGCCGCCCCCCGGGAGACTGATAGTGAACTTACCAGTCGTCCTCATTTGGTCTCGTTCAGGAAGCCTTCCTGGGGTCCCTCTCAGGTGCCGGGTCCCGGGATGTCCCCACAGGCACAGCACCCGCCCTCTTGGAGCCGGCCATCTGGGAGCCTCCATCCAGGAAGCCTGGCGTCCGTGTCGCAGTGCCTGCAGGGCGCCAGGGACCCAGGCCTGGGAGCCGGTCTCGGGGCCCCGCTGGCCGTGTGCACAGAGAGGCGCCGCGAGGCGTTTGCTGATGTCCGTCTCTCCTCTGCCCCAGCACTCCATCCGCGCGCTGGCACTCAGGGTGCTGCGGGAGACCTTGAGAAGCCAGCCAGCAAGGTTTAAACACTACGCGGAGCTGACGATCATGAAGACGCTGGAAGCCCACAAAGACTCCCACAAGGAGGTGAGCCAGCCTCTGGCGCACAGCCCTGCCGCTGCGGGGTCTGAGCAGTGCTGCGGGGGCCCCTGGCGGCAGGGCTCCCCGAGCCTCGTCCGGGCCGGTCTGCCCTTTCCCCTGCGGTCAGGGTGGGGATGGAGACGTGCAAGCCTCGCTCTGGGCCCTCAGCCAGGCTCCCTCACCCACAGGGCCCCGCTCTCCTCGGGGGGCTGTCACCCCACCGCCGCCCACAGGAGAGCTAGGTGAGGCTGGCACGTGCGGGCGGGCTCCCCCTACGGGCTCGAAGGACTGGAGGCGGCCCGCCCGCTCTGTGGGCTCCGGACGCGTGAGGCATCCGCACTCTCCTCGGGCTCCCGTCACGGGGCAGGGAGGGTGCGTTTCTGGGCCCGACGTGTGTGCACGCAGAGGCCAGCCCGTGCGTCCTCGTCCAGTCGCTTGCTGGACTGTCCCGGGGCCTGCCGCCCGCAGTCCTCTGCGTATCGAGAGATGGGAAGTGGGGTGGGTGGAGCGTCCTAAAGGGAGAAGGTTTCAGGGACGCCTGCCAGTGAAAGGCACTGTGGAAAACAACCGTCTAGTTCCAGGTTTGGAAAACTTAACTTGGTGAAACAGTGGGTTTGACCCCGAAGTGAGACATAAGCACATGTCAGTTCAATCTTTTGGCTCCCGTGTGACTCTCGCGACCACAGCCGTGGATTAAAGGAACTGTGATTAGAGCAGTTCTCTTCACAGCGAGAATCAGACCCTGAATCATGGCTTTTTCCTCTGTTCAGCAGTTACGTGGCTACTGAACAGAGACCGGTCTGGCCCCCTCGGGTTCCCACCACAGCTGCAGGCTCAGCGAGGTTGAGGGCGTCCCTCTGGCCGGGCATCTCTCCACCCAGCAGTCCTAGTGCCACACAGGTGCATGAGTGATGGGTGTGTGTGCAAACCACTCACTCACACTTCCGGGATCCAGCTTGGTTGCCTGATGGCGACAGCACCTACTCATGTTCGAACAAAACGCTTTCCACTTCAGATAACTCATTTGCAAAATGTGAGGACCAGGTAAGCTAACAGTAGTCACCGTAATTATTCCCAGGTGAGGAAGAAGGTCCAGGAGGTCCCATCCTTTGTCAGGTGATGCACACGTGGCAGTTCCTGGCAGAACCAAGATGTGAACCAGGTCGTGTGTCTTTTAAGGGGCAACTGGCCTGTGCTCTTTTTTTTTTTTTTTTTTTAACCACGATAGCTTCTCCTTAATGAGAATACATGATGGAAAAAACGACATGAAATGGACGTTCTTTTACATACATACGATGTCAGTTGTTTTCAGAGGGGAGGACATATTGAGACTGTGACACTGAGGTGAAACAAAGCCACCTGCACGGCGTGGCGGTCACTAGCCATCCCCTTGGCAGACGTCTGTCTTTACAGTGGCCGTCCTGATCGTAACCTCCAGGACTTGGACGGTGGACCCGGAGAAGTATACGTTACCAGAAGTTGCTCTTTACTGTTTACGTGAGAGATCTTGTTGTTTTTCCCTGCAAAGCGAGAGACTGAGGAGAGAACGTTCTTCGCTTTGAAGTCCTTTAGGTTGCGTAAGGGACACAAGCAGAAAACACCTGCTGCTTAAAGCAAACGTAGCAGCACTCAGTTGCCGTGGAATTCTTGTAACCCAAGGGTCTCCATGCGGCTGTCACTGATTTCCTGATAAGCAGGTTGAGGAAACACCGTGTTCTGAAATGACTGCGGTTACTGGCAGGCCTCCCCTGCTTTGCATGCTTTCAGACTCACCTTGACTTGGTGCCCTTGTCGTTTTCCTTATGAAACTTCACGCTGTCACTTTGCCTGAAGCTTCTGACTTGGGCATCTGTATGTTTTGGTGTTAGGTATCGTTTTCGTTTTTGTTTTTCTTTTCCTTTAAAACTCTTCCATGTGGTCTTTCTCTGGCTTTGCCAATCCGCGTTTGTCTTTAGGCCGGATAGTTAGACGTACAGGGTCTGTCTGGTAGCCGTTGTGCTGGCATATCCCACACAGTATGTCTCTGGTTGCTACGTTTTCTCGTCTGCACATTCAAACATCGTTCCCACATTTATTGACTGGAAAGGAGCCGAAGTGTTTCTAGACCTGGTTACTAGTCAGACAGGGGCCAGTCTCTCTTCCCGTCTAAATTGGCACTCCCAAAGTGTGCTCCTCCCGGCGACAGCTCTGGGCACCTCCTTCTCGTTACAGCTAGTTGGTTTTGTGTCCACAGGCAAAACCCAGGCTTTGGCAGATGAAGGAGTTGGACCAGCAGGTGGACACAGAGCGGCTGTGAGAGCGCTTGTCACCAGACATGTCTTTCCTTGGCCGCTGTGGCCGGGGCCCCGCCAGCGTGCGCACTGTAGTTCTGGCCGCGGGGCTGTAGCAATGAAGCACTTCTCGAAATGCAGTTTCTATAAGTTGAAAGGTGTCGTAAGGCCCTTACGGAAGATGCATAAAGCAGGGCTGAGGATAAGATGACTTGTTTGTCACCGATAAGCCAGAGACTGTGTTCCCAGGGTCTTAAACAGGAGCTATGAGTGCAAGACACTTTTGTCACACGCTGAAACGTGCCGGGCACTAAATCTGTCTCAGGCATCGTTCATCATAAGCTAACGGAGATGTTTTACAATAAGCAAGATAGAGGATTCGGGTACCGGTTTAAAGTTTTTATTTTGAAAGTTGGTATTGGGAATTCCCTGGCGGTCCAGTGGTTCGGACTCAGCGCTTTCACTGCCGAGGGCCTGGGTTCGATCCCTGGTCGGGGAACTAAGATCCCATAACCTCGCAGCGTGGCCCAAAAAGTAATTAAATAAATAATTAAAAGTTGGTGTTTGTCCGGTTAGACAGTTTTCATATTTCCTATTTGAATAAGTAAATCTCTTTCATTGTCTAGCTCCTTATTTTTATCTTTTTAGTAAATAAAATGTGCTATTGAGTTTCAGTAGCTCATTAATGAAGTTACTGTGGTATACCATAGTGTTAGCTTTTAGCAAACATCCGAAGGGGCGAAGGGCTTGATAGTGACCTTTTAAAATCTTACGCCCCCTTTTCTGTTTTTCAAGAAACAACTCCATTCATGTTAACACTTTTTATCTGAGAACTTGAAATCCGTTTGTTGGGGCTGGTACAGAACCTCTCCTTCAATGATTACGAGAAGATTTAGAGCTAAGAAGAGCACTGATACTTCGCATGCGATTCTGGGGTCAGTGGGAGCGCGAATCTAGAGGGGGAAAGCCTGGTTTTCGGTCCAGCATCCGACCTCCAGCCCAGCTGTCGGTTTGATCCCTTCTGTCTAAGCCTGTGTAGCGTGGCCGCCTCGAGAATCAGACACGGGACATGGAAGCATGCTTCCAACACCGTCAGGCACTGTACCAGTATTGCTACGTAAAGCCGTCTTCAGACATCCGTACCGTCTCAGAGGCACTCGTTTCAGTAGCTGTTGCTCCCAGGCCCTGCGGCTTACGTGCGGTACCCAGAGTGCTGGGGTCCTTGCTCGCCGTTCTGTTTAAACTTGAGAGGAGCACCAACTCTGTTTCTTTGAAGATGTTCTATACTTGAGACTTTTTGCTGACCTCGGCCACGTTAATGAATATTCCATTACGTTTTCCTGTTAAAAAGAGGAAAATATCAGCTTCGTTTTATGTCGCCCCAGGAGGTCACCAGACATTTCTTGCCCCACAGCAGCCTTGGTGTTTAAGGCATCAGAATCCAGCCTCAGGTGGTTTGGCTTGTTTGGGGAAGTTTGAGTCTCAGGTAAATATGAAACAACCACTGTTACGTCTCCCAGGGTTTTATTTTGAAATCATTTCTAATTAGTTTTATGATTGCAAGGAATTAAAAAAGCAAAGCCAGACTAAATTTATTTTTACAATAGAACTTTTTGGGGACCTCTTGGCAAATATCACAGCCTGAGCAGAGCAGCGGCGTGTCAGAGAGAAAGCACTTTAGCGAGCTGACGTTGTGCTTCAAATACCAATTAGAATCACTCTCTGACCATGGCTCACCCAGGCCCCCTGCATCTGGAGTGGCCCTGAGAAGCCTCTCGGGGCAGCGGCCGTGTGTCAGTGGGTTCTGAAGAACAGTGCATTGTGTGAGCGTGGAAAGATTATTTCCCCTCTCTGGACCTTGGGTTTCTAATCTGTTAGCCCAGGGAGTGGACTGCATGCTTATCTGTGTGTCATCCGGCCTCAGGATAATGGAGGAGGCTGCTGAGTAACAAACCTCAACCTTTCTAGATTCTAAGTCTCCAGTCTTCTTTGGGCCCGGTCTTGGGATATAGCCAGAGGCCCTATTTCCTTTGTAACCTTCAGCCTTTGAACAAAAAGACAAAACCAGAGACCTGTATAGTCATTTAAAAGGTCAAAGTTGCTGAGCCAGACAGTCTGACACTCGTAGCACAAACTGGTAAATGTCCCATTATTGGGCGGGTTGCAGGGCGGTGCTCAGACCTAAAGGAACTTACACGGCTTAGGTGACGTTAGAGCAGAGGAATTCACGTGGGGTCCAGAGAGAAGTGCGCTGGGAGTCTGGGGCAGTTCGGGAGGATGCTGGCGGTGAGCCAAGCAGCGAGGCCCAGGGCCCGCGAGTCAGGGCGGCGAGGAGGCTGGCACTGTGAACACTGAAGACACCGTCTTTTATCCTCTTCCAGTGAAGAAATAGACCGGTTCTGAGTAAAGCAGACATAACCGCATTTCTCGAACTATATCTCAGAAGGCTATCGAAATTTGGGTGAATAAACTTTGGGCTGTGTCTCTGGGCTCCCGCGTCGGCTGAATCTCTCGGCATCTCCACTGGAGGGGCCGTCACACTCCCACACTTGAGGCCGGGAACACCAGGAGTTGATGGATTTGAGAGGCGCGGAAGAGGAGTTCTGTGCGTGGCCCACCTTCCGCCTCCCAGGCTCTTCCGAGGGGCCAGCCATCCCGGCGTCCGAGGCGTCCTCCAAGGTGGGGACACGGCCCCCTCCTGGGCACCCACCCTGTGACTCCGTGGCATTGTCCCCCATCAGCCCTGATTCTCCCCCTTGGGGTGGGACAGAATAAGTCTCCCACCTCGGAGCCTTTCTGCGTTCGAGACGATGTTGCCCTGAATGCGCTTCTCCAGGGCGGGGGCTCTGATGGCCGTGTGGTCAGAGACCATCCGTGCAGGCTATACCATCTGAAATTGTACGTGTGCATTTTCCAGGAGAAAGTCCTCATCAGCGAGGTCTGGGAGATAAGGTTTCACGCTCCAAACTGATGTAAGCATTCTAGATTCGCATCCCCCCTCATTTTACTGATGAGGGAAACTGAGGCCCAGACAGTAGAAGAAAGTCCTCCCACGTTCACCTCACTAGTTGATGTCCCTGAACTTGGACCCTGAAGGTTGTTCCTTTCCTCCCCCCGTCCTGTGGTGCCGGGTCCGGCAGACAGGGGACTTGCATGCTGGGTTCAGGTCCCCGGTGGCGCCCACCTGAGCTGGCAGCAGGCAGAGCAGTGCTGCCCACACTCCTGCCCCGCCCCACCAGAGACACAGCCGCCCCTCCACGGTGGGCGCACCACGCTGGTGGGCACACGCCCGGCACCTGGCCTGTTCGGTGAGGCCTCCCCGGCCTTTCCCAGAAGGTGGCGCCAGCCTCTCCCTTCGGGAGCCATGGTTCCTGAACACCCGCTGGCTGGCTGGCTGGCTTTCAGTCAGCCAGTTAGGCTGCCGCATCGGTGACAGAGCCCAGTCAAACCCTGTGAACTTAAAACACGCAGTCCAAATTTTGACAGGTTCTGTGCTCTCAAAGAAACCTTATCTTTAAGCAAACATTCATCAATATTCTGAGTAACGATCTCATTTTTTTAAAAGTTAGATAAGGAAATTATGCTTTTCCTAGCTAGACACTGTTATTTCAGTAAGTTAGAAAAAGCAGAATTCCTGTGTTCCTTACCAGACTGCAGCAAAGTCAGCAGAACTGGAACAGTCTTGGTCACTTGGGGTAGATGACAGCCCCGAAGGCTGCCTGATCCCCCTTGCTCTCATCAGCATCCCTGCCCCCTTGGAAAACATCTTTGCCCCCTCTGGCCACCTTGTCTGCTAGACAGTACTGTCCTCCTTCCTCTCTGCTGCCCGTGTTTACTTTTGCTCTCTGTTTGCTTATACTTATAATCTTTGCTTCTTATGTTACACAGAACACAGGGGCAAAACCTAAAGTTCACCCTGAATCAGGCAGTGGGCCAGCCGCTGGGAGCTTGGCATGTAGAGGGAAGTTGAGAACACCGACCCGCCTTGCCAAAAACAGCATCTGTCTTGGGAAACTTGTTCTAACCTCAGTGAAAGAGGGGGCCTCAGACGGGCCTTCTTAAAGCGCAGCTTCTGGCATTTTTTTTTCAGGCATTTTCAGAAAACCTACATTTGATTAAATGCTTCCTGCAAGCGACGTCAAGAATTCGTGGAGTTTTATATGACAAAGTTCTCCTTGGGTTTGGGTTTCAGCTCAGCAGACCTGAGAAGGTCTGTTTCCCAGCAGCTCCCTGCAGGGTAACTCCTGTGACCTGGATGATAGCAGAGCGTGGGGAGGTTGCGGGGAGGAGGGGACCCCTCGTGTTAGAGTCTCGCTGTGAACCTGGCCATTTATTTCCCTGAGAGGCGCCGGGAGGTTTCTAGTTTGCGCCTCTCAAGACTTAAGTGGCGCTGCTGGGACTTGAACCCCAGTCTGTCTCCCAAGCCAGTGTCTTCCCTCCCACTGAGCTGTGCCCACCTCCTGGTGGTCTCCTGAATTCCCCTACATCAGTGTTTTCCAACTTGAATATTGTCTATGAAATCATCCAGTATATCATTTCATTTTTTTTTTCCATGTTTAAAAACTAAGACCTCAGGTTTCGTCAGTTAGTTACTATCACTCAGCTTTCTGACCAGTGTGTTGTGACACCTGTAAACAGTGGTTTCTTACAGTAGAAGGGCATTGGTGTCCCACTGCGGGACCCGATTGGAGAAGGGATGGGCCCCCTCTTCCACCGTCTGCCTAGCCGTGTGTAACACGCCAGACGCCTGGCTCTGCCAGGTCCGCCGTGGACTGACCACACTCTCAGGGACATGCCTGAGCTCAGGAGGAAGCACAGCACTTCATCTAGTAATTGTTGCGTGATGGAGCCCTTCTAAGCGATATGCTGTCCCTCTCCAAACAAACCGATCACTGAGCATTTAAATACACACACACACACACACACACATACACACACACACACACACTGTGGGGAAATGAGTTGGACAGACACTTACTGAGCACCTAGTGCATGATGATGGACACTGCTGGGCATGGGGACAGAAGGGTGGCCAACATGGGAGCTTGCCTTCAAGGAGCCCTTAGTCTAGTGGGGAGACGGTGTCAGCAGAGCAATGAAGTGCAGTGATCAGGGTGCCCCGGGGGTTCCGTGGGGGTGAGGGGGACCTGCCCGGCCAGGTCACTAGCGCAAGTGAGCAACTTTCAGGAAGTGAAGGGAGCTGGCGGGGCCCCACAGCGGCTGGCGGGGTGCATCTTTGCCCAGTGTTCCCGCTCAGGCCTCGTTTCCTTGCGTGCCTGGTCATCGGGGTGGCCCTTTGGAGTGAGTATTGGACCGAGCAGACCCCTGGGCGTAGGCCCTGGGCCTCTGGACCGAGCCCTGGAGCCTTGTGGGGCACCTCAGTGGCCCAGCCCCACTTCTCTGCTGTTCCTCCACCAAGGCCGAGCTCGGAGCCACACAGGCTCTGCAGCTACAGTCGTTGCTGTGTCATCTTTCTTAATCCAGATAGCTGTAAAAGTAGGTGTTTTGTTAATCTCCGCTATGGAATTTTTAAAAATTGAGGCTCCTCTTGGTAGAGGAACGAACTGAGGTGCGTCTGCTGCGCTGCTCTCAAGAGGCTGAGCATGTGCCTGTCTGACTCTGCCCTTCTTGGGGTGAGAGGTTAAAGATCATGTAGGCACAGCAGACTCTCTGCTGTCAGGGGACCTGAGTGGGACAAACCGCAGTTCGTAGGCGACGAAGTTGGCAGGAGAAACATTATGATGGGCTTCCTTTAAATAGTCTCATTTCCGTGTGTGTCTGTGTGTCTGTGTGTGTGTGTCTGTATATATGTGTGTATATATATGTGTGTATGTATATGTGTCTTTATATATGTGTGTACATGTGTCTTGTGTGTGTATGTGTGTATATCTGTGTGTCTCTGTGTGTGTATGTGTGTGCATATGTGTCTATATGTGTCTATGTGTGTGTCTGTATTGTGTGTGTGTATATCTGTGTATGTGTGTGTGTATATCTGTCTTTGTGTATGTGTGTGTATATATGTGTGTATATCTGTGTGTCTGTGTGTGTGTTGTATATGTGTGTGTGTATATCTGTGTCTGTGTGTATATGTGTGTGTGTATCTGTGTGTATATGTGTGTCTGTATGTGTGTATATATGTGTGTGTATATGTGTGTATGTGTATATATGTGTCTGTGTGTGTATATATGTGTCTGTGTGTGTATATATGTGTGTCTGTATGTGTGTATGTGTGTGCGTGTCTGTGTGTATATGTGTGCATGTATGTGTGTATCTCTGTATATGTGTGTGTGTGTGTGTATGTGTGTATATATGTGTTGCTGTGTGTGTATATGTGTGTGTTTATGTGTATATATGTGTGTGTATATGTGTGTCTATGTGTCTGTATATGTGTGTGTCTGTGTGTATATATATGTGTGTGTGTCTGTGTGTATATGTGTATGTGTGTGTCTGGGTATATGTGTGTGTGTGTATGTATATGTGCATGTATCTGTGTGTATATATGTGTCTGTGTATATGTGTGTATGTATTATATGTGTGTGTATATATGTGTATGTGTGTTTGAGTGTGTATATGTGTGTGTCTATATATATGTGTGCCTGTGTATATATGTGTATGTGTGTGTCTGGGTATATGTGTGTGTGTGTGTGTGTGTATATGTGTGTGTGTCTGTGTATATGTGTGTGTGTCTGTGTATATGTGTGTATTATATGTGTGTCTGTGTATATGTGTGTATGTGTCTGGGTGTATGTGTGTGTATGTGCGTGTCTGTATGTATGTGTCTCTGTGTGTGTGTGTGTATGTGTCTCTGTGTGTGTATTTGTGTGTGTCTCTGTGTGTATATGTGTGTGTATGTGTGTGTGTGTATGTGTGTGTGTGTGTCTGTGTGTGTCTGTGTGTGTGTGTTTGTGTGGGGAGTGAGAGGCCCTGAGCATGACTGGTGACTAGTGACCGCTTGCTGGCGGGGCTGGAGCTTAGGAGCCCCGTGGGCCACCAGAGAAGCCTCCTGCTTCCTGTCGCTCACCAGCCACCTCCTGAGCCTTTGCCTCCTCCTGTGCCCGCCCCACGTGGACCAGCCCGCCCTGACAGGCCCTGAGCTCAGCTCAGCTGCTGCCACACAGGAGTGCGTGAACACACACAGCACAGATAGAGTGGGGGGAGGGCAGTAGGGGAAGATGGCCCAGGCTGTCAGGTTTCTAAGGTCCCAGCGCGGAGCGACGCGAGCCTGTCCCTGGGCCTGTGAACTCGGGCGGCAGTGCTGTCTGGTGTGGCTGGAGCTCACCCACGCGCGGGCCGTGTTTCAGGTGGTGAGGGCTGCCGAGGAGGCCGCCTCCACGCTGGCCAGCTCCATCCACCCGGAGCAGTGCATCAAAGTGCTGTGCCCCATCATCCAGACGGCCGACTACCCCATCAACCTGGCCGCCATCAAGATGCAGACCAAAGTCGTCGAGAGGATCGCCAAGGAGGCCTTGCTGCAGCTCCTCGCGGACATCATCCCGGGCCTGCTGCAGGTGGGCCCCCGAGGGGTGGGCGGGACAACCGGGCGGTGCAGCCGCTGCCTCGACCCCAGGCCCTTCTCTGTCTCTTCTGGCCCACCCTCTGCTGAACGCACAGGAAGATCTTCCTGGCAGCCCAGGCCTGTGGCTCACAGAAGGAACTTTCTGTTTACGGTGAACATGTTTTGATCTTTCTTCATTGTTCCTTCCTTACTGCACAGCAGTGGGCCCAGCCCTGGGCAGGGTGGGCTGTGGAGCCCAGCATCAAACAGTGGTCCTGGCTCTCATCTGTCCAGCTAATATTAATTGAAAACCCTCGTGAGCATGAGGCGTTGAATTAAGTAGACTCTGGAAGACGAGGTGTTTTCCACTGTTGGGACCCTACCTCACGGAGTCTCCAGCCCGCTCCAGGACCCGGTACAGCCGTACAGACGGCCATGGGTGAGGGCGGGTGCCATGTGCTGAGTTGCTGCCACGGGGGTGCAGGTAGGGGTTTCTGAGATCGGGGTGGGGGCTGACCTCTGGGTTGGGGTGTCAGAGAGAGACGGGCTCAGAGAAGAAGTGGTTTAGAGTTGGGCCCTAGGGAGAGATTTCAGTGGGGAAGGGTAGAGAGACATCAGCTTTACACTTAATAAATGCTGCTGTTTGCTGAGTGCTGGGCTCAGAAATTTAAACACATACAGCCGGGCACTGGCTTGTTCCAGGCAGAGGGAAAGACACAAAGGTGGAAAGGTCCAGAGGGCTGTTCGGAGGAGAGCAGACAGTCCCACCTGGGTGTGGGGCGGGGAGAGGCCCACAGGCAGGTTGTGGTCCAGCTGGAGAAGGATGCGGAGGTCTGGCTGCGGGCAGATGTTCCCTGCAGTCCGTGGACAGTGTAGTTTTGCCCACAAGAGTGAGTGACGTGGTTCTCATTTCTTGAAAGGGGTTTGCACGTGTGAGGTTTGCTTTACCATGGCGAGAAATAGGAAAGAAGCCAGGTATTTTCCCCCTTAATTTCCTTTTCTCATTCTGTTCTCTCGTGACGTCTCTTGGCTGGTGCTGCCTGGCAGCTCGTGATACAGCATCTATCTGTGTGGAGGAGACCAGCTCGCCGGCCTCCAGCCTCCCACCCTGGAAGCAGCTCACTCTTGGCACTCTTACATGTGGCCTCTCCGGGGCGAGAGCTCTCGGGGTTCACAGGCAGAGCTCAGGTGTATCCAGACCGCTCCTGACAAGGTCGAGGTTGAACCGAGAGGGCATTTGTGGAAACATTGATGAAATATTGACAGTCAGGCAAAGCTTTGATCTCGTTTCCTTTCTGTGTCCCTCTCTGACTGCAGGGTTACGACAACACGGAGAGCAGCGTGCGTAAGGCCAGCGTGTTTTGCTTAGTGGCGATTTATTCCGTAATCGGAGAAGAGTTGAAACCTCACCTGGCACAGCTCACAGGCAGCAAGGTGTGTATAGCGTTACACGGGCGGGTCGTACACCTGGGCCTGCTGGCGCATCGCGGACTTGCTGCCCTGCAGCTCTGGGCTCCGCACGGGCTTCCTCAGCACGTGCATTCTAGCTGAGCCTTATTCTCCAGAGGCGTTTCTCTAAAGACGAAGTGACCGGCCGTTTAGTGAAGTCGTTAAGGTACAACGTGGTCTGTTGTCGCTCCAGTTTTTGAAACGATAGCTTTGAACTTCTAGTTTATCCCAAAAAGGAAGATGACTTTCTTTAGAAACCAGCTTGTTTTCTCCCCCCGAAACACTAAGGACGTTTACCTGCTGGCTTCACACAAGGCTGGGGGGCTCCAGGTCCCTGTGGGGTTAGGACAGTGACCCTGCACGTGACCCGCCCGGGGGCCCACAGTGATCTCACTCTGGAAGCCGGGCTTTTTATTCCCTGGGCTGCCTCTCACCTTCCTTCTAGACTCAGGGCCAGAAAATGGGACAAAAGGACGATGGGCTCATGGAAGGTGACGGGGGCTGGAGTGCTTGTTGGTTGAAAAACAAACTCACATCTGATGAACTGCCAGGGGAGAGCAGGTGGCCACCCTTGAGCTCTGGCTGGAGAGGCCAGGGCCTGGGCCGCGGGGCAAACGTGTCACCGTGAAGTTACAGAGGCCCTGGGCAGGGGTGCAGATCCACGAGCGCAAAGCCTGCAGTGCCTGGCCTTCCTCCTTAGAAAAGAAGGGAGTAGAGGTGAAGCTCGTGGCTTTTCAGTAGGGCTGTTCCTTTGACACAGTTGGCGAGCATCTCCTCTCACAGGGTTCTGGCAAAGCTGGCTCTGCTGCCTTCGCCCGAGCAGGGCTCGCACCTTCGGCACTGCCGACACCTCGGGCCACTTCCTGGTGGAGGCGCCATCCCTGAGGTCCCAGGAGCGCACCCCACCCTCAGTTGATGTCCCCACACCTGGCCAGGTGTCCTCTTGGGGAAGAATCAGCCCTGGTGGAGAACGACTGGTCCAGAAGGAGACACTTGACTCTTCCCGCAGACAGAAACCAGCAGCAGGGCTGGCAGTTGTGGAGGCCGCTTCCCCTGATTCCACTTCCCGAGGTCCCCGTCCAGCCCTCCTGGCCACGGCTTGCAGGACCCTGAGCCGAGAGTGCCGAGCAGTGCACTGGGCCGGGAGCCCCCCTCCCTCTGTGGCTGTCTTTGGGGGCCATGGATGGTCCCTGGCAGCGGTGGGGACGGCACAGACAGTCTTCACAAAAGGAATTAGATTTGTAAAATGGGAAATTCACCCAAAAGTAATATTAGCCAGACCTCGGTTTTCTGGTACTTTCTACTCTCATGAGTAAGGGAGCTGCCCTGCCATCTCATGTGCCCCCTCCAGCAAGGGGGTGAGGAAACGCAGGTGTCTTCTCGTCCCTGTCCTGCGGTTGACCTGCTGCCCCTTGCAGCAGTGGTCTCGGGTCTGGAGCCCAGTCCTGATTGGAGCCAGTATTCCCATCTCCCCGCTGATGATGTTGGTCGGCTTGGAGGGCTTGGGGAGGCTGGCCGCACACCTGTCCACTGGGGCAGCGCAGAGCTTCCAGCCATTACAATTTTTATAGGTGAGAACTCCGTTGTGTTAACGTGAACCTGGTAGACTCCAGCGCACATCTTCTAAAACAAACACCCTCCCACCCAGCTCCCCAAAATGGGTAGCTGACAGCACATGGTGCTAAGTTAGAAACAGAGAATCAAGCCATGGTTTCCAGTTTCTGTGTGTCACCAAGCCTATCAAACTCTCCTTCCACTACTTAAATGAAGTTAATAAATGACATCAGGTTCTGCAGAGAAAGGCTGGTGCAAGGAACCTGTGAGGTGCCTTTGAGAAGTGTCCCGTTGCCATGGCAGCAGTACTGGCTTTAGGATCAGAAAACCTGTCCCCCGCTGACTAGCTGTATGACTTTAAGCAACCTTTCCTTTCTGCTCCCTCTCTCTCTCTCTCTCCCTCCCTCTCCCTCTCTCTCTCTCTCTGTAGAATACAGTAACATAAAATTTACTGTCTTAACCATTTGTAAGTGTACAGTTCACAGACACTAAGTACATTCATATTATGCATATTCATCACCACCATCCACCTCCTGAGCTCTTTGCACCTTGGAAAACTGAAATCCGTAATATTCCCCCTCCCCCCTGGCCCCTGGCAACCACCATTCTACTTTCTGTCTCTGTGAGTGTAAAATACTCATAAGTGGAATCATACAGTATTTGTCTATTCGTGACTGGCTTATTTCACTGAGCATAATGTTCTCTAGGTTCATCCATGTTGTAGCAGGTGTCAGAATTTCCTACTTATTTATTTTTGGCTGTGTTGGGTCTTCATTGCTGTACGTGGGCTTTCTCTAGTTGAGGCGAGCAGGGTCTAGTCTTAGCTGTGGTGCACGGGCTTCTCATTGCGGTGGCTTCTCTTGTTGCGGAGCGCAGGCTCCAGGTACACAGGCTTCAGTAGTTGTGGCACGCGGGCTCAGTAGTTGTGGCTCACGGGCCTAGCCGCTCCGCGGCGTGTGGGATCTTCCCGGACCGGGGCACGAACCCGTGTCCCCTGCATCGGCAGGCGGACTCTCAACCACTGTGCCACCAGGAAAGCCCTGTTTTTAGTTTTTTAAATTGAGATACAATAAACATGAAATTACATTAGTTTCAGGTGTACAACGTAATGATTTGATATTTATTTATATTGCAAAATGGTCACCACGGTAAGTCTAGGTAACATTTGTCATCACACACAGCTACACAATTTATTTCTTGTGATGAGAAATTTTAAGATCTACTCTGTTAGTGACCTTCAAATATACAATACAGTATTATTTACTATAGTTACCATGTTGTACACCACATGGGATGTCTTTTTATTTGTGTTTTTAATTCCTTTCAGTAACATTTTGTAGTTTTATTGTACAATTCTTTCATTTCCTTGGTTGAGTTAATTCCTAAGTATTTTATTCTTTTTGATGCTATTGTAAACATAGTTGTTTTCTTAACTTCCTTTTCGGATTTTTCATTTAAAAAAAAAAAATTTATTTATTTATTGGCTGTGTTGGGTCTTCGTTGCTGCACATGGGCTTTCTCTAGTTGCAACGAGCAGGGGTGACTCTTCGTTGCGGGTGCGTGGGCTTCTCATTGCAATGCCTTCACTTGTTGTGGAGCACGGGCTCTAGAGAGCTGGCTCAGTAGTTGTGGCACACCGGCTTAGTTGCTCCACGGCATGTGGGATCTTCCCAGACCAGGGATCGAACCTGTGTCCCCTGCATTGGCAGGCGGATTCTTAACCACTGCGCCACCACGGAAGCCTGGATTTTTCATTTTTAGTGTATAGAAATGCAGTTGAATTTTGCTTGCTGATTTTGTATTCTGCTACTTTGCTGAATTATTTTATTAGTCTTAATGTTTTTTTGTAGAATCTTTAGGATTTTATACCTGTGAGATCACAGTTGTCCCTTGGTATCCACTGGGATTGCCACAGATAACAAACTCTGCAGATGCTCAAGTCCCGTACCTGTGGTTCCACTTCTGTGTAGCCAACTAACCACAGATGGTGTAGTGCTGTGTGTTGAAAAAAATCCCTGTATAAGTGGACCTGCGCAGTTCAAACCTGTGTTGCTCAAGGGTAAACTGTATATCATCTATGAACAAAGATAATCTTGCTTCTTCCTTTCCAATGTGGATGCTTTTTTTTTTCTTTTCCTGCCTAATTGCTCTGGCTGGAACTTACAGTACTATATTAATAGAAATGGTGAAAGTAGGCATCCTTGTTCCTCATCTTAAAGGAAAAGTTTTCAGTCTTTTACCGTCGAGCATAATGTTCACAGTGTGCTTTTCATATCTAGCTTTTGATACGTTGAGATGCAGGCAGCCTCGGAGAGAGTGCAGATTCAGGTCCAGATCGCTGCAGTAAAGCGAATATATCAATGAAACAAGTCACACAAATTTTTTGGTTTCCCGGTACGTATAAAAGTTATGTCTTTACTATACTGTAGTCTATTAAGTGTGCAATAGCATTCTGTCTAAAAAAAGTCAGTATATCTACCTTAATTAAAAAAAAAAGTTATTGCTAAATAATGCTAGCCATCATCTGAGCCTACAGCGAGTCATCTTTTTGCTGGTGGAGGGTCTGGCCTCAGTGTTGATGCTGCTGACTGATCAGGGCAGTGGCTGCTGAAGGTGAAGGTGGCCGCAGCAGTTTCCTAAAATAAGACAACAGTGAAGTTTGCTGAATCGATCGGCTCTTCACAATTTCTCTGTTGCAGCAATGCTGTTTGATAGCATTTTACCCACAGTAGAATTTCTTTCAAAATCGGAGTCAATCCTCTCGAACCTGCCACTGCTTTATCAAGTAAGTCTGTGTAATAATCTAAATCCTTGGTTGTCATTTCACCAATCTTCACAGCGTCTTCACCAGGAGTCGATTCCATCTCAAGAAACCATTTTCACATGAGATCCCCCTAAGCTCCAGATTTGTATCTCTGGATTTGGGTTAGTGGAGAAAAAAATTAAGAAATCATGCAACTGAACTAGATCTCACTAGTTGGTGATGCTCCAGAGGAAAGTCAATGTCAGCATGGGGAAAAGTGAAATTCAATATCCCAGCTCCTAATACTCTGATCTCCTACAGCAGAATTCAAATTTTACCCTCAGCTCTACAAGCTCAGTTGCCACTCTCCTTTAATGGAAACTTAAGTGCACACTGAGGGCAGGATTTGGCTCAAAGACTTTCTACACTGCACTAAACATTCCTGTTGTTAAAAGCATCTTTACACATATATGCCGTTACAAACTAAGACTGAATTTCTGGACAAGATGTAAAATGCAGACTTTGGAGATGAGTGCAGAACAGTTTAAAGTATTTCACCAACTCCTCTACCAAAAACAAACAAACAGACAAACAAAACCTTTGCCTCTTCCAGAGTCAGGCAACTTCCCCAAAGTCATCAGGCAGCCAGAATTTCCCAAGGATTCTGAAGGTACAATTCCCTGTTTCTTGGATTTCATGACACCCTCCCCATTCCTTTAGAGAGGTATTTCATGGTTTGTATTTCTTTTTTTAAAAACTCATTAAAATTAATTTTGCTTTGAAGGAAAAAAAAAAGAAACCCTTTCTTTGCTCATCTGTAAGAAGCAACTCCACATGCACTAATGTTTTATCATGAGATTTTATCAATTCAGTCCCATCTTCAGGCTCCACTTATAATCCTAGTTCTCCTGCTGTTTCCACCACATCTGCAGTTCCCCCCCGAAGTCTTGAACCCCTCAAAGGCGTCCAGGAGGGTTGGAATCAACTTCTTCCAGACTCCTGTTGATGTTGGTATTTTGGCCTGTTCCTGTGAATCAGAAATGTTCTTCATGGTACCTAGGATGCTGAATCCTTTCCAGAAGGTTTACAGTTGACTTTGCCCAGATCCATCAGAGGAAGCACTATGGCAGTGATCGCCTTACAAAATGTATTTCTTAAATAATAAGACTTGAAAGTCAGAATTATCCTTGATCTACGGGCTGCTGAATGGGTGTTGTGTTAGTAGGCATGAAAACAACTTTAATCTTGTTGTACATCTTCATCAGAGCTCTTGGGTGACCAGATACCCTGTCAATAAACAGTAATATTTTGAAAGGAGTCTTTTTTTCTGAGCTGTAGGCCTCAACAGTGGGCTTAAAATACTCAATCATGTTGTAAACCTGTGCTGTCATCCAGGCTTTGTTGTTGCATTTACAGAGCACAGGCAGAGTAGGTTGAGCATAATTCTTAAGAGCCCTGGGATTTTCAGAATGGCAGATGAACTTAAAGTCACCAGCTGCATTAGCTCCTGACGAGAGTCAGTCTGTCCTTTGAAGCTTTGAAGCCAGGCATTGGCTTCTCCTTTCTGGCTCTGAAAGTCCTAGATAGCATCTTTTTGCATTATAAGGCTGTTTTGCCTACATTGAAAATCTGTTGTTTAGTGCAGCCACCTTCATTAACTATCTTAGCTAGATCCTCTGGATAACTTGCTGCAGCTTCTACATCAGCACTTGCTGCTTCACCTGGCACTTTTATGTTATGCAGGCAGCTTCTTTCCTTAAACCTCATGAACCGACATCTGCCTGCATCAGACTTCTTTCCTGCAGCTTCCTCATCTCCCTCAGCCTTCCTAGAATGGAAGAGAGTTAGGCCCTTGGTCTGTAATAGGTTTGGGCTTAAGGGAATGTTGTGGCTGGTTTGATCTTCTGTACAGACCACTAAAACTTTCTCCGTATCAGCAGTAAGGCTATTTTCCTTTCTGATCATTCGTGTATTCACTGGAGCAGCACTTCCAGTTTCTTTCAAGAACTTTTCCTTTGCATTCACAGCTTGGCTAACTGTGGCACGAGAGGCCTAGCTCTTGGCCTGTCTCAGCTTTCAATATGCCTTCCTCACTACGCTTAATCATTTCTAGCTTTTGATTTAAAGTGACAGAAGTGCAGCTCTTTCACTTGAACACTTCAGGCCACTGGGTTATTAATTGGCCTAATTTCAATATTGTTGTGTCTCAGGGACTAGGGAGGTGCAAGTACAGGGAGAGAGACCCGGGAATGGTGGGTCTCTCGCGCAGTCAGAACACACACATCTGTGGATGACATTTGCTGTCTTTACATATGGGCGTGGTTCGTGCCACCCCAAACAACTATAGTCATAACATAAAAGAACACTGACCACAAATCACCATAAGAAGTATAATAGTAATGAAAAAGTCTGAAATAATTGTGAGAATTACCAAAATGGGATAGTGACATGAAAGGAGCCATGCTGTTGGAAAATGGCACTCATGGACTTGATTGATGCAGGGTGTTCACAAACCTTCAATTTGGGGAAAAAAACACAGTATCTGTGAAGTATATTAAAGTGAAGCACAATAAAACAAAGTATGCCTATACTTTTCTTCTATTCCTAGTTTATTTGGTATTTTTATCATGAAAAGATACAGAATTTTGCCAAATACTTTTTCTTTATCAATTGAGATGATCCTTTGGTTTTTGTTTGTTTGTTTTTAAATTTTTATTTATTTATTTATTTATTTTTGGCTACATTGGGTCTTCCTTGCTGCGCGCGGGCTTTTCTCTAGTTGCAGCGAGTGGGGGCTACTCTTCATTGCGGTGCACGGGCTTCTCATTGTGGTGGCTTCTCGTTGTGGAGCACGGGCTCTAGGCACGCGGGCTTCAGCAGTCGTGACACACAGGCCCAGTAGTTGTGGCTCGCAAGCTCTAGAGCACAGGCTCAATAGTTATGGTGCATGGGCTTAGTTGCTCCGAGGCATGTGGGATCTTCCCGGACCAGGGCTCGAACCCATGTCCCCTGCATTGGCAGGCGGATTCTTAACCACTGCGCCACCAGGGAAGTCCCTGGGGTTTTTTTTGTTTGTTTGTTTTTGTTTTTTCCTTCATTCTGTTACTGTGGTGTATTATATTTATCAATTTTTGTATGTTGAACCATCCTTGCATTTCAGGAATAAATCCCACTTGGTCATGGTATTAAAGCCTCTTAATGTGCTGTTGAATCTGGTTTGCCAGTCTTTTCTTGAGGATTTTTTGCATCAGTGTTCATAAGGGCTATGGATCTGTAGTTTTCTTGTTATGTCTTCAACTGGCTTTGATATCAGGAGAATGCTGACCTCATAGCATGAATTCAGAAGTGTTCCTTCCTCTTCAGTTTTCTAGAAAAAATTGAGAAGGATTGTGTTCTCTAAATGTTGGTAGAATTCACCAATGAAGCCACCTGGTCAGGGGCTTTTCTTTGTCAGATTTTTGATTACTGATTCAATCTCTTTACTAGTTATGGGTCTGTTCAGGTTTCTCTTCTTGATAGGTTTTGTGTTTCTAGGAGTTTGTCCATTTCATCTAAGTTACCTAATTTGTTGGTGTACAGTTACTAATAGTATTCTCATGATCTTTTTGATTTCTGTAGAATCAGTCATAATGTCCCCACGTTTGTTTCTGATTTTAACAATTTGAGTCTTCTCTCTTTTTTTGTTAGTTAACTTAGCTAAAGCTTTGTCAATTTTGTTGATTCTTTTTCAAAGAACCAAGTTTTGGTTTTGTTACCTCTGTTTTTTGTTTCATTTATCTCTGCTCTAATCTTTATTATCTTCTTTCTGCTAGCTTGGGGTTTAATTTACGATTCTTTTTCTAGTTCCTTAAGATATATAAAGTTAGGTTGTTGATACAAATCTTCCTTCTTTTTTATATAGCTATGAATTTCTCTCTTTACACTGCTTTTGCTGCATCCCATAAGTTTTGGTATGTTGTTTTCATCTGTCTCAAGGTATTTTCCTATTTCCTTTGTGATTTCTTCTTTAACCCAATGGTTGTTTAAGAGTGTGCTGTTCAATTTCCACAAATTTGTGAATTTTTCAGTTTTCTTTCTGTTACTGATTTCTGAGTTCATCTATTTTGGTCAGAAAAGGTACTTTGTATCATATTTATCTTTTAAAATGTATCGAGGCTTAATCTGTGGCCTAACATATGGTCTATCTTGGGAAGGTCTCATGTGCACTTGAGAAGAATGTGTATTCTTGTGTAGAATGTTTTGCATATGTCTTTTAGATCTAGTTGATTTATTGTGTTGTTCAAGTCCTCTAGAGTGGAATATTGAAGTCTCCCAACTATTACTATAAAACTATTTCTCCCTTCCATGCTGTCAGTTTTTGCTTCATATATTTTGATGACATGTTCTTAGATGTGTAATTATAAATATTAAATTTTCTTGCTGTATTGCTCTTTTATTAATATGTAATGTCCATCTCTTTCTTGTAACCTTTTTTGATTTAAACTCTATTTTGTCTGATATTAGTGTAGCTACCCCATACTCTTGGTTACTGTTTGCATGGAATATCCTTTTCCATTCTTTCACTTTCAACCTATTTGTGTCTTTGGATCAAAAGTGAGTCTGTAGTAGGCAACATATAGTTGAATCATGGTTTTCTTTTTATCCATTTTGCCAATCTTTGTCTTTTGATTGGAGAATTTAACTCATTCACATTTAAAGCAATTACTGATAAGGAAGAGATTTCTGTCATCATGGTATTTGTTTTCTATGTGCCTTATAGCTTTTTTGTCCCTCATTTTCTACACTACTCTTTTGTGTTTGTTTGCTTTTTGTACTGAAACGTTTTAATTCCCTTCTCATTTCCTTTTGTGTATATTCTATACCTGTTTTCTTTGTGGATTACATTTGACATCCTAAAGTTATAATCCTCTAACTTGAATTTATACCAGCTCATTGAGCAAGCTTTCTGAACCCTGACCTTTTCATTTGTAAAATAGGAGAAGCTGTTCTGCCTACCTCAAAGGATTGTTTTGAGGCCCAAATGTGATAATCAGTGTAAAGCTTGTAAACCGTTGGACATATACACATCGTTCACTCTATTACCATCATCTTTTCCTTGTACTTGCAATTATGTTCTAGACTTGACTAGGTAGATACAATAGGGGTTCTGAGTTGTAAATAACTATTAGCAATGTTTAGCAGCTCATTTTTAACCAGGCTTTCATAGAAATATAACTATCCTGCTTTCTAGATCACTTTTTCCTTCTTTAAAAGCTCTAGTGGGAAGCAGCAGCATAGCACAGGGAGGTCAGCTCGGTGCTTTGCAATGACCTAGAGGGGTGGGATTGGGGAGGATGGGAGGGAGGCTCAGGAGGGAGGAGATATGGGGACATATGTATGCATATGGCTGATTCAGTTTGGTGTACAGCAGAAACTAACATAGTGTTGTAAAGCAATTATACTCCAATAAGGTGTATTAAAAACAAACAAACCTCTGATTCAACAAGTACATGTTAGGGACCTGCTGTCTTCAGCGCACTATGCTAAGGCGCGTGGGAAGAGCAAGAACTCGTCCTGCCCTGACAGGACTGACACATGAGGAAACTTGTACAGCTGCCCAGGAGTGACCAGTGGACACGGTGGGACGGGCTCTGATTGCTGGGTCAGGGGCCTGGAGGAAGTGGGACCAGATTGGGCTGGGCTTGGCAGGATTGGGGAGCTGCACAGGGAGGGAAGGAGTGGACTGCAGGGAGGAACAGTGTGAACAGCTGAGGTAGGAGTAGGAGTGGGGTGCTCAGAGGACACGTTCTCCGAGCAGGGAGCTGCAGGAAGCACCTTGCAAGTGTCACTGCTCTGCATTTTGCAGATGGGAAAGTTGAGGCTCAAGAAATGTTTGCCTGAGGTCGCAGAACTAGTTAGTGTTGGAGTTGGTTCTAGAATTCTGCTGGACCTGTTGAGCCTCAGGCCAGTGCTTTGTTGAACGTACCACGGCTTCCCTTGCACCTGGTTGGCCCTGGTCATATCCTCCTGAGCCTTAGAGCATTAGGAACCTTGTGTAAAATGATGGCACTTTGGGTTTTGTTTTTCTTTTTAATAAATTTTAGTTTTGGCTGCATTGGGTCTTCGTTGTTGCACACGGGCTTCTCATTGTGGTGGCTTCTCTTGTTGCAGAGCGTGGGCTCTAGGCGCGTGGGCTTCAGTAGTTGTGGCTCGTGGGCTCTGGAGCGCAGGCTCAGTAGTTGTGGCGCACGGGCTCAGATGCTCCGCGGCATGTGGGATCTTCCCGGGCCAGGGACTGAACCCGTGCCCCTGCATTGGCAGGCGGATTCTTAACCACTGCGCCACCAGGGAGGTCCAATGATGGCACTTTGATCACCACACTGACTGTTTTATTGAAAGGTTTCAGATTTTGAAAGGTGTGGGGTGAAAACAGACTGGGATACGTAGCGTAAATTCCTGACACACTCCCTGCAGCTGAAAAGAGTAAGAGGCATTACAGGTCCTGATCTGGGGGGGGACCCCAGGTGGACTGCTGCGTGAAGACGCTCGGGCAGAGCCCTCCTGCCAGCTGCACATCCCAGGCTCCACAGCCATGTGACTGAGCGCGCCTTGCTGGGGGTCAGGGAGACACTGCCTCGCGGGAGCTCTGCTGGTTGCTGGTCCTGTTCCCACCCATCATCCGAGGGCCCCGCTTTCTCCTGTGCCACACGCTCCACTTGGAGTGTCTCTTCGTGGGTTCCCCGGGGACCAGCCGCTCCTCCCTAGGCAGCCTTATACTTGGCCTCACAGCCTGTTCAGAGACAGCAGCTAAAGAGCTGTGGAAGAGCTGTGGATAGTAAATATTCCCTTAATCTTACCAGTTGTGTGTTGCGTAGATTTTTATGGGCACTCTGCTTCTACAAATACCTGTTTCTTTTAATTTTTAATATGATCAGGCACACTATCAACATATGAAGTTAGCGGCATTCAGCAAATATTTAAGAACCTACCGTGTTACATGGTGCTTTAGGTATTTTGAGAGTCCAAGGAGCTTGAGTTAGAACTAAATGAGATGTCAGGCTTGGAAGCCCTTTCGCCGTCAAGCACTGTGCCTGACTGAGGGCACGTTGTTTAGTGACGCAGCCTCTGGCCTCAGGGAGGTTGAGTCTTGCTGGAAAGATCCAGCCCACTGCTCCCTGCAGCAGGAGGTGGCCTGTGCCGAGCCACAGTGGGCGGGGCTGGGGCCCGGGGTGCGGGAAGGCCATGGGGCACATGGGGGCGGCCTCGGATTCCATGCACCTTGGGAGGTGTGCAACGGGGAAGCAGCAGCTTCTGCACACATGTGAGGGTTAGAAAACGTGACCTCTAACCTTGGCTTGCTTCTTCATGCCGATGGAGTGTGGCTTGCACCCTCTCTTCCCGCTGGGTTGGGTGGAGCCAGTGGCTGCCTTGCCCCTGAAGTGTGTGGATCTGCAGCCCTGAGGCCCACCTCGTGGTAACATGTTTCCCTCTTTTCGTGATAACCCCTCACGCCCCCTCCTCTAGTCTGACCTCCCAATCGCGGTGGCCCCGGCCCCGGGCAGATGGCTTGGACCAGTGGTGGGCACTCAGTAAATGTCTGTGCAGTGAATTTCTCCACTAAGGGACGTGCTGTTTTTTGGTTTTTGGTGTGTTTTTTTTTTTTGCGGTACGCGGGCCTCTCACTGTTGTGGCCTCTCCCGCTGCGGAGCACAGGCTCCGGACGCGCAGGCTCAGCGGCCATGGCTCACGGGCCCAGCCGCTCCGTGGCATGTGGGATCTTCCCGGACCAGGGCACGAGCCCGTGTCCCCTGCATCGGCAGGCAGACTCGCAACCACTGCGCCATCAGGGAAGCCCGGACGTGCTGTTTTGTTGTCACCTGGGTTTTCTTTCCTGCTCTCTGATTTTTTCCTCCTGCTCATCCGTTTGTATCTTCTCCTTGCAGATGAAGCTGCTCAACTTATACATAAAGAGGGCGCAGACCACGAACAGCAACAGCAGCTCCTCATCCGACGTCTCCACGCATAGCTAATGCGGCGCCAGAGTCCCCGTGTAGCCCTGGAAGCAATCGGTGGTGCCTCTCAGAGAACTCCCCCTCCCCCCCATCGGCTGCCCAGTCAGTACCAGGAGGCCCGCAAATATTTATTACAATCAGTATTTTGATCCCTTCCAGCTTTTGTGTAGAATCATACTGGTATTGAATGTAAAGGAAGCAAGGCCTGCATTGCATCTTCCTACAAAACAAAACAAAAGGAGTAAGAAAAGAAGAGCCATACTTAAACCGTCTTGTCCAGCCTGCTGAGGTCGTAAAACCGTGTGTGTGGGGTGCAGTTTTTAAAAATCAGAGCTCTCTAGCCGATACCTGGTAGAAAGTAGCATTTTCTCTTCAGTTAATAAGATTGGAGGAGGTTGGGTTAAGTTGTGTTTCTCTTTCATCTCGGCCTCCTTGGTTTTGGATGTGGCCTGTGTGGGGTAAAGCCCCACGCCTTCCACAACTGACACCATGAAAGGGTTTGTACGTTGTAAGTTGTGTTTTGAGACCTACTAAGAATATGAATCAAGTCTTGGCAAGAAGTGGGAGAAAAGCCTGAAGATGGTCTTTTAACGAACATGTAGCAATCGTGCTCACCGTCTCCGGACCGGAGGCTGACGCCCTGCGCGGTCTCCTTCCAGGACGGGCTCCTGCCCCTCTGAGCAACCCCACCGATGCCGCCCCTGCCCCAGAGCTGCCACTTGAGGGGCTTTTTAGAGATGAAATCCAAACACAAAAATCAAGGTAAATCGACAGCCTTGGTTAGCGTGTGCTTGAAATGGCCCTTCGTGCAGCGTCGAAGATACCGGAGAAGCTGCTCGTTTTACTGCCGAGATCCTGGGAAACACTATTTAATAACAGCGCTTCCCCCGTGACCCTGGCCCCTGGTGGTGCAGATTTAGGGCCCCCTCGCTTCCCTTCCCCAACCCGCGCCTGAGCGGCTCGATTTCTAAGATGTTCTCGGTTAGTCTGGTAAATGGCAGCTCCACCATCTCAGTTTTGAATTCTCTGTTTAATTTGGGATTGAGATCAAAGAAAAATCTAGAGAGACCAGGTATCAGGATTTTTTTTTTTTTGTAATTTTATGGACTGAAGTACTTCCTTGATCCTCTGCTGAGAGAATCATGGTTTTAAAGAAAAAGTAATTGTGGTGTGTGGCGGATCGCAGAAAAACAGGATTGGAAACACAGTTTTAGAATCAAATTCTTCAGTGAGAAACTTACCCCTTTAAAATTTCTTCTTGAGGGTTGCACTGCTTCAGTGAAAGCAACTCCGGATCAGGACCCTGGTTAACAAAGTTTGGAGTAAAAGGCTTCAAGCCAAACGGAAGTTCTTAATGCGGTCAGGAAGGCGTCTGTCGTCTCTTAGATTCCACCGTAGCCCCTGTAAACGGAACTGACTTTTCCATATTGTTAATGAGGTGTTTGCTGCTCTGGCGTCCAGTCCCTGCAGCTGCCGGGCTGTGTGGCTCTCACCCCAGAGCTGCACAGCCCCGAACGTAGCTTGTTTTCATGCAGAATCGACTTCAGATACTTTATGCGGAAATAGGCACTGAAGACGGAGGTCCGGGAGCAGAGGCCGGGGTGCCTTCACTGCGTGTGCGTGCATGCTGCGTGCGTGCGCTTTGTGCGTGCGTGTGCGTGCATGCTGAGTGTGTGTGCTTTGTGCGTTCGTGCACGTAGCGGGTATCCTGCGCGTGCGGGAGGGCCCCCGCTGCTGCCGTTGAGGGAACGTCAGGGGCGCGCTTTACGTGGTCGAACGTTATTGGCTTCTTTTCGGCTCAGAACAGCCATTGCTGTTTGTTCTTACGTCACTCGCGGGGTCGCTTTCTTGCCCTCTACCATCGTCAGCGTCTGATGACTCCTCTGAAGCAGCACCTGTGTTCCGCCGGGTTATTTCCGAGTCCTTCCTGGCGAGCGCGTGTGGAAAGGCCTCTCTCCTTCAGCTCGTGGACGCCCAGGTGGCCGCGGCCCCGCCCGCAGTCGGGAAGGGCCTTGAACGTGGCCGCGCGCGTCCTCCTGGCGCTCACAAAGGGCTAACCTTGAACGTCACTTGCCCAGCCTTGATGTCCTGACCCAGCGGGGCCCGCCCACTCCCAACCGACAGCTGCAGCTGCCCTGCCTCCCCGCCTCCCTGCAGGCGTCCTGTTTGGATGAAACGGTAGAACACAGGCGAGCAGAGCACCTGAGACTCGGTCCGCCTCCCCCGTTGACCTGACTGTCCAGGGCCCCGAAGAGCCCCAACGCCACCGCCGGGGCCAGATCGCCGGGCTCCCGCTTCCCATCCCGCTGCTGAGGCCCCGGGGGGAGGCGCGCGGCCTTCCTGGAGCCACTGCAGCCACGGGCCGCCCGCCACGGCCCCACTAGCTTCTCAGTCATGCAGCTGCACCTGACCTGTCTCCTGAATCTTTTTTTTGCCCTACCGCCCTTAATTTATCAAGCATAATATTACACGTTAAAGAACAGCAAATAAGAACTCTGTAGAATCCCACCAGGACTTTGCTAACCATGATATTTGGAGATGATGAAAATGCTCTGAAGAATATCAGCCACCAAAATAGTTTTGTCGGCACTGTTCACACGCATGGTCCCCACGCCCCCAGGTTGGGTTTTTGGTTTTGGTTTTTGGTTTTTTTGGGCTTTTTCATGTTACATCCATATCTGTATTTATATCTTATTTGTTTCACTTTCAAGTGTATCATGGCAAATGTACAGATTTTTTTGTTGTTGTTAATAATGTGCTAGGATTTGCTAAAAAAGAAAACAAGAAAAAAAAATCCTTTTGAGTTTGCTCTAGAATAAATGAGACTTAATTCAGTTTCCGACGTCCGAGTGGTTTTTTGTGTTTTTTTTGTCTTTTTTGTTTTTTTTTTTGGTCACAGGGCTTGTAGGTAGCGTATCCCGTCTCTCTGACGTCAGAACGAGGCCACATTTCTGAAGGATCGAGGGGCTACATGGAGGAGCTCGTGAGGTCAGCAGGTCGTAAGGCAGGGGGCCCAGGGCCCAGGGCCGGGATCAGGCGGGTGTCAGGATGGAACCTGGGGGAAGGGGAAGGGCCTGGCGAGCGGAGCCGTGGAGCTGGTCTGCAAGGAACCCGTGCACGGCCCCCAGGGGTGCTGGTCCGTCTCTTTGGAGCCTTACTTTTGCTTTCGGAATGATTTTGACTCTTACATCGCGTTCCATGAGGCATCTCAGTATCCCTGACTGGTGACCTTGAGCCCCTCTCCCCCATGGCCCACCGCCTCCTGCCCGTTTGACACGTGAGGTCGGCGTGATCACAGAGGCTGGGTTCAAATCCCGGCTTCCCCCCTCACCCCCTCGGGCCAGTGTTCTCACGGATAAACCACCGGAGTGAGACGGACCTCGTGGAGGTGCTGGGAGGGGCCGCGGGTGATGTAGGTGAGGCCGCGGCCCTGCCTCCTGCTGTGGGTGAGGGCGACACACAAGTGCGAGGCTGTCACCACCCCACCCCACCTCCAGGCCTGGCGCACCGTCCGCCCGTTACTCCGGAGCAGGTGCGGAAGCCCCCGTGGATGTGCTGCGCTCAGGCGGGGTTGGCGGTGCACTCTCTGTATTGGGGTCTCTAACCCCTGCCGCCACCATCCTCCTTATCCCAGGGCGGCCAGGAAGCCCCTGCTGATGGCTGTGTGTGTGTTGGGGGGAGGGGGATATGCCCACCACAAGCAGCGGAGCTTGACTCGGGGGGGGGGATCTGAACGGTCTTCTCTCCGGAAGGTGCCCCTTTCCACTCACAGTTTTGCACTCAGTTGTAAAGTTTGCAGGACTCGCTGCAGAGGTCCAGGGGTTCCAAGGTGAAAACTGCCTACGGACCAATGCTCTTGACGTTCTTGGGTCATGAGTGGAGGGGGTGGGGGTGGGGACAGCGGCTGACAGGCAGCCTTAAATAACGTCATGGGCGACGCACTTAGACTTCTGAAGTACTCTCATCCGTGGCAGTTTTTTTTTTTTTAATTAATTTTTATTTTTGGCTGCGTTGGGTCTTCGTTGCTCCACGTGGTCTTTGTCTAGTTGCGGCGAGTGGGGGCTACTCTTTGCTGCGGTGCGCGGACTTCTCATTGCGGTGGCTCTCTTGTTGTGGAGCACGGGCTCTAGAGCGCAGGCTCAGTAGTTGTGGCGCACGGGCTTACTTGCTCCGCGGCATGTGGGATCTTCCTGGACCAGGGCTCGAACGCCTGTTCCCTGCATTGGCAGGCGGATTCTTAACCACTGCGCCACCAGGGAAGCCCCGTAGCAGCTTTCTGATTTTCATACCAATCCTGAGATGCAGGTGAGGAACTTTTCCTCCTGTCGCCTTTCCAGGTGGGGAAGTTGAGAGCCGGGCAGAGCACCAGCTAGATGGGGATGAAGGGACTCGGGGCCAGACCCCAGGCTCTTCCCCACGCTTCACACAGCCTTCCTGACTTTCCGGGGGGGCACCTCAGAATCCCCTGGGGAGCTGGTGAAGCGGAAGGCGGAGTCTCGCCCTGGTGTTGCTGATTCTGCAGGGCTGGGGTGGGGCGTGGGGATGGGCATTTCTAACCAGTTCCCGGGTGCTTCAGATGCTGACAGGCTGCGGGCGCCGTTGGAGAACCATTGTAGAACATTCCACGTAAAGTACGACAGGCGGTTTGGTCCTCAGCTTCGGGATGCTCCTTGAGGCAAGCTGTTAACAGTAAACAGCGCTGGGCTTCGGGAACCTCAGCCAGACCATCCCTGCCGTTTCCAGTTTAGCATCCAGACTAGGACTTCTGAAAGGGAAACGGGGTGCCGTGAGCAGAGGGAAAGCCGAGCGTCTCGGCCAAAGGGGACATACGGCCCCTCGGGGCATAAAGCTCCCTGCTTGCTCAGGGCCGGGCCTCTCCATCTCCGGTATTTATTCACTCCTGCTTCAGTGGCTCCAGGCGAAAACGGAGAAAGGTCATGTGAATCGGCATCTAATCCCAGATTATGTATTTTTAAAACATTACAATACTTCCACAACAGTGCTCTCCACAGACGCCGGGCCTGCTGCCCCCGCTGAGGCCCCGGAGGTTGATTAGGTGGGGCTCCGGGCCCCTCTCCAGGGGCAGCGTTCCAGGCAGATTCCCCGCAGCTCCGGGATCCCACCTTCCCCAGCAAGGGGTTCAGGCTGCTGGCCGCCAGGCCCCTCTGCTTGGGAGAGCTTGGAAGGCTTTGCGGAGTTATCTGATTGAAGCCTCGTAACCACCCTGAGAGGTAGGTGCTATGATTATTCCCCTTTGGCAGATGGGAAGTAGAGGCACAGAGAGGCTGAGCAACTTGCCTAGGGCCACAGAGCTAACAAGAGTCATAGGGGAGATTCACACCCAGAAGTCCAGCTCTAGCCTGAACCGGAGTTTCGCCTTGTGTCTCTGTCCCTTCTCTGAGCTTCTGTTTTGTATCCTATCCACCCGACTCATGTTAGCAAGTTCGGGTGGTCCCTGGTCACAGGCCTGCTGAGCTGTTTGACATTACACTCATGGTAACATTTCTGGGACCCCTCTGGGGTCCTGCTCCCCAGGCCTGGCAAGGGGGGAAGGGCTCAGTTGGGTGCAGGATGTCTGGGTCCTGAATCCTGCTCTGTTTCAGGGTCTATGACTTTAGCCGAATGACTCCAGCTTAGGATGACCTTGGCTTCTTCCTCTAGAAGCCCAGGGGTGGGGACCTGGGAGGGGTTGTGGGAGCACATAAGGATCAGCGTACAGTTCTTCGACCCTCAACAAATATCAGCTCTTGGAATTCTTATATTATTACCATTATGATGACTACCCCAATTTCTGACACAGGCGACGCTCAATAAATGTTTGGACAAACGATGGAGAGAATGAGTGTCTGTCCCCTGAAGACCCTGGTCCTTCCCGGTGGGAGAGATCAGCACACGCCCTGAGAGCTCACGGGTGCTCTTCCTTCCACGAGAGATGAGCAGGTTGCAAGAGGCAGAAGAGAAGGGGGCTGTCCCAACGTCCTGCTTATTTTATTTTTCGGCCACGCCGCTTGGCACGCGGGATCCAGTTCCCCGACCAGGGCTGGAACCTGTGCCCCCAGCAGTGGAAACACAGAGTCGTAACCACTGGACCACAAGGGAAGTCCCCTGTTCTGCTTATTGACCGTCCCCACCCCCACCCCGTCCCGGGCCTCCAGCTGCTCCCCGGGCATCCTCCACACCCGCTGTGCACTGTTCACCTTTATTTATCTCCTCTGGGCTCCAAATTCACACACACACACATCACCCCCCTCCCCGGCCTGCTCGACTTCTCCACGCGGGAGTCTCAGGGCTGCTCAGTTGGAGTCTTTCCACAACCGACGCGTGAGCTGGTCCCCCAGACCCGCTACTCTCCAGGATGGAAGATGGGAGCTCACCCGCCCAGATGCTGACGCCGGGCCCCTTCCCTCACCCTCCACTCCTGCCCGAGTCCTCTGCATCCCACCTCCGACCCCCCTGAGCCCTCCCTCCTCCCCGACCCCCGGCTGCCCCCTGGCTCAGCCCTCCCCACCGCTCGCACCTGCACTGCCGCCCACGAGGGCCTGATTGGACCCTCTCCTGCCCCTCACCCTCCCACTTCTATTCTCCCTCCTCAAAGTTCACAGCTGCTTTGTAAAAATATGCCCATCGGGCTTCCCTGGTGGCGTAGTGGTTGAGAGTCCGCCTGCCGATGCAGGGGACACGGCTTCGTGCCCAGGTCCGGGAGGATCCCACATGCCGCGGAGCAGCTGGGCCCGTGAGCCATGGCTGCTGAGCCTGCGCGTCTGGAGCTTATGCTCCGCAACGGGAGAGGCCACAACAGTGAGAGGCCCCCGTACCGCAAAAAAAAAAAAAAAATGCCCATCTGGTCTATCATCCCTTTGCTTTCAAACCTGCAGTGGCTTCACACACTCACGCAGACACACGAGGACACAGTTCCAAACTCTTGATCATGGCGCACAAGGCCGCCCCCTCCCTCCCGGCCCCGCCTTCCTCTTTCACCCCATCCTGTGTCGCTGCGCCCCAGTAACCTTCCCTGCCTCAGGGGCCTTTGTATCTCTGCTCCCGCTGTCTGACCCCTCCCCTCAACCCCTCTGCACACACAGACACACACACACTCACGCACACACACACACCTATACGTGGACTTCCCTTGGCTTACTTCTGTGGATGTTCTAGGTGTCAGCTTAAATGCCAGGTCATTACTTCTTTGGAGAAATATCTAAATCCATTCCTTCACTTTTCCTTTCTAACGCTCATCACATACTGTATATCCATCTGTGAAATTATTTGGTTGATTTACCTAGATCTGCGGGCAAGAACCAGGCCTGTCTCATTTCCCTCTGTGTTCATAGCATTCGGCTCATGTGCCTGGCCCGTGGTTGGTGCCAAATGAACGAATGAATAAATGAGTGAATGGCTGGTTTGCAGTTCCCCAAGTAGGATGCGATCTCAGTGGCGTGCCTCATGATCTAGAGGAGCCCTGCCATGGTACCTAAGAATGCAGCCGCCACTGCTATACCACCTGGGTTCAAATCCCAGCTCTCATTTGACCTTGGGCTCTAACCTCTTCCTGCCTCAGTTTCTCCCTCTGAATGGACAGAATGCCAGTCGGCAGCTGTACCTTCCTCATAGCATATTTGTAAATCACTTAAAAAGAAAGGCCCCCTGGACACTGCCTGGCGTTGCAAAGCCATTACTTCGAGGTTTTTTTTTTTTAATTGAAGTGTAGTTGACTTACAATGTTGTGTTAATTTCTGCTGTACAGCAAAGTGATTCCGTTATCCATAGATATATTCTTTTTCATATTCTTTTCCATTGTGGTTTATCACAGGATATTGAATATAGTTCCCTGTGCTCTACAGTAGGACCTTGTTGTTTATCAGCCATTACTTTGTATTCAGTGGTCAGTTAGACCAATTAAGTGGGAGAGAGAACTTGGCCTTAGAGCTGGGCCTGGGTTCCCATGTTGTCATCCCCATTTCTGTGTAGTCGACCCTCTGTGTCCAGGGATGTGAAACCTGCAGAGACAGAGGGCCGACTGTGATCTCTCTTGGCTTCTATCAGCCCTAACGTTACGAGGCAGCACGGCCAATGTGGAAAGCAGTTTGACATTCTCCGATAAGACTGAAGGCTCATATACCTTACAACGCGTCAGCCCCCCTCGTGGGGCAGGCCCTGGACGAGCCCAGCAAAGACTCCGGCAGGCAGGGTTCCTAAAGCCCTAAAAAGGCATAGCCCAAGGGGGCCCAGGAGGGGGGTCGGTAAAGAATTAGTGGGCCATTCATATAATGGGATCTGATACGGAAGTGCAAATGAGTGAATGACAGGTGGGGTTTATCAACGTGACCACTCTTAGGAAAACCATTTTGAGGGAAAACAGAAAGTTGCAGAAGAATTCGTAGTGTCTTAATTTTTTAAGGTGAAAATAACCAAAACGAAATAACCATACATCTTTTAGAGACACATAGACAGTGATAAAATTCCACAAAGTAAGTGGATATGAAATAAGCTTATGAGACCATTGTGTGATTTGGGAGGCATCAAAAATCTAGAGCAGCGACACTGGAAACCAGACCAGTAAAATCATATTTAGTCAGGGTTTATCGTGCAGGAAAGAACAGTTCGCAAACTGGGAGCTTCAAACCCCAGACTGATATGCTCGTGTTACAGGACGGTTTCTAAAGTGAAAATAGGGAAATCGTTTAACCTTTACAGTGATTGGCGATCACAATGGGGGTTTCCAGACGGCAGGGAACTGGTTAAAAGTGATTATCTTATACCATTTTAGGAAGAGGACAAATTTCTTTTATGACTGTCAGAGGCATTTATAAGAAACCAGCTAAGTTGTTTCACTTATGTTTATGAAATAAGTTAGATTTACGGGGCTTCCATTGTTCTGTCCGCTCAGGGCATTTTCCATAGCACAGGGTAGCTCGTGGTGATGATGTTTTAGATCACAATTTGGGTGGTGGGTTCACAAGTGTCTTATTTTTATAGCTTGTAAGTAACCTATATATTATATATGTTTTCTTCCATAGTATCAAACATTGCATAATTTAAAAACAAAAAATGTGTGAACATACTAAGTTATAAGGTGACTGAGGGGACTTCCCTGGTGGCGCAGTGGTTAAGGCTCCACACTCCCAATGCAGGGGGCCCGGGCTCGATCCCTGGTCAGAGAAGTAGATCCGCCATGCCGCAAGGAAGGAGTCCACGTGCCACAACTAAGACCCGGTGCAACCAAATACATAAATTAATTAATTAATTATTCTTTTAAAAATAAGGTGATTGAGGTGAGTCTATTAATCCTTCGGATTAGTATAGAGATGGAAACCGCCCAATTTTAAATTCTTGTAGAGAATTTGCAGACCCTTGAGAATACATCTAGAGACCACCATTCAAGGAATGCTATACTACATGGGACCATCCATGGTCCTAACAGGCCTGTGTCTGAACAGAGGCTCTGGATACGGACATCCTCACCCTAAAGAATATCCTCTCTGCACAGGGTAATGGGGGAGGGGTGAGCATGGAAGATCTCCTTCTTAGCACCAGTTTCTCACAGTCCCTTGGGCCCCCTCCTCAGCTCACTCCTCTCCCGCCCGGTTATACCTCCTAATAAAAGCCAAAAGGAGAAATGGTTCTGATGTTGTCCAAGTTATTATGGATGACAGAGGGTCCTGCTTTTTCAGTCAAGTCTGAGGTGCCTTCTACTCTGTGTGAGACATGCTCCAAGAGGGACACACCCAGAGAGGAGAGACGCTGAGTCTGAGAAGGACTGGTGTGCTTCACGCCTTTCCCTTCTAGCATGCCTTCCTCTACTGCTGGGCCAAACTCCCTCGGTGCTGGGTTCCACGTGTCCCTGGGCTCTGCCAAGGAGATGTGCCTCATCAAGGAGGGAAGCAGCTTTCACTGAGGATGGACACACTGGTGGGGAGAGGGGCAAGCCAGGTACACGTTCTAGATTCTCCCCACTGTCATAGCTACCAACTGCCGGCTGGACCACCAAGGTTTATCCCTTTATCTGGGAAGGAATTTTCCCTGTCTGCTCTTGTTCCTGGCTGAGTGGCACCCAACCTGGTCCCCTGGCTCTCCCAAAGATAATGTCCACTATGTCATAGCTCTCTGTAAGAAATCCCCTTCTGCTTAAACTAACTGGAGGGGACTCCATCACTCACTTGTAACAGAGAACCCTGAGCAACAGCGAGAGAGACAAACGTCCAGCTGAAGCCAAAACAACAACTAAGTGAACTACGGTTCAGCCTTTTTTTTTTTCTTCTTTGCGGTACGCGGGCCTCTCACTGTTGTGGCCTCTCCCGTTGTGGAGCACAGGCTCCGGACGCGCAGGCTCAGCGGCCATAGCTCACGGGCCCAGCCGCTCTGCAGCATGCAGGATCTTCCCGGACCAGGGCACGAACCCGTGTCCCCTGCATCGGCAGGCGGACTCTCAACCACTGCGCCACCAGGGAAGCCCACGGTTCAGCCTTTTGACGAAATACTATCCAGTCATGTAAAAGTGTATGTCCAAAAAAATGCTTAAAGATGTGGAGTAATGCCCACAAAGTTAAGTGGAAAAGGAAAAGATAGGAAGGATTCCCTTATCTAATAATGGTATACCAGACAAATTGGTATTACCTTCTGCAGAAGGTAACTAAAAAATCTGGACAAAATAGTTTGAGAATTTGATTAAAGACATCAGAGATTTAATAAAGTAGTGAAAAATTACCTGGAATTAGCAGGAAGTGATGGAAATCTGGAGAGATGAGCCTTGTGTTTAGGGCCCCTTGTGTCCTGGGAGTGTTTCCCAATTCAGAAGGGAAAGCCGAGGCAACTGAGATGTGGACAGAAGTACCACGACCCGGGGCTTCCCTGTGGTGCAGTGGTTAGGAGTCCACCTGCCAGTGCAGGGGACACGGGTTTGAGGCCTGGTCCAGGAAGATCCCACAGGCCGTGGAGCAACTAAGCCCGTGTGCCACAACTACTGAAGCCCGCACACCTAGAGCCCATGCTCCGCAACAAGAGAAGCCACCACAATGAGAACCTCGTGCACCGCAATGAAGAGTAGCCCCCGCTTGCCACAGCTAGAGAAAAAAAGCTGTGCACGGCAACGAAGACCCAACACAGCCAAAAATTAAATAAAATTTTTTTAAAAAAGAAAGAAGTAACATGATCCAAACTGCAGATGCCCCAAGTTCCTGGCAGAAACAAACATAAGACTTCTCTGGAGGAAGATAACACCAGCTAGGCCACAAAAATATTTATACAACTTTTCAAATATAACAATAAATAGTAACCTGCCACATGAATGGGCAAAGAACAACAGAAACAACAGACAATGGATAAATACCCACAGGGGCTCCAACAGTTGAGTTATCAAACATAGACTTTAAAATAACCTTATTTAACATGTTCAGAGAGATAAAAGACAAGATTGAGAATTTCTGCAGAGAACTGGAAACTTAAAAAAAATCAATATCATATTTTTAAAAAGAATATAGTAGAATTTTAAAAAGTTATTGAATTGAAAAACACATTAACTGCAATTAAGAACTCTAGAGGTAAATATAACACAAGATTAGACATAGCTTAAAAGATGATTAATGAACTAGAAGGCAGACCAGAAGACAATATCAAGAATGAATCACAGGAATATAAAACAATGGAAGATACAGAAGCAATAGTAAGAAGCAAAGAAGCCATAAAAGACGTAAAAATCCATGTAATGAGAATCTTAGAGGGGAGTAGAAAGAGATTTGAGCAGAAGGAATATGTTGGAAAATAATGGCTGAGAATTTTTCAATGACTAAAGACATCAAACTGCAAATTACAAAGTCCAATGAAGTCCAGTAAGCAAGGTTGGGTTGAAGGTACACTTGCATGACCCTGATATTGAGTACATCCTTAAATTTTGTGCCCTAAGCATCTCATTGCCTCGCTCTAGCCCTGATCCTACCATTTCGGGCAAATAAAATAAGCAAATGTAGGTACATCATAATAAAACTTCATTAAAGCAAGATAAAGAGAAAATCTTGAAAGCAGCTACAGAAAAACAAAGATTATTTTCAAAGAAGCAATGATGAGACTGTCAGCTGACTTTTCAGCAGAAACAATAGAAAACAAGATAATGGAATTCTGTACCTAACAAAAACATCCTGTCAGACAGTAAATGAAACAAATAAAATTTCAGACAAACAAAAAACAATAAAATTCTTTGTGAGCAGACCTGCATTTTAAAAAAGTGTCAAAGGGATTTCTCCAGGCAGAAAGAAATTACCTCAAATATTAGGTTGTTGTTACAGAAAGGAATACAGATTGATTGAAATGGTAATTTCGAAGGCAAATCCAAAAGATTCTGTGTGGAAAAAACAACAACAATAATGTCCCACAGGGACTTCCCTGGCAGTCCAGTGGTTGGGACTCCATGCTTCCACTGCTGGGGGCACAGGTTCAATCCCTGGTTGGGAAACTAAGATCGCAGAAGCCACGTGGCATGGCCCACCCCCCCAAAAAAAGTCCCATGGGGTTTAAAATGTATATGGAATTAAAATTCATAACAACAATGGTGCATAAATAAATAGGGATCCAAATGAGGTTTAAGTGTTGTACAGAAGAAAATAGAAGTACTGATTAACATTTGGTTTTGAAAAGTCAAGCATGTATTTTGAAACTCTAAGAAAAACTTAAAAATAAAGTTACAACAACGTGTACCTTTCAAGCTACTAAAAGGGGGAAATTGTATAATAAAAACAATCCATTGAAAAAAAAAGGCAAAAACTAACAGAAAAAGAATAGAGCAGAAGGGACAAATAGAAAGCACATAGTAAGATGTTAGATTTAAGCCTATGTCCTACCAATTACATTAAATACAAATGGACAGAATATGATGATGAAATGACAAAAATTTTAGACTGGACTTTAAAAAACCACAAGTATATGTTGTTTCCAAGAGGCACATCTAAACATAAGTATACAGGTAAGTTGAAAATCAGGTAGGAAAAAGATATACCATGCAAGCACAATATTTAAAATACACTTCTAAACAACCCAATGGTTGAAGAGAAATTATTGCAAAAATTAGAAAAATATGAACTAAATGATAATGAAAATATCAAATATTTTGATATTTTGGAAATGCAGCTAAAGCCAAGCTCAGAGGAAAATTTTAGCCTTGGATGCATATGTTAGAACAAAGGAAAAGCTGAAAATGTATAACTTAACCATTCGTCTCAAGATGTTAGAAAAAGAATAGCAAAATAAACACGAAGTAGAAGAAAAAATAAAATAATGCTGAAATCAATTAAATAAAAACCAATATGTAATAGGGAGGATCAATAAAGCCAAAAGCTGACTATTTGGAAAGACTAATACAGTTGACAACACCTCAAAATCGATAAACCTTTGGCAAGATTAATTGAGATAAAAAGGAAAAGGCACAAATTATCAATATCAGGAATGAAGAAAGGAACATCATCAAAGATCTTATAGGTGTTAAAAAGATAATCAGAGACAACTGGAAAATACATGCAAGAGAATAAATCTGAATCTCTACTTCCCACCATATACAGAAATTAACTCAAAATGGATCAAAGGTCCAAATGTAAGAGCTAAGACTATAAAACTCTTAGAAGAAAACATACGTTAAATCTTCATGAGGGCTTCCCTGGTGGCGCAGTGGTTGAGAGTCCGCCTGCTGATGCAGGGGACACGGGTTCATGCCCCGGTCTGGGAAGATCCCACATGCCGCGGAGTGGCTGGGCCCGTGAGCCATGGGCGCTGAGCCTGTGCGTCCGGAGCCTGTGTTCCGCAGCGGGAGAGGCCACAACAGTGAGAGGCCCGCATACGGCAAAAAAAAAAAAAAAGAAAAGAAAAGAAAACAACAACAACAACAACAAAAAAACACCCAGAGAATGGGAGAAAATGTTTGTAAATTATGTATCTAATAAAAGACTTATATCCAGAATATATAAAGAACTCTTACAGTCAACAATAAAAGGCAAATAACTCAATTTAAAAATGGGCAAAGAATCTAAATAGACATTTCTCAGAAAAATAAAAAATATGGCCAGCTAGTACATAAAAATGATCAACACTTTTAGTCATTAAAGAAATGCAAACCAAAACCACAACAAGATATCACTTCATACCCACTAGAATGGCTAGCATCAAAAAGCAGACAAGAACAGTTTTGGGGAAGATGTGGAGAAATTGGAACCCTTATACATTGTTGGTAGGAATGCAAGATGGTGCAGCCACTTTGGAAAAGTCTGGCAGTGCTTCAAAAATCTAAACATAGTTACCAAATGACGCAGTAATTTCAAACCTGGATATTTACCCAAGAGAATTGAAAATACATGTCCACACAGAAACTTATGATATAATGTTTATAGCAACACTATTCGTAATAACCCCAAAGTGGAAACACTAATGCCCATCAGCTGATGAGTAGATAAATAATAAAAAAATAAAAATAAACAAAAAGGCTGAGTATATACAGTATAATGATAACAATATTATGGTAAAACGTAGATGAAATTGACAAATCGTAGAAAAAAATCCAACAATCCAAAACTGATGCAAGAGAAAAAGAAATTGTTAATAGTCTTAGAGCTGTTAATGAAATTGGATAGATAATTTTATTTATTTTGACCTCTAACTTATTTTTTTAATTGGGGTATAGTTTTACAATGTTCGGTTAGTTTCTTCTGTACAGCAAAGTAAATCAGCTATACATATATACATATATCCCCTCTTTTTTGGATTTCCTTCCCATTTAGGTCACCACGGAGCACTGAGTAGAGATCCCTGTGTTATACAGTAGGTTCTCATTAGTTATCTATTTTATACATATTAGTGTATATATATCAATCCCAATCTCCCAGTTCACCCCACCCCCGCCTTTCCCCACTTGGCGTCCATACGTTTGTTCTCTACATCTGTGTCTCTATTTCTGCCTTGCAAACAGGTTCATCTGTACTGTTTTTCTAGATTCCACATATATGCATTAATATATGATTTTTTTTTTCTCTTTCTCACTTACTTCATTCTGTATGACAGTGTCTAGGTCCATTCATGTCTCTACAAATGACCCAGTTTCGTTCCTTTTTATGGCTAACATTCCATCGTTTATATGTACCACATCTTCTTTATCCATTCGTCTGTCGATGGGCATTTAGGTTGCCTCCATGACCTGCATATTGTAAATAGTGCTACAGTGAATATTGGGGTGTGCGTGTCTTTTTTTGTTGTTGTTGTTAACATCTTTATTGGAGTATAATTGCTTTACAATGGTGTGTTAGTTTCTGCTTTATAACAAAGTGAATCAGCTATACATATACATATATCCCCATATCTCCCCCATCTTGCGTCTTTTTGAATTATGGTTTTCTCAGGGTATATGCCCAGTAGTAGGATTGCTGGGTCATATGGTAATTCTATTTTTAGTTTTTTAAGGTACCTCCATAGTGTCTGTAACAATTTACATTCCCACAAACAGTGCAAGAGGGTTCCCTTTTCTCCACAACCTCTCCAGCATTTATTGTTTGTAGATTTTTTGATGATGGTCATTTTGACCAGTGTGAGGTGATACCTCATTGTGGTTTTGATTTGCATTTCTCTAATAATTAGTGATGTTGGGCCTTCCCTGGTGGCTCAGTGGTTAAGAACCGCCTGCCAATGCAGGGGACACGGGTTTAATCCCTGGTCCAGTAAGATCCAACGTGGCGCACAGCAACTAAGCCCATGTGTCACAACTACTGAGCCTGTGCTCTAGAGCTCGCGAGCCACAACTACTGAGCCCGCATGCCACAACTACTGAAGCCCACGCACCTAGAACCTGTGCTCCACAACAGGAGAAGCCACTGGAATGAGAAGCCCGTGCACCGCAACGAAGAGTAGCCCCCGCTCGCTGCAACTAGAGAAAGCCCGTGCACAGCAACGAAGGCCCAACACAGCCAAAAATAAATAAATAAAATAAATAAATTTATGAAAAAGAATAATTAGTGATGTCAAGCATCTTTTCATGTGTCTCTTGGCCATCTGAATACATAATTTTAAACCTTTGCACAAAACTCCAAACTCAGATGGCTGCACTTGTGCATTTTACCAAACATTTATGGAAGAAAAAAAAAAAATCAGTACCACACAAACTCCTCCAGAGAATAGAATAAGAAGGAACACTACCTGATCAGGTCAACATAACCTTGATACCAAACCTGATAAGACCTTATGAGAAAGGAAAAGTACAAGCCAGTCTCACTCATTACAGATGCAAAAGTCCTAAACAAAATATTAGCAAACGGAATCTTGTAACATATAAGGTCAAGTAGTGTTTACTCCAAGGTTGGTTTAACATTAGAAAGTCAATGAAATTCAACACATGAACAGAGTATAGAGGAAAAAACATGATAAATCTAGAAACAGCATTTGATGAAATTCAACATTTATTCATGATTTTAAACATACTTTTAGAAAACTCAGAATAGAAGAAAATTTTCTTAATCTGATAAAGATTGCCTATTAAAAAAAGCTAGGGAAAAATACCATACTTAATGATGAGGTATTGAAAGCTTTCCCTGTGAGAGCTGCAGCAAGGCAAGGATGCATATCATTGCTACCTCTACTAAATGTTGTGCTACAGGCCCTGGCCAGTGTAGAAGGGCAAGAAAAATAGCCATTAAATTCATAAGGATTGGGAAAGAAGAAATAAAACTCATAATTCATGGGAGAAATGATGATGTAAATAGGAAATCCAGAGAATTTACAGATAGATTATTCCAATAAATAATGAGTTCAGCACTGTTGCTGGATAAAACCCAGTAAAAATAAACGGTATTGGGACTTTCCTGGTAGTACAGTGGTGGAGAATCTGCCTGCCAATGCACGGGACATAGGTTCGATCCCTGGTCTGGGAAGATCCCACATGCCGCAGATCATCTAAGCCCGTGCACCACAACTACTGAGCCTGTGCTCTAGAGCCAGTGAGCCACAACTACTGAGCCTGCATGCCACAACTACTGAAGCCCACACGCCTAGAGCCCGTGCTCTGCAACAAGAGAAGCCACCACAATGAGAAGCCTGTGCACCGCAACGAAGAGTAGCCCCCACTCGCCGCAACTAGAGAAAACCCGTGCGCAGCAACGAAGACCCAATGCAGCCAAATAAATTAAACTAAAAAAAAACAAACTGTATTTCTATATGTCAGCAACAAACAAAAAACGAAAATTTTAAACAGGTACTGTTTACAACAGAATAAAAATTTTGAATACCTAGAAATAAATCTAACAACAACAACAAAAATGGGCAACACCTCATTGAAGAAAACTATAAGAACATTATTGAAAGAAAAATTTAACTAAATGAACAGATGTTCAGCAGACGACATAGTATTGTAAAGTTATCAGTTCTCTCCCAAATGATCTATGTAGTTAATACAATTCTAATAAAATTTGCAATAAGTGTTTTTATGTATCTTGAAAAGCTTATTTTAAACTGTATATGGAAATGTAAAGGGACAAAAATAGACAAGACATTCTTGAAAAAGAAAAACAAGGTGGGAAGATTTGTTCTACCAGGAATCAAGAATTTTTACAAAGCCCACAATAATTCATTTTTCTGCAGCAATAGAAAAACTGCAAATAGATGATGAGAACAAATAAAGAGCCCAGAAATAGACCCATTCATATTTGGACACTTGGTTTATGACAAAGGTGACAGACACTGCAAAGCAGTGGGAAAAGGCAAGTATTTTCGATAAGTACACTAGGTCATAAATGTGGGGGGAAAAGAAGAGAAACTTGACCCCTACCTCACACTATGCACAAAAATTAATTCCAGGGGGATTGGAGGCCTAAGCACAAAAGGCAAAACAATAAATCCTTGAGAAGATAATTGAGAATATCTTCATGACTTCAAGATATGGAAGATTTCTTAAGCAGGACACAGAGAAATTATCATAAAGCAATGGATTCAAAAGAATCATCAAAAGAGTGAAAAGATAAGCTAGAGAGTACAAACATATTTGCAATATATTTAAAGGGCTCAATATCAAAATATAAAAAAGGAAACCTCTGGTAAATCAATAAGAAAGAAACACCCTAGAAGACAAGTGGGTGATAGGCTAGCAGTTTGCAAAACTAGAAATCCAAATGAGAGTTAAGAAAAGGTGTTCAGCTTCATTAGTGGTCAGGGAAATGCAGATTAAAATCACAGTGAGACGCTTCAACACATACCCACCAGATAGCTGAAATTAAAAAGACAAACAATGCCAAGAATGGAGTAATGGGCATTCTCATGTTAAGAGTCTGGAAACCCAGACAGCACTTCTGAGGTTGAATAAGGCACATTCTACAATGCAGCAATTTCACTACATCTTTACACCCAACAGAAAAGTTTGGGGGTGCTAGGAAACAAAACAGTGTTCATAGAAGCAATATTTAGGGACTTCCCTGGGGGTCCAGTGGTTGGGACTCCACGCTTCCACAGCAGGGGGCATGGGCTCAATCCCTGGTAGGGGAACTAAGATCCCACATGCTGCAGGGTGCAGCCAAAAAAAAAACAGAAGCATTATTTATAATATTCTCCACCCCCTCGCTCAAAAAACTAAAACCCTGTAAACAATACAAATATCTATCAGCAGCAGAATGGATGAATTGTGGTATATTCTCCCAATGCAATAATTCACAGCAATAAAAATAAACAGACTACATCTATCAATTTGCCAAAGAATCCAGACACAAAAAATATAAGTGCTATAATTGGTGCAACTAACCTATAATGTTTATTGACAAACACTTAAAAGTAGAGAAAATCAAGGGAGAGATTACCATTCAATCAGGACAATGATTATCTTTAGGGAGACAAAGAGAGCCATGACTGGGAAGGGACTATGGTTGTCTCTAGGGTGCTGGTAGGTTCTACTTTTTTTTTTTAATTTGCTTTTATTTTTGGCTGTGTTGGGTCTTCGTTGCTGCGTGCGGGCCCTCTCCAGCTGCGGCGAGCGGGGGCCACTCCTCGCTGCAGCGCGCAGGCCTCTCACCACAGTGGCCCCTCCCGTTGTGGAGCACGGGCTCCAGGCGCACAGGCTTCAGCAGTTGCGGCACATGGGCTCAGCAGCTGTAGCTCGTGGGCTCTAGAGCGCAGGCTCTGTAGTTGTGGCGCACGGGCTTAGCTGCTCCGTGGCATGTGGGATCCTCCAGGAGCAGGCCTCGAACCCATGTCCCCTGCATTGGCAGGCGGGCTCCCAACCACTGAGCCACCAGGGAAGCCCTATTTTTGTTCTTTGATAGTTACATGGATGTTAACTTTGTAATGATTCATGAAGCTGAACACTTATGATCTATGCACTGTTCTGTGCATTTTAAAAAGATATGAGCTGCATATACTATATAATCTCAACTATGAAATTATATACATGTATAAAGAAAGATACCATAATGTAATGTGTAGCTGCCTTCAAAGGGTGGGAACCTGGATGATTTTTCTGCTTCTTCAGAAGGAAGAAATAAAACTGTCTTTATTCACAGATGACATGATCATTTACATAGAAAACTTGAAAGATTTGACCAAAAAACTCCTGGAACCAATAAGCAATTATAACAAGTTGCAGGATACAAGGTTAATATACAAAAGCCAATCACTTTCCTATATACCAGCAATGAACAAGTGGAATTTAAAATTAAAAGCACAATACCATTTACATTAGCACTGCCAAAATTAAATACGAACAAAATACGTACAAGACCTATATGAGAAAAACTGCAAAGCTCTGATGAAAGAAATCAAAGAGAACTAAGTCAATACATTCCATTTTCATGGATAGGAAGGCTCAATATTGTCAAGATGTTCGTTTTTCTCAATGTGGTGTTTAGATTCAATGTAATTCCAGTCAAAAGCCCAGCAAGTTATTTTGTAGATATTGACAAACTGATTCAAAAGTTTATATGGAATTAGAGAAATGCAAATCAAAACCACAATGAGGTATCAACTCACACCAGTCAGAATGGCCATCATCAAAAAATCGACAAACAATAAATGCTGGAGAGTGTGTGGAGAAAAGGGGACCTTCTTGCACTGTTGGTGGGACATATGACCTAGCAATCTCACTACTGGGCCTATACCCTGAAAAAAACATAATTCAAAAAGAGACATATACCACAATGTTCATTGCAGCACTATTTACAATAGCCAGGACATGGAAGCAACCTAAATGTCCATCAACAGAGGAATGGATAAAGAAGATGTGGTGCATATATACAATGGAATATTACTTGGCCATAAAAAGAAATGAAATTGAGTTATTTGTAGTGAGGTGGATGGACCAAGAGTCTGTCATACAGAGTGAAGTAAGTCAAAAAGAGAAAAGCAAATACTGTATGCTAACACATATATATGGAATCTAAAAAAAATGGTTCTGATGAACCTAGAGGCAGGACAGGAATAAAGACAGAGACATAGGGAACGGACTTGAGGGCACGGAGTGGGGGAAGGGTAAGCTAGGACGAAGTGAGAGAGTAGCATTGGCATATATACACTACCAAATGTAAAATAGATAGCTAATGGGAAGCAGCTGCATAGCACAGGGAGATCAGCTCGGTGCTTTGTGATGACCTAGAGGGGTGGGATAGGGAGCGTGGGAGGGAGACGCAAGAGGGAGGGGATGTGGGGATATATGTATGCAAATAGCTGATTCACTCTGTTATACAGCAGAAACTAGCACAACATTGTAAAGCAATTATACTCCAATAAAGATGTAAAAAAAAAAGTTTATATGGAGAGGCAAAAGATCCAGAATAGCCAAAAAAATATTGAAGGAGAAGAACAGAGTTGGAGGACTGATGCTACCCAACTTTAAGACTTACTATAAAGCTACAATAACCAATATAACATGGTATTGGTGAAAGAAGAGACAAATAGATTAGTGGAACAGAATAGAGAACCCAGAAACAGACCTATATAAGTATCATCAACTGACTTTTGACAAAAGAGCAAAGGCAATACAGTGGCGTAAGATAATATTTCAACAAATGGTGATGGAACAATTGGACATCTACACGCAAAAAAATGAATCTAGACACAGACCATATGCCTTTCACAAAAATTAACTCAGAATGGATCACATACTTAAGAGTAAAACTTAAAAGTATAAAACACCTAGAAGATAACATAGAAGAAAACCTAGATGACCTTGCCTATGGCAATGACTTTCTAAATACAACACCAAAGGCACAATCCATGAAAGAAATAATTGATAAGCTGGACTCCATTAAAATTTAAAACTTCTGCTCTGTGAAAGACAATGTCAAGAGAATGAGAAAACAAGCTACAGATTGGGAGAAACTATTTTGCAAAAGACACGTCTGATAAAGGACCGTTATCCAAAATACACAAAGAACCCTTAAAACTTGACAATAAGAAAACAACCAATTAGGGTTTTCCTGGTAGCACAGTGGTTGAGAATTGCCTGCCAATGCAGGGGACATGGGTTCGAGCCCTGGTCTGGGAAGATCCCACATGCCGCAGAGCAACTAGGCCCGTGAGCCACAACTAGCGAGCCTGTGCGTCTGGAGCCTGTGCTCTGCAATGAGAGGCCGCAACAGTGAGAGGCCCGCGCACCGCGATGAAGAGTGGTCCCCGCTCGCCACAACTAGAGAAAGCCCTCGCACAGAAACAAAGACCCAACGCAGCCATAAATAAATAAATAAAAGAAAACAACCAATGAAAAAATGGGTCAGGGACTTCCCTGGTGGTCCAGCAGTTAAGACTCCATGTTCCCAATGCAGGGGGCCTGGGTTTGATCCCTGGTCAGGGAACAAGATCCCACATGCCACAACGGAGACCTGGTGCAGCCAAATACATAAATATTTAAACAAAAAAGTGGGTCAAAGACTTTAACAGATACCTCATCAAAGAAGATATACAAATGGCAAGTAAGCATATAAAAAGATGCTCCATGGCATAAGTCATCAGGGAAATAAAAATTAAAACAAGAAACCACTACACATCTATTAGAATGGCAAAATGGTCCCGGTACTTTGGAAGATAGTTTGGCAGTTTCGGACTCAATTATTTATTTACTGGTAGTAATGCCCTGTGTTGGTGCATTGGAAGTGTAGGATTAAAATTCCATGGTGAAACATATGTATATGGATCTGTGAAACAATAAAAAATATATCAGGTCTTTTCCTCCAGCTCTAGGCACAGAGTTCAAAAACACTTGGAGGGAATTCCCTGGAGGTCCAGTGGTTAGGACTCCACACTTTCACTGCCCAGGGTCCGGATTCGATTCCAGGCTGGGGAACTAAGATACCGCAAGCTCCTGCAGAGGGGCAAAATAAATAAATAAACCAAACCAAAACAACACAAAACAAAAAAACACTGGGGATTTCCTGAGTGATAGGAGTGTCTTTTGTTATTCATATCAAGCCCTTTCACCACACCTGTTTTTATGCTAAGGCGGGCCTTTAGACAGTTTCAAGGGAGGGGCTAGCTACATCAGAAAGATCAAGCACATGTTTATAGGGTTGGAATATTCAGCCTCAGCCCCCAACCTCCCAGGAGCTCAAGACAGCTCAGTCACACGACCAATGATGTAAAAAGATGCCAGTAGAACCCTGGACACCCAAAGTTCAAGGAGCTTCCTAGTTGGTGAACACATTTATGTGCTGGGCGAGTGTCATGCTCTGGCTCCACATATGGGACTTTTTTAGACCTTGCCCTATGGGTCTCTTCCATTTGGCTATTCCTTAGTTGCACCCTTTACAATAAATCTGTAATCGTAAGTATAATGCTTTCAGAGAGTTTCAATTGGTTGTTCTAGTGAATTCTCAAAGCTGAGGGAGCCTGGGGACCCCTAAATGTATAACTGGTCAGTCAGAAGTGCAGGAGGCTCCTGAGACTTGCAGTGGACATCTGAAGTGGGAGCAGTCTTATGGAGAACTTTGCCCTTAATCTGTGGGGTCTGTGCTAACTTGGGTAGTTAGTGTCAAAATTAAATAGAAGGACACCCAGTTGGTGTCAGTGAATTGGTGTCAGGGCAGGATTAAAGTCTCATGATGAAATACAAACACTCTTAATCTCATCCTAAGTTGTGGTTTTAATATATGTCCATAAAATCATTGATATTCCTCGCTTTAAGAGATGGAGCCTGCTTACAATAGCCAAGAAATGGAAACAACCTAAATGTCCGTCGACAGATGAATGGATAAAGAAGATGTGGTACATATATACAATGGAATATTACTCAGCCATAAAAAAGAATGAAATAATGCCATTTGCAGCAACATGGATGGACCTAGAGATTATCATACTAAGTGAGGTAAATCAGAAAAGAAAGACAAATACCATATGATATCACTTATATGTTGAATCTAAAATACAACACAAAGGAACCTATCCACAAAACAGAAACAGACTCACAGACATAGAGAACAGACTTGTGGTTGCCAAGGGAGTGTTGGGTAGGGGAGGGATGGATTGGGAGTTTGGGATTACCAGATGCAAACTAGTATATATAGAATGGATAAACAACAAGGTCCTACTGTAGAGCACAGGGAACTATATTCAATATCCTGTGATAAACCATCATGGAAAAGAATATGAAAAAGAATGTATATATGTGTATAACTGAATCACTTTGCTGTACAGCAGAAATTAACACAACATTGTAAACCAACTAGACTTCAATAAAATAAAATAAAACCTTTGGGATTAAAAAAGAGAGAGATGGAGCCTAATTCCCTTCCCCCTTGGTACGGGCTGGATCTAATGACTCACTTCTAATGAATAGAATAAAGTGAAAGTGACCGTGTTGGACTTCGGAGACTAGATCGGAAAAAGCACTGAAACTTCCTCCTTACGCTCTGTTGGATCGCTCATTCTGGAAGGAGTCAGCCGCCACGTTGAGAGTACACTCAGACAGCCCTGTGGAGAGGTCACACGGGGACTGAGGCCCCCAGCCAACAGCCACACGAGTGCACCATCTTGGAAGCAGCTCCCCAACCCCAGCCCAGCCTTCAGTGCCCACAGCCATGTTGACCACCAGCCTGCAAGATCACGAGCGACCCTGAGCCAGCATCACCTACCTGTGTGTGAGGATAAAGATGTTGGTTATTTTAATTTTTTAAGTTTTGGAGCAATCTGTGATGCAGCAATAATTTATACACCCTGTAACATTGATCCAAGAGCCCAAATGTGGATTTCTTCCCCTAAGTATTTTCTGGTTCTTATGTAGTTACAGGATGGCACGGTAGCTAAGAGGACAGGCAGTGGAGACGCATACAGTTCGTCATACGTTGGTGAGGCCACTGAGTAGCTGTGCCTCCTTGGGAAGGTGCTCACATCCTCAGAGCTTTTGCAGCCTCACATTTGCAAAATGGAAATGTGAGTTGTTCAGCAGAGTGCGTGGCTCTGGGCAGGGGACTCAACATGGAATTGTATTGTTATTATTCAATAGTTCGCTGTCATTGCTGCTTACCTACCTCTCAGTACAAAGAGGCTTGCTTCCCTCCTGACCCGTCCCCGTTTGGAGCTGTTTCCACCAGGCTCCTAGCCTCTGATTCCGGGTTACAGCTCTTCTGCTGCTCTTTGGACCTACTATCCCTGTTTGTTCTACAAGGGGGTTGGGGGTTTGGTAGCATCAGAGCACCATGCAGCTGCGGTCGGCCTCCCTGGTGGGCAGCTAGAGCCCCTGGGATGCAGCTCTGGCAGAGTCCTTGCAGCCTCCCCTGGGACCACCATGCTCCTTGGCCATGCCATCTCCCCCGCCAATGCCCACGCCACCTCTGCCTCCTGGGCTCCATTTTCAGCTGGCTTCTGAGCTCATTTGCTGGCCACTGGGCAGGCACCAAGCATGAGAGATAGGTCAAAAGTTCCTATCCTCTGAAAGGAGACAAGCGTGGATATATCTGTGGTGTGATGATGCAGCATTGAGAGCACAAGGCCAGAGGAACCCAGGACCCCGAGGAGGGAACACCATCCAACCTGGGGGTGAGGAAGGTTGGGAGGCAAGGATGGAAGGTTCCTTGGAGTATGGCTTCAACTGAATGTTGAAATCTACGCAGACCCCTCCAGACAGAGGGACCAGTGTGTGCTAAGGGGCAGCAGCGTGAGAGGGGATGAAAGCTCTGGGTGTGGGAAATACATTGGTGGAGGGGGGTATGTGGAATGGAGAGAGTGGGTGACCCCCATTCATTCCCTCAATCGGACCCCAAAGCAGACACTTGGCCATTTACCCAAGGTCTTTTTATTCTCACCCCAAAAAGGTTCTTTACACAATGACATGACCCAAAACCATTCCTGACGGATCTGAGCTCTTAGTGATCTTGTTTATGTTGGATTATTATGTCATCCATTAATCTTACCTTTGGACATAGCTGTACCAGGGACAGTTCCTGAGGATTTCCTGCCCCCATTGTGTAGCAGTAATGATATCTCCTCTTGAAAATTAAGGTCAATCTCATTAGTCAACATTTTTTTTTAACATCTTTATTGGAGTATAATTGCTTTACAATGGTGTGTTAGTTTCTGCTTTATAACAAAGTGAATCAGCCATACATGTACATATGTTCCCATATCTCTTCCCTCTTGCATCTCCCTCCCTCCCACCCTCCCTATCCCACCCCTCTAGGTGGTCACAAACCACAGAGCTGATCTCCCTGTGCTATGCAACATTTTAACTCTCTTTTTTCCTGTTTGTTCATTGACGTGAGGATCCCCAGATAGCCAGGTGAGGGTCTCATCTTCTAATTTAATTTAGCTTAATTATTCTAGTGGATACATTCCTTCCTTCCTCGAGTTACCAAGACTACTTAAATAATGGAGCCCAAAATTATGGAGTTATAAAGACAAAAAACCTGTGTTAGTCATTAGTTGTATTATGAGGGAGGTGACTAGCTCTTCAACTCCTGGACTCAGGTATGCTGCCTAAGAGGAAGAAACATGACCATGTATTGATAACTGATTCAGGACATTGATTGTACAGTGTAGAACAGAAACTTTTGTGAGGCGTTGTCTCTTATCTGGTGCTATAACGGGGTCTTTAATAGGCCATCCCACTGTCCTATAAGGTCAACTGCTTTGGAGTGAACAGGTACATGGTAAAAACCCATGAATCCCATGGGTATTATTAACCCATTGTCTTACTTTTCTTAGGTTGTGAAATAAGTTACTTGATCAGTAGCAATGTTGAGTGACTAAGGGCTCCAGTAAGTCCACAGATGATACTGCCAGCAGAAACAAGGCAGATAGGGAAGAAAAATCCCTTCGAAGAACTGTCTAACCCAATAAGGAAAAATCACTGCCACCACCATGATGGAGGGCAACCAATGTGACCAACCAGGTGGAAGACTGGTCCCTGAGGGTATGGAGCCATATTGAGGAATTGGGAATGACAGTAGCCAAATCAGGGTTTTTTTTGTGTGTAAGCAAATTCAATTTAAGATCTATCCTCTTGGGACTTCCCTGGTGGCACAGTGGTTAAGACTCCGTGCTCCCAGTGCAGGGGACCTGGCTTTGACCCCTGGTCAGGGAACTAGATCCCACACGCATGCTGCAACTAAGAGTTAGCATGCCACAACTAAGGAGCCAGCAAGCTGCAACTAAGGAGCCAATGGCCACAGCTAAGGACCACACGTGCCACAACTAAGGAGACTGCCTGCCGCAACTAAGACCTGGTGCAAACAAATAAATAAAGTAAATATATTTTTAAAATATATCCTCTCTTTTTTTTTAAGTTTTTTTTTTTTTTTTTTTGCAGTATGCGGCCTCTCACCGTTGTGGTCTCTCCCGTTGCGGAGCACAGGCTCTGGACGCGCAGGCCCAGTGGCCATGGCTCACGGGCCCAGCCACTCCACGGCATGAGGGATCCTCCCAGACCGGGGCACGAACCCCTGTCCCCTGCATCGGCAGGCGGACTCCCAACCACTGCGCCACCAGGGAAGCCCCTTTTTTTAAAGTTTTTATTTTTTACTGGAGTATAGCTGATTAATGTTATATTAGTTTCAGGTGTAGAGTAAAGTGATTCAGTTATATATATACATGTATCTATTCCTTTTCAAATTCTTTTCCCATTTAGGTTATTACATAATATTGAGCAGAGTTCCCTGTGCTATACAGTAGGTCCTTGTTGGTTATCTATTTTATTTACTTTTAAAATTTATTTATTTTATTTATTTATTTATTTATTTGGCTGCGTTGGGTCTTTGTTGCTGCGTGTGGGCTTTCTCTAGTTGCAGCGAGCGGGGGCTACTCTTCGTTGCGGTGTGCGGGCTTCTTATTGTGGTGGCCTCTCTTGTTGCAGAGCACGGGCTCTAAGCACACAGGCTTCAGTAGTTGTAGCATGTGGGCTCAGTAGTTGTGGCTCACAGGCTCTAGAGCACAGGCTCAGTAGTAGTGGCGCACGGGCTTAGTTGCTCTGTGGCATGTGGGATCTTCCTGGACCAGGGCTCGAAGCCATGTCCCTTGCATTGGCAGGCAGATTCTTAACCACTGCACCACCAGTGAAGCCCTGGTTATCTATTTTAAATATAGCAGTGTGTACATGTCAATCCCAAACTCCCAATCTATCCCTCTCCCCCACCCTTCCCCCTGCTAACCATAAATTCGTTCTCTAAGTTTGTGAGTCTGTTTCTGTTTTTTATATAAATCAGTTTTAGAGTGATCAATTCCATGCTGTTGTGCCAACATTCAACCTCCATCTTTGCCATCACTGTTCCACTTTGTCAATGAGTAAGTACTGGCTGGGGAAAGAGAGGGATGACTAAAAACCTCCTCTGCAGTGGGTATTCAGAATGGGAAGCATTCACATAAGACACAAATATTGTCACATGATGGGCCCATTCTTCCTCCAACCTTGCTATCAGTTTTTCGTCTAGCTACTTCCAAATTCCTTACCCTGACCTTAACTACCACCCACAAATCAGGAGAGATCCTCACTTCACATCATCTATAGGATCGTGCAATGATGTACTGGTTGGAGTTTTGGCTTTGGGAGGATTTCCCATTACCACTGTCTTTCAGCACACCACTGAGCTGGGCTGTCGCTCCTCGGTGGTTTATCTTCAGCTGGCTGCCACGTATTGTTCAGGGCCATCTGAACGGGGCTTCAGTGCTTTCCTCAGCTGGTCTTAGGGTGGGTTGAGGGAGAGATTGCTAGTGGGTGGGTGAGCCAGCTGCTCATGTGCCTTCCTTGTGCTTCCAGGACTTGCATGGGCCCAATTCCATCCATTTGATGGTGGGATGATCTGACAACCTCCAGCTCATGTTGGGCAGCTCAGTTTCATGGTCATGGTCATCTGGTACCCCTTAGGTATTCACTCTTAACCAGAGCAAAATCGGTTTCTTCAGGGAATAGTTACAGAAGAGGATACTGCTTGTTGGAAATCAAGTGACTGAGTAAATGTGGGTCTATGTCTGGGTTCCATGACATCTGATCCTCATGCCTGTATCTCACTGAGCTGGTTACTAAAGCATATGGTGAATCTTGAGGTCAGGTAGTATGAAGTCCATCCATTTTGTTCCTCTTTTTCAAGACTGCTTTAGATATGCTGGGTCCTTGGGATTTTCATACAGATTTTAGAATCAGTTTGTCAATTTCTAGAAAATAAAAAGCCTAATGAGATAGAGACTACATTGGATCTATAGACAAATCTAAGAACTGACATTTTAACAATATTGAGTCTTTCCCTAATCACACTGATATGTCTCTCCACTGATCCAGGTCTTGCACATCTTTGGTTAAATTCACTCCTAAGTATTATACACCTTTTGATGGTATACTTGGAATGTATTTTCATTAAATTTCCAACTGTTTGCACACTGACTTATATTGTGTGATCTTGCTAAATTAACTTTTAAATCCTTGTCATTTTTTTGCAGAGTTCTAGGTAAGAATTTTCTATGTGAAATACAATCATGTCATTTGAAAAAAGAGATAGGTTTGATTCTTCCTTTCTGATCCGCATGCCTTTTATTTCTTTTACTTGCCTTATTGCACTAGCTAGTGCCTCTAGTACAATGTTTAATACAAGTAGTGAGAATGGACATCCTTGTCTAATTCCTGATATTAGAGGGAAAACAAGGTATTTACTCCAAGATAAACTGGATGCTGAGCATTAAAACAGATCTTAATAAATTTTTAAAAAAGGACTGAAATCATGCAGAGTATGTCCTCTGACCACAATGGAATTACATAGAAAAAATAATAATATTATACCACTTCATGTAAAATGCAGGAAGCTTGAAACTGTATAGATTCATTTACAGGCATATTCCAAATATATTGCAGGTTTTTTTCCAGACCACTGCAATAAGGTGAATATCGCAATAAAGTGAATCACAGAATCTTTTTGGTTTCCCAGTACATATAAAATTAGGTTTACACTATACTGTAGTCTATTGTGTGCAATAGCATTAATGTACACACCTTAAATTAAAAATACCTTAATGCAGGACTTCCCTGGTGGCGCAGTGGTTAAGAATCCACCTGCCAATGCAGGGGACATGGGTTCAAGCCCTGGTTCAGGAAGATCCCACATGCCGTGGAGCAACTAAGCCCGTGAGCCACAACTACTGAGCCCATGTGCCACAACTACTGAAGCCAGCGCGCCTAGAGCTCATGCTCTGCAACAAGAGAAGCCACCACATGGAGAGGCCCATGCACCATAACAAAGAGTAGCCCCCGCTTGCCACAACTAGAGAAAGCCCACACCAGCAACGAAGACCCAATGCAGCCAAAAATAAATAAATAAATAATTTTATTAAAAATAATTTGAATAAAAATACATTAAGAGGGACAATATTCTATTATATTTATCCACACATTTCTTTCCTTTTTTTTGGCTGCACCGCGTAGCCTGTGGGATCTTAGTTCCCCAACCAGGAATTGAACATGCGCCCCCTGCAATGGAAGTGCAGAGTCTTAACCAGTGGACCGCCAGGGAAGTCCCCACATATTTCTTTTTTTATTTCTCTTGCTCTTCATTCCTTCCTGAATATTCTATGTAATCAGCCTGAAAATGGTCTTTGCTACCTCATAGTAGTGTACATCTGCTAGCAATTGTCTTAGTTTTCATTTATACGAAAATCTCTTTGTTTTTCCATCATTGTTTAATAATATTGTCAATGAATAAAGCATTCTGGATTTTTTTCAGCATTTTAAAGATGTCATTCCACGGTCTTTGGCTCCCATTTTTCCTGATGGGAGGGTAGCCACAGTTTTTATCATTGATTTTCTGAATATAATGCATTATTTTTCTCTGGCTTTTTTCAAAGTTTTTGCTTTATCTTTGGTTTTCACCCATTTGACAATTACATGCCTAGTTGCCATATTTTGGTATTTATTCTTTGTGGGGTTTGCTTACCTTCTGGAATCTGTGAATGTGTGTCCTTCAACAACTTTGAGAAAGTGTTGGCCATTATTTCTTCAAATATTTTTACTACCCCATGTTATTTCTCTTTTCTTTTTTTTTAAGTTGAAGTATAGTTGATTTACAATGTGTTAGTTTCAGGTGTACAGCACAGTGATTCAGTTTTATATATATATTCTTTTTCAGATTCTTTTCCTTATAGGTTATTACAAAATGTTGAGTATAGTTCACTGTGCTATACAGTAGGTCCTTGTTGATTATTTCTCTTTTCCTTCTAGGACCCTAAATACAAGTGTGTAAGGGGTTTGAATATTGTTTACAGTTCCCCAAGATTGTGTTCATTTTATTTCCAGTTTTTCCTCTCTGTTCTTCAGATTGGATCCGTTCTGCTAATCTCTCTTCAAGTTCACTGATGCTGCTGACATCTACAAACTGCTATTAAATAAAGCCAGTAAATTTTAAATTTTAGATGTTACATTTTTTAGTTTAGAATTTTCAATTGGGTTCTTTTTTTTTATAGTTTTTATTTCTTTGCTGAAGTTTTAAAGTTTGATGTAGTCCCATTTGTTGATATTTGCTTTTGTGGCCTGTGTTTTTGTGTCACATTCAAGAAATCATTGCCAAATCCTATGCGTGATGCTTTTCTCCTGTGTTTTATTAGAAGAGTTTTATAGCTTTAATTCTTACATTTAGGTCTTTGATAAATTTTGAGTTAATTTTTGTATTTGATGTAAGGTAAGAATTCGAGTTTATTCTTTTGCATGTGGATATCCACTTCTCCCAACACTGTTGGTTGAAAAAATGGTTTTTGTCTTATTGAATGGTCTTGGTATCCTTGCCAAAAATTATTTAACTATATACACAAGGATTTATTTGTGGTCTATCTATTCAATTCCATGGTTCCGTATGTCTATCTTTATGCCAGTATTAGTTTTGTTAAGTAAGTTTTGAAATTAGGAAGAGTGACTCTTCCAACTTTGTTCTTTTTTAAGATTGTTTTGGCTATTCAGAGTCCCTTGAGAGTCTGTGAATTTTAGGGAGGATTTTTTTCTATTTCTGCAAGAAAACATTGGGATTTTGATAAGGATTGTATTGAATCTATGGATCACTTGGGTAGTATTGACAACTTAACAACATTAAGTCTTATAATCCATTAACATGTGATGTCTTTCCACTTATTTGTGTCTTCTCTAATTTCAGCAATGGTTTGTAGCTTTCAGTGTACAACTCATTTGTCTCCTTGGTTAAGTTAATTCCTAAGTATTTTATTCTTTCTGATGCTATTGTAAATGGAACTTTTTTTTTTTAATTTCCTTTTTGGATTGTTCATTGTTAGTGTATGGAAATGAACTGATTTTCTAAAAATTTTAAATGGGTTTATTCAAGTTACCTTTAAAAATTATTTATTCAAAATAGTCCCTGTCAAAAAATGGAAATAAAAATGTGATTAAAAGTTAAAATAAAGGAGAAGGTTTTCTTCTTCCTGGTATTAAAACGTACCACATTGCAAGGAGGCACGTAATAGTGAAGTACAGTTGAGAAAAGTAGGAAAGGAAAGTGGTTAGCAGTAGATGAAAGGTACCAAGAAACTCTAGGAAGGAAGAAATAAGACAGGATGGTGTTCATGAAAGAAAGGAAGTATAAGAAATCTTGCTCAGAACATGCCCTTCATAGAAACTGCAAGACTCTTTGGAACTGATTTACCTAAAACACCTCCAAGAGAGGTTTTGGCAGTAATGGAATGAATTTCTGGTAATGGTAGCAATGAGAAATTGGATGAAAACGAGAGTAATACTTGAAAACTGGTCTACAGAGAAAGTTTTCCCATCTTCAACTTTCTTCATCTCTGTGTGCAGAAAAACAGTAAGTTTCTTAAGTTCAGGAAACACACATACACCAACAAACACACACACACACCCCTATTTTTTTTTTTTTTTTTATGTGGTACGCGGGCCTCTCACTGTTGTGGCCTCTCCCGTTGCGGAGCACAGGCACCGGACGCGCAGGCTCAGCGGCCATGGCTCACGGGCCCAGCTGCTCCGCGGCATGTGGGGTCTTCCCGGACCGGGGCACGAACCCGTATCCCCTGTATCGGCAGGCAGACTCTCAACCACTGCGCCACCAGGGAAGCCCCACACACCTATTGTTAAAATGACATATAATTTGACACTTCTCCAAACCAATTAAACAAACAAAACCAAATGCACAACTGAGATTTTTCTCCCCTCAAAATGAATGAATTATCAGGAGAAATGTATAGAGTGTTGTTGTCCCAGACTCTAGCTCTCCTTTCTTTTGGTATTTTTGGGGAAAGACAGCACAATATTTAGCTCTTTACAGTGTTACCTACAGCAACATTTGCCAGTCAAATCCTACTCATGTACATGATTGCCAGTCAGTTTTCCAAGTCTGCGTTAGAACAATAAAAAAATAACAGTAACAAAACAGGTTTATTAGTTAAAAGTCATTCCATTTTGAATCACTTCAGGAAAAGTCTAGAAAATGTTGGTAGGTGAGATAGGAAACTGTTTATTGGTTTTATTTTCATTTTAAACTCATATATTTCTTGGCTATGTATTAAATGTTTATATAAATATACTTTCTGCAGAGTGAATTAGTATACTTTATATTTCCTTTCTTGCATGGATTTTCTACCAACTCATCTTTAATTTTTAAAAATATCTTTTTTCTTGCAGTGTTTTACAACATCCTTAAGTTATTTTAAATCTCCAAAAAAAGTTTCTAGCTTACAAAATCCTCAGAACAAAGTTACTTGAGAAGCAAACTGATTTTTGCATGTTGCTTCTATATCTTCGCTGAATTTGTTTGTTAGTTCTAGCAGTTCTTTTGTAGAATCTTTAGGATTTTCTACATATTAGCTCATGTCATCTGTGAACAGAGGTACTTTTACTTATTCACCTCCAATTTAGATGCCTTTTACTTCTCTCTGTTGCCTTAACTGCTGTGGCTAGGACTTCCAGTACTATGTGGAGCAGAAGTGAGGAAAGCAGTCATCCTTCACTTGTTCCAGATCTTAGGGAAAAAGTTTTCAATCTTTCAGCATTGAGTATGAAGTTAGCTGTGAGTTTTCCATATGTTGAGGTAGTTTCCTTCTATTTCTAGTTTGTTGAGTGTTTTGATCATGAAAGGGTGTTGAAGTTTGTCAAATGCAATTCTGTGTCAATTGAGATAAATGTGTGCAGTTTTTGTCCTTCATTCTGTTAATGGGGTGTATAAGAGTGACCGAGTTTCATATGTTGAACTATCCTTGCATTCCAGGAATAAATCTCACTTGGTCATGGTGAATAATCCCTTTAATAAGCTGTTGAGTTTGGTTTGCCAGTATTTTGTTGAGGATTTTTGCATCAATGTTCATAAGGGATATTGGTCTGCTTTTTCGTATAATGTCTTTGCCTGGCTTTGGTATCATGGTAACGCCGGCCTCATAGAACGAGCTAGGAATTGTTCCTTCCTCTTTAGTTTTTTGGAAGAGTATGAGAAGGATTGATGTTAGTTCTTTTCTAAGTGTTTGGGTGGTATTCACCAGTGACATCATCTGGTCCTAGGCTTGTCTTTGTTGGGAAGTGTTTTATTGTTGATTCAGTCTCCTTACAAGTTATAGGTCTGTTCATATTTTCTATTTTCTTCATGATCCAGTCTTGGTAGGTTGTGTATTTCTAGGAATTTGTCTATTTTATCTAGGTCATTCAATTAGGGGGGATATACAGTTGTTCATAGTACTCTCTTGTAAACCTTTTTTGTAAAATTGGTAGAATGTCTCCTCTTTCATTTCTGATTTTAGTTATTTGACCCTTTTCTCTTTTTTTCTTGTCAGCCTAGCTAAAGGTTTGTCAATTTTGTTGATCTTTTTGAAGAATGAAACTCTTGGTTTCAGTAATTTTCTCTATTGTTTTCCTATTCTCTATTTTACCTCTAATCCTTAGTATTTCCCTCCTTCTGCCAGCTTTAGGTTCTTCCTTTTCTGGTTCCTTAAGGTATAAAGTTAGGTTGTTGATTTGAGATCTTTCTTTTTTTAAATGTAAGCACGTACAGCCATAGATTCTCTCTTAGCACTGCTTTGTTGCATCCTATAAGTTTTGGTATGTTGTGTTTTCATTTTTATTGGTCTCAAGATATTTTCTAATTTTCATTTTGATTTCTTTCTTCACCTGTTGGTTGTTAAAGAGTGTGTTGTTTAATTTCACACATTTGTGAATTTTCTGATTTTCCTTCTGCTGCTGCTTTCTAGTTTCATTCCATTGTGATCAGAAACAATGCTTTGTGTGATTTCAACTTTTTAAATTTATTAAGACTTGTTTTGTGACCTAACATATTGTCCATCCTGGAGAATAATCTGTGTGCACTTGAGAAAACTGTGTACCGTGCTGTTGTTGGGTGTATGTTCTGTATAAGCCTATTAGGTACAATTAGTCTAAAGTGATATTCAAGTCCTTTATTTCCTTATTTATCTGCTGTCTGGTTGCTCTATTCATTATTGAAAGTGGGACTTTGGAGTCTCTGACTGTTATGTTAGAGCTATTTCTCCTGGTCAGATCTATGTGTGAGTAATCATAGCCCAATAACTTGCCTCCCCACAGCTTTTTGTTTTGTTTTTATTGTGGATTTTTTGTTTTGTTTTTATATGTGTATCATACATAAAAGAGTGCATATACATATATGGGTGTTTAAAAGCTAAAACAACTCCCCATTTCCCCCCATTGGCACTTAAAATCCGTATTTTTCTACATAGTTATGTATCCCTTTACAATGTATTGTTTAGTTTGCCTGGTTTTACACTTTTTATAAATAGAAAAAATTCTTTTGCAACTTGAGTTTTTCCTTTCAAGATTATGTTTCTGAGATTTAACCGCATTGATGCATGTGACTGTTTTTATTTCATTTTCACTGCTGTATGTATTTCTATGTTGAATTTGTTCATACCAAAATTGTTAATCTATTCTACAGTTGAAGATGGCTACTGCTCCTCTTTTTTATGAACACTTCTGCTCTGACCCCTGGTGCACAAGTTCAAGAATTTCTCCAGAGAATATACTTAGGGGTAGAATTGCTAGGGCTTGGAATGTGCACATTTAACATTTTCTACAGTGGTTTGCCAATTTACACCATCCTCAGCACCGTTGCACAAGTGTCCGAACTTGGTATTTCAGACCTTAAAGTTTTTGCCAGGCTGTGAAATTTTATCTCATGGCCTAAATTTGTATTTTCCTGACTACTAATTAGGTTGAACAGTGTTTTATATGCTTATGGGCCATTTGTGTTTTCTCTTCTGGGCAATTCCTCTTCAATTATTTTGCCCCTTATTCAACTGAATGTGTTGTCTTGTTCTCACTAATTTATGGGACTTTTTAATGTATCCTGGACACTAATCCCATGACAATTATATATACTGCAATGACTTTTTTAGTCTGAAAATATTGAGCTCTGTAACTGTAGATCTCTATCCTCTTTTCCCTTGGCCCACCCTCTTTGCCCATCCCCCTTGACCCATCCCCCTCTGCCCCTGCCTTGAGGTCATTTGAAACAATAGGTTCAGGTGGGAAGGCAACATCCTTAATCACACCCTTAATCCAATCTTCCTGATGGGTTTGCCCCCTTCATCTGGCAGAAAACTCTCACTAGAGTGAGACTGAAAAGGATGCGAGACCATTTTTTTGTCCCCAGCTAAGACGGTTTCTTCACATTTTCATTGCACAGCGTGGGGGATATGGGGTGGCTGGTGTGGGGGGTGGGGGGGTTGTGGAGCAGCGGAATTCAACTCTGCAAGGCTCCAAACCAGGACCCTCAACCAATTTAGAATTCAGGCTGTAGGCAGAGTGGTATTTCCTTTCTTTTCCAACCAGGTGGCTCTCGTCTTGGTTTTCTTTTTCTTGTAGAACTTGGCTCAGAGCAGCCAGAATGAGCTGAGTCAACACATGCCAATGTTCTGCCCCCTTTCCACCATCGGTGCTAACCTACAGACTTGGGTGGCACAGAATCCAGCTTCCAAAGGACCACAGGCAACAATTTGACCAAATGTTTCACTACTATATGCCTAAAGGCAACAACTTTCCAGCCTGTCACATCTTTACCTTTATAGCCTCAAACCCAACCCTCTCCATTCACCCAATTTTAAAACTTTAGATTCTGTAAATTGCAGCTCCCAGTACCAAATTAGGATCAATTAATATCATTTAAGATCTGATGGGCAGGACTTCCCTGGTGGTGCAGTGGTTAAGACTCTGTGCTTCCAATGTAGGGGGCCCGGGTTCGGTCTCTGGTCAGAGAACTACATCCCACATGCATGCCGCAACTAAGACCCGGTGCAACCAAATAAAAATAAAAATAAACAAATATATAAAAAATAAATATTAAAATAAAAAATGATCTGATGGGCAATTCAGGGCTGAAATAGTGTCTCTATGATGTCTTCAGGGATTCGAATTGCTTTTGTCTTTCTGCTCAGACAATGTTAGAATGGGCATTTAGCCTTCACAAGATGGCTGCCTGAGCTCCAGCCTTCACAGCTGCCTCAAGGCAGCAGGGAGCACGAAAAGACAAGGGCAAAAGGATATTATTGATCAACTGATTCAGCTCTCCCTTCCAGTTTTCTTTGCCATAAACTATATTTACATAAGCATTTAGGTACTTATTTAGGTGGGAAAGATGATACTCAGATTTCTCTACTAGGTTCAACAGAATATAACGTTGAAGAATGCTACATTGAATGCACATTGAAACAAATGTTAAACAAGGAATACTTAATCTGCAAAGAGACTTATAATAATAATTTAAAGCTTCATCAGCAGGACTTATTCCCATTTAAAACAGTAAGAGATAGGACCACCAGGAAACAAAAGCAACTTCTGAGAATATGAAAAGGGATGTAGAGCAAACTAGATGGACTTATAAATACAGGTTTCCATAAGGTGGACATGAATTTCGTTCCTCTAACTTTGAAATTATTGAGGAATGACTGACACATATTATTGAATATATTTAACATGTACAATGTGATGATTTGGTATGCATATACACTGTGGAATGATTACCAAGATCAAGCTAATTAACACATCCATCACCTCCCCTAGTTAGGGACATTCATTTCTATTCAATGACACATCTTGTAAATACAAAATAAAACCCAAATCAGTGGTCAGGGAATTCAAAATTTACCTGCAAAAAGGGCAAGGCAATAAACTCAGAGTCTAGCCTGTCAAATATTTCCTACATTAACATTATGTACAGAAGCACTTTGCCAATTTGTACCCAGCAATTTCTTCTGTAGCTGACTGGGGTCCAGACACTAAGTATAAACGTGTGTGCAGAGCCAAAAGCATTCTCCATGGGCAGGGGGTTATCAACAGACAGTGGAGAGAACTAAGGTTTTATATCTTTCTTGCTTTACCATAATTGCAAATATGCACTTCAGGGTGTGATTTTGTTTTTGAAGATACTTCCCTTGAATATGTGACCTATGGTTACAATGAACAATAATAATAAGATGAAATTTTAGTTTTGGGGAGCTGACCCACACCACCCCATCTGAGGATCATTACTTTGTGGGATACACTGAAGTCAGCTCACCTTTAAGGAACTCCCCCCAAAGGTCCACCCACCAACTTCTACTCACATCTCATTGGTCAGAATTTAGTCATGTGGTTAGCTCTCCAAGGGAGCCTGGGAAATGTAGGTTTTCAGTTGGCCACAAATTGCTAAGCCCCAGCAAGATCAGAGGTTTTGTTGTTTGTTTATTTTAACAAAGAAGAAGGAAAGAAGAGATCTTAGATGGGCAATTCTACCTGGCTGGGGGCAGAAAGGAATTTCATTCCTGCAGAATTGTTAGAAGGGCTGAAGAAGCAAGTCTAAGCAATGCTCCCAGAAACGGTCCTGCTTAATTGGTCTGATTAGCCTCAGAAACACTTTTTCTGCTGCCACCCATGCCAGCAAAACGGATGACCTCTGCACAGCCTGCTTCTTCATGTCACTTCCAAATCAGAGCCTTTGATGAGTGCATCTTATTGGTAGAAACTAGGTCACAGATCTGCAAGGGAGGCTGGGAAATGTAGTTTAAAAATTTGACCTTAAGAAAGTGGGATTCACAATTGTGATAAACCAGCATATTTCACTGATTCTAAGACATGATTTTTTTATTTTTTATTTATTTATTTTCTTTCCTCCACATTTTCATGTCTCTCAAATCAGGATGCTTCTGACCATTGGTGATGTCTCTTGGCCATTTGCCAGTTTTGTGATGGAGTTAGCATTGCCCGTACATACATGAAACTTCTTTATAAGGTTGTGAAACACCTCCATCAAAAGGGTGCAGGGGCTTCCCTGGTGGCGCAGTGGTTGAGAGTCCGCCTGCCGATGCAGGGGACACGGGTTCGTGCCCCGGTCCGGGAAGATTCCACGTGCCGCGGAGCGGCTGGGCCCGTGAGCCATGGCCGCTGAGCCTGCGCGTCCGGAGCCTGTGCTCAACAACGGGAGAGGCCACGACAATGAGAGGCCCGCGTACCGCAAAAAAAAAAAGGGTGCAGGATTTTCCTGGTGGTCCACTGGTTAAGAGTCCACGCTTCCACTGCAACGGGTGTGGGTTTGACCCCTGGTGGGGGAAGTTCCACATGCCACACAATGCAGCCAAAAAAAACACAACAAACCAAAAATAAAAAAGGATGCAGTTGAGGTATCTGCAGCTTGGAAGAAAATTCTGGAACAAACAGTGCTCGTAAATGCTGCACCATCAATGCTCCATCCCCAAATGCAGAACCTACAACAGACTACTATAAGTTAAAAGGGGACCCAGAAGAGTTGTACCTGAAAATATAGAGAACTTCTAGAAATAAGTTAAATGATCTCCTCTGCTTATGTTTTCCTTCTCTATGTGTGCACAAGAGAGATAGATGCCTCAGTAAAGAAAATGAGATCTTTCAAGAAGAACAAGATGCAGATTCTAAGTGGTAAGAAAACATTGTGTCAGAGTTTAATTCCCAGTGTTTTCTCTTACTGGTCCATAAAATAATGGGACATCTTACAATTGGTGGCATCTTAGATTCAATGAAATAGTCAGTCAAGCATGGGGAAGGGGTCAAAAGATTCTAGGCAACCAGGGCAAAGTCTGCACTGGTGGACAGGACAGTGAGGAAATGTTTCCTGGCTCCTGACCACCGGAGGTGGCATGGTAGGAGCGGGGGAATTGCTGGTGAACGTGGGGTCCTGGACGTATGGGTAGTGTGCCTGGTTCCAAGGGGACAGCTCTCAGGACTCCTCAGGCCACCCTGGGAAGAGCAGGGAGCTGCCCAATGGACAGAACAGCCTCCTGAATGTACCCAAGGCCCAGGAGGGAAGCATGGCTCCCTGGCAACCCCAGGCTCCTGCAGAATCGGGTTCTGCAGGTGGGAGTATCGACCCCTGGGTGCAGAATTCTGCTCCTTCCTAGGGCTTGGCAGGCTGTGGAGCCCTTCCACACCCATTGTGCCTTTGCTTCCTCCCAATTCCACACCCTACCGTGGGACCATGTGTTTGCTTGCACATTTGTCTCCCGGTATCAAAGCCTCAGCTCTGTGAGGATGGGTACCATCTGTGTGGTTGCCCGACCAGTAATAGAGCTCAAAAAATACTTGTTAAATGAATGAATGAATAAGCTAACAGATGACAGGGACGGGACTAGGACAGTGAGACTCAGAGGACCCCCAGGTCTGGCGAATGGTAGAGCCGAGGGCTTTGCCCCCCCCCATCCCTGTGCATCTCCCACCTGCCATCCTAGGAGAGACCCCCCGAGAGCAGACTCTGAGATGGAGATCGGGTGCAGGAAGTTTCTGGGGGAGTGCTGTTGGCATGGATGTAAGGGTGTGTGTAAATGAAGTGCACGGAGGGGAGAGCTGAACTGCCAGGCAGATGCAAGGAAGGCGTCAGCCAATCCCATGGCAGCTCTGACGCTGGGATGGCCTGGCAGCATTGTCCCAAGCTGGGGCGTGGGAACCAGACCTTTATATGTCATGTCGACCAGCCCTTGGGTGTAGGAGGCCCCAGTGAAGGGGACATGACAGAGGAGGGAAAGTTCCAGAGAGGTGCCCAGCTGTAAAGTGTCTGCAGCCAGCATTCCCAGGGCTGGGCAAGGGTGGGACAGATGTTTGGACCTAAAGGGGATGCCTGGACAGCACACTGCGGCATCCCCTACACCCACAGGTGTTGTCATCTCAAGACAGGAGAAAAAGTTACTCTGGAAGGGGGTGTGTGTGTGTGCACTTAAAAAAAGAAGCCTGCACTTCCATTGTGGCTGGTTTCAGGAAGGTAGATGTGCTGCTAGTAAACTCCAGACTTTACCTGAACGTGAAGGAGCGTTTTTGAGAGCGAGTGAAGTTCTCGCCAGAGGAACTGGCATCGTGGTGATGGAGATGACGATATGGGTAATTGGCCGGTGGGATTCCAAGGACAAAAATGTGATTTAGCCAAGTTTGCAGGGTAGCAGGTATGAGGAAGAGGCACGGGAAGTCGGGAGACCTCAGCTCGTGCTGGAAAATGCCCTTTACTCTGTGTCTTGGCAAGTCCCCTCACCCACGTGCCTCTGTTTATTCCTCTGTAAAATGGGAATAATATGTCTTGCCTGGTGCCCCTGGCAGATACTAGTCTCCTCCTCAGATCCATTCTCCCATCTTCCTTGGTAAGAAACCCCTGATTTTAGCTGAGTATGTGCCATACCTTAAGAACTATATTTCCCAGTTTCCCATACAGCAAGGTGAGGCCAGGTGACTAGGTTTACAATCATTGTAAGTAAGAAGAAATGGCGTGTACATCTTCCGTGAAGAGAGAAGATGTGGGACTTCCCTGGTGGTCCAGTGGTTAAGACTCTGCACTTCCACTGCAGGGGGCACGGGTTCAATCCTTGGTCGGGGAACTAAGATCCCACATGTTGCGAGGTGCAGCCAAAAAAAAAAAAAAAAAGAGAGAGAGAAAAAAGATGTGCCCTTATTCTGCGCCTCTTTGTGGCTGATGGGAGTGCTGTCAGAATGGCTGGAGCTCCAGCAGCCATTTTATTTTTATTTTTTAATAGATCTTTATGGGAGTATAATTGCTTCACAATACTGTGTTAGTTTCTGTTGCACAACAAAGCGAATCAACCATATGCATATACATGTCCCCATGTCCCCTTCTTCTTGAGCCTATCCCACCCCTTTAGCTCATCGCAAAGCACCAAGCTGATCTCCCTGTGATATGCTGCTGCTTCCCACCAGCCAGCTATGTTACATCTGGTAGTGTATATATGTCCATGCTACTCTCACTTCGCCCCAGCATCGCCCTCCCACCCCACGTCCTCAAGTCCACTGTCTGTGTCTACCTCTTCCTGTCCTGCCCCTAGGTTCTTCAGAACCTTTTCTGTTTTTTTTTAGATTCCATATATATGTGTTAGCATACGGTATTTGTTTTTCTCTTTCTGACTTACTTCACTCTGTATGACAGACTCTATGTCCATCTACCTCACTACAAATAACTCAATGTCATTTCTTTTTATGGCTAATATTCCATTGTATATATGTGCCACATCTTCTTTACCCATTCATGTGTTGATGGACACTTATGTGGCTTCCATGTCCTGGCTATTGTAAATAGAGCTGCAATGAACATTTTGGTACATCACTCTTTTTGAATTACGGTTTTCTCAGGGTATATGCCCAGTAGTGGGATTGCTGGGTCATATGGTAGTTCTATTTTTAGTTTTTTAAAGAACCTCCATACTGTTCTCCACAGTGGCTGTATCAATTTACATTCCCACCAACAGTGCTGGAGGGTTCCCTTTTCTCCACACCCTCTCCAGCATTTATTGTTTCTAGATTTTCTGATAATGGCCATTCTGACCGGCATGAGGTGATACCTCACTGTAGTTTTGATTTGCATTTCTCTAATAATTAGTGATGTTGAGCATCTTTTCATGTGCCTCTTGGCCATCTGTATGTCTTCCTTGGTGAAATGTCTATTTAGGTCTTCTGCCCATTTTTGGATTGGGTTATTTGTTTTTTTTGATATTGAGCTGCATGAGCTGCTTATAAACTTTGGAGATTAATCCTTTGTCAGTTGCTTTGTTTGCAAATATTTTCTCCCAATCTGAGGGTTGTCTTTTTGTCTTGTTTATGGTTCCCTTGCTGTGCAAAAGCTTTTAAGTTTAATTAAGTTCCATTTGTTTATTTTTGTTTTTATTTCCATTTCTCTAGGAGGTGGGTCAAAAAGGATCTTGCTGTGATTTATGTCATAGAGTGTTCTGTCTATGTTTTCCTCTAAGAGTTTTATAGTGTCTGGCCTACATTTAGGTCTTTAATCCATTTGGAGTTTATTTTTGTGTATGGTGTTAGGGAGTGTTCTAATTTCATTCTTTTACATGTAGCTGTCCAGTTTTCCCAGCACCACTTATTGAAGAGACTGTCTTTTCTCCATTGTATGTTCTTGCCTCCTTTGTCATAAATTAGGTGCCCATATGTGCATGGGTTTATCTCTGGGCTTTCTAGTCTGTTCCATTGATCTATATTTCTGTTTTTGTGCCAGTACCATACTGTCTTGATTACTGTAGCCATTTTAGACTATGCTGTGACCTTGCAAGTGGAAGGTACACATGGCAAAGAAACAAGGTATCAGAAGGCTGGGTTCCTGACACTGCAGAATTCCAGGCACTCATTACCTCTAGGACAGTTTCACAACCTGAGCCCTATTGACATTTTGTACCAGAGAAATCTTTGCTGTGGGGCCTGTCCTGTGCACTGTAGGGTGTTTAGCAGCATCCCTGGCCTCTACCCACAAGATGCACCCCACACCCTGAGTTGGGACAACCAGAAATGTCTCTAGAGATTGCCATGTGTCCTCTGGGGGGCAAAGCCATCTTGGGTTGAGAGCCACTGCTCCGGACCAGTCTGTCCAATAGGAATATAATGCAAGATACAGATTTAAATTTAAAATTTCTTGTAGTAGTCACATTTAAAAAAAGTAAAAATAAATGGGTGAAATTAATTTTAATAATATTGTGTATTTAACTCAACACAGTTGTCCCTTGCTATCTGCAGGGGTTTGGTTCCAGGAGCTCCGCAGATACCAAAATCCAAGGAGGCTCAAGCCCTTTACGGCTGCCCCTGCCCCCCTATCCCAGGGTTCCACATCTGCGGATATCAAAGGCCAGCTGTATATTCAAAATATTATCATTTATCATATGATCAGTGTAAAAATTATTGATGGGCTACATTACATTCTGTTTTTCATATAAAATCTTTGAAACTGCTGTGTACTTTGCACTTTTGTTTATTTATTTATCTGTGGCTGCACCTTGTGGCTTGTGGGATCTTAGTTCCCTGACCAGGGATTGAACCTGAGCCCTTGGCAGTGAAAGTGCGGAGTCCTAACTGCTGGACCATCAGGGAATTCCTGTACTTTGTACTTCTTTTTTTAAATAAATTTATTTATTTATTTTTGGCTGCTTTGAGTCTTCGTTTCTGTGCACGGGCTTTCTCTAGTTGCAGTGAGCGGGGGCTACTCTTTGTTGTGGTGCGCGGGTTTCTCATTGCGGTGGCTTCTCTTGTTGTGGAGCACAGGCTCTAGGCACGCAGGTTTCAGTAGTTGTGGCATATGGGCTCAGTAGTTGTGGCGCACAGGCTTAGTTGCTCCAAGATATGTGAGATCTTCCCGGACATGGGATCAAACCCATGTCCCCTGCGTTGGCAGCCGGATGCTTAACCACTGTGCCACCAGGGAAGCCCCTTTGCACTTTTAATACATCTCAGTTAAGACTAGCCATATTTCTTTTTTGTTGTTTATCAATTTTTATATTGAAGTCTAGTTGATTTACAATGTTGTGTTAATTTCTGCTGTACAGCAAAGTGATTCAGTTATACGTATACATACATTCTTTTTTTTTTAAATATGCTTTTCCATTGTGGTTTATCCCAGGATATTGAATATAGTCCCCTGTGCTCTACAGTAGGACCTTGTTGTCTATCTATTCTCTATATAATAGTGCGCATCTGCTAACCCCAAACTCCCACTCCACGCCTCCCCCAGTGCCCTCCACCTTGACAACCACTAGTCTGTTCTCAATGTCCGTGATTCTGTTCCTGTCTCGTAGACAGGTTTCTTTGTAAGACTTGCCATGGTTCAGTTGCTCACTGGCCGCATGTGGTTCATTGGCACCGTATCGGACAGTGTCAACACTCTAGACTTTTACAACTTGAGGGAGAAATAAACCTCTATCTCATCTGAGCTGTCTTTATGTCGAGGTTGCTGTTACTTGCATCAGAATGTAACCCTAACTTGGACTTGGGGTTTTTTACCCACTGCACACTTTGGAACATTCGAGAAGGAGTGAACACTCAGATTGGTGATGTGCAGCAGAAAAGCTGACAGTGTTTAGGGAAGCTGGGAGCATCCTGAACACTCTCTTGCTTAGTCCTCCCAACGGCTCCAAGACGCAGGCAGTGCCTTCATTCCGTAAACGAAGGCTCGGCTCGGAGAGCTCGGTCGGAGAGCATGGTCACGTCCAGCCCAGGTGTGCCCTCCCAGGCTGAGGCACTCAGAGCATAGCACTGGCTGGGTCCCTCTCTAGGACTGGCCACCAGCTGAGTCACTTTGCCAAGGTCCCTCCCTTCCCCAGGGGCAACCCGTGCCTGATGCTACTGGTCAGTGTGAGTATACAAAGACCTGACTTCCTTGTCCCATTTCTAGTAAACTCGGAGGGCCATTCCAGTCCCCGGGTCCCTTTAGGATCCATGGAGGTCTCATAGCTTAACTCGCCCGTCTGCCCACGTCTTCCCTCCTTCACCCCCACTGCCCACAGCTGCTGATCCCAAGAGCACTCCTCAGTAAATGTCCATTGCAACTCTGCAACAGAGAGGTTAAGTGACTTGCCCAACGCAACACAGCCAGTCCACTCCCCAGAAGTCAGAGGTCACCTGGCCCCTTCTTACTCCCTGTGGCTCCCACTTTGTTGTCCCCCTAGAGAACCACACTTTCTCCTCCCTCGGCACCTTTGCACATGCTGTTCCTCATGCCTGGAGAACCTCCTGCTGTTTTCTTTCATCTACAGAAATCTTACCTCCCTTGGAACCCAGCTCAGATTACCGGCCTCTCCTTCCCCAAGGAAGCCTGCCAGGATTATCCAGCTCTAAGATCTCTGGGCAGCCCCGGCAGCCCTAGTGTGGCCCCTGCAGCCTCCTTCGGACACATGCGTGCTCATGGGCGCCACACAGCTCGGGAAGAGTCCCCAGGAGGCACACTGATGAGCGGGATGGGGTGGAAGTCGGGGGGGGCTGAACTTTTTGAATGTTGTGCGTAATTCTATGTTATTCCTAGAACATTAGTTAATTGCATAATCCATAGTACTAGTGATTTTCCTATCGGAAGCGTCTCCCATTGTGGGATCTTAGTTCCCAGACCAGGGATGGAACCAGGGCCCCAACCATGCGAGCACTGAGCCCCAACCACTGGGCCGCCAGGGAATTCCCTCCCATAGTGTTTCATGTCAGTTCAAGTCATTCACATTAGAAGAGCAGCTCCTAAGTAGCCTTTGTGTGAGGACCCCACGCCACGTGCAGGGGACGCATTTCCAAGGAGGACGTGGGCCCTGCCTAGGAGATTCCAGGGCCTGCTGGGGGCACAGACTCACAGAAGATTGCTGCTTCCTCAGGAGGGCTGTCAGCTCCTGAGGGCCTTGGAGACCCCCACCTCCCCCAGCTGTTGGGTGCACATGGGGTGAGGTGGGCCAAAACCCTGGGCACAGCTGCCCCACCCATGCCCTGGCCTAGGCTGGGGGCCGAGAGGCGGCACCGGCACAGGTCACCGAGTCCAGAGGCCCAAGGTCAGGAGGCTTGGGTTCAAATCTGGCATCTCAGTCCCCTCACCTTGGGCAGGTCGTTCCAGTGTTTGGAGCCTCCTGGGGTAATCGCAGCGAACCTTGCAGGGCTGTAGAGGAGAGAGTGCATTCGTGAAATTAATGCCTGTGTAGAGCCAGGGCTCAGCAGATGGGAGCTTCTGGTGTGTCCCCTGCCTGGGGCTTTGCCCCTCAGCGGGAGTCAGGGCCCGAGGTACAGTCAAGAGGGCCCCACAGGCCAGACACCAAGTGCAGGAGGGCTCCCGCCTGCCAGCACCAGGCCCATCCCATTCCCCTGCCTGGGCGGAGTGTACAGCAGCGGGGGTGGGCCTGGCCTCCAGCTGGAGGATGCTGCCTGCTCTGTATTTGCAACCCACTGTCCCCAAGCCTGTGGGCATAATAGGGCCCATGGGAGAGGCTCATCCCAGGAGAACACCCCTGCCCACCAGCTCTGTGGGGCCCCAGGCCGCTCCTTAGGAGCAGACACACCTCTGATCCCAGCACATTTGCCCAGCCTCATGTGAAGAAAGAAACGTAAGGCCTCAGGACAGGAATTTATGGTAACCAAAGAGCACAGGCCCTGAACTCTCAGCTCTGGCCTCGAAACCCAGCTGTGGCATTCAGATTCCTGAGCCTCAGTTTCCTCATCTGTGAGATGGGGTGATAAGCCTACTTCTCAGCATTGGCAAACTCCAGGGGATGGCGCCAGGCCTGGAACAGAGTAAAAGTCAATAGTCCTCCCTGGTGGTGCAGTGGTTAAGAACCCGCCTGCCAATGCAGGGGACACGGGTTCGATCCCAGGTCCGGGAAGCTCCCACATGCCGAGGAGCAACTAAGCTCGTGAGCCACAACTACTGACCCTGCATGCCACAACTACTGAAGCCCGTGTGCCTAGAGCCCGTGCTCCACAACAAGAGAAGCCACCGCAATGAGAAGCTCACGCACTGCAAGGAAGAGTAGCCCCCGCTCGCTGCAACTAGAGAAAGCCCGCACGCAGCAATGAAGACCAAACGCAGCCAAAAAAATAATAATAATAATAGTCCACCATAAGTGAACTGTGGACATTTACAAAATGAAAAGAGAGACTGATAGGCTATCGCCTGCACGTCTGTCTTCTCCTGACAGGACTGGGAGCCCCTGGGGCCCAGGCTGGTCCTAATTGTGCAACAATGACAAGTCACAGGCAGGGGTATGCATCCTTGTTCACACAGCATGACTCAGAGGCAGTCTCCAAGGGCATTGCCAATCCTACCCTCAGGAGAGTCAAAATCTGGGAATTCCCTGGTGGTCCAGTGGTTAGGACTCGGCCCTTTCACTGCCGAGGGCCTGGGTTCAATCCCTGGGCAGGGAACTAAGATCCCTCAAGCCGTGCAGCATCAACAGAAACAAGAGTCAAAATCTAGGAATGGGGCTTCCCTGGTGGTGCAGTGGTTGAGAGTCCACCTGCCGATGCAGGGGACGTGGGTTCGTGCCCTGGTCCAGGAGGATCCCACATGCCGCGGAGCGGCTGGGCCCAGTGACCCGTGGCCACTGGGCCTGCGCGTCCGGAGCCTGTGCTCCGCAACGGGAGAGGCCACAGCAGTGAGGGGCTGGTGTACCGCAAAAAAAAAAAAAAAAAAAAATCTAGGAATGGAGTGAAGGTCTGTAGTCACCTAAAGGGACAGAGAAGGCTGGTCATTCCTGAGAGGCTACGCTCACTGACTCTAAGTTTCATCACCACCTTGAAACTAAGCCTGATCACTCCCATTCACCAAAGGCAAGACTGAGGTTCAAAGGGTCCAGTAATCATCTCTCCGGTGGTATGAGACAAACCGTGTCACCTGTTCGTGGCTTAAAGCCACATCTGTGTGTTTGCTCCCAGGGCTGCATTCTGGGCAGGGCTTGGTGGGTTGCTCATTTCTGCTCCATGCGGTGTCTGCTGGAGCAGATCCACTGGCCCAGCCAAGATGGCCCTTGCTGGTGGCCCGAATGGGCGGGGCCTGGTGGGCTTTGCTCTCCAGCGGGGTGGTTAGACTCTCCCCTCGGTGGTCCAGAGCTCCAGGAGAGTGTAGGCAGAAGCTGCCTGGCTTCCTAGGGCTGACTGGAACTGGAACACCTGTGTTCTACAGTCAAAGCAAGTCCCAGGACCACGCTGACGTGAGAGGCTGCATGCGGTCCATTTACCCCAATCCAGGCCCACACATCCTGACAAAGCCAGGTGGGAAAGCTGGATTTGAATCAGGGTCATCTCCTTCCCATGTTTCCCATGCCCTTTCTCCAGGCTTTTGCACAGGTTTCGTGCTCAGCTGGAGACCCTCGTCCAGCTTTGATTTCACAGATTGGCCAAACTTCCGCCCATCCATCAGGAGACATCACACTACCTGGGAGATTTTCCAAGCTCCAAAATCCTCCCTTGCATTCACAGGGCAGCCTCTACATCCTTGATCACACTGCACTGTCATTGCTGCTCACCCACCGGCCTCTCCAGTCAGAATGCAAGCTTGCACCTCGCACCCAGGGCCACGCCTGGCACACGGCAGGTGCTCTGGGGGTATCTGCCCAGTGAGGGAATCCAGAAAAGGGCACGCTGTTTCTACACCACCTCAGAGCGCCTCCCACATGAACACCGGACTTGTCATGGACCCTCAGACGGAGCTTAGTGTTAAGGATGTTTATTTGGAGGTTCCCTTGAAATTAACACCCATGCAAGGGATGGGAAGGAAACAGGAGTGTATGAAGAAGGTCCCGTGACAGCTCTGACTGGCCCCACGGGGGATCCTAAGCCTACAATAGCCCATCAGCTGAGATGGCCAGACTTTGATATTTTGTGTGGGTAGTCATTGGGGTCACCCCAACAGGGGGTTACCTTGGGCAAGGAGGCTCTCAGCCACAGAGTCCCTGGGGCGGAAGGCTGTGGGCTGCCTGTTTGTAGTCCTGCCTGTGGCTGGTGCAACAAATCCATCCGTGAAGGGGGATCTGAGTGGCAGGAGAGCAGTGGGGAGGTGGTGGGCCCTCAGAGCTGCCCAGAGGAAGTGGGTTGCCAGTTGTGACCAGCGGCTGCAGTGGGGCGGGGGAGACCTAGAGAGCAGAGTGAGGGAGGCTTTGACTCACCCCCATGCTTGGGGGAGCTGGGAGTTCTGGGCTGCGGTCTCCGGGGGACGTCATTTGCTCTGAATACCAGTCTGGGATAGAACGCGCAGCTCTTCTGCGCCAGCCGCTGGACCAACCTGGGGACGGGGTGGGGTGTGAATGTCACTCGGGTGTGGGTCATGGCGCTTTGACCTCCACTCCGTCCTAACTGCCCCACCCCCATGACCCACTGCCCACACTCCTTCCAGACTGATCCTTCCAAAAGGCAGATCATACATGCAACTCCTCTGCTGAAAACACACTTAGAATAAAAGCCCAGCTGCTTCTTTGCCAGGGCCTGCCAGGCCCTCTTTGATCTGCCCCACTCACTGTGCCCACCTCACCTCCTAAGCTCTCCCCTGGGTCACCCAGCCCCAGGCCACGCCAAAGTAGGTCAGCCGCAGGGCCTTGCTTACTGTTGCCCTGCCTGGAACCACTTTCCCTCCGGATATTCACACAGGCATTTCCTCTGAATCTATAAGGCCTCAGCTCAAGGTCGCGTCCTCCAGGAAGCCTTCTCTGATTACTCACTTGATGCATTTCTTTTTAAAAATATTTATTCAGCTAACATTTATTGAGCACTCACTATGTCCCAAGCACTCTTCTAGGCGGTGGGGATAAAACAGTGAATTAGAGAGTCCACAGCCTTGCCCTCTTGGAGACAGACAATCCATACACAAGCATACATTAAACAACAAAACAAAATACGATTTCTGAGAGTGTCACAGTGCTATGAAAAAGCAAGAGCAAGGTAAGGGGGCAGGCAGAGCAAGGTCGGGGTCCCTGACATCCAAGCTCACAGCGGCCTCTCCCCAACCGCGGTACCGCTCTGGGGATCCGCCCTGGGCACCCGCCCTGGGGCCGCGCGAATGGGCGCGCGGAGGAGGCGCGTCGGTGACACCGGGGCTGCGGTGATGGTTACCTGGGCCCCGCCCCGGGGGCCGTGATGGAGCCCGGGCCTCAGCCCCCGCCCGCGGCCGCGCCGCCCGCTCGCGGTCGCCGCCCTGGAGGCGCGCTCGCTCCCGGGGAGGACGCGCCCGTGCGGGTCACCAGGTGAGGCGGCCGCTGGAGCCATCTCCCGGCCGCGCGGCCTGGGGGCGGATCCGGCTGAGGCCCCGCCCCAAGGGCAGTCCATAAATGCGCGGGGGCGGGCGGACCCAGCGGTTGGGAGTGCTGCTGGCAGGTGACTGAGAGAGGTCGGCGCGCCCCGCGTCCCGTCCGCCGCGCGCCTGGGTCGGGCCGGGCTCGGAGCCCCAGCCATGCTGTTCTGGCACACGCAGCCCGAGCACTACAACCAGCACAACTCCGGCAGCTACCTGCGGTAAGGGGCTTGGGCCGGGGTCTGCGGGCCGGGAGCGGGGCGGCCGGGCCAGGGGTCCCGAGCGCCCCCGCTGCGCCCCCGCCTCCCCGCTGTCTGCCCTTGGGGGACTGAGAGAGACCCGCCCAGAGTCCCGCCTGGGACCGACGGACCGACCCCAGCGGGAGCCGACGCTCAGAGTTGGGGACCCCCCCGGGAGGCGGGTTTGCGGAGCCTGGTGCCCGCGGAGGCTGCTTCCCCGACGACCCCGGCGGGCGCAGAGCGCGCATCTCTGGCCGCAGCCTCTCCGGGGCCGTCCGCCTCCCTGTCTCTCCTCTCCCCGCTCGCGTCGGAGAAGAGGAAACTTCCTGCCGTCAGTCTGGAGCCTGTCCCGGGGATTCTAGTTCCCTGCTCTTTGCCCCTCTCCGCCCGGTTCCTCTCCGAGCCTCGCGTCCTCTCCAGTGTCCTTGCTCCGGCCGAGGGGCGAGTGAGCGGCGAGCGCGGCCCTGCGCTGGGCCTCGCGGGCCGGCGGGGGCGGGCGGGGGCTTGGGAGGGACAGGGTCCCCCCTCCCACCAGGTGGTCTTGCGTGTGTAGGCCCGAGGCCCGCACATTGATTGCCCTTGATGGAAATCTTTCTTCTTCTGCAGGGATTTGACTAGTGCTCTTCAAAGGGAAAAGTAAGTCCTGCCTGTCTTGCAAAGTTTTCTCCCCTGTCCCCTTGAAGGAAGTGGCACCTCCGTTAGCTTCAGTTCCTGGAGGATTGTTTTTCCCTGTTGTGCAGCTGGCCGGGTACTAATGGGCGGTCATTTCACTTTCTGAACTCGCCTGAACCAGCTGTAGCCTGTCTTTATTTCCATCCTAGTCACAGTTTATGAAATGTGCCTAATTTAACCCAAAGGGCATTTGGTGTGAGCTCAGAGAAAGTGAATTGTGGGACCTAGGTGGGAAGTCGCTGGTACAGACTGCCCCACAGTGAGAGCCCGTCCTGCATGCTTCATTTTATTTTTATTTTTGGTCCCTAGAAGTTTCAAGTCAGATTTAGCAGTACAGGTGATTTGGAAATCCTGGCTTTTGATAGATATTTGTCCAGTAGTCGTCCCCGAAGGCATCCCCATTTCAGGAGGCAAAGGAGTGATTGGGTTTATGTAATGTGTCTGCTGTGTTTTATCATGGGCCAGAGTGGTAGGGGATGGCAAAAGTCTAGGGTCTTAATTAAGGACTGATGGCTTCTCTGCAGACCATGGTGATGTCACCAGAGGGAGACTGCCCTGGGGGATGTTAAGCCCACCGGGAAGATTTTTTTTTTTTTTTGGCCATGCTTTGCGGCTCGCGGGGATCTTACTTCCCCGTGCCCCCTGCAGTGGAGTCCTAACCACTGGACCGCCAGGCAAGTCCCCTACTGGGCAGATGTTAATCCCTGGCAGAAGGCTGTGTCTATTCGCTTACTTGAAATGCTACAATGGGATACATTTATTGTACCGCACCATGCAGTTTTAGGTGTGATTTTGCCTGAATTTTATAGTTTGTGGCCATTCGGTATGTTGCCATAGATTAGAAATAAGTTTGGAGGTGACCCTGAGTGGAGAAGTGAGTGTATTTAAAACTTCCTGGATACAGAAAATGTCATCCTTTTAGGGAATAATTCTCCTCTTGGGCGGGAGGTGCCCCTGCTCTGGAGATGGGATTTTGGGGAGTACCTTTTAGGAGTTTGGTATTGCATTCAGCGTGGTGAGAGTTGGGGTGAAAGGTGCCATAAAGCCATATGGGCTTCTGGGGTCGTTTGGGGAGCATGGATTAAAAAGCATGTTGGTCCACACTCTTTTTTTTTTTTTTGGCCGCGCCTAGCAGCATGCGGGATCCCCGACCAGGGATTGAACCCACGCCCCCTGCAGTGGAAGTGCGGAGTCCTAACCACTGGACAGCCAGGGAGGTCCCCACACTCTATTTTAATTTCACTTCTTGGAAGCTGGGGTGTTCACCCTTGGAGAGGTTGACCTTGGTGAACGCCAAGGTGAGGGTCAGTGAATATGCCTCTGGTCCCCCTGGCTCTAGAGCGAAGGTCTTGTCCTTTTGTTTAGTTTGTGCATTTTCTTTTTGGTCCTCTCCTCACTGAGCGGCACCTCTGCAAGTTGTCTCACCTTCCCAGGTAGTGGCCTGTACTCCCTTCTTCCCTCCTTCTGTTTCATGTCCTGGTGACTTTATTCCTCAGCAAATAAGGATGCCAGGCTTGAAACAAGTTACTGTTGAGTGATGGCTCTTACCCACCCTCCTCCCCTGCATCCCTCCCTTTTTTTAAATTTAAAGGCACCAGCCCATGGATTATTAACTTAACGTGGTCTGGGCAAACACAAAATTATGCAATCGCCCGGGGAGCACGCCTGCCTGCTTCTCCCCTGTTCCTAGATAACCTCTTGGGCTGGGAGTGTGACCCGGTCCGGGCAAAGGAAGGTGTGGGGTGGGAGAGCCAGGGCCATGGATGGTGGCAGGGGTGGCCCCCCACAGGGGAGGTTTTCCACGTGAGCCCCAAGCCAGACTTTTCCTTCTGAGAGTTGTTGCGACATGTTGGGGTGTGTGCCGGGTCTGTGTTTTAGAGCTACTCGTTTGTGGTGCTGTATGAGGAGCAGATTATACCAGTGACTCTGCTGTTGATATAGTGAAGTGGGGTCAGTGAATCTGATTCAGAACCCAGGATGCTCCGAGGGTAGAGGGTTATTAAGATAAGGGCACGGGCACTTTTTTGGCATGGGTGTCCGTGCCATAATCTGTTCATAATCCAGAGAGCTTAACCAAGTCTCTCCTGCTTTCAGGTCCTTCATGTTCTCAAGGATTTCTATTTTCCTTGGGAAGGCACTTAAGAAATACATCCAGAAACAAGTTACCCAGTCCTAGGCTGATGTGAGGCTGATTTTTTGGATCTGATGGGGATTTTTGTTTAGAGGTGGAGGAAAAGAATCTTTGAGCATCTCAGTATTTTCCATTTGGATAAGAAAACTGAACAGAAACCAAGGTCCTTCTTGTTTTGCGTTTAGGAGATATTAGTATGACCCTTAAAATAGGGCTTATGGGCCAGCTGTCCTTTTTTTTTAGAAGGGTGGAGGGTTGTCTCAGTTTGGGTGGGTGAAGCAGTTTCTCCATTTGCATGGTTTACAGAGTCCGGAGGACAGGAAATTGTCTTGGTCTGAGAAGTGGCCAATAACTGGAAGAGTTTATTTAAAAAGATTAAAAATTTTGTTCGGGCTCTTATTCTAAAAGCCAGACTCTTGTGGATGGCAACCAGGCGGCATCTGAATAAATCTCTCGAAGGTCTTGGCGTGAAAGTAGAATCATCCAGGATTGGTCTCCCTCATTGGAAAGCATCTTAGAGGATCTGTGACACGTGGTGTGGTAGGCTGAACCCGCTTGCTGCACCATGCTGGGCTGCGTTGCCCTTGACACCAGGGTTGGCCACTTGGCCCTGTCTTTTCGAATGGGCTCCGGGGACCCTGCTCCTGACCCCTCCCTCCTGTGTTGCAGCGACGTCCTCGCCCTGCCCATCTTCAAGCAGGAGGAGCCCCAGCTGTCCCCCGAGAACGAGGCCCGTCTGCCACCCCTGCAGTATGTGCTGTGCGCCGCCACGTCCCCAGCTGTGAAGCTGCACGAGGAGACTTTGACCTACCTCAACCAAGGTAGTCCTGGAGCACCAGGCCAGGGTGGAGCCTGGGAGCTGGGGAGACCGCCCAGGAGTGGGGAGTTGACCTGAATGACCCATTTGGGCCTGTTACCTTGTCAGGGTGGGAGAGTTGGGGTTCGGGAAAGGAGCTCTGGTGTCCTAGCCGTGAGACTTCTGAGCCTCAGTGTTTTCATCTGAGAAATGGACACATCAGCTATGTTTCACTCAGGCCAAATGAGTGAAGGTTCACATCCCTCATATGGGCCCTCCAGGGAGCAGATGATGCTCAGTGATTGGCAGCCATACTGGTAGTTACTACTTGCTGGGACCACAGCCGGTGTCCTTTCCCGGACGTAGATTGAGCACCTTTGGTATACAAGGTCAGCTGCCCTTTCCGGAGCTGCACCCGGCAGTGATGGGAAGGCCCATCCTAACGCAGCCCAGGGGCCGGATTCCACACGTGCCAGGCAGGAGCCCTTTGTGGCGATGGGGACAAGCGTGTCCTGGGAGAAATGGCACGGGCGTTTGACTTTGCTTTCCAGCCCCGGTGCTTCCCAGCTCTTTGACTTTTCCTCTGAGCCTCAGTGTGTTCACGTGTGAAATGAGAAGCGTCATTTTGTGAGGGTTGAGAGGATGAAGGCGTGTGAAGTGCCTGTTCCATTTCTGATGGGTCCTTTATCAGGACCCGTGGACCAGTGGCCTAACCGATGGTGTTTTTGTGGTTTCTGTATGCTGTGTGCCTGTGTTTATTGCCCTTCCCCTCTGGGTCACCTCAGACGCCCTGGCATGCAGCGGATTAGTTGCCCCTGTGTTTAAGGTGAGCAGAGCCGAGGGGCAGGGGGATGCAGTACTTTCTGGAAGGGCAGGGGATGACAGTGTGGTTGCAGTTTATCTTCCACGGGCGGCCTCCTTTCTGCAGAACTCTGGCTTCCTGATCTGGGGAGCCAGCCGGGGGCGGAAGTCCAGCCTGACCATCAGGCTTACCTCTGACAGCTCAACTGGCCAGCTTCTGGGCCAGGGACCAGCTCAGAATCAGCAGGTGGCTTGGCGTCGGCCTATGGACGTGGCCAGGGCAAGGGCATGCTTATCCCTGTGGGTGGCTCTGGGGCCTCAGCTGGTCGCCAAGCCAAGCTCAGTCGGCTCTCGGGTGCCTAGCTCAGGCCCTGAGATCTGTGTTCCATTTGCTGAAGCTGGTGACCGCCGACGGCAGGTGAGCTGGCCGTGTGGAAGAATGCCTCTGTGTGTCTGTGCTTGTTTGCAGAATGGCTTTGGCCATTTTCCTTTCTCTTTCACAGAAGGTCAAACGCTACCAACCTGTATATCTTGGAGCAGTGGTTTTCCCCTCTGGGCCTCTGCTCTCTTGCCTAAGTGCAGCATGAAGAAACTGGGTGAGGTTTACAGAGAGCTGAGGTCAGGGGTGGTTCTTGTTCCTGGCCCATCCTGGGGTCAGAGGCCCAGCTGCTGGCCCAGCGTGCCCGCCTCCCCCCTCCCCCATCTCTAAGGCCTTTGACTGCCCCACCTACCTTCTCTCCACCCCATCCCTCCTTTCTTTCAGTCAACTTTCAACAACGTTTGGCAGTCAACACACTAGGTCTTTTTAAAAGAGTTATCCTTTTTTAATATAGAGAAGATAAAAGAGGCAGAAAGAGTTGCCCCTGTGTTAATTTAGTGTATTTGCTTTAGGTCTTTTTAGTGTATTTGCTTTAGTGTATTTGCTTTAGGTCTTTCTTTTTTTTTTTAATATGTTCCTAAAATAAATTTATTTATTTTATTTATTTTTATTTTTGGCTACGGTGGGCCTTCATTGCTGCACGCGGGCTGCGGCGAGCGGGGGCTACTCTTCGTTGCGGTGCGCGGGTGTCTCACTGCGGTGGCTTCTCTTGTTGCAGAGCACGGGCTCTAGGCGCATGGGCTCAGTAGTTGTGGCTCGTAAGCTCTAGAGCACAGGGTCAGTGGTTGTGGCGCACGGGCTTAGTTGCTCTGCAGCATCTGGGATCTTCCCAGACCAGGGATTGAACCTGTGTCCCCTGCATTGGCAGGCGGATTCTTAACCACTGCGCCACCAGGGAAGTCCCCACAGGGCTTAAACTAGCATTTAAATGTAACCTCATTGCTAATGTGGTTGAATATTTAAAATATATTTATTGGTCTTTTAAATTTCTCCATCAGTTAAATTCATGTTCTTTGCACATTTCTTATTGGGATGGTTCCATCTCACGGATTGTAAGAGCATACCCTAAATGAAGAATATTAACCTTTTAGCTGCCGTATATTGGAAACAATTTTTTCCCTGACCATTTAACCATATTTATTTTGTGATAACTATATTTATGGTGTGAGATGTATGTCATGGATGGAAATTGACTTTCAACATCTATTGTCAAGTCTTTCAGTTTTCTAAAATGATTTTCCTTTTATGTTTAGAATGCCTGCCCACCCCAAAATCAGCTTAGTGGTTTCCTAAAGTTCATGTAATGGTTTCTAAATTTTAACATTGCAATGTGCTTGGGATTCTTTTGGAAACGATAATTAGTCATTTAATGATGATTTTGGATTATTACTATATAAAATATATGTATTTCTTTTTTTCTCCCAGCTTTACCAGTGGGATTTATACTTTCATACGTTACATTTGGAGTTTGTGATGTGATGTAAAAGTCTAAGTTTACTTATTTTTCTAAATAGTTGACCTACTAGTTAATGCCTAGTTTACCTCTTATTCTCACTGGTTTAAATGCCACTTTCAAAACATTTAAAAAGCCATATTCTAAACTATGGGTCCAGAAACAGATGTGTAGATGTTTGTCCTGTACACCTGATTGTTGCCCCATTTCTAGTTGAACTAATTGTAGCTTGGAAGTATGTTTCCCTTTTTGGGAGTAGAAGTTCCTTTTATCATTCTTCTTAACCTTTCTCACCTATTCTTACAGATGGATTTTACAACCATTGAATCTTCCTTCTATACTTTTTAAAAAAATATTTATGAGATCATATACTTTATAAAGTTGTTTCTTACTTTTATTAAACTATTCTTGTAATATTTTCTATTATAAAACCTCTTAGACATCATTTAAAATGTCTGCGTAATATTTCACTATTTTCTTTTATTATTTAGGACTGATTATTGTCTTAACTGCTGGGATGAAATATACAATGTAATTACTTGAGTGTCTGTCTCCCATAATAGAATGGAAGCTCTGTGAGGGCAGAGCCATGTCTATGTTTTTAACATTATATCCCAAGTGTTAAGCTTGGTGCCTTGATAGTAGATGCTCTGTAAATATTCAGAAAATTTAAAAATAAGCATGATTTATTTTATTTCCATTTCACTTTTCTCTCTCTTCCCCTCTCTCTCTTTTTTTTTTGTTGCTATTATCAGTAATGCTGTACTTGATATCTTTTTCAATGTACCTTATTTAAAGTAGCTTCTATGCCTATGTCATATGACAAATGAGCATCAGTTTAAAAGAAAAGGAGCTTTGACATATCAGTCAACAGTCAAAACCTTTCTGTTTAATTAAAAAGTTTGCTATTAAGTGTTTAATGTTTATTGCATTGGCTCTATGATGTTTAGGGCCCTATTTCTCTGAGGCCATCCCATGTCTTCTTTCTTGTAATGATGTGTTTAAGGTTCTCCAAAGACATGGAAGGGATGCTGGATCTGTAAATGAAAAAGTCATTTAAACCATTGGATGCTCATTTTTCAGTGCAGTGTCAGACCAGTGCCCTCACATCATGGCTTGGATAAGGTGTGTTCCTTGTGGGTGTCTTATCACCAAGCCCAACGGCTAGTTTTGGATACAGTGAAAATGGTTTGAGAACCAAAGTACGTGCTCTTCCCCTGAAATGGAGTCCTGAGGTGAAGGGGTAGACAGCTGTTGAATGGAGGTCTTCAAACTCCCAGGCCAATCTCTTTGTCAGTGGCCGAAGGTCACTGTGGAGACATGTTTCCTGAAGGCTGGAGCCGGAGGCAAGGGATGAAGTAGGTAAGGTGGTGGGAGAGTCAGGGAGATCAGAAGAAAGAGGACCCCAGGCAATCTGTGTAGGCAATTCTGGCTTTGAGATAAGAACAGCTTTGCAAGAATGGCTTGTTATGGAGAAAACTTTGGAATTTCCTACCAAAGCAACTCTTCGATGTTAAATATAGTGATGGATTTTTCCAACAGTCTTATGTTCATTCATTCATGGAATAAAACTTCCTGTCCATTGGAAAGAGAGGATGGTTCAGGGAGAGAGAGAAAAGCCACGTGCAAAGGCAAGAACGGGTAGGGTGTGGGTGCAGTTAAAGCACACTGTTTATGAAGGATCCTAAGCAATTCAGTATGACTAGGGTTTGGAACATGAGGAAGAGTATGAATGTATATGGCTGGAGAGGTAGACCAGATAGCCAAGATCTCCCGCTGCCTTGCTGAGGCTGAGCTATTGGGGCAGCCCTCCCTGGGTACGTCCTTTAAACAACCTCCCAGTGCTTCCAACTCCTCATGTGTAAAAGGAAGGAAATAGAATCCCTACGAAGTACGTGCTACTATGTAGCTAAAATAAGTTAATGCAGGAAGAGCACTGAAAACAGTGTGTGGCACTTTATATGAACTCACGTATAAGCTATTATTAATAGTAAAGTGGATACATGTTTCCCCTAGTCCTATTAGGAAGTTAACATGGCCATGAAATTGGGACCTTGATGTATTTTATTTTATTTTTTGCTACTTTAATCCTTTCTTTTCCTAATTGAAAGATTAACACAGGGTTGGTTCTAGAACTAAGAATTGTACCTCTTAGAACTGAAAGGTGGTAGCTTTGGAATAGGTTAAAGGTAGGAAGGCCTGCTGACCTTTTCTGTTAGTTCTTCATTCACTGTACAACCAGATAATAGACGTAACCTGCAGGAGACATTCCTATGCAGGATGTTAAAATACTGTCTTTAAAATTGTGATCACAGGGGCTTCCCTGGTGGCGCAGTGGTTGAGAGTCTGCCTGCCGATGCAGGGGACACGGGTTCGTGCCCCGGTCCAGGAGGATCCCACATGCCGCGGAGCAGCTGGGCCCGTGGGCCATGGCCGCTGAGCCTGCGCGTCTGGAGCCTGTGCTCTGCGGCGGGAGACGCCACAACAGTGAGAGGCCCGCGTACTGCAAACAAAAACAAACAAAAAAAAATTGTGATCACAGAAAGCGCTGGACCCCTACAAGATGTGAGTTGTTGTGTTAGGGATTACTCTAATTGCAAGGTGAGGACCCTAGCCTTTAGAATTCCCAAAGCACTTTATGGTATTCTTTTTTTTTTTTTTTTTTAATTTATTTATTTTGGCTGCACAGGGTCTTAGTTGCAGTGTGAGGGATCTCTAATTGCAGCACACGGGATCTAGCTCCCTGACCAGGGATCGAAACCGGCCCCCATGCATTGGGAGCACAGAGTCTTAACCACTGGACCACCAGGGAAGTCCCTGGTATTCTCTTTTGAGTAATTCCCCTTAAAATGTATTATTCTTATTTTACAGGCCGAGAGGGGTGAAATCTGGCACGCTTGGGGGGAGTGGCTGAGCATTGATGTGACCGTAAAGGGAATTCTGGGAGGGGCAGGCACCCACTTTTCCTAGGGCTCCCTACAGGAAGGATTCTAGGCTGGCACTTCCAGGGGCCATGCCTGCCGCCTGGAACGCCTGGTGCAGCTCTGAGGGGCCACGTAGGAGCCGTGCAGGGAAGAAGGCCAGGAAGGAGCCGAAATGGAGCCGGAGAAAACGCTTCCTTGAACAACACCCAAAACTCTACAGTTTCTCCTACTCCACACCCCCCCCCCATGCCTCCGCCCACCGTGACCTGAGGGAATGGTCAGGAGATAAGAACTCCCAGCGGGAAGTCTTGTTTTCCCAGATCCTGGAACTGAGGCAGCTTCTGCTCTAGGGGGATCACTTAACCTCTAAAATCCTCCAGCTCCTCACCTGTGGAATTGAGCCGGGTAGCATTTTGTGCGTTGCCTTGAAAATTAAGTGAAGAACAAATGTCTGGCAAATGGTACGCCACATAGTTTCTCCTCTCCCCAGTTATATCAGTGACTTTGAATTTAAGGAATGAGGCAAAAGATTAGTTACTTTGTTTGTTATCCTTCCTCCTTAGCTGAAGTTTTCTTTCCAGATTAATTTTTAGCCTGAAGTTTGGGAATATAAACTGAGGAAACCAAATGACCCTTACATACATTACTTTTTTTTTTTAATGCTTTCTCCCTTATTGTTTGAGTGTAAAAGTAGCACATAGTTCTTGTTAAACAGAACAGCCAAACAGTACAGAAATTTGTACTCTAAAAAGCTTCCCATAATCCCACTTCCCAAATTTTTCTTAGTCATAGGTTAAATGTATGTCTAATTATATAGGCGCACACACATACGCACTTTTAGGAATGTGTGTCTCTGTAAGAGAAATGAGATACTATTATGTGTACTGTTTTAGCAACTTGGTTCCCGCCCCCCCCCCCCCCGCCACCAAACAGTGTATCCTCAAAGTCTTTCCATGTGGGTACATTAAAAACAAACAAACAAAAAAGCTGATCTTTACTGGTTACATTGTGATCCATGGTATGGATGTTGTGTAATTTGTTCTCTTGAGGAACATTAGGCTTGTTTCCCTTTTTTTCATAATTACACCCAGCACTCCAGTGATCATCCATGTACACATATCTTTGTGCTTAAACAGGAGTGAGAATATCTGTAGAATAAATATCTAGAAATAGAATGGCCGGCACAACATTTTGATAGCATCTGCCATATTGCCATGCGATAGAGTCAATGGAGTTGCACCAATTTGTAGTTTTACGAACAGTAACTATCTGAATAATTGTTTATTTCCTCCTCATTCACCATTGCTCTTCCATCCCTACACACCTGGAACATAAACTCCCAGAGGGCAGAGACCTGGGTATCTTGTTCACTGCTAGTCCTAATACAGTGCCTGGCTCACAGAACTTCTTTGAATGAATGGAGAATGTCTATTTTTCTATCCTTTTGCCAACACTTTTTAACCTTTGGTAATTAGTGGGGAAAATATAAGGTATTCCTCAATACTTTCCTCACTTCCTCAATGATGCTGAATATTTTTTCATATTTGATTTGATTGTTTCTATGCTTTTTTGCCTTTCATCTGATTTACCCATTTTTCAAGTGGGAGTTTTCATCCTTTTTTATTTATTTGTAAGGGCTCTTTGCATATGTGGGATAATGTGTTAGAAATATTTTCCCACGCTTTCATATATTTTATTCATTTTTCTTTCATTTGTTTGCTTGTTCTTTATTTTACATAATAAAAGTTTTAATAAATTTTTATGTGATCAGGCTTATTGGATTTTAATGTTTCACATCCCATTTGGGAAAGGCCTTCTCCACTTTAAGATCTTAATAGTATTCACCTGTTTTTCTTTATTTTTAAATTAAAGAAATTTTTTTTTTTTTATTTAAAAAAATTTTTGGCCACACTGTGTGGCTTGCAGGATCATAGTTCCCTGACCAGGGATCGAACCCCAGTCCCAGCAGTGAGAGCACCAAGTCCTAACTACTGGACCTCCAGGGAATTCCTTTTTTAAAAAAATTAAAAAAAAATTTTTTTATTCACTTGTTTTTTAGAAATGTTGTCCTCCCCCCCACCCCCAAACCTGGGTCTTTCATACTTTGGCACTTGTTTTGGTATGGAAGGAATGAGGTGGGAATCCAACTCTGTTACTTTCCAAATGACCATCATATTGCCCCAAAGTAACTTATTGAACAGGGAACTTTCATTTGGTAGAATATGCAACCATAAAAAGCATGAAGTAGATCCTTATGTATATCCATGAAGGATATCCAGCATGTGCTATTAAATTAACAAAACAAAACAGACTTTCTCTTTGTTGGTAACACCAATTAGGATAATGCTGTTAATTATCCGTTCTTAGAAACTTGGTGGCAGATTGAAAGCCAGGAATTTTGGAGCTGGATACACCCATGTTTCAATTCCTGGCTCTCTGTTCTTTCCCAAGTTACCGAACCTGTCAACTGTGTTTTCTGTAAAATACAGAACAACTTCAGGTGTTGTCTTGAGAATTAACTAAGGTATTGGTTATTGTTTGTTTTTGCTGTGCCAGGATACTTTATTTTGGCTCCATAAAATTTGGAAATGTTTCTTCAGCAAAGGATTTTATAAACCACACAACAAAGCTTAAATAAAAAACCCAGAAATTAAGGAACAAATGTTTTCCCAGATGTCAACTCCTCATAATTCATTTATGAATTCATCAGCTAATGAAAATACTAAGAAGTGAGCTGGGGTTTTGGTTATTGATTTGGTTTTTTTATTTCTTTGTTTTTTTTTAAATAATGTTTTTCTTTTTTTTTAACATATATATTTTTAAATTAATTAATTAATTTTATTTTTGGCCGCGTTGGGTCTTCGTTGCTGCTCACAGGCTTTCTCTAGTTGCGGCGCACGGGGGTTACTCTTCATTGCAGTGCGTGGGCTTCTCATTGTGGTGGCTTTTCTTGTTGCGGAGCACGGGCTCTAGGTGCGCGGGCTTCAGTAGTTGTGGCACGAGGGCTCAGTAGTTGTGGCTCATGGGCTCTAGAGCGCAGGCTCAGTAGTTGTGGCACAGGGGCTTAGTTGCTCCACGGAATATGGGATCTTCCCGGACCAAGGCTCGAACCCGTGTCCCCTGCATTAGCAGGTGGATTCTTAACCACTGTGTCACCAGGGAAGTCCCTATTTCTTTGTTTTTAAGACCAACATTTATTGAAATAAATAGGAGCTTCCTTGTACAGATTTCTTATCACAGCTCAGCATAGAGAACTGATTTTTAATGTTTCAAAGGTCTCCTGGTCGTGTCACATGTCATTTATGCTTTAAGCAATGGTGGACTATTTAATTAAATTAAGATAGAATACTTAGACAGTCTAATTCCACGGGGTCCAATGAACTAGGAATGACATATTCTTAAGAATTATGTAAGGGGATTCCCTGGTGGTCCAATGGTTAGGACTCGGTGCTCTTACTGCCAGGGCCCCAGGTTCCATCCCTGGTCAGGGAACGGAGATCCTGCAAGCTGTGTGGTGCAGAAAAAAAAAAAAAAAAAAAAAGAATTATGTTAAAAATTAAAGAAAACCAGACAGCTCAAGGTAAGGAATTTAACGCTTTTCTATGTATGGGAAGATGCAAGAGTCTGGGCTGATTGAAATCATTCCTTTGGTATGCACCTTAGCTACCTAGGGTCAGTATCCTATACTTTCTCACCCTGAGTCTCCTCGGGGTGCATCATTGGGGGGGGTGACTGCAGCGGCCGAGGCTGCAACATCCTTTGTTTACTGATGGCAGGCAACATTTCTTCATAGACCTCCAGAAACACTATATTAGAAATTATAATATGAGAACAAATGCAGCATCCATGAAGCAACACATTAAATAGAGTTGGCCTCCATCATGATTAATTTAAAGAGAAGACACATCCGCTGTCCTGCCGTGCTGGTATGGGTTCAGAGGTTGGCTGCTGTAAATCTGAATCCAGCCTCCACATTACCCTGAATCATTGTGCTTTTCCTTTTGCTCCCCTGGGGACCTGATGACGCAGGGATGTCCCGATCTGTTTTCAATGGAGGTTTTATTATTTTTCAGGCTTTGTGAGGCCAAAAGATAAGGAGACATTACCATGAAAAAGACAGTTTGTTACTCATGGTTCCCACGTGGAGGGCCTTAGGGAGAGGCACCAGGGTCAGTCAGGAGGCAGAGGGAATGAGGGGAGAATCCGGGCGAGACCCTTTCTGGTGGTCTCTAGGGGAAGGAGTGGGTGAGGCAGAGAAAGCAGGTTTAGAATTGGCTCTGGGGCAGAAAGGCTGTCCCTAGGTGTCTGGTACCCACCCAGCTCTGGAGTGATTAGGGCAGGGGACTGGTGGAGTGTGACGTTCTGTGAAAACCTGATAGAGCAGGGGATGGACTGGAGTATGGACTCTAGGTTAGTTTGCATGTGAAAAGCATACTCTAGGCTAGTCATTTACTATCCCTAAGAATTGGCCAGCCCTGGGAGGGGCACCCTACCCAGGGTTCACAGGGCTCCAGATGTCAAAGCATCAGAAACCCATGGCTCATTTAAAATTACCGGACCTTCTTGGGCACTGCCTTGGGCTGCAGGTTGAGTTACAGGCACAAAGGGGCCACTTGGGAAAAGCTGGATTTCCTATTCTGTTTTAAAAATTTCTTTTGGCCTTGTCGCGCAGCTTGTGGGATCTTAGTTCCCCGACCAGGGGTTGAACCCACGCCCTTGGCAGTGAGAGTGCAGAGTCCTAACCCTGGACTGCCAGGGAATTCCCTGGATTTCTCATTCTAAGTCAGCCATTTTTACTTGTGAGTGTTTTCCCCCCTTCAGATTGAGCTTTCTCTCAGGCTATACAACCATCAACAAACTCTCTTTCTTTCTTTTTTTCCCTAATTGAAGTATAGTTGATTTACAATGTTGTGTTAATTTTTGCTGTACAGCAAAGTGATTCAGCTGTACATATATATACATATATTCTTTTTTAAAATTAGTTAATTAATTAATTTTTGGCTTCGTTGGGTCTTCGTTGCTGTTCACGGGCTTTCTCCTGGTTGCAGTAAGCGGGGGCTACTCTTCGTTGCGGTGCGCGGGCTTCTCATTGTGGTGGCTTCTCTTGTTGTGGAGCATGGGTTCCAGGCACGCAGGCTTCAGTAGTTGCTGCACGCAGGCTCAGTAGTTGTGACTCACGGGTCCTAGGGCGCAGGCTCAGTAGTTGTGGCACATGGGCTTAGTTGCTCCGTGGCATGTGGGATCTTCCCGGACCAGGGATTGAACCTGTGTCCCCTGCATTGGCAGGCGGATTCTCAACCACTGCGCCACCAGGGAAACCACTCTCAAGATTTTTTAAGGAAATATTTAAGTTAATAGCATCACTGAGTCTCTTCAGAATGACCTGTGACTGATGACCTTGGTCTGCGTTTTCTTTCTTTATTTTATTTCTTTTAGATTTTTTTTTTTTTTGCGGTACGCGGGCCTCTCATTGCTGTGGCCCCTTCCGTCACGGAGCAGAGGCTCTGGACGCACAGCCTCAGCGGCCACGGCTCACGGGCCCAGTCGCTCCGCGGCATGTGGGATCTTCCCGGACCGGGGCACAAATCTGCGTCCCCTGCATCGGCAGGCGGACTCTCAACCACTGCGCCACCAGGGAAGCCCGGTCTGCGTTTTCTGACTCACTCTTTTGGCTGATGCCAAGTTGCCATCATTCATGTAATCGCTCAAGAGAGCAGGTGAGGTTATCATCTTCAGAGGTTTTAGCTGACTTGCTGTATCATTGCCCTCCCGTTCCCTTTCTGTGAAGTTTTCCAGCTCTTTCTGTGTTTTTTCCTCTCTCCCATCCTTTCCGTCCCTTTAGAATACGTTCTACATTCTTCCGAGAAATCTTTATGACGTTTTGGGCCCCAGTCACTTGGGACTGGAAGGACTTTTTTTTAATACTTATTTATTTGGTTGCACTGGGTCTTAGTTGCAGCAGGCATGCTCCTTAGTTGCGGCATGCGAACTCTTAGTTGTGGCATGCATGTGAGATCTAGTTCCCTGACCAGGGATCGAAACCGGGCCCCCTGCATTGGGAGCATGGAGTCTTAACCACTTTTAAGGGAAGTCCCGGGACTGGAAGGATTTTGATGCCTCTGCCAGTGACTGTGTCTGGCCTTCCAGACGAGCCATCATCACTCCATGGAATGAAATTTTGGGGGACCTGCTTTCTATTCTCAGTCAAGGTGCAAAGGTGGACCTAGTCGCATCTTTATTAAGTGCATTCCAAGCATTCAGAAACAGAGTTTGTAACGTCCAAGGACTTTCCCCTGCTGCAGTGGACTTGAGGGCTTCTGTAATCTGTTAACTGACGACACACTCTTCAAAAGCGCTTTTGGCTAGTTTGATTCCCGTCACCCCCCGCCCCCCACCAAAGTACCTTGGCTTTTTACTGTAAAAATAGTCAAAGCAGCGCACGCCAAAATTTCCAGGGGAAAATCAAATGCAGTTGCGCTTGGTGCCCATAATTTGGACAACTTCATAGGAACACTTCTGATCAGAGCAGCTCTGCCCCTGGTCAGTGGCGTGGGGGCTACAACTGCTTGCCTGGAGCCTTGAGTGACGTATTCCTAAACCAAACATGGGCCTGGCCACCAGGACAGACCATCAGTTTGGGGGAGGTGGTATCAGGTTTAATTGACTTCACTCTGGTCACTGCACAGGTAGGAAGGGTTATACTTTGTATGGCATTGTGGGAAGATAATTAAAAAAACTTTTTTTATTGAAATGCAGTTGATTTACAATGTTGTGTTAATTACTGCTGTACAACAAAGTGATTCAGTTATATTAATATATACATTCTTTTTTAAAATATTCTTTTCCATTATGGTTTATCATAGGCTATTGAATATAGTTCTCTGTGTTATACAGGAGGACCTTGTTGTTTATCCATTGGGAAGATAATTTAAGTGCCAGGTCTATAAGTGGGTCTCAAAAAATGTTATTTCCCTTCTGCCACAAAATTTGGCTGATTGGAGGGAAGGGGGCAGGAAGGAAGGTCAGGAGTAGATGGGCCCACTTTGCTCTGTGTAAATCAGCTCCTGAGTTAGGTTTCAGGGACCACTGAACTATGGTTAGAATCACTACTTAGAAGAATGTGTCTAAAACAAACATATGGTTACCAAAGTGGAAAGGAGGGGAGGAGAGGGATAAATTAGCAGTTTGAGATTAGCAGATACAAACTACTATATATAAAATACGTAAACACCAGGGACCTACTGTCTAGCACAGGGAACTATATTCAGTATTTTGTAATAAACCATAATGGAAAAGAATCTGAAAAAGAATAGATATATAAGGGCTTCCCTGGTGGCACAGTGGTTGAGAGTCCACCTGCTGATGCAGGGATGCGGGTTCGTGCCCCGGTCAGGGAGGATCCCACGTGCCGCGGAGCGGCTGGGCCCGTGAGCCGTGGCCGCTGAGCCTGCGCGTCCGGAGCCTGTGCTCCACAACGGGAGAGGCCACAACAGTGAGAGGCCCGCGTACCTCAAAAAAAAAAAAAAAAAAAAAAAAAAAAGAATAGATATATGTATAACCGAATCACTTTGCTGTACAGCAGAAACTCACAAAACATTGTAAATCAACTATACTTCAATTAAAAAAAACGTGTACAGATTCTCTGCTCTGAATGAGGAAGGGGTTTTGTGTCTTGTTTTAAAGCAACTGCTGTACACAAGTAGGTACCGTGACCTGTCCAACCCCTTCCTTTCCCAAGAAGAGGAAGAAGCCCAGAGGAAAGGTGGAATGTTCCCGGGGCAGGCGTGAGCCCCGGGCTGGACAGATCTGGAGTCTGTCGAGGCCACAGGGAGAGGGGGAAATGCTTCTTTGTGTCAGTTAAGAGCTGGTGTCCCTACCTCATTCTTCTCCAGACTCTGTGTCCCTCTCACAGTTCCCCATGGGATACTCTTCCTTGCAAGGCCCTACAGCAAGGAAACCTATCGTTTGGGTGGATTGGTGTTGACTTGGTTGGAGGCCAGAGGTGGACAGCTGGCCTCCCTTCCCCCCTTCTACTTTGCCCCTTTCCTGATGGGGAAAGAGAGGTCTGGAAGGTGGACCAGACTTGTCAGCGTGTGGAGTGCATTTCTGACAGTCTCTTAGAGAGCAATCCTATCTTCTCTCCAGGGTGGCTCTGGGGCAGTGTTTGGGCCTCAGACCACCAGCATCAGAGTCTCCTGGAGTGTGTGCTTCCTTCCGTGTTAGAGCTGGGAGGGGCAGGAATCCGTTTTCGCCAAGCACACCTGTGATTGATACGTAAGTATTCTTGGGTTTGAGAGCCACTGCCTTGAGTATACTGCCGTTCTCCACCTCTTCCAGAAAGAGAGACTCGGACCTTGTGAGGACAGGGTGGGCCCTGCCCCACTCATGGCTCTGTGCTCTGCAGGTCGGGGACTCCCTTGTGCCCAGCCAGGTGCTCTGTGCTTAGGCAGACTTGGGAGGTTCTTGACCTTCCTCATGTGGAGAACACATGGTCTCCATCCAGTGACCAGTTCCCAGTCACTTCCATTGGATGGTTAGGGGACCCTATTTGTCTTGAGTGGGAAGGACAGACCATACATGCTCTGGGAATTCACAGAGGTGGACCGGAGGAGATTCCTAAGTATTAGGGCTGGAGGGGGCCTAAGATGCCGTCTCTGATGTCCTGCTACTGAAAATGTCCATGGACCAGTGTCACCTGAAAGCTGGTTAGAAATGCAGAATCTGGGGTCTGCTGCAGGACACCTAAATCAGATCCTGCATTTTCCTGCAAGTGACCAGGTGATTTATGAACATTTTGAGAAGCTCTGATCTAGCTTGTCCACCCCGCATCCCATCCCCCTGTATGGTATAGGTGATAAATGGAGGCCCGGAGAGGCTGTGTGACTTGCCTCAGGTGACAGAGTGGGATTTCCATGTGGTTTCTCTTTTTTTTTTTTTTTTTTGCGGTACGCGGGCCTCTCACTGTTGTGGCCTCTCCCATTGCGGAGCACAGGCTCCGGACGCACTGGCTCAGCGGCCATGGCTCACGGGCCCAGCCGCTCCACGGCATGTGGGATCTTCCCGGACGGGGGCACGAACCCGCGTCCCCTGCATCGGCAGGCGGACTCTCAACCACTGCGCCACCAGGGAAGCCCTGGTCTCTCTCTTTTTAAAGTTACCTTAGAATGCAATGCACATACCATATACATTCACATACCTGTTTAAGTGTACAATTCATTGTTTTTTAGTTTAGTCAGTTAAATTTGTTAAGCCATCACCACAACTAATTTTAGAGCATTTTTGTCCCCCTAAAAGAAACTCTGCACCTAGTGGCAGTCAGTCTTCATTTTCTTCCTCTCCACCTGCCGTCCCCCTACTCTCCAAGTCCTAGGCAGCCACTAATCTGCTTTCCATCTATGAATTTGCCTCTTCTCGCATTTAATTTAATCGGTCTCATGCAAAGGGTGGTCTTGTGGGACTGACTTCTTTTACTCAGGATAATGGTTTCAAGGGCTATCCACAATGTAGCATGTATCAGAACTTCCTTCCTTTCCACTGCTGAATAATATTCCATTGTGCGAACGTACCTCATTTTATTTACTCTTCAGTGGATAGACATTTGGGTGGTTTCCACTTTTGGGCTCTTATGAATGTACTGCTATGAATCTTCAGGTGCAAGTTTTTGTGTGGACCTGTGTTTTTATTTCTCACGTGTATGCACTTAGGAGAGGCATTTCTGCGTCCTATGGCTACTGTGCGTTTAGCTTTATGAGGGCCTGCCAGGCTATTTTCCAAGGCAGCTGCACGAGTTTTCATTGTACCAACAGTAGAGGAGGGTTCCAGTTTCTCCACATCTAGCGCTTTTTATCGTCCATCGTTTTGATGGAATAAAATGTGGGGTGATGGAGGCCTCTTCAGCCATTTGCCGGCCTCAACAGAGCAGGTGACCTCAAGGCAGGATTGCTGCTGGGTCTCAGGAGCAAACTGAAGCCAGAGAGGCTCCAGCGCTGTGAGGATGCTCTGAGGGTCTGTCTGCCTTATGCTCTCTGTGCCCACCAGCTTCCCTGTGTCCATGGCCAGAGGGCAGACGGTGAAGCCGCCAGACGCCCCTGGATCACAGGTCCTCAGCCCACCCCCCCAGAGGGGCTGCTGCGCCCATCCCCTGGTTCCAGGAGGGTAGATGAGATGCTCACCCGAGAGCTGCATCAGTGTGGCTGCCCCCCCCCGCCCCCCACCCTTGCCCTTTCTCCGCTCTAAACAGAACCTGACGATGGAGCACTTCCCTGAGATGGTCCCCAGGTGCCCACTCCCCTGGGTGGCCTCGGGGGAGGCTTCGGCTGCCTTGGGGCTGCCCTGACAAGCCCGGTCTGCCCCACAGTGACTGCCCCAGGGTGTCCTCCATGTACCAGAGGCCGAGACCGAAAACGGGGCTGCCCGGGGCCAGGCAGTGGTGGTTGGAATATAATCGACCGGGAGGGTCTGGCTCCCACTTTCAAGATCAAGGGCCTGCAAGCCTGTGAACAGCCCTAGCCACGGCACATGGTTCCTGCTGGGCTGAGCATGGAGGGAGATGCCCGAGTGAGTCACAGTTCTGACCTTATCTTAGAGATTTGCTTTTCTACCCTGTGCTGTCCTTTGTGCTACTAACTTACCTGTGTACACCCCTCCCACCTGTGTAGGAGGGTACCTGTTTCTCCACATCCTTACCTGGACTCTATATTATCAGCCTTTTGAATCTTTTCTAAGAGGCACAGAAAATAAGCTCCTGATTCTGATTTGCATTTCCTTCTTTTCCATCATGAAAAAATGAGTGAAACTGAGAAAAGCCTTTTGCATTCCTTTTACCTTTTAAAAAACCTGCAGTTTATGTCCATCGCCCATTTTTCTCCTGCCCTTTTGCGTATTGAGCTGCAAGGACCATGGTATTAGGTTGAACCGAATGCAGTTACCATTTTGTTTTGTTTTGTTTTTTTCATAAGTAATTGCTGCATTTTATTTTTTATTTATTTATTTTTTTAAACATCTTTATTGGGGTATAATTGCTTTACAATGGTGTGTTAGTTTCTGCTTTGTAACAAAGTGTAAGTCGTAATGTGTTGCCGATCTGCAGTTTCACGTTACTCATTTTCATAGATTAAGGATTCAGTTTAGCAGGGTGGCTGGATAAAAGTTCATCATGTAGAAAGTAGTGAATTTCCTGTGAACCAGCAACAACCAAGCGTAGAATGAAACAGGGAAAAGAGATAACCATCCCTAGTACTGAGAGCAAATCAAACAATTTTAGAAGATGCTAATCAAGTGTCTAGGGGTCTAGACACCCCGGATTCGGAATCAGCCAGCAGTGCATACGAGCGTGGGTCCCAGTCAGGTCTACCATTCCCCAGTTCTGGGTGGGGCTGGAGGATAGGAGCATTTTGCATTTTGGGGAACAAGGAGAGACTAATTGAGACTTAGTCTAAATTAGAACTAGTACTACTGCTAGTTCCTGCTTACCTTTTACCCATCTTTTTTTATAACGTGAACATCTTGTATAAACACGGTACGGTGATTGAAACCAGGCAATTGCATGGGCATGATTCTGTTACCTCTTCTCTGTCTTCATTTGAATTTTATCTATTCCTCCACGATTGTCCTGTTTCTGTTCTGGGTTCCAATCCAGGATCCCACATGGCATTTTGTTGTTATATCTCCTCCAATCTGTGATAATTTCCCAGACTTTCTTCTTCTTCCATGACCTTCAGGCTTAAGAAGTGGTTACCGGTTATTTTGTAGCATGCCCCTCAATCTGGGTTTGTCTGATGTTTTTAGATGATGATGTTGAGATTATTGCCCTTTTGGGGTTGAAGTGACATGACGCCCTTGCCAGGGCATCATACTGGGGGATCATGACACCGATATGTCTTACTGCTGATGGCATTAACCTTAATGATTGAGGGGTGTCTGCCAGGCTTCTCTGATGCAAAGTTACAACGTTCCCCTTTGTAACTAATAAACATTCTGGGGAGGAGGAGATAATTCTTTCTACGTCTAGTAATTGAAACGCTACTGTAAGAAAGAGCTTCTCTCCTCTACCACTAATTTATTTATTCACCTATTTATTATATCAGTATAGACTAGTGGAAATTTCTTTTATTCTCTGTGTTGAAATTCAACACTATTGTTATCTAGTTTGTTTCTGAAATTGTTCCAGTTGTGGCTGTTGGGAGCTCCTTCAGACTGGTTCTTACGATGCTGTGACACACCTCCATCCTTTTATTGAGCGTTTCCCCACTTATGGCACTGCAAGATGCTTACCACAAGCTGAGCATCTTATGTTCTCCGGACCCCTGCCCCGGAAACAATCCCTTCTCGAAGGGGTCTCCAGGATACGATGTCCTCTTCTGCTGTGGTACAGGCACACACATACTTACTGTCTTCCAAGTGTTTATTGGGGACGCGCTGTATGCCAGGCACGGAGCCTAGTCCCTGGCCTTTGTAGGTGGCCGCGAGGAGGTTAAGGCTCAAGGTCACACAGGTGATGGGCCGTCTGGATCAGGACTTGGGTGTGTGGCTTTGCACCAAAGCCTTGTGTGTGAGCGCTCTGTGTTACACACTTGCCCGAGACCCCACGTACACGAGTGACAAGACAGACCACCCTTGCTGAAAACACTGTGGCCTTGCGTTTTCCCCGTCTGCTATTATCTTGGGACTGCTGGAGTCCAGCCGTCTGTTCCCTGAGAGGTAGCGATGGCTTCCATTATGTTTTCTGTGACATTAATTACCCAAAGCAGTAACTGTTGGAAAGTAAACAACCTGTAAATCTTGGCCGGCCCGGGGAAGTTGCCTCCTGTTCTTGGGAACGCGGTGATCCGGGCAGGAGGCCCTGCGCTGGTTCCACTGGCTGGCCAGAGCTACGCTGCAGGGGCACCCGGTGGGCACGGCCCCGGGGCAGGTGGCTGGAAGGGCGGGGGTGTGTCTGTCTGCCCTGGGCACCCCCTCCCCCAGACAGTCCGGAAGAGAGTCAGGTAGCCTGGGGGCTTGTTCCAGCTGGGCTTCCTGGGACTGGGTGACCTTGAATGGCCTTGGGCAGCCAGTCTGCTCAGTGCTGGAGCAGTGGGGAGGGCGTGCGGCACCCAGGACAGTGGCTGGGCCCCAGGGGAGGCTCTACGCTTGTTGGTGGGAGGTGGTAGTCGCGATGGGCACTTGTTGAGCCCTTCCTCCCTGCCACGCTGCAGGTGCATGATCTCATTTCCTCCCCACAAACCGCAAGAACATTTTGCACATGTAGAAAGTGATGTACAAAGAGGTTCGAGAACTTGCCCAGGACTTGGGAGGGTCTGACTCTACCCCAGTGTGTCTGCCCTGACCCCTCTCTCCTCCCCGCCGCCCGTCCTGGGCCAGGCCACAGGCCGCCGAGTCTTCGCCACTAACTTGCGGTGTCACCTCGGGCACATCAGCAACTCCCTGGGCCTGGGTGTCCTTACCCCCAAAATGGACACAGGGATCCTGGAAGGCAGGTTCTCTGGTGGCCGCCCAGAGAGACCTCCGGGTCTGACCTCGTCTGCCTGTGTCTGTTTATGGGACAAAGAACTGCTTTCCCCAAATGCCCCCCTGTCTGATTGGCTTTTGAGTACCAGCCTGCTGCTAGAACTAAAAAATGCCAACCATCGTCACCGTGGTCATCTGTTATGTGCTTGGGACAGTATGAGGCACTACTCCCTCTTCTCTTTGTGTCGTTTTTTCAAAGTCACGTGGAATATATTCCTAGTTAATGCTGAAGATGTGTATAATTTAAGAGGGAAGGGTCCTTCTCTATGCATTACTAGTTCCATATATTTGGCTCACAAATATAGGGATATACGTACTGTAACATTTTAAAATAAAAGTATAATCATTGTGTACATATTATTCAGTGACTTGTTTTTTTCCCACTCGTGTGTGTGTGTGTGTGTGTGTGTGTTGGATTTTTTCTGTCTATTGTGGATCTAGATCTGCTTAAGTTTTTTTTGTTTTTTGGTTTCCACTGTCTTTTTTTTTTAAGTATAGTTGATGTACAATATTATATAAGTTACAGGTGTACAGTATAGTGATTCACAGTTTTTAAAGGCTATACTCCATCTACAGTTATTATAAAATATTGGCTATATTCCCTGTGGTGTACAATATATCCTTGTAGCTTACTTTATACATATATAATCTTTTTTATTGAAGTATAGTTGATTTACAATATCATGTTAGTTTCAGGTGTACAGCACAGAGATTCAGTAATACATATATATACATTCTTTGTGTGTGTGTGTGTGTGTGTGTGTGTGTATATATATATATATTCTTCTTCAGATTCTTTCCCCTTATAGATTATTACAAAATAGTGAGCATCGTTCCCTGTGCTCTACAGTAGGTCCTTTACATATATAATCTTAATTTTAAAATTATTTTTTAACTCTTAACTTTTTCAAAGTGATTTTTTTTTTTTTTTTTTTTTTTTTTTTTTTTTTTTTTTTGCGGTACGCGGGCCTCTCACTGCTGTGGCCTCTCCCGTTGCAGAGCACAGGCTCCGGACGTGCAGGCTCAGCGGCCATGGCTCACGGGACCAGCCACTCCGCGGCATGTGGGATCTTCCCGGACCGGGGCACGAACCTGTGTCCCCTGCATCGGCAGGCAGACTCTCAACCACTGCGCCACCAGGGAAGCCCCCAAAGTGATTTTTTTAAAAATTTATTTTATTTATTTTTGGCTGCATTGGGTCTTCATTGCTGCGCGAGGGCTTTCTCTAGTTGCAGCGAGCAGGGGCTACTCATCATTGCGGTGCACAGGTTTCTCATTGCAGTGGCTTCTCTTGTTGCAGAGCACAGGCTCTAGGGCGCAGGCTCAGTAGTTACGGCACACGGGCTTAGTTGCTCCGCGGCATGTGGGATCTTCCTGGACCAGGGCTCGACCCCGAGTCCCCTGCATTGGCAGGCAGATTCTTAGCCACTGCGCCACCAGGAAAGCCCCTCAAAGTGATTTTAAATTTCAAACTGTGGAAGAATCGAAAGGTTAGTATAATGAACTTCTCTGCACCCTTCACTAGATTCATCAGTGTTTAATGTTTTGTCACATTTCCTTTATCTCTGTATTTTATATATATGTTTCCTCCCTGAATCATTTGAGAGTTAGTTGTAGACATCATACTCCTTTATCCTAATTACTTTAGCAGGTATTTCCTCAAAACAAGGCCATTCTCTTCTATAACCATATTTCCATGATCAAATTCAGGAAATTTAATACAATAACTTCACCTACCACACAGCCCTATTAAATTGGGCCAATGGTTCTGACACCGTCCTTTTCCGCAGTTTTTTTTGCCCCGATTCCAGGTCCAGTCCAGAACGATGCACTGTGCTTAGTTGTCCTTTCGTCTGGAGGATCCTCACCCTGTCTTTCACGAGGTTGACATTTTGAAGAGTACCCAGGCCAGATGTGGGTTTGCCTGATGTTTCCTCATGAATAGATTCAGGCTGTGTACTTCAGGCAGGGTTAGTTCGTGACCTTGTGTCCTGGCTACAGCATATCCGGGGGCACACGATGCTGTGTCATCTGGTTAAGGGACAGGCCTCAATCTCTGTAACAGCCGCGTGCTCTTCCACAGCATGGTCTTAACGTAGCTGTTGACCATATAGTTCATTGTTTTGTTTGTGTGGTTTTTTTTTGTTTTGTTCTTTTTTTGTTGACCATTTAGTTCATTTTGTTTTTAGCCATAACAGTACTGCTGCATTGAATAGCCTCAGAGAAATATTTTTTTTTTAATTAAGAATTAGTTGCTTTACAATATATGTATTTACATATTGCTTTACATATATGTATACATATACACATATCCCCTCCGTTTTAGATTTCCTTCCCCTTTAGGTCACCACAGAACATTGAGTAGAGCTCCCTGTGCTATACAGTATGTTCTCATTAGTTATCTATTTGATACATAGTAGTGTATATATGTCAATCCCAGTCTCCCAGTTCATCCCACCCTCCCCTCTTCTTCCCTTGGTAGGTATTCATACGTTTGTTCTTTACGTCTGTGTCTCTATTTTTGCTTTGCAAGTTCACCTGTATCGTTTTCCTAGATTCCACATATAAGCAATACTAGATGATATTTGTTTTTCTCTTTCTGACTTCACTCTGTATGACAGTCTCTAGGTCCATCCACGTCTCTGCAAATGGCACAATTTCATTCCTTTCTATGGCTGAGTAATATTCCATTGTATATATGTGCCACATCTTCTGTATCCACCCCTCTGTTGATGGATATTTAGGTTGCTTCCATGTCTTGGCTATTGTAAATAGTGCTGCTATGAACATTGGGGTGTATGTGTCTTTTTTTTTTTGCAGTGCGCGGGCCTCTCACTGTTGAGGCCTTTGCCGTTGTGGAGCACAGGCTCCGGACGCACAGGCTCAGCGGCCACGGCTCACGGGCCCAGCCGCTCCACAGCATGTGGGATCCTCCCGGACCCGGGCACGAACCCGTGTCCCCTGCATCGGCAGGCGGACTCTCAACCACTGCGCCACCAGGGAAGCCCACATGTGTCTTTTTGAATTATGGTTTTCTCTGGATACATGCCCAGGAGTGGGATTGATGTATCATATGGTAGTTCCATTTTTAGCTTTTTAAGGAACCTCCATACTGTTTTCCATAGTGGCTATACCAATTTACATTCCCACCAACAGTGTAGGAGGGTTCCCTTTTCTCCACACCTTCTTCTGTGGACTAGAGTGCAGGAGATGGCATGGTAGGGTCAGAGGCTGTATGTGTTTGTAGTATTGATGGATATTGTCTAAAGGCTGTGACATCCCCTCTCCCACCTCTGACGTGTGAAAGCCCATTTCCCCACATTTTGTCCTTGAGGATGTTAACAATCTGTTAAACGTTGGCCAGTCTGATAAATGAAACTGCCATTGCATTCTTTTCTTTTTTTAAAAAAAATAAATTTATTTATTTATTTTTGGCTGCGTTGGTTCTTCATTGCTGCACATGGGCTTTCTCTAGTTGCAGCGACCGGGGGCTACTCTTCATTGCGGTGTGCAGGCTTCTCATTGCGGTGGCTTCTCTTGTTGCGGAGCACGGACTCTAGAGCGCAGGCTCAGTAGTTGTGATACGTGGGCTCAGTAGTTGTGGCACGTGGGCTCAGTAGTTGTGGCACACGGGCTTAGTTGCTCCGCGGCATGTGGGATCTTCCTGGATCGGGGCTCGAACCTGTGTCCCTGCATTGGCAGGCAGATTCTTAGCCACTGCGCCACCAGGGAAGTCTGCGTTATTTTCATTTGGCCTGTCTTTGACCACTAAAGAGGTTAAACATCTTTGCATGTTCTTCTTGGTTTGGCTGACTAGTTCCAGCTCTGTTATTTGCTTTAGGGAATTTAATGTCAGATTCTGCAGCCATCAGTTAAAAACCTAAAACATGTTAGTACTGTCCAAGGGGCTATGGGTGTGTGTGTGTGTGCGCACAAATCTAGTTCAGGTAAACTGGTAGCTGGCTTCTGAGAGCTCCGACTTAGCCATCAGGCAAGAAAGCTGAGGGGCAAAGTTGCAAAGTGCTGAGAGAAGTTGGGAGGAGGAAGTGAACAGGAAGAGTGAAAATTATGTGAAAATTCAACTTTCAGTGTCCATAAAAAGTTTGACTGGAACCCAGCCGTACCCATTCATTCATGTGCTGTCTGTGGCTGCTTCCTCATTACAGTGACTAAGCTGGGGAGTTGTGACGGGTCTTATGGCCCACATGGCTGAAAATAGTTACTGCCTGGCCCTTCTTGGAGAAAGTTTGCTGATGCCTGGGCTGGAAGACATTGGTTATTGTGGGTTACACGAGGGAAGATCGGGGGAAGCTCGGTTTGCTGAGCCCCTGCCTGTGCCGGGTACCACATAGAGAGCTGCACTTGTGCATTTTATTTAAAACCTCCCTGAAAGAGTCTTCTCTTCCTTTCCCATGTGCTCCTTGCCCTCTTCCCCCATTCTGCCCCTCCCTGCGTGGGGTGGAAGCAGGAAGGTCAACGGGGGTGGGGGGCAGTGGGAGGTTGTGCAAGAGGGAAGCTTCCATCCCCCTTTGAGTGGCGTCAGGGCCCTTTGGACAAAGTCTAAGCCACTCTTCCCGGTGGTGACCCGGGCTCCCCACTGAGCCTCAGCCCAGCTGAGGGGCCCACACCCCTCCCCGCAGGCTAAAGCTGGAGCCCTAAAGTGGGAAGGGGTCACCGAGCTCTGCTGGCCTCTGCGGCTCCAGGGCTAGTGGGGTGCTGGACAGGATCACTGGAGGAAATCCAGGGCCTTAAGGGCTCTGTCAAGGCTGTGGGAAGGCCACACCAGCAGTAGGGCTCCCCTGCCGTGCTGTTGATGGCCTCGTCGCAGGGGAGCCTCTGAGCCGGGGACCTCCTGTGCGCCACTGTGTGCTGGGTGTGTCTTCAAACTTACATCAGCCTGCTGCGTTAACCACCAATACTGTCCACATTTTTGGAGTTATTTACCCATTACAAAGTCGTGGGCCCAGAGGGGAGTCTGGGCTCCAAACCTGGGTGCTAACGAGATCCCCACGGTAATCGTACGGGTCTGTAGAACGCTGGCACTGCGTAGCTGTACGGTGTTTACCATGACTTTATTTAATTATGGTATATGTTTATGATTTTCAGTATGCAGACGTGACACGCACTTGGAGAAATTAAGTTGAAGTGAGTGGATTAAATAAAATAGGCTCACATTGGCAGCAACATGGTTGGACCTAGAGATGATCATACAAAGTGAAGTAAGTCAGAGACAGACAGATATCATATGGTATCACTTACGTGCGGAATCTAAACTACGACACAATTGAACTTATCTGTGAAACAGACTCACAGATGTAGAGAACAGACTTGTGGTTGCTAAGGGAGAGGGGGGTGGGGGAGGGATGGATTGGGAGTTTGGGGCTAGCAGAGACAAACTTATATACAGGATGGGTAAACAACAAGGTCCTACTGTAGAGCACAGGGAACTATATTCAATATCCTGCAATAAACCATCATGGAAAAGAACATGAAAAAGAATCTATATATGTATGTATAACTGCATCACTTTGCTGTACAGCAGAAACTAACACAACATTTATTTCAATAAAATAAAAAAAAATAGGCTCGTTACACTGCAGGTGGTTTTGAATTTCAGTGGCAAAATGGTGCGAGCGGTGTGTGAATGCGTATGGTGAATGCAACCCCTGCTAGTGTCTCGGGCTGTCCTGCACCCAGCGTGTCACTGGCACAGGGGAGGGGTGAGGGGGCTGGTGTGCAATGATTGCTCAGCAATGGAGCCCAAGAGATCCTCCCTCTAAGGCAGGGCTGGGGAGTTGGAACCCACAACCAGAATGCAGTGCAGAATGACAGCCAGCTCCAAGAGTTCTTCCTCCATTGAATTATTTTTCATGCGAGAGAAATACTAGTTGACCCTGGAACAACATGGATTTGGACTGTGCGGGTCCACTTATACACAAGATTGAATTCTTTTCAATAGCAAATACTACAGTACCACACAGTCTGAGGTTGGCGGAGCCCAGGGACGCAGAGGAACGGCAGATCTGCCCTGAGGGTCTGCGCCCCTGACCCCCACGTTGTTCTAGGGTCAACTATTTTTTTTTAAAATTTATTTATTTTTGGCTGTGTTGGATCTTCGTTGCGGTGCAGGGACTTCTCATCGCGGTGGCTTCTCTTGTAGCGGAGCACAGGCTCTAGGTGCACGGGCTTCAGTAGTTGTGGCGCTCGGGCTCAGTAGTTGTGGCTCGCGAGCTGTGGGCTCTAGAGCACAGGCTCAGTAGTGGTGGTGCATGGGCTTATTAGTTGCTCTGCGGCATGTGGGATCTTCCTGGACCAGGGCTTGAACCCGTGTTCCCTGCATTGGCAGGAGGATTCTTAACCACTGCACCACCAGGGAAGCCCGGGTCAACTGTATTTTAATTTCAGATCGACTGAATGCTCTAGAGAATAAGAGAACAAATATTCATGTGCCCAATGCGGTGTTTGCAACCTTGCCAAATTTGCTTCTGATTTTACCTGTTTCTAATCCTGTTGCCTTTCCTCCCAGAAGCAAAACCATCGTTGTGAAGTTGGTGGTCCCTCTGCGCACGCTTAAATTTTTATTCCTTTATGCATACTTCACCATAAAGGCGACCAGTATTTTCCCTGTCTCCAAACTTTATATAACTGGTCTCATAGACATCACTGTGTCCCTTTTTTTGTTTAATAGTATGTTTCTGAGATTTCTCCATGTTGATCCATGCCTCTGGAGGGCTCATTTTAAGTGCTGTGTGCTATTCCCTTCTAAGTCCCATAATAGAATTAATGTGTCTTTCTCCTGTGGCTGGATATAGGTTGGTGACAATTTCTCACTGCAATGAGCAATGCCACAGTGGGCAATTTTTATCTAAGTCTCTCAGTGCATATCAAGTACTTCCTTAGGATGTGCCTCTAGAATTGATGTGCTTGACAAGGGGCTTGTGTGTCCTTAGCCTAACTCTTTTTTTGGGGGGGTTGGGAGGCAAACTATGGTCCCAATGGTTATATTAGTGTAACACTTCCATCAGCAGTGCCGTAGAGCCCATTCTCCACAGGCTCATCCACACTTGCTACTGTCAAGCTGAAGTTTTTGTCCCTCGGACAGATGTTAGATAGTATCTTATTTTACTTTACAGTATCCTGTTTTCTTGTACCGTCCGGCACATCTTTCCGTGTGTTTGTTGACCTTCTTCTGTTTCCATAGGGTGAACATATGCCCCAGTTTGCTAGGTCATTTCCCACTGATAGGGACTGTGTAAATATTAACAGCACCCCTGGTATTTTCAGAAGTTTCTCAATATAAATTTTAACACAGATTTTCTTATGTTTTATAAAGGATATAATTTTTCTTTTGTGTATTTGTTTCTTGTTTAAGAAATCCTTTCCTACCCTATGGTCATAAAGTAGTCTCCTATTTTCTTTAGAAATGTTAAGGTTTTGCTTTTATTTTATGGTTTTCATCCACCTAGAATTAATTTATTATGTGTGATATGAGGTATGGATTTATTTTTCCATATGGATAACCGGTTATCTCACACTCTTGAAAAGTCTGTCTTTTTTTTAAAAGCACTGCTACATAGATCAAGTTTCCTGGAATCTAAAGGTTTATTTCTGGGCTCTTTTACATTGTTCTATTTGTCCTCATACCAAAAATGTCATGGTTTTAGCTATTGTCACCTTATAATATGTTCAGGATATTTTATATTATTACCTTAAAATTATTTTATTGAAGTCTAGTTGATTTACAGTGTTGTGTTAATTTCTGCTGTACAGCAAAGTGATTCAGTTATGCACATATGTATATATATACATTCTTTTTCATAATGGTTTATCACAGGATATTAAATATAGTTCCCTGTGCTATGCAAAGTATTTTATTTTTTAACATCTTTATTGGAGTATAATTGCTTTACAATTTATAATTGCTTTACAATTGTGTTAGTTCCTGCTTTATAACAAAGTGAACCAGCTATACATAGACATATATCCCCTTGTTCTCTTTTTTATTTTATTTTATTTTTCTATGTTTTGGCCACGCCTCGCAGAAGGTGGGATCATGGTTCCCCCACCAGGATCGAACCTGTGCCCCCTGAAGTGGAAGCGTCGAGTCTTAATGACTGGACCTCCAGGGAAGTCCCTATACAGAGTATTTTAAAGGGAATAGGAACATGTGTTTCAGGGAGACTCGTTTATCATGAGGAAATGATATGCTACAGAATGGTCACATATACATCAGATTTCTAAGACCCATCTTGGTTCAGAGAACTGAGGTCCTGGGCATTAGGAATTTGAGCATTAAAAGAAAGGGGAGGGTTTAGGCGGATGGAACAGGGTCATGAAATAAGACAAATATCAAGAAATTCAGGAGAAATATAACAGACGGATTCCTTGAATATTAGAACCAGAAGGGAACTTTTGAAGCCACCAGGCACCGTGCAGAATAGCTTGGCTAAGTGACCAGTCTTTGGAGTCCAGCAGAGCTGGGTCTGGTCTTCCACAAGATACTTAACCTCTCTGGATCTTAATGTCCTCATCTATAAAACAAGAGCAATAATGGGTTTTCCTCATAAGACTGTTGAGAGGGCTGAATGAAATAATGCTCACGAGGGCTTAGCAATGTCCCGACACAGAGCTAGATGACAACTAAGTGATTGTTTACTTATTTATTATCCTATTCCCTTGATTCTAAGACCAACATTTTTTCCTTGTCCCACATTTCACAATTCTGAAATTACAACAGGCTTTACTGTCATTTTCTGTAGTGATTTATTTATCCTTCTGGGTTATTATTTTTTTTCCAGAAGTTCAGAATCTTTTCATTTTATTTCAAAATTTTAAAGTCATGTTTGTTTGTTTTTTAAACATCTTTATTGGAGTACAGTTGCTTTACACTGTTGTGTTAGTTTCTGCTTTATAACAAAGTGAATCAGCTCTACATAGACATATATCCCCATATCTCCTCCCTCTTGCTATCCTTCTGGCTTATTGTTTAGGGTGTAGGAAACAGAGGATTTTACAGACAAGGAAATGGAGTCAATGTGCTTTATCCAGGGTCAGGGAACAAGTCGAGTTGGTCATCCTAAGAATCCCCTTTATTTCTAGTCCTAAAGGGGAGAAGGAAGGGGGAAAAAAATACCATCTTGACTGGGGATGGGGCTCATGGGGCGCTTTATATGCCACCAGATGCTGGGGGCAAACTTTAACCAGAATGGAACCAGATGCCTTCCAGAAAGGCGAAGTTGAGAGAGAGCCTTCTGCCCAGCAGAGAACATCCACCAGGTTGGCTGGGGCAAGTTTCTGCTCCTGGCTTTATCACTGACTAGCTGTGTGAGCTTGCTCAAGTCAGGTAACCTCTCTGAGCCTCTGCTTCCTTCTGTCAGGTGGGGCTCATAATCTAAACTGCACTGTTGATTCAGGTGAGTTAATACCTGGGCAGACTTTGCTGCTGGGTAAGCACCCAGTGAATGGAAGCTGTTAGGTGTTCCCTAAAGGCACGTCTCTCAGGGCCACCTCCCGACTACAGTTTTGCTTGGGGTTACTTTTCTCATTCATTCTTCCCTCAACTGTAGAAATCCTGCCCACTCTTCAAAGTTTATCGCCAAGTGTTATTTTCTTATTCAGACCCTTTCTCCCCACCTCCCCCTCTGGATCTCTGTTGTTTCTTATTTGTTTTCTTTTCTAAAATTTTTTAAATTTAATTTTTCTTTTCTATTGGCATACAGTTGATTTACAATGTGTTAGTTTCAGGTGTACAGCAAAGTGATTCAGTTATACATATACGCATATCTGTTCTTTTTCAGATTCTTTTCCCTTATAGGTTATCACAGAATATTGAATAGAGTTCCCTGTGCTATGCAGTAGGTCCTCATTGGTTATCTGTTTTATGTATAGCGTGTATATGTTAATCCCAAACTCCTAATTTATCCCTCCCCACCTTTTTGGTAACCATACGTTTGTTTTCTATGTCTGTGGGTCTATTTCTGTCTTGTAAGTAAGTTTGTTTGTATCCTTTTTATAGATTCCACATATGAGTGATATCATATGGTATTTGTCTTTCTCTGTCTGACTTACTTCACTCAGTGTGATCATCTCTAGGGTTCGCCTTATGCCGGTTCTGTTTGAGATACCCCAGAAGATTGCCAACCCTTGGAGGGCGGGAGGCTGTCTTGCCTTTGCCAGCCCTGTAGCTCTAGCACGGAACATCGAGTCCCCCCTGCGTCAAACAGTACAGTGGTGAGCAAAACAGACACAGCCCTGTACCTTGACAGAGCCCGCTTTCCTCAGCTCCCACCCGTGCCCTGAGGTGATGCCGGCCAAGGAGAGAGATGTCCATGTCCCCCGGGTCAATTCAGCCGTCCTGACCTTGCTCATCAGCCCATGTGTCACTGGAGATGCTGCTGCTGCGCTGGGTGGGAGGGGGCTGGGGAGGCGTGTTGGCGCCTTGGCAGGCCGAATGGGGAGGGAGGCCGGGCGTCTGTCTGAGGCCTGAGCAGGGCGGGTGCAGAGTGGCTGGGGGGGTTCCGTGAGGAAGGGAGATGCGGTGGGGAAGCAGGGGGGCAGGTCTGTGCTGCTGGTGGAGGAGGCCGGGACCCGGGGCCTATAGCCGCATTAGTAGCTCTGATCCCTGAGTGGCCACCTGTGATGCTCATGTCTGGGGACTGCTCTGCGCGGAACGGGAGGTGTCGCCTGCCGGGCCTGAGCTGAGCTTGCCCCGCAGAGCCTGGGGTCAGTGTTCATGGGGCCCTGGGGCGCCCGTAAACCCACGGTAATGACCATCTGGGCCTTGGGCCTCATGCCAGAGCTGGCTGCATTCTTCCTGGGGGAAGGTGGAGGACACTGGAAAAACCAGTTTAGGGTGTGTGAGGCTCCATTGCCTGTCGCTATCAAGGGAGTGTTGGCTCCGGAGCCCGGAAACATGTGAAAAATCTGGGTTTTTCAGAAAGGTACAAGTGTCGATTCAGGTCAGTGAGACCCTTAGGAACTGGCACATGAGCAGGCCAAGAGTTTGGGGTCCATGCCTTTTCCTTCTGATGGAACGTGCTCAGCAGCGCGACCTGAGCGGTGCCGGGGCCTGGTGTGTCCTTCTGGTTTTCACTCGTCCTGGCAGCCGGGCTGGCGAAAGCTGGATGGACGGGTCCCACCTTCCTGAGCAGGGGGCTTCACCGAGTGGGCACCTCTGAGCCAGCCAGCGTCATGTCCACGCCCACGGCACCGTGTCCCCAGGATTGCACGGCGTTTGGCGTGTGGTTGTGTGCTCAGCAAATACTTGGAATGAAGGACTGAATTTCGTAGTCTCTGCCTGCTCTGTTATTCACTGGGGGACTGAGTATATTTGTTTCCTGGGGTTGCTTTAACAAATGGACTGCAAACACGTTGGCTTAACACACAGCAGAAGTTTATTGTCTCACAGTTCTAGAGACCAGAAGTCAGAAATCCTCCAGGGCTGTGGTCCCCGTGGGGACTTTAGCGGAGAATCCGTTCTTTGTGTCTTCCGGCTTTGGGTGGCTCTAGGCATTCCTTGGCTTGTGGCTGCATCAATCCCATCTCTGCTCCTGTGGTCACCTTGCCTCCTCTTTTCCCTGTGTGTCCTCTTATAAGGACACTTGTCATTGGATGTAGGGACCTCCAGGACAAACCAGGATCATTCCTTGTCTCAAGATCCTTAACTTAAATTTCATCTGCAAAGACTCTTTCCAAATAGAAGGTAACATTCACAGGTTCTAGAGATTAGGGTATGGACATATCTTTTGGGGGACTACAATTTAACCCACTCCAGGGAGTCTTAATATTTTTTTTGTTTTGTTTTGTCTTTCTTGTTTGTTTGTTTTAATATTTTTCTAATCATTGCTTTTCTAGACATATTAAAGCTGTTAACCACTGGATTTGTGCTGCTCCTAGTTTGCTGTTTGCATTTACGATATAGATGTATATATATCTACATCTGTATCTGTATCTTTATCAGATTTCTCTTTCCCTCATTGATTTTGGGTTCAGAAAGTCCTTCCCTATTGAGTCGTCATTCACATTAAAACAAAACCTTAGGAAATTAGTTAGTTTTTTTTTTAACATCTTTATTGGGGTATAATTGCTTTACAATGGTGTGTTAGTTTCTGCTTTATAACAAAGTGAATCAGTTATACATATGTTCTCATATCTCTTCCCTCTTGCGTCTCCCTGCCTCCCACCCTCCCTATCCCACCCCTCCAGGCGGTCACATAGCACCGAGCTGATCTTCCTGTGCTATGCGGCTGCTTCCCACTAGCTGTCTACCTTACGTTTGTTAGTGTGTATATGTCCATGACTCTTTCTCGCCCTGTCACAGCTCACCCTTCCCCCTCCCCATATCCTCAAGTCCATTCTCCAGTAGGTCTGTGTCTTTATTCCAGGAAATTAGTTTTTTAATCCAGTGGTAACTTGGATTAAACCTGCAAAACCCCGGGAAATCTGCGTGAGGTCTGGAGTTCAGTTAATTGTACTGTGCCATGGTCAGTTTCGATAACCTACCGTAGTGACCTCAGATGCTATCACTGGGGGAAGCTGGGGTTGATACTCAGGACCTTTCTGTACTATTTTTGTAACTTCTTGTGAGTGTATCATTTTCACAAATTTTTAAACAAATTTTGATTAGATTTACCAAGAACAATTATGAGATCATTTGTTCTCTCTTATTTGTAAAGCATGCTTTATGAAGCTCTGATGTATGCTGAGCTGTTGTAGAGTTGTGGTTGAATTTACTTAATTTGGAAAAAGTTGACGTCATTTGCTAGGTGGTCTTCCCCTCTAGGAATGTGGCATATCCTATTTTTTCAAGCTATATTTTATTTTCCAATAAAATATGTGTAGTTTTCTTCAGGTTATTTGCAGATACTTTAAAGTTTGGGGTTGTTCTTATGGATGGATCTTTTCTCCATTTACATTCTTTCACTGGCTCGTGCTGGTTACATGTCCCCAAATAGAATCCCCACACCCTTTCAAATACATGAAATTCTTTTAACTTGAGAAAATGCATTTCATTCTGCAATTAGAGACAATGTTTAACAGGCTTTTATTCGTTCCTTTAAACCTGCTCTCAGGAAGGGTCCGGTCAGTTATTTAATGGAGATTTAAGTATCTGTGTTCTCCATCCGAGTGTATAGGGGGTGTTCTTCATAAAGAAATATGAAGTCGTGAACTTCCCTGGTGGTCCAGTGGTTAAGACTCCGCGCTTCCACTGCAGAGGGCACGGGTTCGATCCCTGGTCAGGGAAGTTCTGCAAGCCGTGGTGAGGCCGAAAGAAAAAAGAAAAAAGAAATACGAAGTTGTGTTCTGTAAATTGAACGCTAAGTGTGTTGTTTTCGATTCTATGTCTTTGAACATTGTAGAGGTGCTGTCTCTCTCCAGGGGTCACGCGCGTTACCTTGGGAGCCCCAGGCGCCCCTCCAGGCCACATGGACAAACTCAGAGCATGATCTGAGCTGTCCGTGGCCTTTGTTCTCTGCTTTGGTCCCTGGGGCCGTGAGGCCTGGGTGGGCCCTGAGGGTGTTGAGAAGACCTCTAGCTGGGGGAGTCCCAAATTTGAAGACAGAAATGGAAAATGCCCTATTATCCCCCCTCCAGGTCAGTCTTATGAAATCCGACTGCTGGAGAATCGGAAGCTGGGAGATTTTCAGGATCTGAACACAAAATATGTGAAGGTGAGGCTGCCAGCTGTGCCCTTCCTGGGCTCCTGAGGGTGCTCTCTCGGGGTCCCAGCACCCGGGCTTGCGGCGGGAGTGCCTGGGAGGTTTGGGGAAAGCTCCAGGGACAGAGGTGGGCTCCTGGTCCCTGGAGTGTGGGCCTCGGGCGGGCCGGCAGCATTGGGAGCTAGAGGGACGTGGGCTGATGGACTGGGCGCTGGGTTGGACAGACTCGGCTTCCAGCCTGGCTTTGCCTCTTCCCAGCCTTTTCTGAGCTTCAGTTTACTCATCTGTGCAGAAGGGTTTGTAGATGACCCCCATGTGCAGAGCGCTTAGCAACCCTGGAAAGAAGGGCAGCACTCGTGTTCGTGCCGTCATTCATATTGTTGGGGTTCTGGGAGGGGTGCGGGGAGGAAGCCTCCAGGCAGCTCCAGGCCTTGGAGGGCAGGAGATGTGTCTGGCTTGGGGATGGTTGAGGGCAGGTTCCCTGTGGGTCCCTCTCAGGACCCACCCTCAGCTGTCCCTTACTGCCACCCCTGCCCCTCCCCCCGCCCAGAGCATCATCCGCGTGGTGTTCCACGACCGGCGGCTACAGTACACGGAGCACCAACAGCTGGAGGGCTGGCGGTGGAGCCGGCCCGGGGATCGCATCCTGGACATCGGTGAGTCTCCCGGGCCAGGAGGGAGAGGCCGACGGAGCTCCAGGCACACGGGGGTCCTTCCTGGGTGCCATCCGGACCCGGGCCTGTCCAGGGCATATTGGCGCACTTTTGCCTTGTGTAAAACCCCACAGGAGCTGGTGGAGGTGACCGTGCCACCAGGCCTGCCCTCAGGGGTTCACCTTTTGCGGGGGCCTGGGATGGGGTGGCACGTGGGATTCAAGGACCTGCCGTCAGGGAGCGAGAAGCAGGGAAAGCTTTGCAGAAAGATCCTGCCTTAAAGGGTCATGATGAGTGATGAAGGCCCGGGGGGCCTCACAGAGAGGGGCAGTGGAAATGGAACTGGGGGCTCAGGCGGTGGCCCGTGGTTTTTTATCCACGACCCTTGGGCCCAGCTGGGTTTTGGAACTCAGAAGTTGGAATGACAGTAAGGTGTGTAGACCCATAGCTTCGGGTCACACCGCCAACAGGCAGTCAAGCAGAGCAATGTTCCTCCAGCAAAACAGAATGACTCTACACAATGGGGTAAAGGCGTCAAGTCAGGCTTCTGCCAAGTGAGTTACGCAAAGCCTAGTTTTCAGAACTTCTGGCATTTCGAATTGTGTAAGGAATTTGGACCTGTAATGAGAATCCTTCCTGAAATATTTGGGAGTGGCTGACGATTGCACTTTTGTGTGTGTATGTGCACAGATATTCCACTGTCTGTTGGTATCTTGGACCCCAGGGCCAGCCCGACCCAGCTGAATGCAGTTGAGTTTTTGTGGGACCCTTCGAAGAGAGCGTCTGCTTTCATTCAGGTGAGCGGGAGGGAGCTTGCCCTCGGTGGGGAAGCTGGAGCTCTGGGGTGCATTGGGTCGTTTCTCGAAACCATCCTTCCGGGGGGCCCTGATGGGCTCCTGCCCTCTGCTGCAGGAAAGGAGGCTGAAAGGGTGGATGGGTGTGGCTCAGAATCACAGGACTCGGGACGTTGTAGCATCCTGTGTGGGTTTTGCTTATCAGTATGTAAGCTTTTTACAAAATAAGTATGGCCTAGCATAAATAATTTGAAGTGAAAATTTTTTTCGTAATTGTTTCTATTATTAAATTAATTATTTAATTCTCAAGCACCTGGTTGTGAACCTGGCCTTGTGTTAAACACCATGGCAGATAGAGGTGGCCAAGGGCCCAGCCGGGGCCCTGTGCTTCCGGGCCTGCCCCTGGCTCTCTTACTGTGTGTCCCTTTTTGAGCCTCTTGGTTTTCCCACCTGTCTTATAAATTAGAGAGTGAAAATAGAGCCATGACCACAAGGCCTGGTTCATAGTGATCGCTCAGTGAAAGTGAGCGATCTTTTTGCCTTGCATAATTACGATACTTGAATTGCATTTTAAAAGAATTATAATAATGTTATCGTTTACTATTACAATAAGATGAATTGTATTATGATGTGATCACAGCGTTATAGCAAGAAATGTACGTCAAGTGCCTTCTGTGTAACAGGCACTAACGAGAAATAAAGAAGTGGTCCCAGCTTCTGGCCTGGCCTGAGTAACCTGGCCACCAGGCCCTTAGGGACTAAGCTGTGGTCCCTGCTCTGTGGTCTGTGGGATTTGCCAAGGGAGAGTTCTCAGGGGCAGGAGTGAGGGGGTCTGCTGGGGTCGGTGGGCCTGGAGCAACGGCAAGGACTTAGGTGGTCAGGCAGGGCCTCCAAGGTCAAGGGACAAAGGTGAGAGGGCAGGCCCTCTGTGGTTAGGGGATGGGGCGGCCAGCAGCCCGACAGAGTGGACAGCACTGGGGGAGAGCGGAGAGGTGGAGGTGGGTCTGACCGTGCGGAATGGAAACCTCCATTTGGAGAGGAGCCCATGGGCGGGGGGCGGTCCAGAGCCCACCCTCGCCTGCTTCTGGCTACCTGCCCCCCGCGTCCCCTGCAGGTGCACTGCATCAGCACAGAGTTTACCCCGAGGAAGCACGGGGGCGAGAAGGGCGTGCCCTTTCGGGTGCAGATCGATACCTTCAAGCAGAGTGAGAATGGGGAGTACACGGAACACTTGCACTCGGCCAGCTGCCAGATCAAGGTGTTCAAGGTAGGACGGCCCCGCCAGCTCCATCCGCCGTCACCCGGCCCCTCGCCCTGCCTGGGACGGCGATGCCAAAACGCGGAGGCCCAGCAGGGAGTGCGGCGTCCCCATAAGTAGCCCCGGGGCTCCTGCCTGGACTCTGATGAGCCAGCCTGCCTGCTTTCTTCCCCACAGACGGCCGGGCTCGGCTCTACTTGACCAGAGTGGTGGGATTGGCACACTTGTAGATTTTTGTTTTTCCTCCCAAGCACTTTGGCCGCACATTCTGTAGTTGCCCATTAGATTCTCCTTAGAAGTCAAGTTAGGAGACCTCCCGTGTTTATTTGTTTTTATTGAAGTACGGTTGATTTACAATGTCGTGTGAGTATCCGGTGTACAGCACAGTGATTCAGTTATACATATTCACGTATCTATTCTTTTTCAAATACTTTTCCCATTTAGGTTATTACAGAGTATTTCCCTGTGCTGCACAGCAGCTCCTTGTTGGTTATCTGTTTTACGTATGGTAGCGTGTATGTGTTAATCCCAGCGAATGTTCTTCCCTTGCCCCTGCACAGTGGCCTCCTGGTACCTCCCTTCTTTTCCTTTCTCGTCTCACCCCCTGCAGTCTCCTGCCGTTGCTTCTCACCTCATCCGTCTGGACAGAGTATTTCCTAAAGACGGTCCACAGTGGTGTAGCTCAGGGTGGCCCCGCGGGGAGGGAGGGTGGCCGCGGACCCCGCATCATCCTCAGGGTGGGCGGACCGGTGCCGAGCCGGACCACAGGTCCCGTCGCCAGCAGGCTGGACCTGCCCGCCGGCCAGGAGATCCCAGCAGGTGCCCCAGGACGGGGCGCGGACCGGCCCCAGTGCCTTCCCCGTCCTTCCCGTCTTTCACAATCAGGGGACCTGGGGACTTACCGACAAAGTTCCGTCTGCTGGGGCTGGAGATGCCAGAGTGATCGGCCGTAGAAATAGGGCCTCGTCCCAGAGGAAGCTGGGTCAGTGTTGATCTTCCTGAGCTTGGGATGGATGTGGAAATAAGTGCCCACAGGTAGAACCATCAACCTGGTGGTGGAGTGGTGATCTGGCCTGTTTCCCAACTGGACTGGAAGGCCCTGAAGCTGCCCGTGTCTGCACGCAGGCCACACAGCCGGGCGGCTGGCTTCATCCCCACTGATAGCGTCTGGCCGCCCGAGGGCTGTGGGCAAAGGGTCCTGAGGCCCTGGCCGGGCTCTGTGCACTGGGACACCTCGGTCAGTTAGCGCTGCCACCCTGGGTGGGGAGGGAGGGATGGTGGGGGGGAGCGTGAGTTTGTCTTCTCTGCCAGGGCGGTAGCACCCTCCAGAAACCTGCTGCATCATTATGAAGCCTTGAAACCGGCCTCCGAAGGAAGTTACATTTCTGCCCCATATTTGTTTCCTCTTTCTGCTGTAAAAGAATGACCCAAAGTTGAGTGGCTCAGTACTACATACTGTCTTTTAATGCTGGAGGTCAGAAGTCTGAACCCGGTCTCACTGGGCTAGAGTTGGGCGTCACGAGGGCTGAATTCCTTTCCGGAGGCCCCAGGGGAGAATCTCTCTTCCCTTGCCCTTTCCGGCTTCTGGAGGCCTCCGCATTCCTTGGCCTGTGGCCCCTCCTCCATCCTCAAAGCTGGAGCAGGTAGAGCCCCGCTCACACGCATCACCCTGACTCCCCGGCTCGCCCCCGCTCCACTTCTAAGCCCCTGTGATTACACTGGGCCCACGGGATGATACAGGCTCATCTTCCTATTTTAATCTCACGTTGTTGGCCATTTTAATTCCATCTGCAACCTCGCCCCCTTCTGCCCTGGAAGGTAACATCCTCCCAGGCTCTGGGTATTAGGACGTGGCCATCTTTGGGGAGCATTAGTCTGCCGACCCCGTCCACCGGTGCCTCTGGTCTTGTGTGTGCTCCGGGGTCCAGGGTGATTCTGGCTCACCCTGGACAGCTCCGAGGCTGTGCAGCGGGTGGCCTCTGCCTGTCCTGCAGTCCCACCCCCTCCCTGTCACGCACAGACCAGGTCCAGGGTTCCACCAGCTGTCTTCTGCCCTCAGGTGGTGGGCGCGTCCAGTGTGATTCCAGCGCTTTCCGAGCGCGTGCCCTGGGAATGGGCGCCGGCCGGACGGTAGGAGGGAGGCGCAGTCTGCGCCAGGGACGCCTAGCCCTCCCCATGGCTCCCGTGAGCTTCCCCTCCTACAGCTCGAGGCGGAAGCTCAGGAGTGAGGGCTCTGCTCAACTTCTCAGCCGCACACCAGGCGTTATTGGGGGACTGGGGCCGGAAGCTGCCTTACCATCTCCTGCAGGGGGGTAGGAGCCTCTGATACCCGAAACGGGCTCCCCAGAATGCCTGAGGTGACCTGGCCAGCCCCCCAACCCGCACCAGCAGCAGCTCAGACGGGTGTGCACTGGCGCCAGGCACAGCCCAGCCGAACCGCCCGTCACTCTCCCGTCTCAGATCACCCTGGTTACTAGGAAGCCCTGGCTTCTCAGAGCCCGGCCCTGGGACTCCATGGGGGTGTCTGGGCCGCTCCCTGCCCCGCTGGCTTCCCACAGGCTGCCCCCTACAGGCAGGCTCAGCCACGCTTTACCAGTAATGCTTCTGGGCCGGGAAGAAGGGCCTCCTTTCTGGGACAGGAGGACAGGAGGATGGAGGTGGAGCAGGGAAACCAGATGATGGGGGCCCGGCTGCCGCATGTCCGGCTCTCCCACTGGACACCGGGTCTGTCACTCACGTCCCCATAGGACCCCCAGCAAACCTCCCTCCCTCCAGCCTGGGCATCCCCCTGAGGGCTATTTCCTCAAATCTCCTGAGCTGGGAGTCAAAAGCTGCAGCCTGAGGAAGGTGCCCGCCAGGATGATCCCAAAGGCGCCATCGAGCTTGAGGATGAATTTTCCTCCCTGACTGCCCACTGCATGTGGTCCACTGCCTACAGAGTAAAGCGCTCAGTTCTGGGTCCTGTGGACTCTTGATATCTGGCCCCGACCACCAGACCCTGAACTCAGGAGGGGATAGTCCCAGTGGTCAGGATGGTCCCCATCAGCTGGGCCTCCTGGGGTGGAAGCCGGGAGCATGGTCGTAGTCCTAGGACTTGGGGGCAAGGAGGCCCCTAAGATGGCCAAGATGGTGTGCGATTGTAGACCGAGCCCCGGCCAGCAGCTCCCAGCTCATCCACTTCCTGTCACGGTCCACGGGGAACCCACGGAAGGCCCTCGAGGGGTCCTCTCCATTAGCAAGTGGCCACTGGTAAACCTCTGCTCCAAGCATTTCTGCATGGTCCGCTGAGTGGACCCTGTAGAGTCCCCGTAGGACCCTGTAGCAGGCTCTGAGTCCCTCGGGGTGGGAAGGGGCTCCAGGCGGGTGGACCTGTGTGTCGGATGCCTGGGAGGTGAGAGAGATGCTTTCTTGTCCGTGAGATCCTGCTTGGGCTTCTGGGTGAGGTGGGGAGTGTGCTGGCCTTGGGTGGGGGGGCCCACTGCTCAGCCCTGGATCTCCCCCTGACAGCTGCCTCTGCCTGCTTTGAACTCATTGGACCCCTGTGCTCTGCACTTACAGCCAAAGGGAGCTGACCGGAAGCAGAAGACTGACCGAGAGAAGATGGAAAAAAGAACGGCCCAAGAGAAGGAGAAGTACCAGCCATCCTATGAAACCACCATCCTCTCAGAGGTGAGCCGGCCGGAGCCTTCTGCCAGGGGCGGCGAGGGCTGGTTTAGATCCTTGGAAAAGTGCCCATTTGGGGTGAATGCTTCTACCGAGAGCGCCCGTTAAATCGTGGTGTGTTCCTTTGTCTGGAGCTGCTTTCAGTTAAGGCCTGGTGTCCAGGGAGGTGTTTCACAAGTACCTTCTAGCTCTCTGCTACCATTTGCGCATTTCAGAATTAGGTTATTTTTATTTTAGATTTTTGGAATAGATAATATATTCATGTGGCCCAAATTCAAAAGGTATAAGAGCATCTCCATCGGAAGATATCCTTCCCAGCACTGTCTGGCCTCGGTCTCTCTCCCCAGGGCAGCAGGCGACCCCTGGCTCCTTGTGTATCTGGCCCAGCGCTCTCTGCAGATGAAGCCAGTTCATACACGTTTGCCCCCCGACAGTACATACACACACTGTTCTGTGGTTGACTGTCTTTATTTCATGGCCTCTCTTGGAGTCTGTTTCCTGTCTGTTCATAAAGAGCTTTCTAGTTCTTTATCCAGCTGTGTAGCTTTCGTTGTCTGGATGGCCCTTTGCTGGACGCTGGGTTATTTCCAGGCTCTTGCCATTTCACACAGGGTACCGTGAACACCTTGTGCGAGTGTAGTTCTGCACGTGGAAAGAATGTCTGCAGCGTCTGTTCTCGGAGGGGGATTGCTGGGTCAGAGACTGTAAATAGCTCTCGTTCTTTGCTGTTTGGGTGGATACTGGGGTGCGTTTCCTCTCAGCCCTGCCGCTGACGCCAGCCTGCTCCAGCCGCTCTTCCGTCCAGGCTACCTCTGAGATGCTTCGTACCACAGGTCCCTTTTCCTCCTGTCACGGGTCACTGCTGCTACTGCCTCTTTTACTGGGCTCTGTTTTTGATTTGAACAACTCTTCCCCGCTGTGTCCTGCCATCGGGCCAGTTAATAGGTGTTGGGCTCGTCCACTGAGTAATCTGACTTACTCAGGAGGCCCTCCGTGGATGCCTCAGGTCCAGTGCTGACCATGGTGGGGTTAAGTCTGGGTTAAGGGTGAGGCCCAGGGACAGGGGGCTAAGAGGCCTGTGGGTGTGTGAGGGTGTGTTTGCGTGTGTGTGTGTGAAAAGCCATACACAGAAGAGTATGTGCAGCAGGGCAGCAGGGATGCTAATTCTGTGGCGTGGACAGATGCATGCTGGCTTTTCATAGGGTCGAGGCTGACGGTGGCCGGAGAGCCCTGGCCCAGGGAGTCCTGCCCCCTTGCAGCAGGGCAGAGCCAGCTCTGCAGTGTGTGGGGCCGTGCTTGGACCCTTAGCCCTTCCCAGGCCTGGTGTGTGCTCGTGATGCACCCCGGTGACCCTTCTCCTCCCGGCCTCTGCCTCTCCCCCGACTTCCCTGCTGGAGGACAGGTCCCCTGGCGTGCTCCAGGCAACGTCCCAGCCCCTGTCCCAGGCCAGGTGTTGAAATCCGCACCTGGCCTGTGACCTTGGGAGCTGCCGGATCCCCTCTTGTCTGCTCATCAACCTTCCTGTTCCCCCCACCCCCCCACCCCGGGGCTGCAGGATTTAGCACCAACACATTCCAGGCCTCACTCGTAACAGAGTTAAATATTGACCCACCCTGTGGTCGGGTGGGTGATAGTAAATCTCAGGAATGCTTCCGACTGGCCGTGTCCAAAGCGGTGTCATCACAGGGAAGGGAAGCAGGGAATGCTTGGTGCTCGGGCTACCCCTTGCCGCCCCCAACCAGGCAGCGCCCGACGTCTCTGCTTTCCTTGGGGGATTCTCGCATGTTCGTTTGAGCTTCCGCACGAGAAGTTCCTGGAGTTCAGGGGTCACAGCTTTCGTGTTGTTGCGTCTCCCTGGTCTGCAAGCGGGGGAGCTCCTGAAATGTAGTAAATGTGCGAAGACTTGGGTTGGAAGGGGGCTGCTCCTGGTCAGCGTGGAGACGCCTCGTCTGTCCCCTCAGCTGAGGCCCGTCGGGAGATTCTGAGCTTCTCTGGTGCTTTCCCGTTGGCAGTGGTCTGTGGCCCCGTGCTCCCTGTTTCGTGCATTTGCTCCCAAGACCCGCCTGTGGGCAACTGGCCTGTCTTGCTTTTTAGTCTCTTTTCTTGTGGACCCAGGAATCAAGGGACCGATGAGGTTTCCCTCTTTGCTTTGACTCCTCGGAAGCTCAGACAGACACGTGTCATGCTTTGCTTGCTCTGGGGACTGCCTCTTCTCTGCCCTATCTGGTTTCTTCGGTGTGGCCCGAGCAGCGTGCCCGTCCCCGAGCGCCGGGTCAGCGTGGGCTGGGTGTGGAAGGATCGTGGTTCCGCACCGAGTGGCCCGGCCGGGACCACCGCTGCCCTGCGCTCTCTCCCTGCAGTGCTCCCCGTGGCCCGACGTGGTTTACCAGGTGAACAGTGCCTCGTCCCCAAGCTACAACGGCTCTCCGAACAGCTTCGGCCTTGGCGAAGGGTACGTGCGCCCTCTCTCCCTTTGCGGTCCCTGGAGTGACCACGAGTGTGGGCTCCTTTCCTCCCATTCCTCCCTGGGTCTCTGCTCCTTTTGTAGCCTGGCATCGATTTGGGTTTCAGGGCGGCTGACTGGTGTTAACATTCACAACCATTTTTAGCATCACATGTCCAGGTTCTTGTGCTTGAACACACCTCTAGGAAGGCTGTCTGCTAGGGCAGCCGAGCACCAGGCACCCACTCCCTCCCCCGGTTAAAGTGGGCTGGGCTGCGGGGGTCCTGGGCCAGCCCCCTGAGGTAGCCTGCCTGGTGCCTCCCAGGGGAAAGCCCACCTCCTGGACATTGGGGGCCTCAGGAGGCAGATCTCTGGACCCTGCAGCGGCTGGAGGGGCTTCATTTTTTTGGCCGCGCCAAGCGGCCTGTAGGGTTTTAGTTCCCGACCAGGGATCAAACCCGCGCCACCCCCGCCCCCCACCCCCCAGTGGAAGCGCCGAGTCCTAAGCCCTGGAGCACCAGGGAGGTCCCTGGAGGGGCTTCTTAGATCTTTCTGCACCCTCGTGCATGGTCACTAGGCAGTGGGACTCAGCTCAGGACCCTCCCTGCCCCTGGGGTCACAGGCCGGCAGCACAGAAGTGGCCTCACTGCTGGTGACCCAGCCCTGCCGAGGCACAGGCGGTGCTGACTCCGAGGTGACGGGGCTGCAGGGACCAGCGGGCAGCTGTCGCACCTGTCCCAGGGCCGTGGCATCACTGTGATGGCTCTGCCCATCCTGTTCGTGGGGGCAGGGTGAGGCAGGGAGGATGCCAGGCGGGTTTAACAGGTGAGGGTAGAACATGCGGAATGGAACCCATGCGTGCTAGAGAGATAACTACTGATGGGTAAGCGAGACATGAACTTGATTTACAAGGTGAGGACAGTCCTCCTTGAGAGGGGGCACAAGGAAGGGCTGTCATATTTAGATTCAGCAGACCTAGTCTTAAATCGGCACCTTTCTGGGGGCAAGTTCCTTAACCTCCTGCAGCTCCGGTTTCCTCACGACCGGGGGAGCATGAATTCCACGCAGGGTCAGGGGAACATGTATAAAGTCCCTGGCACCCCCTAGACCCTGATGACGTGCATCTGTAGTCACCGATGACTGGTCTAGGGGTCGTCCCCTCAGGGGTCTGTTTTTTTCTCATTGTGGTAAAATACACAAAACGTAAAATTTACCATTTTACCATTTTTAAGTGGCTAGGTCAGTAACAGTAAGTCCGTTCAAGTTGTACCATCACCACTGTCCATCTGGAAGGGTCGTCTCTCAATGTGTCTTTCTCTTGACATAAAAACCCAGGTGTTCAGGTCTCTGCCTCCCTTTGGGGAAAAACGTGAGAATGGTTTTCTCGTGGCGGATGCCAAACTGTGGGTGCTTGTTCGCTGCAGAATAATTCCCCGAGGGACTCCTCTGCCCTCTCCTGGGTGTGGCTGGCCCTTCGCTGTCCCAGCACTGAGTCCCTGTGAGGCGTGTGTCCTGGTCTGCTTGGTCAACCTGCCCTTCCCTCGTGCTGGGGCTTGGGGTGGGGACCACAGCATCTGGCCAAAACAAGCCCCGGAGCCGTAGCTGAGGGATGAGGGTGTGTAGTTAATCAGGACCCCCATCCACACCAGAGGCTTTGTTAGGGCTTTCCAGGGATGGAGCAGGTCTGTATTTTTCTCGAGGACCCATTTCATTTCAAATGAGCCCCAGAGCAGACGGAAGTGAAGGGCAGGCCAGCGAGGAGCCTCTCAGCCAGGAAGGAGCATCCTCGCCGCTCACCACCTCTCTTCTTCCTTTCAGCAACAGCTCCCCAACCCACCCGGTGGAGGCCCTGCCCGTGGGCAGTGACGTAAGTGTCCGCGGCTGGGCGCTGGCTGCCTGTCCCGTGCGGACTGAGCACCCCGTCAAGGCCCGTCCTCTCTGCCCGCAGCACCTGCTTCCCTCGGCCTCCACGCAGGACGCCCAGCAGTGGCTCCACCGCAACAGATTCTCCCAGTTTTGCCGGCTCTTCGCCAGCTTCTCGGGTGAGCTTCTCTGAATGGTGTTCAGAACCCACGAGCATCTCGGAACGCTCAGCATGTGCGCTTGGCTCCCCAGGGGCCGCGGTCTGTCCTGGGGACCCAGAGTGGTCACTTGTGGTCACTTGTGTGTATTGGCCCTGGGCCGTGGGCTCGTGGGCGGTCCTGCCCCTGAGGTGTCCAGCCAAGCGTGGCTTTGCGGCAGGACCGGCTGGGAGCCTTTTCAAGGTGCCCCTCACCCGCAGTGTCGGCTCTGCTTCGCCCAGAAGAGCCCCTTAGCCAACAGGCCGGTGCACACTCAGCAAGCCTCCCAGCCTTTTCCTCGCAAACGCTGCTCGTCGTGCTGTCTCCAGAGCCGTGACCCGGGAGATGGTGGTACAGCCACGGGCGAGAAGGGAAAGCAGCTCTTCCTTCTCTAAAGGTTTTTCAAGCCCTTGCTGGTGGTCCCATCAGACAGCAGCCCTGAGCCGGGGGCATTGGGGGACAGGGTAACAGCCATGAACCTTGCTCCCCGGCAGTCGGCCCAGAGTGACAGAGAGTCAAGTGTTGGCCGAAACCAGAAGACTGGTCCTCAAGGACATCTGTGGCAGCGGAAGGGAACCAGCGCCCCATCCGTGGTCTTTGAGCTCAGCTTTTCTTTTCTTTTTTTTTTTTTTGGCTGCGCCGCGCGCCTTGCAGGATCTTAGTTCCCCAACCAGGGATTGAACCCGGGGCCCCCTAACCCTGGACTGCCAGGGAAGTCCCTGAGCTCAGCTTTTCTGAGCATGTTCTTTGTGCTGCGGGTAGACAGTACCAGGGCAGTCAGGCAGGGACCCTGTCCTCGGGCAGCTCTGAGTCAGCGCGGAGGTGTAAACTGCCCATCTCAACACGCCGTGTCCCTTCTGGGATGGGCAGGCTTGGTGGAGGGACCTGGGCCAGCCTGGGTGGGAGGAGGGTGGAGGGGAGCCCCCCCCTTAAGCAGGGGGTGGTGTGGGCCGTGCCGAGGAGGTGGCCTTGAGCAAAGCCTGGAAAGGCAAGGGCACGAGCCAGGTGGGTGTGGGAGGATGAGCTTTCCAAGCGGAGGGCAGGCGCAAGGTGGGGCCTGCCAGGTGTGCCTACGGAGCGGAGGGCCCCGATGATGGGGCCGAGTGGGCCGGGCGGCAGGTGAGGTCAGAGAGGCGCCCAGGGGCCCTCTTGGAGAGTGCAAGGAGTTTGGCTTTTATTCCCCATGGAAGGGGAGCCAGTATTGTACCTAAAACTGTATCTTAACTGTGGCAGGAAACGGGGGCGAACGCTGTGGCTCTAGACCACGTGGCTGTTGTGAAGTTTTCCGCAGAAGGCTGAAGGCATCCTCGTGCCTTCCGGAGTCCACCTGGGCACAGAGCTCTAGGGGACTCCTCGGGCCTCGAGGAAGGGACTCGCCTTCATCCACGTACCAGGATGCTCATAGATAGTTACTCATGATCGCCTCAAACTGGGAGCACCCCCAAAGCCCAGTGGCAGAGAGGCCCTACAGGAACTGTGCTTTATTCGTGCAGTGAATCCTACCTAAGAGTGGGCACGAATGATCCACAACTACATACAGCACGAATGAGCCCTTAAATGGAGCTTGGAGGGAGAGCCAGACCTAGAAAAGTGCTTACTGTTCAGTTCCATTCACACAGGTGCTAAAAGCCAAGCGAAACTCCTCTGCATGTGAGAAGTGGGGAGAGCAGTTCCCCAGAGGTGAGGGTGGGGGAGGTGGTGGCCTGTGGGATGGTGGGAATGTCCTGCCTCTTGACCTGGGCGCTGGGTGCACGGGTGCCCGGGCACATTCAGAACGGCAGCGTCGGGGAGCTGTGAGCTTTCGTCTCCGGACAAGTGCACACGCGATCACACTGATAAGATACATCACTGACAGTGATGCCAATAAAAGGTCCAGAGGGAGGGCCAGGCAGCCACAGGCAGTGAGGGCTTCTGAACCTCTGCAAATGCCCGGCGGTTCCTCTGCCTTTGTGAAGCCAGTTGTTGAGCTTCTGACATCTCTGGGGCTATGATCTCCTCTTGCTGTTTCTCCCTGTGGGATGCCTGGACCCCCTGAGGGTGAGGCTGGCTCGACCCTCCCCCGGGGTCTGCAGGTGCAGCCCTTCCCCCGCACCCCGGGTCACAGGCGGCCCCATGTACCTGCCCAGGTGCTGACCTGCTGAAGATGTCCCGTGATGACCTGGTCCAGATCTGCGGCCCTGCAGATGGGATCCGGCTTTTTAACGCCATCAAAGGCAGGTGGGTGTTGGTGCCCGCTGGGGGCACAGGGTGTGGCTGGGAGGTGCCAGGAGTGGGGTGGCGGCCCCCGCGGGGAAGTGAGATGCTGTGGCTCGCAGCCCACCCTGCCCGGAAGGCCCCCTCCTCCCCTCCCTCCCTCTTCTCTCTTTGACGGGGGCCTTGGCCTCTGAGTCTCAGCCCCTTGGCCGCTTCCTCTGGTTCTTAGATGCTTGCACGGTCCTGGGCTTCGAGCTGCTTCCTGTTGCTCCTGCTGGGGGCGGGGCAGGTGTGGATGGTGTGGTCTAAATAGGCACAATGTGGACAGCGCAGTTTTCACTCCGGGTTTGAATCCCACATCTGCCTCTTAGGAACTTGGCAACTGGGCCAAACCCTTAATCCCCGTGAGCCTCAGTTTCCTCATCTGTAGAAGGGGAGGGTGGTCCTGGCTTCGTCATAGGTGTGTGAGGATGAAATGAGCTCAGAATGAGCCGGAGAGAGCGCTTGCTCTGACTATCACCCTGGAAAACCTCCTATGTTGAGACTGGTGCCCCGGGCGGAGCCCCACTCTGGGCAGGTTGCAGGACCAGGGTCGGGGGTGGGGGGATCGTCCATCCCCCGTGCCCAGCAAGCCTGTGCAAAGCTGTTAAGGTCCTTCCAGACGGGGTTCTGTCCCCGACAGCTCCTCGATGAAAGGCACTCTGTACCCCCGTAGCCTTCTTTCTTTCCCCCTAAGTCCCTCCTACTGCTCTTTCCACCCTGGGTTCTGGAACTTTCTGGAACAACAGAGCTTGGTCCCTCATACCTGCTGTTTATTTCCTTTCCTCCTGCCAGGAACGTGAGGCCGAAGATGACCATTTACGTCTGCCAGGAGCTGGAGCAGAGCCGCGTGCCCCTGCAGCAGAAGCGGGACGGCGGTGGGGACCCCAATCTGTGTGGTGGGTTGTGGGGTGCACCCCACACCCCTGGCCGGATAGAGGGCGGCAGAGTAACGGGAAGAGACACAAGAAGGAAAGGCAACATGAGTCCGTGGCTGAGGACGCCTCCTCTGATCCGCCGTTCATGCAGGAGGAGTTCTTGTTGTACTTCATCCTAGGGGTGAAATGTTTAGGGTGGGCATCATCTCCCAGCATGGCTGGTCCAGGTTACCGATGTTCCACCTGTGGAAGCAGGGCTGGAGAGCAGCTGTGTCCCCTTAATGCCACTCAACTACTCACGGTAGAACTGGAAGTTGGGCTTTCTGGCTCCCTGGCTGGTGACGAGTGACAGCTGTATTCCCAGGAGCGTGTCCGCCAGCTGGATGAGACTTTCCCATTTGGTTCGGTCGCTGCACAGGGGGGTCTCGGAGCGCCTCTGGGGTACATGGCTCTTTGGGTTTGGCAGTTTTCAGCGTCTTGCTTCTGAGCGTTGTGAGTGCCGAGTCTGATGAGCTGCCCGGCCCCACGCGCGGGGTCTGGACTCTGCATCGTCTGCAGAGAGAGCGCCCTATACCTCTCTGCGGGCCCCTCCAGATCAGCAAGGATGCCCAAGACCCTGGGCTAAGGGTGTTCCATTTTCTTCCCCTAGTAGGAACTGCTCATGGTTTGCTGTGGGGGAAACTGAGGCACAGCGGCTGCCCCGAGATGCCAGTGCTGTGAGTGGCAGAGCCAGGATCCAAATCTCCGGGCACTGGCAGTTGGCGTCCGGGCCTCAGGACATTTCTGCGAATGTCCAGGTCCTTCCGCCGCGGTCAGCCTGTGAAGGACAGAGCTCGAGTCTCGTGGTTTCCTGCACATGCGGTGAGGGCAGGCGCCCAGCCCACACCCCCAGCCTCAGAGGTGTGGAGAGCGCTGAGGTCTGGCTTCTAGTAGTGGCAGCGTTGGGATTTGAACCTAGGCTGGCCCGCTCGAGGGCCTCTTGTTTCTCCACGCGGCCCCCGATGAGAGGAGTTCTGAGCAGTGGGTGACTGACCGTCCGCTGGCTCTGAGCAGTACTGGTCCCCCCCACATTCCTCCAGGGACAGGAAAGGCCAGAGACAAAAGGTTACAGCCAGAGGGCCGCACTGCAATCCTCTGGCTCTTTTCTGCCAGCAGTCCAAGAGTAAAATACGAAAAAGTGGAACTGGCTCTGAAAAGTTGGGGGGAAAAGTTCAATGAGAATTCTGTTATAAAAAGGAATCTTACAACAGAGGCCTGGGATTCTTCCCTGGCGTTAGTTTGGGAAGGAAGGTTACACAGCGACCACATTCTCTGAACAGGGTCTGGGTGCGGGTCATCCTATTTGAAATCCTGGGAAGGCGAGTCTCTCGTGTGGCTGGAACCCCATGGCCTCTGCCACCCCTTCAAAGGGAGCCACCGTGTGTGCGTGTGTGTGTGTGTGTGTGTGTGCGCACGTGCTTTTAGCATACCAGGCCGCCGATCAGATTTGTTGAACCAAGGGTTCCTTCCTTAGTTGAGCAAGGAGTTTCAGCACCTCTTGTTTCATCCAGCTGTGTTTTACTTTTTAAGGGACTTGAAGTTCCTGGGCATTGCTTCATCCCCCCCAGTTCACCCACGGGGTTTGCTCCTCCCCGACTGGTTTGGGTTTTTGCTTCCAGCCTCAGGGTCCCTGTTGTCTCAACTGTCTGGTGATATTCCTGGTGCCCCCCCACCCCGCCCTTTGGGGTCACGGCGCTCCATCTGACTATTGTTTGTGCCCTGGAGAAGGGTAAGGACAGACCCTTTCTCTTCTGCCGTCAGGTAGCAATTATCTTACGTCTCACTCTTGGCCACAGGGAGCCGTCCAGTAACCCCTTTAACCAGTGGAAGGGAAGGAATGCAGACACAGGATTTTCTCCTCCATAGCAGGCCACACCTCAGAATCACCGGAAGCTTCTAATAAGAAATGCAGATTTCGGCAATTCCCCGGCAGTCCAGGGGTTAGGACACTCGGGGGCTTTCACTGCCATGGCCCCGGGTTCAATCCCCGGTCAGGGAACTAAGATCCCGTAAGCTGTGGGGCACGGCCTCCCCCCCCCCAAATTTTTTTAAATGTAGATTTCGGCCAGCTGTTCCCCCTCCAGCCTCCACCCCTAGATGGGCGTCCTTGGTCCAGGGTGGATGCAGGGATTCTCCATTTTACACAAGTCCCCCAAGAGAGAATGAAACAGGAATACAGAACGGAGCCTGGAATCTTGTCAGCTGGCGCTGGGCCGAGAGGGAGCCTTGCGGCTTCCAGATGCGTCCCCAGTACAGCCAGAACCTGCGAGTCCATCTGGGGGTGGACATTCTTACAAGCACGTTACTGGTTTGGGGGGTCGGGGGAGAGGGTAGGCGGGCTCCTTTGAAGGCAGCCACTTGTCCTATAGAAGGCCCTGTCCACCGCCCTGCAGTGTACCACGCCATCTTCCTGGAGGAGCTGACCACCTTGGAGCTGATTGAGAAGATCGCCAACCTGTACAGCATCTCCCCGCAGCACATCCATCGGGTGTACCGGCAGGGCCCCACCGGCATCCACGTGGTGGTCAGCAACGAGGTGAGCGCTGCAGCCCCGCCGGCCCGAGGCGCTGGGCCCAGGGCTACGGGCGGGAGCCGCAGACCCACATCCGAAATGCGCCCTGCGGGGCTTGGGGGTGACTTTAGGCTGAAGATGGCAAACCGGGTTCACCTGCCTATGGCCTGGTCTCAGCTGCAGGGGCTGCCGGGGGAGCTGGGAGAGAGGGGTCTGAGGCCACGACCACGGGCTCTGAACAGCTGTCGCCTCTCCATCTGGAGCCCCGCCCTCGGCCAGGTGCCCTGCTCCGCATCCCTGCCTTAGGGCGCTTACAGTCAGGGCTGTGAGGACTCAGGCGCAGGTGCTCACCCAGGGCAGGGGCGGGGGCTGGGAGGGGGCAGGCCCGGGAGAGGTGACACGGGCTGGGTTGATGATGGAGAGGCCGGGGCTCTCGGGGAACAGAGGTGTCCTCTGCTGAATGGTGAAGGTGCCACAGCCTTCCAGGGTCTGTCTCTGGCCACACAGGCCTCTGCAGGGCATAAGCGGCCCCTGACAGAGGACACAGATACAGAACACGGCCCCCTGGCGACCGTGCCCTCGAGTGATCAGATCCCACTGCTGGCTCCTGACGGAGTTATCAAACGGGCTTGATGACATGTTTCATGCGTTCCTGCCTGTTGTAGAACAAAAGCTTTTAAGCTTGTCTTATCCTGGACCCCTTCTCTTAATAATAGTAATAATAATACCAATAATGAGTTCCATCAGCGCTTCCTGTGTCCCGGCGACTGTTCTAAGTGACTCATTTAATCCTGGCAGCCTCCCTGTGAGGCAGGTGCTGTCATGAGCCCATTTCACAGATAGGAAACAGGCACAGAGAGGCTGCGTAATGGCCCCAGGGTGCACAGCTCGTAAGAGGTTGGGCTGTGGTGGGAAGGCTGGTGGCCCAGCAGCAGAGCCTGAGCGTCGAGCCCACAGGCTCTCCAACCACCCCTGAAATGAGGCGTTTACACAGAACTGTCCTGATAGGAGCAGAGGTGGAACCCTGAGCCCCCAGCCCAGCCCCCAGCAGACCCTCCACCCACCCTGGGAACTCTGCAAGCCTCAGCAAAAGATGATGGAGGGAACGGTACAGGAAGGGGGGCTGGGAAAGCAGGGAAGTTGTGGGCTTCGGAATTGGACCCATGTCCCCACCTGGACTGGCTCCTCGTAGCCGGGTGACCTTGGGCAAATCTACTTAATGACTTTGAGCCTCAGTTTCCATGTCTGCAAAACGGGGATAATTCTATCCATCAATCAGGCTGTAGTAAGGATAAAATAGAAAACAGTGTCAGGTACCGGCAGATGCTAAATTAGCCAGGCACTTGTTTTGGGAAACAAGTGATGGAGAGATCCTTAAATTTGACAGCGTGTAACATGTAAGGCTTTTAATGGTCTGTATATTTCATAAATCGTCATCATCAGGGGCAATCCTGTTGTCACTTGTCATCATAATTGCCCAAGCCCCCCCTACGTGGGAGTCCTCCGTTTCATGGGAGTTTCATCCTGGGGGTGGGCAAGGTGGTGTTTTCCTTCCTTTTTAAAAAAAAATATTTATTTATTTATTTTATTTTTTGGCCGTGCCGTGTGTTAGTTATGGCACTCGGGATCGCTGAGGCGTGCGGGATCTTTCCTTGCGGCGCGTGGGCTTCTCTAGTTGTGGCATGCGGGTTTTCTCTCTCCAGCTGTGGCGTACGGGGTTAGTTGCCCTGAGGCGTGTGGGATCTTAGTTCCCTGACCAGGGATCGAACCTGCGTCCCCTGCACTGGAAGGTGGATTCCTTACCAGTGGACCACCAGGGAAGTCCCTTCTGTCCTTTTTAATTAAAAAGTAATTCACAATTCATAGAAGTCAGGCAATATAAGCAGAAGGCAAGTGTGAAAGGCCCTTATCTTCCCCACTCCCTTTTCCTAGCGGAGTTACCTTAGGTTTGATGTAATTCTGCCAGATAACTTTTTGTGTGTGTGTCCATTGCATGCCTGAGTGTGTGTAGGTGTGGGTTTTAAAAAACACACAACCAGGATCCATTTGAACAAAGGGCCATTGATCTGCAACTTGCTATTGTTGTCACCAGTTCAGAATTCCTTCCACATCGTTAAATCGAGTGTACGGTGGCTGTTTTTTGGCCCCCGTTTCACAGATAAAGCACATGAAGCCCAGAGTTGCTGGCCTGAGCAAGTCCTGTAGAATAGCCGGGAAGCGTGAAACGCCCTGAGCATCAGGCAGTAGCGACGACATGGAAAACTCGTCAGTTTGCATCTCACAAATGCATTTCTGCCGTGAAGACAAAAGCCAAGAATGCTCAGAACACTTGCAATTTCACAGGTCCCCGCAGGGGCTCCTTCCCCCAGCTTGCCCTGTGCGCCCCCCCCCCCCCAGAGCAGGCAGTTAAGCCAGTGAAGCAGAGGACAGAGCTCAAACGCCACCTCGGCTAAGTAGGTGATTCGTATTCCCCTGGTCTCCTTGCCTCTTAACCCCGAATCAGTTGGAAACCTTCGGTTCTTAATTGCCCGGAGCACTGGAGGTGGCCTGGCCAGCCGTGCAGCCGGCCCCTGGGGTGCAAGGGCACTTCATTAAACAAGGCAGTTACTGATTAAGCCCGTGTGGGCCCTGCTTCAGGTTTGGCATGCCCCAGCAGTGGGGTTGCCAAGAGTCCCCGAGGGAGCAGGTCGGCGGCATAGCCTAAATGTACTTCATGCATCATTAGGGCCTGGGGGAGGGGCAGGGGTCGACAGGTGGACGGATTTGCAGGATCTGGGGCAGTCATCCGGGGAGGGGGGGGGCAGTAAAATGTGGGTTGTACTTTTCATCTGGAAAGGGGTTTTGCCGTCCCGTTGGCTAGTATGTGTGTTGTGGGTATGTTTAGGTAGATGTGTACATTTTTCATATTGTTTAAAGGTGTATTGTGAAATGCAGCATACATATTTAGAATAGAGGAAGCTCATTTGTAGAGTTTAAAGAGTAACTAAAGTACTCGATGCCTGCACTCAGGTTAGTGCGGTGTTTGTTAGAACTCCCTTTGTGGGCTAATTTCATGTTCCTCTCCAGTGCTGGTTTGAATTTTATATTGATCATTCCCTGGTTCTTCTTCAATACATTCTTTAATTTCACCTATTTTTAAACTTCATAGAAGGGGGATAGGAGTGCCTTCTTCAGGGACTTACGGTTTGTGATTCATGCATGTTGAGGGGCGCTGGAGGTCACCGGCCCTGTCGAGCAGCCGGGTGTGATCAGGTCCTAGTTTGTTCCCGCTGCTTCTACTGCTGGGTGACGTGAGGGCTGTTTCTAGTTTTCACTCATAGAGACAGCGCTGCTCTCAGCATTCTTAGGTGTGTTTTGTGTGTGTACATGCAGGAGCTTACCTAGGGCACCTGCCTGCAGGAGAGATGTGTGTGGTCATCTGTGCTGCGTCCCGTGAACAGTTGTAGAAAGCAGTCATTTGGATGAACGACCCCCCCCCCCCAGAAGAGGATGCCCATTCCCATTGCTCTGCATCCTGGTTATATATATATTTTTATCATCGAAACAGCCTCATTTTACAGACAGCGCCTGGAGACAGGAAGTTGCCTTATCTAAGGTCACCGGGCTGTTAATCAAAACGAGAGCTCCAGAGCGGGGGCTGGTGAGTAATCATAAGCTTCCTGCCCCGCATTTGTAGACGCAGGGAGTGGACTTCTGTTTATCCTTGGTCCTCAAAGGACTCTGATATGCAGAGCCTACTAATCACGAGGGTTTCCTTAAAGCATTTTTTTCTTAATTGAAAGATGGTTTGTTTACAATGTCGTGTTAGTTTCAGGTGTACAGCGAAGTGATTCAGTATATGTGTATATACATAGATGTATTCTTTTTTTAGATTCGTTTCCCTCATAGGTTGTTACAAGATGTTGAATATATTTCCCCGTGTAAAGCACTTTAGTTTTTTTATCTGGTGCTGTTTACACACACCCGCTCCTGTAACGTGTCCTTATAGGGATCGGAAAACCCAGTCACTAGGAGAAAAGCAAAACGAAAGCAAATCAGGAACAATTTAGTCTTGTATTAAACGTTTACACCTTCATTCCCTTCCAGGCTTCTTTCCATCCTTTACATTCAGTTTTTGTTACTCGAAACTGTAATTGCTTTGTCCATCTACTCTGTATCACATCCTCTCCATGAGAGCTAAGCGCAAGCGTCTTCCTGCACTTGCGTAAACGCGGCGCCTGTCATTTCTGATGCTGCGAGCAGCTGGACTCGGTGTCGCTGAGGCTTTTCAGTCTCTGAACTCGTTGTTGAAGGGACATGGTCTCTCTTTTGCCTTTCAGATGGTGCAGAATTTCCAAGATGAATCCTGTTTCATCCTCAGTACCTTAAAAGGTAAAGCCCCCGCCTCCCTGCCTTCTCTTGTTTAATTAAAGGATGTTGGCTGCACTCCCCCCGGGTTAACGGAGTATCGGGGAGAGCAGGCTGGTGAGTGGGGCCTGCATGGGGTGGGCCCTCGAGAGAGTGTTACCTGCGACCATCCTCTGGGAAAAAGAAACACACACTTCCCGGGAAGCCTAGCCTCGGAAACGTGAGAAGTGGTGTGGCTGGCGCCAAGGTCACTTTGAAAGGGGAATCCTGGCCAGACAGTATGTGCTTCACGAACCCAGTGCCAACGAGAAGTACTATAAGTCCTCTACATACGAACCTTCAAGTTGCAAACTTTCAAAGATGCGAGCGTGTGTTCACGTGTCCAGTCACGTAAGTTAGTTCACGTGTCTGGCGTACATTGTCACGTGCGTGCATCCTCTACAAGTGGTTGTGCTTTTGTGTACTTTACTGTACAGTACCGTATAGAATACAGTATCTTTATTTCGAGCCCAGGATGTCCGGAAGCAGGTGTAGAAACAGTACTATATAGCTGATTGTGTTAGTTGGGCACCTAGGCTTACTTTGTTGGACGTACGAACAAATTGGACTCACGAACGTGCTCTCAGAATGGAACTCGTTCGTGTGTAGGGGACTTACAGTAAGACGCGTTTGAATGTTTCTAAAGTGTGGGTCTCTGGGAGGGGTGGGCATGGAATACAGCAGCTGAGCCTGCAGGCCGTGTGGATCGGGGACCCGGGGCTGGGTGGGACCAGGGGGACACGGAGGACCCACCTGAGGAAGGGGTCTGAGAAGGAACTCACATGCCAGGAAAAGTGGGAGACCAGCTGTGACCCCCTGTAGGGCTGGGGCAGGTGAGTGTGGGGGTTAGGTGGGAATGAAAGCCCCCTGACCGGGCCATAGACCCTGGACCGTGGCCCTGGACCCTCCCCCCTGTTCTCTGCATCTAGCCACCGACTGCCTTCAGAGGCCTGGGGGCCACGACGCCCGAAGCCTCCTCGGACATAGGCCCTTCAGTCCTTGGGCCTCAGGCTGTGGTGGAAAAGCCCGCTGTCAAAAAGAAACTCAACAAGGCAGCCGTGAAGGTGTACGTTGAGATCTCTGCTTTTGTCAGCTTGCTTTTTTCTGCACAGTCTCATTTGGGTGGCCTCTGCCAGTGTCCACGGCAGGGTGTCTGCTGGTACCCTAATCCCATGGCCCCCAGATGCCACAGCGCCCTGCCTTTCTTCCTGTAAAACGCCATGTTTGTCTCTTGCAGCCGAGAGCAATGACGGCTACCACGTCATCCTGAAATGTGGCCTCTGAACAGAGACGAGCAGGCAGCCACCTCCTACCCTCAGCCCCACGGACCCCCCCTTGGATGTAGAAATCGCACCCTGGGAAGCTGCGGCGAGGAGGGGCCTGGCCCAGCCCGTGAAAGCCACAGACCAACCCCTAGCCGAGACCCTCGGAGGCCATGTCTCTGGCGGGCAGAAAGCCTCCCCCTCCCCCTAGCCCCAGCTTGGGAGCGGTTCCTTGTTTTTCTTCCCAGCCCTGCCATTCTGAAGAGGCCGACGGTGGGGCATCTCCTCTGATGCTCCCCTAGTTGGAGGCTAGCTCACCGGGTACCAGGGTGCCACCTGTACTGGTCCCTGCCTTCACCCTCTTCTCTGGTAACTGGCTCAGTGATGGGGCTGCTGATGAAATGGGGGTTTGCGACTGTTCTCCTGTCTTCCTGTCGGTTTTCTGTCTCCGTGACCCTGGTGAGCATCCGTCTTTCCTGTTACTGGGTGGATCGATGGGAGTTGGGTTTATTCTGTGCCTCCTGCTTCTTTCACGTTTACCTTGATTCTAAGGGTCTGCTGCTGCTCGGAGCCCAGAGGTGGGCTCGCATCTCTTCACTGCCGGGCTAGACATGCCACGGGGCCACACAGACCTAGTTCTAAGGCCCTTGGGAGGGACAGGGGGAGGCTAGAAAGACTAATTTTAGGCACATTCTCATGAATATAAAAGGGAAGAGAACCAAATGATTCCTCTTGAGCTCCTTCGGTATAATTTTATTTCCTAAGCAATCATGGGTAAAGGAGGACTAGGAAATGAACATTCCATTGTAGGATCACATGACCTTGACTATCCCGACACCAGGCCCTCTTGAATGGACTCAGCAAATCCCATTTAGAGAAGACCTCCAAACTTGCCAAGCTTCCTAGAGACGTTGTATCCTCTGGGAGGGCTCCCCTTTAAATGTTTCTCTTTTTTCATTTGTAGAGGGTGTGTTTGGGGCATTTCACCTGCACTGGAATGGTTGGATCACCTTTCTTAGTGGCCTAACTTTCGGGAAATTTGAATATCAGTAACCAGTAGACTCAGCAATTAGCCTTTATCTCTGTTTCCTGGGACCCACTGATCTGTACTGGCCCCAGGCTTCAACTCTTTGCTCATGTAAATTCAACTTATAAAGCATGGTGGGCGCTGTGACCAACCGAGTAGGACTTGACAGCTTTTAAAGTGGAGCTTTGGGGGAATATAGAGATGATCAGAACGGGTAGACCTTGCTTTACAGATGGAGAAACCAAAGCCCAGAGGGGCGAAGCCACCTGCCTGATATCACATAGTGATAGGGTAATGACATAAATTTGTCATCTAAACCAGGACACTTCTGAGAGTGAAAGGGGCTCTAGCAGTAACTGCGTTGGGACAACGGGTGTGGTGTCCTACGGTGTAAGGACAAGCTTCTGGTTCCCTCTCCTTTTTGGGGGTTGGGGGAGAGGAGCACATAACAGCTTTACTGAGATATGATTCACATACTGTACAATTTACCCGTTTATAGTATACAATTCTATGATTTTTTAGTCAATTCACAGAACCACCACATCAATTTTAGAACATTTTCATCATCCCTAAAAGAAACCCTGTACCCTTGGCAAGTACTCTCCTATTTTCCTTACAATTCCTCTACTCCTAGGCAACCACAAATCTTCTTTCTATATGGGTTGACCTATTCTGGACATTTCACGTATGTGGAATCATACAATATGTGGTCTTTTGTGACTAGCTGTTTTTTCACTTAACATAGTGTTTTCTAGGGTCATCCATATTGAACATATATCAGTACTGCCGTCCTTTTTATAGCTTAATAATATTTCATTCTATGGCTATACCACATTTGTTTATCCATCCATCATTTGATGGATATTTGAGTTGTTTCTACCTTGGAGCTATTATGAATAATGCTGCTATGAACATATTTGTACACGGTTTGGTGTACACCTATGTTTTCTTTTAGGAATATACATATGAGTAGAATTGCTGGGTCGTATAGTAAGTCTGTGTTCAATAACTTTTTGAGGAACTGCCAGACTGTTTTCCAAAGCAGCTGCGTCATTTTACATTCCCATCAGCAGTGTGTGAGGCTTCCAGTTTCTCTACATACTGATCAACACTTGCTACTCTCTGTCATTTTGATTATAGCATCCCAGTGGGTGTGACGTGGTGTCTCATCGTGGTTTCGATTTGCATTTCCCTGATGGCTAGTGATGTTGAGCGTTTCATCGTGTGCTTACTGGCCATTCATACATCTTCTCTGGAGAAATGTCTATTCACCTCCTCTGCCTATTTTCAGTTGGCTTATTTGTCCTTTTATTATTGAGTTGTATGAGTTCTTTGTATATTCTAGATGCAGGTCCTTTATCAGATATATGAGGTGTCAACATGTTCTCCACTTCTGTGGGTTGCCTTCACTTTCATTATAAGAAAGTGAACTTTCTTAACTTTTACCTCTGAAGGGCAAAAGTTTTTAATTTTGATGATGTCTAAGACACCTATTTTTTCTCTTGTTGCTTATACTTTCAGTGTCCTATATAAGAAACTATCACCTAACCCAGGGTCAAGAAGATTTATGCTTATGTTTTCTTCTAAGAATTTTGATAGTTTTAGCTCTCCAATAGTCTTTGATTAATTTTGAGTTAATTTTTATATATGGTGTGAGGTAGGGGTCCAACTTCATTCTTTTGCATGTAGATATCCAGCTGTCCCAGCACCAGTTGTTCAGAAGACTATTGGAATCCCCATAGAATTGCCTTCATACCGTTGCTAACGGCCCCTGATTCTTACTGGATCTTTTTTTCTGCGACATGGGGCTGTCATTAGGAAGCTCACCTTTTTTTTTTTTTAAACTCAGCCCATGTTTGGCTCCCCCATTTTTACACCTGGCTTTCTATTCTTGCTGTCTCCCCCCTTTCCCTGTCTCAGCAGTACTGGGTCACGTCACTCTCTGATGTTCTGCAACCTTTCTGGGTGTGTAGCTCCACACGTCAGTTCTAGGGCATCAAGACCAGTCATTTCCTTTTTTGAGGAGACAGAGTCGCACAGAAGTGGAATAACTTGCTCAGGGTCCCCCAGATCCAGGACTAGACTGTTGATCTTGTGACTGCTGGCCTTTCAAGGTGTCTGCCATTCACTAGACCCAAGAGATGCCACTACCCAGACCCAAGTGATGGCAGGCTGAAATCTTAATTCTAAAAATGTGGTAGGCTACTATTTTTATTTCTTCATTCCAGATGAGGGTCTAATCAAGATCTGGTACCTTAAGTTTGCTGTAGGTAGAGTCTTCTGTTCTCTGGAATGCACTTACAGAGAAGTAGAAAATAATAAATACAAAAAAAGAATACACATAGTCATTTGGTACCAAAATGTTTTTGCCGCCCAAATCAGCAGCTCGTCCCTTCCATAGGGGTCAGCTGAGCTAGCTGTAGGATTTTGGGTTTTGTTTCTGTTTTGTTCATTTTATTAAAGTACAGAAAAGCTGTAGCGCTCCCCACCCCTGTCCACTGTCTTTCTTGTGAGCTCTGAGTCCAGAGTCTGGGCCTGCTGGACAGGCAGCCCCTCCCAGAACTGTCCCCTCTGCCCCCACGTATTCTAGGCTGTGGCTTCTCGGCAGCAACACATTTTAAAAGGGATCCGCAGAGGGACAAAAGATAAACTGTGCACTTGGGCCACTGTCTCGGGTCACCTGAAGCTGAGTGCTTTATTCTCAGGCCATCACATTTCTTTGCTGGGCAGGTGTCTGTTTGCAAGGCTGTGATGAACCTTCTCCTGGTTACCAAGTTGCACCTTTATAATAAAGACACGGGCTTTTGAATGGGGGAAGGGCCGATGGGCCTTTGGAAAGAGCAGGATGGGGGAGGGAGGTCGAAATCTTGGTTTGGGGTCCTAAGCGAAGGTCAGATGTTGCCCTGGTGACCTTCTGCCCGAGGGCCTCTTGGGAAGAGCTGTGAGCCTAGAGGGGCCTTTCCTGGGAGCACAGTGGAGCTGCCTGAACAGTGTGTCACCAGTTTCCAAGTCCAGAGTGGCGTCAGGGGTGGGCTGAGTAAATTAAGGTCTGAAAATCATTAACGAGTTGACGAGAATGGAAAAGCCTCTTTTGCTGCTGTCATGGGGCAAAAGAAGGCAGCCCCCAGGCTCTCAGAGAAGATGGAAAAGCAGGTGACCAAGAGCCAGGGGTCCTGGGTCCCCAGACCCTCACTTGGCTTCTGCCTCTCTGGTCTTGCCTCCTCTCTGGGAGGCCTCTGGGGTCGTGGCTGACTCAGTCCTCGGTGAGTCTGAGGGGCAGCAAGGCTTTCCGTCTTTCCCACCATCAGAGTCTTACTGTGGGCAGGTGGCGTGCGTGTGTGTATTTCCTCGTGGTACTTGGCACCTCAGATGCTCCCGCTTGGGCTGGTGCACGCACCGCAAGGTTTGCACACGTTTCAGCGTGAGGCATGGCATCTTAGCTGTGTCTTTAAGAATCCAGCCTAGCTTACAAGCGGGTTGACTTGACTCCATCAGCGCTCTTAAGAGTGGCCGCCAGCTGTTCCCTGCAGCCTGAGGCTGGATTCCATTGGCTGGCTATATGTCTACATTATAGATGCATGTGTGTGTGCGTGCGTGCATGCATGCCTGCACGTGTGTGTTTATGGATGCGCGTGGACCCCTTTCCCTACCCCTGTATCTGCCGTGAGCACAGCCCTGAGCATCCTCAGCTTACCTAGATGCGGTGATTACAGCTGCTCTCTTTAGATCTTATGGGATCCTCCTGGTTTAGACTCCGTTGACGAAGATGCTTAGGGCACAGTTGCCCTAATGGAGGGGAAATGCCCACCCTAAGTCCCGCTCATCTGGGGAGGGGAGCAGTGCTGGCATCTGTCATCTGACCAGGACCCCAAAGGAGTCCGTGGAGTTGGTCTTCCTTGAAGCTGCCTCAGGTGCCCTCTGTCCCCTAGGGCTGTGTATCCTGTGTGTGACATCATCAGTCAGGCTGGCCAATAGGAAATGTTTGTACACTCTGTCTGGTCACCTCCCAGCCCTCTCCCCTCTGTCCTGTGGGGACAGGGCAGTGAGGTGCTGGGCAGCCGCGCCCCTCCCCGTCCCCCGGCCTCCTTCCCAGCGGCATCCTGAGAGCCGCTTGCAGCCTCCGCCCAGCTCTCCAGAGCTCCCTGCAAAGGCTTCTCCTGGGCTTTCTCTGTCCTTCTGCTCCCTTGGGGAACGGCTAAGTTCTGAGGGGCGCCCCCCCTTGTCATGTAGGGGCCCTTCTAGCGGCAGTGTCCCCAAGAAATAGCTCTGAGAGGCGGCTTTGCTGTTCTATGCAGGGCAGCTGGTGGTGTGAGGTGGGGAACGGCGGGCACTGCTTAGTCTGGGGCTGAGCCGCCCTGCCCTCCCGGCCGCCAAACCAGCCCCCTCCGAAGAGGGAGTGTGTCAGCCTGTCCTGTGCCCTTCATCCTGGGGAGCCCTGAGGGTGGTCTCCAGGGAGCTAGCAGGGACCAGGGAAGCCTTTTATCATGGAAGGTTCGCAATCCTTTCTCAAAGGCAGAAGAATATAGTTAACCCTGGCACCCGTCACCCAGCCTCTGCAGTGGTCACCTACACCCACTCGTCAGGAGCTGAATGCAGCTCCCTGCTGGGTTTCGTGGTCTCTTTGATGACAGTGAACACTGAACCCAATGAAGTGAAAGGCATCCTGTACCCCTCCCCTGTTCCATTCCCATTAGTATACCTGTATTACCAAAAAATGTTCTCAAAGGTTATATTTTGAATTTCATCATCAAAAACGTTATGGAAACTTGTTTTCTCTTATACTGACATAATATCGATTTACCTCCTCTTAGCCTTTAAAGCCCAAAATAGGTCCCATCCAGCCCTTTGCAGAAAAACTGCCCACTGCTGAGTTAGACCTCTGTTACTCTTCCCCCTGGATTATGTTGAAGAAAATCCTAGAAAATAAGGACTTTTAAAAATAGTAAAAAAAGTATTTTGTTCGGAGCTTTGAAGCAGGAGAGTCATTCAGCTGAGCAGCCTTTGAACCCCTGCTGCCTGTTGGGCATGCGGCCCCCTCCCCCCCGCCGGCTCTGCCCCAGCCACTCAGGAACCAGAGCCCTTTGCTCTTGCCCCTTCCCTCCTGCTGTCCAGTTCCTGGAGACCTGCTGGACCCTTGGATCCCCAGGGCAGGGTGCTGGGGGTTGGTGTCCCGAGGGCCAGGTGCGGTGAGGGACCTCTACTGGCCCCGAGCCACGGTGGGTGGCGGCCTGCTGACTTACGTCACTGGGACTTTCCTGTCCTGGGAGGTGCAGCCTGACCTTCACCTCCATGGTGCCTTGAGGACCTCGCAGCTCCTTGGGGTCCCGCAAATTCCTCCGCACGTGTCTGCTGCTCTTCCTCTGATGAGGGCCCCACTTGTGGCAGCCTCAGCTTGCTGGTGCTCCCTGGGCCCGATTCCCAGCTCTGCCCCCGGAGAAGCCAGCCCCCAGGCAGCCTCACGTGGTGAATCCCTCATGCTGAGGTCCAGCCGGGATGGGGCCACCTCCCTGTGGCTTGGCCATCCTTTCTGGGCCCCCCGGCTCCTTCGCTCCCTGTGCAGATGGCCGGAGCCTGCGGCTGGTCCTCTGTTAATACCAGCCGCTGATGCTGGCTGGCTTCGCCTGGGTCACACATTGTGCTCTGTGCTTTGCCGTTGTCTCATTTGAGCCTCCCCACGGCTCTGAGGCCCCCGAAGCCTGGTTTCCAGGTGAGGAAATCAAGACTGAGAAATCAGACAGGGGCCCAGGGTCCTACGACTACTGGTGGGCTGAGCCGGGCTCTGGATCCCACATCCAGACATGCACGCTCTCGCCCCAGACACGCAGGTGGAGGGAGCCCTTTTGTCCTTAGCACTCACTTTTGTGCCGACATCATCCCTGGGCTCCGCGCCCTGGTTGGGGACAGCAGAGAAGGGCATTGTTTTGTGTGCCTCCCACCAGCCCTCCCCTTGCTGGGCAAAATCTTGCTTACTGTGTTCGCCAATGTTCCTGTATTGAAAGTGATTTCTTTCTTAAAATGCCACTTCCTCACCTTTCTCCAGATTGGGTGACTCTTCTCTGAAGGTGGCGGGTGTCTTGATTGGGGTGGTGTGGCCCTGGGATGGGTCAGGTGGGTGTGACGGCAGCGGGATGGGTCATGGCGTGGGTGGGGGGAGTGGGCATTGAAGCAGAAGTTGTCACACTGCCACGTTTTGTACCCGAAATAAAGCATATTTTGCACTTGTTACTGTACCATTGTGCAGACGAGAGATCTGTTTGGGGTTCTGTGCTTGGGTCAGAAAGCAAATAAAACTCATTTGTAAGAAACCTCTGTGACTCAGGCCTCTGGCCTTTTAATTTTTTTTTCATTTGTATTGATAAAATGCACATAACAGGAAATTTACCATCTTCAACATTTTCAAGGGTAGGATCCAGCAACAAGTACATTCACACTGTTTTGTGCAACCATCACTACCGTCCATCTCCAGAAACTTTCCGTCTTCCCCAACTGAAACCCTGTCCCATTAAACAGCAGCCCCGCCCCCTCCCCCTCCCCCCAGCCCTGGCACCTACCCTTCTGCTTTCTGTCTCTATGAAGGTGACTCCTCTGGGGACCTCATGTAAGTGGGATCTTGCAGTCTGTGTCCTCTTGTGACTGGCTGATTTCAATCAGCATCACGTCCTCAAGGTTCATCCACATTGTACCCTGTGTCAGAATTTCCTTCCTTTTTTTTCCCCGCCGTGCCACGAGGCTTGTGGGATCCCCAACCAGGGATTGAACCCGCGCCCTCAGCGGTGAAAGCGCCGAGTCCTAACTCCTGGACCGCCAGGGAATTCCCAAGGGTTTCCTTTCTTAAGGCTGCATAGCATTCCGCTCTCTGCACACACTGCATGCTGTGTGTGCATCCATCTATCCGTGGACACTTGGGTTGCTTCCACCTCTGGGCTGTTGTGCATAATGCAGCCGTGACCATGGGTGTGCAAGTATCTATTGGGGCCTCTGCCTTCACTTCTGCATACACACCCACCCGGAGGTGGAGTTGCTGGATCTTATGGTCCATTCCCACCGGTGGTGCACAAGGGCTCGAATTTCTCCGCATCCTTACCAACACTCACTTTCTCTCTCTCTTTTTCTTTCTTTCTTTCTTTTCTTTTTTGGATAGTACCATCCTCATAGGAGGCCTGGGGTCTTTGAAGCTTGATCAGTGGGTGGGCTGTTTTGAGCCCTGCTGGGGGCACATCTGCAGTGGCCACCACCCTAGACCCTTGTCACCGCCTAGCCCAAGGCCAACATGTGACCTTGCACAGCCTAGCACAAGGCCTGGCAGGACCAGGCTCCCAGGGACAGGAGGGAGCAGCTGGGGTGAGGGTCCCGGGGTGGGGGACAGCTTGATGTTTTCCAAGATCCAAAGGAAAGTGATGCCATGGGGGGCTTGGGGTAAACAGATGGAGATCGGGGATCAGGTCAGATAAAGCTGTGCTTCTCTGGGCTTACGATCTTACCCAGTACATGCTCACCTACCTATGAACAAGAGCCTCACAAAACAGTACTCGAACGATTGCATTTCACCTTTTCTTTAGAAATGCGGGTCCTGACCTGCCAAGTTGACTTCCCAGCCCATGGGTGGGCTGTGCCTTGCATTTTGACAAGGCTCACACAGGGTCTCAGTGGGCGGGTAGGGGAGTTCTGGTTTGTTTTCTAAGCACAGTGGGACACAACCATGGAGGTCCTTAGACTAAGAAGGGATGGATGGGATTGGGCTCAAAAACTCAGAGTTGGGGACTTTCCTGTTGGCGCAATGGTTAGGAGTCTGCCTGCCAATGCAGGGGACACAGGTTCCCTGGTCTGGGAAGATCCCACATGCCGTGGAGCAGCTAAGCCAGTGCGCCACAACTACTGAGCCTGCGCTCTGGAGCCGGTGAGCCACAACTACCGAAGCCCGCGCGCCTAGAGCTCGTGCTCCGCAACAAGAGAAGCCACCGCAATGAGAAGCCCGCGCACCGCCACGAAGAACTCGGGAGCTCATCAAGGCCTCAGAGCCGTTAGAGGCTGGAGCCTGGGGGTTACCCCGCATCACCCTATCTTTCTTTCTGGCTTTGGCTGCTGGCTGTCCAGATGACTGTGTGGCCTCTGCCCCAGCAGGGAACCCAGACATGGGCAGCAGGGCGCAACAAGCACGGTGGTGTGTCCCCAGCAGTGCTCTTGGCTTACCCTGGGCAGGCACTCCAGCGGCTGGAACCTAGAGCCGCCCGGGCTCAGCAGTAGCTGCCCCTGCCCATCGATCTGCAAGAGAGCCAGCGAGGCCCAAGCAGGCGAGCCCCACCAGGCACGTCCCAGCTGGGCAGGAGCAGGGCCACACCGCAAGATGCTCCATTTCCAGCAAACGTTCCCTTAGCCACGATGTGGGCATGAGGCTTTGGGGATGACTTGCATGTGATGCCCCAATTTCAGGCAGCAGGATGGGGTGCCGTGATCCTCAAATTGGATAGGGTACTATGGTCCTCAAGTTGCATCAGAGTCACCTGGAGATCTTGTTCAACGGACTGCTCACGCCCAGGGTTTCTGACTCTGTAGATCTGAGCTAGAGCCTAAGATTTTGTATTTCTAAAAATTTCCCAGGCGGAACTTCCCTGGCCGTCCAGTGGTTAAGACTCTGTGCTTCCACTGCAGGAAGCGTGGGTTCGATCCCTGGTCAGGGAACTAAGATCCCGCATGCCGCACAGTGAGGCCAATAAATAAATAAATAAATAGAAAGTTCCCAGGCAACGCTGCTGGTCCGGGGACCACACTTTGAGAACCCCTGAAGCAGTGGGTAACTGCCTTGGTTCCAAGTCAGCTTTTAGCTTTGTCACCTGGGCGATGTGACAACGTTTCTGTGCCTTGCTTTCCTCATCCATAAAAGGGGACTAATGATGCCTGTTTCCTAGGATTGTTCTAGGGATTAAATGGGTTTAAGTTATGTAAAGAGTTTGGAATGGCCCTGACAGGAGTGGTAACTTTGTAGCCCCTGCTGAGAACCAGTGTCCTAAGCTTGAGATTCCCTGGGAAGGGGGAGGGCTCGTAAGGCACAGGGCTGGGTCCCACTCGCTGTCTCCCATTCAGCGAGGCAGAGGTGGCGGAGGACGTCTGAGGATTTGCATTTCTCCCTGGTTCCCAGTGGGTGCTGTTTGCTGGTGGGTGACCACCCTTTGAAAACCACTGCCCTGGAGGACTGCGCCCTCTTGAAGCATCCAAGTCACCCAGGATGCAGACCTGGGTGGGAGCTAAGAGGGGGGTGGTGGCGGAGGGGTGGGCGTGACTGGAGAATGTTAGGTCAGCGGACACAAAGGTCACCAGAACCTGAGGAGTGCGGTCACAGCTCTGGGATCATCCATCCTCAGTCTGGGGGAAGCTGATTTGGGTTGTGAAACCGGTTTCTGCCCCCAACCCCCCACCCCCGGGGAGGCAGGAGGCCTCCTGGCTGCAGGTGTGGAGGCTGCTGGCTCTCCACTCCCCTGTTTACTCTGGACCAGGCGTGGCAGCCACACTGAGCCCTTCTTGAGTCCTGGGCTGCAGCAGCTCCCACGTCACTGACTGTGGTTGTCCCCATGGAAGACCAGAGAAAGTCACCAGTTGGGGATGGGGACACACTCTCTGGGCCTCTGCCCTGTGGGCTGGAGAGTCCACCAGGAGGGTGTCGGAGAGGATGGGCCCTCACGGGCTGACTCACAGGGACCAAACCCCCAGGAGCCTGAGAGAATCCGCTCCACGCCAGCAAAGCAGAGCCCCTAAAGGAGAGCTGTTCTCCCAGCTGAGCGCAGGAACCAGCAGAAGTGCTTCTCCCTCTGCATCCTGACCTGGCCAGAGCAGTGGACAGGGCCCAAACCGTCCATGTGTTCTGCCCTCACCTGGTCCGTGAGCTGGGAAGGGCAGGTGCTGGGGTTTCTGTGCTGTAGGCAGAGGCACCAAGGCTTAGCTTGGAGAGGGTTCTTGGCTCCGTCACGGGGAACCAGCCCCTCAGGGGCAGAGCCAGGCCTGGACAGCCCCCAGCCCAAGCCCCCAGATGAACACGCTTTCCAGAGAAGACCATGCCCCATGGCTGCCCAGGGCTCTCTGGGGAAGGGAGCCTGGCGGCTGGGAGCTCAGCTGGGTTGCATATTAACCTGCCTTGATTGGGCAGATCAATATTTAAACTCAATTACAAGGGAAAGGGGTTATCTGGAGAGAGTTTTTCGGGCAGGAGTGGCTATTGGAATATCTGATCATCTGAGAGGCTGACATGGAACGGGGGTGGGGGGAGGGGGGAGGGGCTGGACCCCGAACACGTCCAGAGGGGAGAAAGGTGGATGGAGGGACATCCTTCCTCCCTCCTTCCCTCCCTCCCTCCTTCCCATCCCTCTGTGGACCCAGATCTCCTGGTACCAACAAGATACTGAGCTTGCCAGTCCCGCTCTTCCTCTGAGCTCCCGTGGGCTCCTGGGCATAGGCTGAACTGTCCGTGTGTCTGAATGCCTCCCTCACTGGGAAGAGCGCCTAGAGGACAGAGGGTGGTCTGCCTGATCACTGCCACTCTGGGGTCCAGCCCAGGGACCGGCAGGGAGAAGCCTCTCCGGGAACGTTTGTTGAATGACTAAATGAGAGCAATATGGTGGTGGGCGAGTGAAAGAGTGGGAGCTGGAGGCCCCAGGGAACGAGTGCCTGGATGGGGCAGGGGACCAGCTGGCGTGCCTTGGCAGGACTTCACGTGAGTGCGTTCACTCACAGGACAGGGAATGGGGCTATGGTAGTAGGGAATGGGGAACGGGACACTTTGGATGGGAGAGTAGGGAGCTGGGAAAAGGACCAAGCACGGGGCAAAGGAACACTGGGTGGGTCGGCGTGGAAAGAGCCCCGAGTCAGGTACCCACCACGGGCCGAGGGTCTTACAGACGTTTGAATGAGCCAGAGCACACCACCAGGGAGCGTTTTTTTTGTTGTTTTTCTTAAAAACTCTCCTTATCTGCCTAAAAGCGGAGCTTTCTGAAAGAATTCAGCTGCCAAATCCCTTCCCCGGGGGTTTTATAACCAGGGAAGATTGACTCCTATCACCAGAGAGAAAAAGTCAAGACGTCTTCACTTGGATAAGACATCACCTAACAAACATTTTCACAAAATGATCATCCCTCCCTGTCCTCCTAAGGGCCCACCTGTCATTCTGGAAAGCAAGTGACTTGTTTTCCCCTTAGTGCCGTCCTCCCCCACGCCTTCCCCTACGAAGATGGTGTAAAAGCCCCAAATTCTATCTGTCTCCTTGAGTCACACTTTTCTGTGAAATGCTGTATACACAAGAGGTTAAAGTTCTGTCTTTTCTCTTGCTAATCTGCCTTCTGTTCATTTAATTCTCTGGCCCCCAATCACTGAACATCATCAGAGGGTAGAGGGAGAGATTTTCCCTCCCTGACATTTTGTGAGCTCGCGCAGTGCTCACCGCACCTTTTGAGGTGGGTGTTAACGTCTCCGTCTTGCCCACAAGGAGGCTGAGGCTCAGAGAGGCTGGGTCGTCTACTCAAGGACACACAGCTGGTCCAGAGCAGAGCTAGGCTTCTGACCTGCGTCTGTTGGCTCCAAGGACTGCCAGGGACTCCAGGGCTGTGCCAGGTGGCTCTGGGGAGGGGGTGATGGAGCCAGAGGTAGGGAGGAAGCACCTGCTGGTTGAGGTGTTGCTCTGAGCCAGGAAGGAGGATCCAGGACGTCTAGGTAGGTTGTGGGATGCCCTTCCTCCCAATTCTTTTTCTTTTTTGAAGTTAAAGTATAGTTGATTTACAATGTTGTGTTAATTTTTGCTGTACAGCAAAGTGATTCAGTTATACACATATACTCTTTTTCAGATTCTTTTCCATTATGGTTTATTACAGGATCTTGAGTATAAGTTCCCTGTGCTGTACAGTAAGTCCTTGTTGGTTATCTGTTTTATATATAGTAGTGTGTATCTGCTAATCCCAAACTCCCAATTTATCCCTCTCCCCGTTTCCCCTTTGGTAACCGTAAGTTTGTTTTCTGTGTCTGTGAATCTATTTCTATTTTGTAAATAAGTTTATTGGTATCACTTTTTAGATGCCACATATAAGTGACATCATCTGGTGTTTGTCTTTCTCTGTCTGACTTACTTCACTTAGTGTGATCATCTCTAGGTCCATCCATGTTGCTGCAGATGGCATGAAATAATTCTTTTTTAGGGCTGAGTAATATTCCACTGTATATATGTACCACATCTTCTTTATCCACCCCTCTGTCCATGGACATTTAGGTTGCTTCCATGTCTTGGCTATTGTGAATAGTGCTCCGATGAACATAGGGGCGCATGTATCCTTTCAAATTAGAGTTTTCTCCGGGTACCTCTCAACTCTTCACACCCTTGGTGAGGTCATGTACCATGGTCCCCATCTCAGCCATGTCCCAACTCTGCCCTTGGGCCACGTAAAGGGGTGGATGGAACCACGTGTTCTACTTAGTGCTACTTAGTGCTTTGGGTGCCATTTATTTTTAGGTCGTTAGCGACTTAAGAGAAGAATGGGTGGTAGACCAACTCAGCTGTCTGTGAAGCAGCCAAAAGACAAGAAGGCTACCGAGAATATAACACAGTCCCACCAAGATAACAATTATTAGAAAAAAAGATTAAGTTGGCGATGCCCTGAGGAGAATTGATTACTGTAGTCTCACATTATGGCCATATTAGATAAGTAATGCTAGACACCATAAAACACTCCCTAGACCTCAGCCAACACAATAAAGATTTGTTTCTTCTCTGTGTCCCAGGCTGATCTGGGCTGCTGGGCTGTGTTCCATGTGGTCATTCAGGGACCAAGGTTCCCTCCCTCTGGGGGTCCCACTGTTTTCTAGGGCCCCAGAGCCCTCCATTTGACCCTTCGCTCCAGAGAGAGGACGGGCTCAGACCCTGCAGGCTGGGAGGAGAGACTTTAGAGGCCAGCCTGAAAGCAGCCCCCAGCAACTTCCCCTCATATGACCGTGGGCAGAACACGGTTGCACGACCCCACAGACCCCATTCTTGGGCGGCTGAGAAATGCACACCAGCTGTAAGTCCGGCATTCACTGCCTCCATGGTGTTTAATAATAAATAAATAAACCCACGATGAAGAAAGGACTTGCTGACACATCGTGTGTCACCCCTGTGCCCGGCTCTGTTCAGGGTCTAGACACCAACGCTCCCAACGGCCCTGCTCAGACGCCATCCACAGCCCCGTTTCAGGAAGGAGAGAACTGGAGCGGGAGAGGCTCATTACTTTGTCCAAGAGAGAATCTGAAACCCAGTGTTTTGGCTCAAGCCTGTGCCCTAAATCACTCCTTGACTCTGCCCTGATAGAGACACAATCTCAAAAAAGTAAAAAAAAAAAAAAAAAAAAATTCAAAGGTAGGGTGATGTTTAGGGGCTCTGCGTCAAGATTCATTCATTATTTTTTTCTTAGCCAACAGTCACTCTGAGCCTGCTATGCTGTGTGGCAGGCAGGCACCTTGCTGGACAGGGTGATGCAGGGGGACCCTCCGGCCCGTGCAGGTAGCGGAGGGATGCAGGGCTGTGGTCTCCCATCTCCTCCAGCCCTCTCTGAGGGCCTCTACTTACCTTCCCAACCTGAGTGTGCAAAGGTCCCTTTAAGAAAAAAAGGGCATTGTTTTTGGAAAGACAAAACCAGCCTGCAGGTTTCCAACGCCCCGTCCTGGGTGTTTGTGTACAAAACAGAGGCTGGGCCTGGGGGTGCAGGGCTGGGCGGGGGCACACAGGGCCCACTGTGAGGCGGGCTGAGGCTCCTGGGCTGGTCCTGACCGTCTCTGGCACAGAGGTGACAGAGGAGGCGTATCCACTGCTTCCGCGTGACCCGGCTGCAGCAACGCCAGCCGGACCCGTGTCACCCGGCCCTGGACGGTCAGCGCGGCCGGGAACCCTCGACATCGCCCAGTCCAGGGGTCTTCAAAGCCGTCCCCCCGAAACCTTCCTTCCGCAGCGTGTGTCTGTGCACCCCAAACTCTGCCCTGAGGGGCCAGACTGGGACGTGGTGAGGGCACGGATTTATGAGAGGGGGTCTGAGGATGCCCAGGGTGCGGAGGGCCAGGCTGTGAACAGCTCTGAGCTTGTCTAAATGAAACAGAGCAGGACCCTATGGTCCTTGTTCCCATGTCCTCCGCCCACCTTTTGTCTGTGGAAAAACTTTAGCCAAAGAATAAGTTTAATCAGAGAAGCGAGGAAATGCAGAAACAAAGGAAAAGAGTCAAAGGAGACCAAATAATAATCGTTTAGTCATTAAGCAGAGTCAAGGACCTTTAGTTCCTTCTCAAGGGCTGTAGATAATATTCTGAGCCATATCCATTGAGCTGTCCTATAGATACTGGAACCGCCAACAGGTGGAAGAAGTTAACTACGTGATGACCAGCCTGTCGCCATGACCTAAGCTGCCACAATTCCAAGAACTGGCCTCAAAGAAACGGGAACAAACCGACCCTGGAACTGAAGACTAACTATTCTGAAAACAATCAAGATGATGGTGGTCAGACCAACGATGACCAATTTCAAGGTGACGGTCAGAGCCGACTGTGCTGTTCCTGCACGTAGCCCCCTCCAAGCTCTTGTCCCCTGATTGTCAGGGTGTGGGGGGGAGTCGGCCTTTGGACAGGCGTCCACCCACCCGCCTCGCCCCAGTTGCCAGCATCCAGAATAAAGCACACTTTCCTTTCCACCAACCTGGCCTCTTTATTGGCTTTTGAGCGGCGAGCAGCTGGAGCCCACCCTTGGTTACATAAACTCTTCTGTTGTTGCTTCGGGGGAAACTGAGGCCCACAGAAAGGAAACAGCATGCCCAGGTCCCCGGGCGTCTGGGGAGCCCATCCAGGCTGAGAAGGAGCTCAGGTGCCCAGGTCCTCCGGCTCTGTCCTCCAACTCAGGCCCTTCCCACATCAGAGATGTCAGGAACGTGCCCGGGAGTGGGTGGCTCCTGGGACAGCGTGGCCACTGAGGGTGCTGGGCTGTGCTGGGCCCAGAGAGCACGGAGAAGCCTTCAGGAGACAGGGATGCAGGGAGAAGCTGGAGCGGGTGAGGATGGTGGATGCGGGCACCTGAACATCAAGGGGAGGCCCTGGTGGCCAAGGCACCTGCCCAGAGGGTAGCGCCCGAGACAAGTGGAGGCTGGCTGTCTGGCTTGGAGGGGCCTCGGTCGGGGCAGCTGAGTCCCTGCCTCCGAGGGAGGGGTCACAGGAGTATTGGGGTTGGGAGGGTCTTTGTTCCAGACGCCCGTCACCACCACTTACGGGATGCATACACCATGGTTCAGGCCAAGTGCACAGTAGACCCAGTTAAATGGCCACATTTTGGGTTTTTTAATTGGAGTATAGTTGATTTACAATGTTGTGTTCATTTCTGCTGTACAGCAAAGTGACTCAGTTATACACATATATACTTTCTTCTTTTTTTAAAAAAAATATATACAATTTTTCTTTGTCAATTATACTTCAATAAAGCTGGAAAAATATAATCCCAGAGCTCAAAGACTGAGGGGTTAAAGCACCGTTCATTCATTCATTCATTTGTTCAACAAACACTATTTTTAAAAAATATTTATTAATTAATTTATTTAGGCTGTGCCGAGTCTTAGTTGCAGCATGCGGACTCTTAGTTGCGGCATGCACGTGGGATCTAGTTTCCCGACCAGGGATCAAACCTGGGCCCCCTGCACTGGGAGCACGGAGTCTTACCCACTGGGCCACCAGGGAAGTCCCAACAAACACTTTCTAAATAACCACCTATGCCAAGCCCTGAGCTCAAGTTGCTTATAATCTAATGGAGAAATAAATGTACAGACACATAAATGCAATATACTATGTTAATTGCTATAATAAAACGATATTAAAATTTCAATGAGATTTTGGATGAGTGGCTGAAATCTGTGTAGTAAATTGTGGAATGTTTTAAGAGGAGGTATAGAGCATCTCTGTGAAGTATTGTGAGGAGTTCCCCAGGTAGACAGGTGGTAGGGAAGGCTTTCAGACAGAAAGAACAGTTTGTGCCAAGGAATAAAAGTATAAGAAAGCTGGTTGGACTTAGGGTTCAATTACTGTTGAATATACACTACAAGTGGAAGTGAGAGAGAGTAAATCTAAATGAATCACCTGGGGTCAGATCATGAACGATTTTGTGTGCCACACCGAGAAATCATCCTACAGGCAACGGGAATAACTGAAGAAAGTTAGGCAGTGGAATGACATGAAGAGATAAGTGTTTTAGAAAGATTCTGTAGCAGTGTAGAGGACATTGGGAGCTAGCTCAGCAATGACCTAACCAATAAATACATGAGATGATAAGCCACTGTTAGTGAAAGTCCACAGAAACAAGAGTCAACATATTTACATCTCCAAGGACTATAGATGATGTCAGATGCAGCCTCCTCAAAATCCCAAATCCTATGAACAGTGAGTTTGAGGCACTTTAAACTTTCATTAATGCTCTCCTCAAAATCGTTTTTTCTTTTTTTTAAACATCTTTATTAATGGAGTATAATTGCTTTACAATGGTGTGTTAGTTTCTGCTTTATAACAAAATGAATCAGTTATACATATACATATGTTCCCATATCTCTTCCCTCTTGCGTCTCCCTCCCTCCCACCCTCCCTATCCCAGCCCTCTAGGTGGTCACAGAGCACCAAACTGATCTCCCTGTGCTATGCGGCTGCTTCCCACTAGCTATCTATTTTACGTTTGGTAGTGTATATATGTCCATGCCACTCTCTCGCTTTGTCACAGCTTACCCTTCCCCCTCCCCATATCCTCAAGTCCATTCTCTAGTAGGTCTGTGTCTTTATTCCCGTCTTACCCATAGGTTCTTCATGACCCTTTTTTTTTTCTTAGATTCCATATATGTGTGTTAGCATACAGTATTTGTTTTTCTCTTTCTGACTTACTTCACTCTGTATGACAGACTCTAGGTCCATCCACCTCACTACAAGTAACTCAATTTCGTTTCTTTTTATGGCTGAGTAATATTCCATTGTATATATGTGCCACATCTTCTTTATCCTTTCATCCAATGATGGACACTTAGGTTGCTTCCATGTCCTGGCTATTGTAAATAGTGTTGCAATGAACATTGTGGTGCATGACTCTTTTTGAATTATGGTCTTCTCAGGGTATATGCCCAGTAGTGGGATTGCTGGGTCGTATGGTAGTTCTATTTGTAGTTTTTTAAGGAACCTCCATACTGTTCTCCATAGTGGCTGTATCAATTTACATTCCCACCAGCAGTGCAAGAGTGTTCCCTTTTCTCCACACCCTCTCCAGCATTTATTGTTTCTAGGTTTTTTGATGATGGCCATTCTGACTGGTGTGAGATGATATCTCACTGTAGTTTTGATTTGCATTTCTCTAATGATTAATGATGTTAAGCATTCTTTCATGTGTTTGTTGGCATTCTGTATATGTTCTTTGGAGAAATGTCTATTTAGGTCTTCTGCCCATTTGTGGATTGGGTGGTTTGGTTTTTTGTTATTGAGCTGCATGAGCTGCTTGTAAATTTTGGAGATTAATGCTTTGTCAGTTGCTTCATTTGCAAATATTTTCTCCCATTCTGAGGGTTGTCTTTTGGTCTTGTTTACGGTTTCCTTTGCTGTACAAAAGCTTTGAAGTTTCATTAGGTCCCATTTGTTTATTTTTGTTTTTATTTCCATTTCTCTAGGAGGTGGGTCAAAAAGGATCTTGCTGTGATTTATGTCATAGAGTGTTCTGCCTATATTTTCCTCTAAGAATTTGATAGTTTCTGGCCTTACCTTTAGGTCTTTAATCCATTTTGAGCTTATTTTTGTGTATGGTGTTAGAGAGTGTTCTAATCTCATACTTTTACATGTACCTGTCCAGTTTTCCCAGCACCACTTATTGAAGAGGCTGTTTTTTCTCCACTGTATATTCTTGCCTCCTTTATCAAAGATAAGGTGACCATATGTGCGTGGGTTTATCTCTGGGCTTTCTAGTCTGTTCCATTGATCTATATTTCTGTTTTTATGCCAGTACCATACTGTCTTGATTACTGTAGCTTTGTAGTATAGTCAGAAGTCAGGGAGCCTGATTCCTCCAGCTCCGTTTTTTGTTCTCAAGATTGCTTTGGCTATTCAGGGTCTTTGTTGTTTCCAGACAAATTGTGAAATTTTTTGTTCTAGTTCTGTGAAAAATACCAGTGGTAGTTTGATAGGGATTGCATTGAATCTGTAGATTGCTTTGGGTAGTAGAGTCATTTTCACAATATTGGTTCTTCCAATCCAAGAACATGGTATATCTCTCCATCTATTTGTATCATCTTTAATTTCTTTCATCAGTGTGTTATAATTTTCTGCATACAGGTCTTTTGTCTCCTTAGGTAGGTTTATTCCTAGATATTTTATTCTTTTTGTTGCAATGGTAAATGGGAGTGTTTTCTTGATTTCACTTTCAGGTTTTTCATCATTAGTGTATAGGAATGCCAGAGATTTCTGTGCATTAATTTTGTATCCTGCTACTTTACCAAATTCATTGATTAGCTCTAGTAGTTTTCTGGTGACATCTTTAGGATTCTCTATGTATAGTATTATGTCATCTGCAAACAGTGGCAGCTTTTCTTCTTCTTTTCCGATTTGGATTCCTTTTATTTCTTTTTCTTCTCTGATTGCTGTGGCTAAAACTTCCAAAACTATGTTGAATAGTAGTGGTGAGAGTGGGCAACCTTGTCTTCTTCCTGATCTTAGTGGAAATGGTTTCAGTTTTTCACCATTGAGGATGATGTTGGCTGTGTGTTTGTCATATATGGCCTTTATTATGTTGAGGAAAGTTCCCTCTATGCCTACTTTCTGCAGGGTTTTTATCATAAATGGGTGTTGAATTTTGTCGAAAGCTTTCCCTGCATCTATTGAGATGATCATATGGTTTTTCTCCCTCAGTTTGTTAATATGGTGTATCACGTTGATTGATTTGCATATATTGAAGAATCCTTGCATTCCTGGAATAAACCCCACTTGATCATGGTGTATGATCCTTTTAATGTGCTGTTGGATTCTGTTTGCTAGTATTTTGTTGAGGATTTCTGCATCTATGTGATATTGGCCTGTAGTTTTCTTTCTTTGTGACACCTTTGTCTGGTTTTGGTATCAGGGTGATGGTGGCCTCATAGAATGAGTTTGGGAGTGTTCCTCCCTCTGCTATATTTTGGATATACTTTCTTCTTTTATATTCTTTTCCATTATGGTTTATCCCAAGAGATTGGATATAGTTCCCTGTGAGACAGGACTACTGCCCTTGTTCTCCGAGGAAAAACCTCAGGCTTAAAAGCACTGACTTGCATGTGGTAAAGGCTTGGCCAGAAGGTGTGGGCTGACACCCTGAAAGGGGGGTTCTGGCTGCACAGAGCTCCATCCCACCTCTTCACATCATCTTTCCCATGGAGGACACCACCTTCGCTCAAGACTGGTGGCCTGATACCTGCATGGTGACCAGCAATCTGGGTATAAGATGCTGCCTCTTGGGGTGGGGCCCAGTTTAAGGAAAGTGACCCAAGCCCAACCTCTCTATCCTGTCCCCTTTGGGGTCCAGCAGGGACAAAGGACCAAGAGGGACCAGAGTGACATCTGGGGACCTGAATGTAATTCCATTTCTTTAACTCAGTGGGACATCTGCCTCCATGGGTGAAATTGCAAACAGATTACGGAACATCCACGGGTGAATGAGGGTGTTAAATTTCATTCATTCACTTCTTTATTTTCACTACTGTATTCTGTATTTTAAAATTGATCTCCATCTGGCCAGGATTCTTGAAACTTTAGCTTCAAAGGGGTATCGTGGCCAGGACGGACTCAGGAGTTGGGGTTAGGCCAGGGAGCAGGGACATAGCCGTCCCCAGCGAGGCCTGACATCCACGTCAGGGGGTGCCTTGGGCTTGACTGGGTGCCCAGTTGGGGAGGGAGTGTGACTGGGGGAAGCCTGACTTTAGGGTCCTGCCCCACACCTGCAGCCCACAGCTCCTGGTGTGCCAGTCCTGTGCCAGAGAGGTCACCTCCATCTGCCTTTCTTTCTAACACTGGTGGCTTTGCTTATTGAGAGGTGCCTTCTCTGCTCCTGCTGGGGTGGGTTTGAAATGCCCAAACTGGCAGAGCACAAAGGGTTTTGGAACATTTTCATGGACACCCCATGCTCTGAGGTGGTGGAAGCCAGAGGAATCCGAAGGCCCTGGGAGGCTCCTGCTGGGACAGGACTTGGGACAAGCTGCTTGGGTCCCGGGCTCCCCCAGGGCAGCAGGCCTTTCCTCCCACTCCCTTTAAGCCGGGAATGAGTTGAGGGCAGAAAGCACTTTTTAAAAAATTTTTATTTTATTATTTATTCATTTATTTAGGCTGCGTTGGGTCTTTGTTGCTGTGCGTGGGCTTTCTCTAGTTGCGGCGAGCGGGGTCTACTCTTCATTGTGGTGCACGGGCTTCTCATTGAGCTGGCTTCATTTGTTACAGAGCACAGGTTCTAGGTGCATGGGCTTAAGTAGATGTGGCATGCGGGCTCAGTAGTTTTGGCTCGCGGACTCTAGAGCGCAGGCTCAGTAGTTGTGGCGCACGGGCTTAGTTGCTCCGTGGCATGTGGGATCTTCCTGGACCAGTGTCCCCTGCTTTGGCAGACAGATTCTTAACCACTGCGCCACCAGGGAAGTTCCCAGAGAGCTCTTTTGTAGAGGGCGTCCTTTCAGTCAGGACTGTGGCAGCATTACGTAGATACCATCATGCTTTCAAATATAAAGTAGAAAAAAGGTCTGTCTCACAAGTGGTTGCTTTATAAGTAATATGGTATATACATCACATCAGGACAGGAACATTATCGCTTAGAGGACAAGATGTGTACCACGGGCCTGCATTTACCCAAACATCCGTAATTCTTAAAACCATCCTGCAAGGAGATACTATTATCACCATTTTACAAAGGAGAAAATGGGGTCTCAGAGAAAACAAGTACCTTGTTCAAAACGACACAATCAGAAAGTGGTGAAGGGACTTCCCTGGCGGTCCAGTGGTTAAGAATCCACGCTTCCAACCCAGAGGGTGCGGGTTCGATCCCTGGTCAGAGAAGTAAGATCCCACATGCCTTGCAGTGCGGCCAAAAAAAAAAAAAAGTGGTGTAGCCTGGATTCATACTGAGTTCTGGAGCTCTTCAGCCGGGCGGCACTTTCAGGACATCCTCAGGTTTGGACAGGATGCCCAGGTGTGGGGAGGCTCAGAGCCCGCGAGGTGCCCTGCAGTTGGGACCAGCCAGCCTGGCTTCAGAGATGCTCAGTAAAGACCTCTCAGTAAGTGGCGCGTGACCATCTCAGAACGTGACAGTGAGTGAAAAGTCAGGAAGAAGGCGTGTTGCCCAACTTCCTAGCTCAGTAAAGAAGGCACAGCTGTGAGCGTTTAGGGATGCTTAGGAGGTCAAGTTCAACAGAAAGGTGAGGAAGTGATGGCTGTGAATGTCAGGCTAGTGGTTAATTTGGGGGGGAAGGGCAGGGCAGTGGGGGAGGATTCGAGGTTTGCGGGGCTGCTGGGGAACTGCGGTGGTCCATTTCCTGCCCCAGCGCTGACTTAATGAATGTTGGCTTTGTGATAAATCACTGAGCTGTGTGTCTGTTTTGTGCCCTTTTCTGTATCCACAATAAAGTTTCACAATAAAATAGGTTTGAAAAAGAAAGAAAGAGAAAGAAATGCTCAGTTCGTGAAACATGTCATTCTGCAAAAGAAGGGCCCACTCCCAGAGGGCTCCTAGCTGGAGCGGGCAGTTCCCTCGGACCGGAAGAATCGTCTGCTGTCCTCTCCTCTGGATGCACCTGCTTTGCTTCCAGTCTCTTCCACAAAATGGTGTTGGCCACGCTTGGTTTCGGGTCCACGTTCTTCGTGCTTGCTTCGTGCTCCGTCCACGGGGACCCCTCCTGGGAGGCCAGCCCATCTTCCCCCGACCCCACAGTCATGCCAGGCAAAGGCCAGAGCGGTTGTCCATAGTTCTTGCCTACCGAAACGGCTCTGGCTGACAGCCCTGGAGAAAGAGGAGGCCTCACAATGGGTGGGAGCAGACGCGGTCCTCTGCATCCCCTGGCCATGTGCTGGCCCAGCCCCCAGGAGCCAGAGCTCAGCTGCCCACCGTGAGGCATTTCAGCCCACTCCTGGCCAGCTGGCACACGACAGGGCTCAGGCAGATCCGCCCTGACCACTTCTCTGAGCCCGGAGAATAAAGACAACCGTACTTCCTTCCTCCCAAGAGCAGGTGCCTGGTTTCAATGCGATGACACGGGAAAGGCATGGGTGCTTATGTGGAGAGGGCCCGACCACGTGGCTTCCATGCCCAGGACGGCCTTCCCTGCCTGCAGGCATAGACCTCTCCACTGACGTCCAGCCCACCGTCCGTCGGACCCCTCACCTGCTGCAGGGAGCCCTCTGAGCGCCTCCAAACTCAGGTGGGCCAGACACCCCCCCTGCAGCTCCCACAGCCCTGGGCTTGTCCCAGCGAAGACGCTCCACCCTGCCCTGCCCTCCCCTGGGCCGAGAGACAGCTGGAGCACAGGCACCTGTCTTACTCACATCCCAGGTGCTCTGGCACCAGCCCAGGGTCTGGATGCAGCAAGAGAGGGATCCACAGGTCTCAGTAAGGAAGCTCTGGAGACCCTGATGCCCCGCTGAGTTGCAGACAGCTGACCAGCCGTCCAGAGCAAACCCCAGCCCTCCATTCAACGCCCCTGGTTCCGCGGGTTACTCTGGACACAGCCGATTCAAAGGGCAGTCCAGTTACTGAGGCCAAACAGAATGAGGGTCACTTGAGTGCTAGTTTAAATGCACCAGAGGGTCTCACCTTTTAAGGAAAGCCTGTGATGAGTTAGTTCTTTGGGAGAGTAAAGGATTCTTTGGTAGAGCAACGAAGCCCATCTAATTTTTTTTCTTATATAAATTCAGAATTTGGACTTTGGGGGCCTGGGTACCCTGGGACAGCGATTAGCATGCAGAGAATGCTCTTTAGGGAAGGTGCTCCTTAATAGGGAATGCTCTTGAGGTCCGCACTGCAAAGGCGGGGAGGGGATGAAGCAGGGAAGGGCTTGGAGAAGCTGGGCTGCCAGGCAGTCTGGAGGGGCGCTCCGCGGGCCCCACGGGGAGCTCGAGGCTGGACCACATTTCAGAGTTGCCCCCCAACGTGGCGGGCAACACTTTTACCCGCCCTGATGGTTGGTCCACGGATGCTAGTCACCCGGGAGGGGCGTGGTTTGAAGGCGAGAGGGGCGTGGCTTGAGGGCGGGGATCCTCGCAGAGACGGTGGGGGGCTGGTTGTGGGCACCCCACCCTGCAGCCTGGAGAGAAATCCCTTCATCCCTGAAGGGGAATCTGGGGGCTCATTAGTATCCACCCCACTGCCCCGCCCATCACGTGAAACTTTTTTTTTTTTTTTTTTTGCGGTACGCAGGCCTCTCACTGTTGTGGCCTCTCCCCGTCGCGGAGCACAGGCTCCGGACGCGCAGGCTCAGCGGCCATGGCTCACGGGCCCAGCTGCTCTGTGGCATGTGGGATCTTCCCGGACCGGGGCACGAACCCGTGCCCTGTATCGGCAGGCGGACTCTCAACCACTGCGTCACCAGGGAAGCCCACGTGAAACTTTTATAAGGAAAAATCAGGGAACTGCTGTTTCTTGAGGGTCTACTATGAGCTAGACTCTGTGCTTCATTCTCTCGGAAAATCCTTACAATGGCTTTGCCAGATGGGTGTTATTACACCCATTTTCCAGTTGAGAAAACAGAGGAGAAAGAAGGTCAGTGGTCAGGAACGTGTCAGAGCTTCACTCCCCGACCTCCTGCTGCCGGGCTCCCTGCTGAGCACCTGCATCCTGTCCATCCCGTGTCCCACCTTGCCTGTGTAGGCCTGCAGCTTGTCCTAGACAGCGGGCATACCCACCCCTCACCGGGCCAGGCACCAGCCAGCCCTCAAGCGCTCTGCTGGTGAAACTAGAGGCCAAGCCTGGGGTGAGGCCCTATGAGGCCGACCACCAGGGTCCAAGACCCTGCATGGGGTCCAGGGCAGGGCAAGGCCAGACCCCCCGCCAAGGAAAGGCTGCATTACAGTCTGGTTCCCCGAGAGAATCAGAGTCAAATGGGCAGAGGTCAGCTCTCATGGAAGCTGCCCCGTGCAAGTGTCAACTTACATGCCTGAGGTGGTGGACACACAGGCCTGTAAGGGCATCCACTCAACAGACACTGGACACTTGCCGAAAAGGTGGCTGAGTTCTGAGGCTCAGCAGAGAAGCAGAGGTCTCCCCGACTCACTTTTCTTCCCTGCTTTGGACCCTAATCCCCGCATGATGATGCTCTGAAGTGACTACTCCTAGGCTGGCAGTGTGGGAGTCCTCAAGTCCATTGAGGAAAGCACCTCACCTGTGGCTGACCTTGGCTATGACCTTGGGGAAGACCAGAGGTCTTGTGCTGTGTGTGGAGGAAGACAGTGCTGGTAGGGCAGGGGATGGTAAGCAGGGCCGCAGCCGAGATCCCCCTTTGCCTTTACCCAAGGCCATTCGGACAGGGGGTGGAAGGCCCACGTGAGTTCCCTCTGTTGCAGGAAGGGGAACCCCTTCCCGGGCCCAAGAGTGGGCTCTTGTCTAACACTCAGAAATGAATTGTCCGAAGAGACACACATGCTGACGAAGAAAGAGACTTTATTGGGAAGTGGCGCCCACCCGGGCAGAGAGCAGCAGGGCAAGGGAACCCAGGAGAGCTGCTCTGCCACGTGGCTCGCAGCCTCTGGTTTTATGGTGATGGGGTTAGTTTCCGGGTTGTCTCTGGCCAATCACCTTGCTTGGCCCCTGTTTGGTCTGACTCAGGATCCTTCCTGGTGGCGCGTGCATCGCTCAGGCAAGATGGGTTCCAGCGAGGAGAAGTCTGGGAGGCTGGCAGGACATATTATGGGCTGGTGTCTCCTCCCTCCTTTGGGCCCCTCCCGAATTCTTCCAGTTAGTTTTTGGCAGCAGAGCCATGTTCCTTATGGGGACCTTTTGTTGTGAGACAACTCATGCACATGGCCATCACCGTGCCTGGCCAAGGTGGGCAGTTTCAGTCAATGGTTCCCTAACACCTCCAGACAAGGGCATGGGTACCTTTCAAAGGAGGCAGGGGGGGGTCCCCCAGCACCACCTCCCTAGTGGCAACTTGAGAGTAGGGTATGGCCCAGCATCCCAGCTGGAGGCCTTGATTCCGCCATCTGCTCAGCCTCTAGGGGCTGCACCAGCGCCTTCCACTTCTCCCCAGAGTCCGCTAATCAGATTCATTTTCTCTCCACCACTAGGGTGCGCTGTAGACCCCCATGCTGTGCGGAGCTGCCAGTATCCTGCAGCAGGACGGCAGGTCCCTGGGAGGCGGGCTTTGCTTCATTCATTGCTGGGTCACCCGTACCTGGAGCAGAGCGCAGACAGGTAGGTGCCCAGTGAAAAGCAAGTCCCAAGTGAAAGGATGGCAAGGCTGGGCCTTTCCAAGTGTCCCCACCACCCGGTCTCACCTGTCTATCCACCATGTATCCTCTTCTGCATCATTTATCTATATTTCTCGAAATTTATTTTTTCTAAAGTGTCTCAAAGTAAGTTGCAGTTATGATGAGCTTTTACCTCTAAATAGTTCAGTGAGTGTTTCCTAAATGCAAGGACATTCTTTGACATAACCACAGTACAATGATCCACATTAGGAAATTGCAGGCAGCAGGGTGGGAGGCCCAGGGATGCGGAGATGGCTAGTGTGTCTGAGAAGCACTTCTGTTCTGAGGGCCCTGGAGGGGAGGGGGAGGCCAGACTGCAGAGCAGGCAGCCCCAGCAATCGAACAGGCCTGGAGCTAAGTTGAGTGTTGAACTTCACCTGAAAAGCAGGGGGAGCCGTGCAGACTTGCGGCCTGGGCAGCTTGGGCTCTGGTGCTCACCTTAGCCCCTGTCTCCCTGGTCCCTCGGGAGGCCACGGCGATCATCCCGGTGGTTGAGGGTCCTCGGTCCTCGGGGCTAACCCGGTCACCCTGCTCAGTTCAGCAAGAACAGAATGTACTCAAGGAGCCCAAGGAACAGGGAGTGGAAGGGCAGGGAAGGAACAGAAAAAAGTGAGTGAGAATAAGGGTCTGGCACAGGCCAGGCCTGTTGTGTAACCTGCGTTGACGTCTCCCAGTGGGTGAGTCACCGTTCTGCTCAGAGGGCCCACTCCTACCATATCTACACACAGCCTTCCTGCTCCAGCCGCCTGGCACTGTCCTGCCTGCCCTGTTCCCTGGGGCTGAGCACGAGAACTTGGAGGTGTTCAGAATGGGGTTCAAATCCTACCATGGCTGCTGTGTGAGCTTGAGCAACTTGCTTGGCGTCTCTAAGCCTCAGTTTCACTCCTCTAAAGCCTGAATGGCAGTCTATCCCTTGTAGTTCGTGGTGGGAATTAGCTGGGATGGTCGGTGCCTGGGTCTGGCTCACCTGGATGCTCCTGCCAGGGTGCCTGGCACTTAGTAGGTACTCGGTAGGTGTCTGAGGGAGGTAAACCCATACGATAGCGCCTGGCCTGTAGCAGACCCTGGGGAAGTATCAGTTGTCTTATCTGAGGCCTTTAAACCATCCACAGTTACGACCCCCTGCATCTGTTCAGGGGCGGGTAACCCAGCCTGAGCCCACTGTGCTGAAGGTAATGGGCACTCCTGGCGGGCAGGTCACGGCCACACTCCCCACCTACGTGTGTGCTCCCATCCCACAGAGACCCCTGCACATGGAATTACTGAGGAGGGGAAAGTGGGCAGCTCCAGCCAGGGGACCAATTTGGGGTGCTGACGGAGCTCGTAGGCAGGACTGCAGAGGCTGGTACCCGGCCATGGGGGCCCCAGGCACTGCGCTGCATGGGGGAGAATGTGGGCGTGCTGATGGGAGGGGTGGGCTGCCAGGGCCCTTCCCCCCCCCCCCATCCCCAGGTAAACCGACACCTGGCCCTCCTCCCGCAGGCCTGAACCTCACCTGCCTCTCTTGGCTGCTCCGGGAGATTTGAAGGTGTTGCAAATCGCTCTATGATGTTCTGGAGCCATACCAAGTCCCTGGCCCGTAGCCCACCCCCCGGGGCTTGGCGCCAGCTGCATTGCCCCTGGGAGACAAGCTGCCTTTTACGACTTTGGTTTGAAGGGCTGGGTCAGCGGCATCCTCACCTGGCTGGCAGCGGAGAGGTGCCTCTTTGAGGTTCAAGCAGAATCAAGGTGATCAGAGGTCGCAGCGCCGGGCTGCTCCCATCCCAGGCCGCAGCCACCCAAAGGTGTTTCTGTGCTGAGCGGGGTAGAGTCTAGGAGCCTGTGCTCTGGAACCAGACAGCCTGGGTGCCACTGACTCGCTGTGTGACCTTGGACAACTGCCTTGCCCTCCCTGCTCAATTCTCTCATCAGTAAGATAGAGGTGAGAAGAGTCCTCACCTCAGAGCAGGGCTGTACCAGGTAAATGAGTTAATGCAAGTAAACAGTTCCGAGCAGCCCCAACTCGTGGGTGCTGTGCAAACGTGAGCCATCACCTCGAGAATGCAGGGACAGCACAGATCCTTCCTAGGGGCGGGAGGAGGCCAGCCTTCCCTCGCCTGACCCTCCAGCCCTCTGTGATCCAGCCCTGCCCACCATCCACCCTCACATTTGACCTCTCCCTTCCTTCCACAGCAGCCCCAGGAGCTGCTGTCCTTCCCTTCCCTCCGCCCACCCATGCAGGCTGACTCCTACCCCCCACTTCCCTCACCACTCAGCTCAGTCATCCCCTCCTCCAGGAAGCCTTCCACTTAACCCCGTGACGTGCTAGCCTCCCCCAAAGCCTGTGGGTTTGAAGAAATGGAGGCTCCGAGAGGGGTGAAGCTGCCAGAGCAGAGGGTTGGGACTTGGCTTCAGGGCTGGCCAGCTCCAAAGCTGGTGCCTTTCCCTCTAGCCTTCCTGCTTCCCTCTGTCAGGGTTTGTGGAGGGGATGCTGGAATGTTGCTGTGAGGCTTGGAGGGGCAGCAGCCATTTTGTCACCATGAGGCAATAAGCATAAAGGAAAAGCCTCTCAGAGAATTTGAAGCCAAATGTATTCTTATCTTGTACAACATCTAAAGAAGGAATGTTACTGTCACAGCCATTCAGAAGGGGAGTGTCACAGAAGCAAACACTGGCAGTGCCCACCCCAGCAATGCCCATGAGAAGGAGGCTTTTTAGTCAATGCCCTTTCAGAATTCTGGATGCATCGGCTTATCCAGCTCTCTCTGTGCCACATTCATGCTCCAACTCTCGAATGGTTGTTGGTTTTCTGATGAAGGTCTGCTCTGGGGGAGAAGGCACTGTCACAGGCCAAGAGTGGTTTCCATCATGTCCCAGGACTGCTCATCATAGACAAATGCATAGGCCTGAAGGTTTACACATATGAGCCCATCCCGAGAGACGGAGCTGTGAGTGGGGTGTCCCCTAAATCAGATTTCCAAAGCCTCACTCTGTGGGACTCTTACCCGTGAGCTTGAGAACTACAAAAGATGTGCAATGCCTGTTGAGTAAACAAGGGAATACATTTTCCCTCCCCCACTGCAGCTGGGTTCCTGAGGGCAAGATCTGCACGTGTTTCGTCCCTGAGTGCCCAGAATGGGTCCCGGCCCTGGCAGGGGTTCCCAAGTGGGTGTGGATGATCAATGGCTGGTCATGGTGGGCAGTGAGACCTCCAGGGAGAGGAGGAACTGCCCAGAGGACAGAAGCCCAGCTGTTCCTGTCCACTGCTCCCGACACCTTAACTGACCCCAGGTGCCCTGGGGACCCTCAGCCCATTTCCGGAAGCACTGAAGGGACGTGTCTCTCCCAGACACCTGAGTCCCTGCCACTGTCTTCGGCTGTGGTCTGGGGCTGCAGGTGGGTTTCCTACAGAGGAGCCGCTCTTTGAATCTGCTTTACTTTTTCCAGAGTCTTTCTCTAGAGGGTTTCTGAGTTCGATTTGGTTACTCATCACACAAGGGTTTCTTGAGCCCTCCGTGTGGGTAAAGATTGAGATCTGCCTGCAGACTGGATCCCATTAGGGTTCAAGTCCAGGTTTGGGTCAGGACCAGACTTGGCCTCCTGGATAAGGGTAAGGTTTAGATCCAGATTAATCTTAGAGCCAGGCCAGAGGGTCAGTTTTACTTCACGCATTTGCCCATCTCGTAGGATGTGGAAATTGGAGTCAGAGTTTATAGGACTTGACCCTCTGGGACCCCTGGGACCTGCCGCTTCCCCACCTCGGCTCCCACCGCACCTGCCAGTAAAGGGCTGATGGGCTCTTGTGAGTTTTTTCCCAGGCCGTTTGGTGATGACACCAACTTCCCAAGGCCAAGGCCTTCCCAGGGCCCTGGCCTTCCACTTACTGGGCAACCTGCAGCTTTGGCCAGATGGCTGGGGGAGCAGTGCTCGTATCTGACAACCTGGCCAGGGGCACTCGCCTCCCGCCATCCTGGAGTTCCTTCACTGCCAGCCTCCCACCCTCCCCACCCGGCCTTGGCCTCCAGAGATGAATGGCGATGCTGTCAGAGATTCCAGCAGAGCCAAGTCCCCGGAGCCTTGTGAGCCCAGGATTAGAGGCTGGCTCAGGGCGAGCAGACAGTTATCTCTGGCGCTCGTCCCTCTGAGATGGGGCTGCTGCACCGAGAAACACCTCAGAGCTGCTCTGGGTTTGCTCAGGTGAACGGGCCCAGGCAGCTGGGGGGAAACCGAGGGCAGGGGCGTGGGAGAGGGTCAGGGTGACAGAGTAGCACAAGGCTGGCTCTGGGGCTGCCACCTCCTTCTGGAGAGAGGGAACATGGTGTACGTGCGTGTCCTCAACCAGGAAACCTGATGCTTGTTGATCTTGAGCGCCTGCCGGAGTCTTCGCCGTGGCTCTGGGCACGCACCATCCAGCCTGCGAACGCCAGATCTGGGGGCTGGCAGAGGAGAGAGGCGTGTGGGACCTGGGTGGGCGTGGGTCCCTCTGCCATCAGGGCAGCCAGCGAGGCAGCACCTCCTGAGGCACAGCTGGAAAGGTCCCTCTTGAGCACCTACTGGACACCGGGCATTGCTCACAGTGCATTGGATGCATTGTCTCATTTCATCCTGGGAGCAGTTCTGCAAGGGTTCAGCCTCATTACGCAGAGGAAGGAAGGAAGGAAGGAAGGAAGGGTCAGCAAGAATCAGTTACCCAGAGAATCAAGGAGACAAGGACGCACCAGGTGCAGCATGAGTAAAACCCAGGCCTTGACATTGTTTTTTTTTAAAGAACACCCTTCCTGTGTGACAGAATAGAGGCCCCCACTATTTTGACCTGGGTTCACCCAAGCAGAGACTGAGGCTCCTGGCCTCTGTGTGAGACCTTTTTGGGGGAGTGTGACCCCCTGGGAGATGGAGCGATGGACAGGAGAGTGAACAGGCTGGGATGGAGAATGGATGCTCGCATGGGATTGATGGCAGACCGCTGGGTCCTGGCTCTGAGAGCCGCACACACTCTGCCTGGGGGAGGGAGGAGGGAGATTTATCCTCAGGCCCCTGTATCCCACCCTTTCCTGTTGTCACTGCGTGTCTGCCAGGCAAGGTGTGCTCAGTGGACGAAAACTCAGAGCTGGTCCCCGCAGAGGTACCCAGGTGGCTGGATCAAGAGGCAGGCGAGGTCCAGAGAGCTGTGCAGACAAAGTGGCTGATGTGTCCGGTCTCCTTATCATACAGCTGGGGACATTGAGAGGGGACGTGAAAGGCCATGCCTTGGTGGCTGGGGACTGGCGTGAGATCACTTGACAGACCACTGAGGTGACCACGGTCCCTGGCAGGTGACAGGCAGAAAGAAGGTTGCCTGGCTCTGGGTATAAATGTAGAGAGTGTGTGTGTGTGTGTGTGTGTGTTATATAGAGAGAGTTTTTGGAGCACAGATAGGTGGCCAGGAATGGAGCATGAAGACAGCCCTCTCTGGAAAGTTCTCAGGTGTGTGCACCCCATATAAAGAAGGATGCCCCCCACCCCGCTCCAGGGCTATAGGAGGTCGGAGCCCAGTGTCCAGGCCCCCGTCCCAGCCTTTGGAGGGGTGTCAGGCCAGCCCAGTCCCAGCCAGTGCCGTGACATGAGTCAGTCCCGGGAGGAGAGGGGCCGGGGGCTGGGGAGCGGACAGCCCACGTCCTGGGCTGTGGAGCTGTTCCCACTGGATCTCGGGTAGCCCAGGGGCCTAGAGCAAGAATGATGAGTAACTGGGCTTCGGCATCCAAGTAAAACCTACCCCAAACCCCAGACCAAACTGCCTCGGGCGCCTGCCAGCTGCCGCTGCCAGAATCATCAGTACGCATTGTTCCCCTAGACGGGTCCCCTCCGCACTTTCAACCACGGGTTCTGGGGGCGGGCTAGGTGTGGCTCACACCACGTGGACAGGCACAGCGTCGTGGGATCTGTTCCCCAAGCCGCTCTCCCCACAGCCTCCAGCGACAGGGTCATGGGGAGGAAGGTAGCTCTTGGGCTGGATCAGGGTAGAGAGCCTTCACCAGGTCCTGAAAGCTGGCTGACCTTGGCCTCGGGCTCCTCAGCTACTCAACAGGCTAATCACGTGGCCCTCGCGGTCTCATAGGGTTGGTGTGAAGGATGCAGGAACTCCTGAGAAAAACATGGAGCCGGAATGAAGTGCAGTGTCCCTGCTACTTCTCAGTGTGCTGGGAGGCGTCAGGCTTCGGGCAAAGGGTTGGGGGGGCCTGGTCGCACAGGCCCGGGTTCCCACGTCAGCCTCCTCTATCCAACGCACGTGACTTTCTAAGCTTCAGTTTCCTCATCTGTGAAATGGAGCCCGTGAAGCTGGAGGCTGGGCAGGCCTGGCTCTCAGCCCAGTGCCGGGGGCTGGGGGACTTGTGACCATGACACAGAGACCCTGCAAGGTGACTCTCTAGGTCAGGCCAAGCATCACGGACAGAACAGGGGCCACATCCTCTCTGGGAGGCCAACGTCAAGACACACCTCTTCCACGAAGCCCTCTTGAGTCCTTCCAGCGCGGGCCTGGGCCCCTCCTCTAGACAACTAGATCCCACGGCCTCTAGGCCATTCTCTTTAGCTCTTAAGCACTGCAGGGGACACTGTTATTGGGGTGGGAAGTGGACTGTCCAGCAGACTTGCCCCTCGCCCTATTTGAGAGGAAAACCCCTTTAATGTGATACTGGCAGGAAATAAACCGCCCGCTGTGAAAGGGGGCAGGTGTACCCTCACCTAGTTCCTGGGCATATTGACCAGGCTTGGCCAAAAGGACACTCCCATCCAGGGCTCAGAATCTTAAGCGGTGACATCATTCAAAGGGAGAGTTGGACTCTGTTCCCCATGGCTGCGTCTGTGAGCAGTAGTCCTGCAGGCCAGCCGTGGTGGGGTGGACCTTGCCCAGGGCACCTGGGGCTGTGACTTGGCTCTGCTTTTCGCTCCTGGCCTCCTTTGGCACCTGCCCACTTCCTGAGCTTTGTTCTCCCACCTTCCTGCCAATTCTGAGCTCCCTGGCAGCCAGAGTTGGGTCAGGTCTCTGTTGTTCACTCAACACACATATTTGCCTTGCATGATACCAACTGTTCCAGGCGAGCAAATACTCTTTCCCTCAAACGGATTACACCCCCTGGGGGCAGAAATGCTGCCTTCCACCCTGATGTATCGCCCACCGAATGCCTCCCCGTGGGCATGTACACCATGGTTAATTTAATGAACACTGCTGTGTGTTATGTATGAAAGTTGTTAAGAGGGTAAATCCTAAGAGTTCTCATCACAAGGAAAAATATTTTTTTCTATTTCTTTAATTTTATATGTGTATGAGATGGTGGATGTTCACTGAACTGACCTTGATAATCGTTTCATGACATCTGTAAGTCAACTCATTATGCTGTACACCTTAAACGTATACAGTGCTGTATGCCAATGATATCTCAATTAACCTGGAAGAAAAAAAAATTTTTTTTAATCTTGTTTCTTGGTTGAAGTTTCCAAAGGTTTATATTTCCTCTCCCAGAAAAAAGCATGAGTTCCTTGAGGAATAAGACTTTGTATTTTTCATCTTTTTATCCCTCACAGCATCCAGTGCATAGTACAGGCGTACTTTGTTTTACTGTGCTTTTTTTTTTGGCGGTACGCGGGCCTCTCACTGTCGTGGCCTCTCCCGTTGCGGAGCACAGGCTCCGTACGCGCAGGCTCAGCGGCCATGGCTCACGGGCCCAGCCGCTCCGCGGCATGTGGGATCTTCCCGGACCGGGGCACGAACCCGTGTCCCCTGCATCGGCAGGCGGACTCTCAACCACTGCGCCACCAGGGAAGCCCTCGTGTGCTTTTTAAAAAATAAATTGAATGTTTGTGGCAACCCCGTGTCAAACAAGACTATTGGTGCTGCCATTTTTCCAACAGTATTTGCTCAGTTCATGCCTCCGTGTCACATTTTGGTAATCTTTGCAATATTTCAAACTTTTTCATCATTATTATATTTGTTATGGTGATCTGTGATCCGTGGTCTTTGATGTTACTAGTGTAATTGGTTGGGGCACCGTGAACCATGCCCATATAAGATGGCAAACGTAATCTATAAACGTGTGTGTTCTGACTGCTCCACCCACTGGCTGTTCCCCAATCTCTCTCCGTCTTCTTGGTCCTACCTGTTCCCTGACACACAACAATATTGAAATTAGGCCAATTAATAACCTTACAGCGGCCTCGAAGTGAAAGGGGGAGTCAAATAAAACACTAGAAAGGAAGCTTAGTGAGGAAGGCATGTCGGAAGCCGAGACAGGTCGGAAGCCAGGGGCCTTGTGCCACAGTTAGCCACATTGTGGATACAAAGGAAACATTCTTGAAGGAAAGTGAAAGGGCTGCTCCCATGAACTCACGAATAATAAGAAAACCAAAGTGGGGAGGGGTGTGCCTGGAGGGCTGGACACCCTTCTGGAGCTGAGTTACTTAAGAAAGAAGATGGTTTTCCCCTCTCTTTGGATTTCCAGCCCTTGGTTTGGGGCAAAAAGAAAACATCTGCACACGACAGATGAAGGAACTTGCTGTTTTTTGATTTCCCCGGCAGCACGTAGGTAAATAATTATTATCAGTTTGGCGCAGTTGGGTTCAAGGGTGACTACGTGAGTCTTTCAGTACTGATGGTTCTAGGGAAGGGGCGGGAATCTGAGTCATTCCCATAAAGTCTTAGTGCATGAAAAAGCCAGAGGCACCTCCCAGGAGCTGGGACAGGCGGCAGAACAGGGTAGAGCTGGGTTTGGCCTTGGATTTTACAGCCAGCATCTCTGGGCAGTCACTTTCCTTCCTGACATGTTTATACAACAGAGATGGTTGTTGCCTGGATTTAATACATGTTTTACAGTTGGTTATAATTTCTGACATTGGAAATGTCCCCACGTATCATGGAGAGGTCAAACTTCCTTGAAGAGCAGAGAAGAAAAATTCCCCAGGATCGCCATGGCATTGGAAGTTGTCACTATGCTGGGCCATAGCCAACATCACTTTGGATCTGGACCCTGGATAATGTTGCAGTGTCTGGGCTAATTGTCTGTTCATTCATTTATCAGTTTATTTGTTCTACTAATTTGTTCCTTATTTATGACCCTACTTGGTTCTGGTCATTCTCCTGCTCTGATGTCCAGGGCAGCCTAGATGAAAAGATGAATAGTCAAGACGGGAAATTCTCTGACACTTTTTCTTAATTTCCTGTGCCAGCTTGTCTTTCTCAGGCCAGGCTTTAAATATTGGTGAGCAAGGAATGCAAAAGACAAAGCCTATCTGAACCTCACTCGGGCATGTGGTAAAATTGTGTGCAGTCTCCTTGTGGACCAGACAGAAAGAGACCATGTCAGGAGCATGGGTGTTGCCACTTTCTAGCTGTATGTCCTTGGCGAGTTACTTAGTATCTGTGACCCTCCTATCTCCTCAGCCTGCAGAGTAAGGATAAAACTAATATCTACTAGGTACCCAGAACCCTGCCAGGGCCTATGGTAAGCACACGACATGTATAATCTGATTTTTGTCTCACAACAACCATATGAAGTTAGGACAGCCAAGTCTTTCCTTTCATAGAAGAGGAAACTGGGAACTTAGAGAGGTTAGTACTTGTCCCTCGTCACAGGGCTGGTTGATGGTTTAAATGTCTGAAAACCAGTTTCACACATTTTGTTTTGTATTTTGGGTGTTCAAGGTGGAAGGGTAAATTTGGTCCCTATTAGTCCATCATGCCCTTCCAGTGTTTTGGGAAAGCTTATTCCTTAGATGGCCCCTCAGGAAGGGCTTGTAGGACAGTATTCCCCAAGTTATCATGTTCATAACATTTTTCTATGGTCTTTTTACATAGAGGTTTATTAGGTTGATGTAAAATCTGTGACATATTGTTTGAATGTGTTGGCTATGTTATTCCATTGTCTTCTGGCATGAAGAATTGCTATCAAAAAGTCGTATGATGATGTGGTTATATTTCCCTTTTAAGTAACTTGGTCTTTTTGCCAGGATGCCTAAAATAATTTTTTCATAAAGTCCAATAATTTTACCAGGCTATATCTTGAAATTGGCCATATACGTTACTTTCTCTAGGATCATGGTATGCTCCTACACTACGTAGTCACAAATTCTTTTATTTCAGGAATGTTCTCTTGAATTATATATTTTAGTCTTTGTTCTTTTCCTTTGCTTTCATGGACTTTCTTGAAAAGTCCATTATTATACATATGTTGTATCTTCTTTGCTTTATCTTTTACATCTATCGTTTTTCTTTCAGTCCTTATTATCTCTTTTAAAATAGTTTTTAAAATATGTCTTCTTTTCCACCTTGTCTTTATCTTAAGACATTATTGTGTTTGTTCTTTCTTGTGTTCCTTCTATTTTGGTCTTCATTTTTAAAAGATTTTTTTCTTTTTTCTAGTTATGTCCCAAGTTCTGTCACTTCTCTTTTCAAAGCTTCCTATTCTCTAGTCACCTCATTTATAAGATTTTCTAATTTTAATTTATGCTTTTCTTTAATAATTTTTATCATTTTCATAATACATTTTAGCTTACTTTTTAATATTGGATTATAACTTCTATCTCTTGTATGCATGTCTTTCTGGTGTGTTTTATTATCTGGGGGGATATTTATTCTCTGGTTCTTCTATATTATTATATATACATATAATACTCCCCATTCTTCTGTTTCCTCAGAATTATCTTCTTATGGGATTTGATTGGTTTTTTTTTTTTTCTGTTGCTCACTTTTTATCTGCAATGCATTTTTCTTGCTTTTAGCATGTAAATGTGTGTCAGAATAGCTTTTTTGGCTTCATCCCTGTAGAGTTCCCTGGTTTTTTTTTTAGAATAACAAAAAATATTTTACTGAAACATAAGATTTACAGAAGTTTCCAGACAAACCATACAAAATGTTCATAAGCTTTTACTTGAAGGGAGAATTTTACACTTGACAGCAAAGTCACAATGTTATTAGTGAGGGCTGTGATGTTTGTTTAATGTTCCCGTGTTGGTTCAAACAATGAAGCTTGTCCATCTACAGCATCTGAATAAATAGAGAGCATATTCTAAAGAACTGGTTAGCTGCTTTTAACCAGTGCAATTAGATCATCATAAAAAGAGGGAAAGGAGCCCATAAAATAAACATAAAACTACCTCCCCCCCCCAAAAAATAATAAAGAAAACACCCACATCCCTGCAGCTAACCCTGACAACTCTCTTCATTCACAGTGCTTTATACTTAAACCTTGATGGGGGAAATGAATAAAAGCAGAGAGGGGCCACTGTTTCTAAATGTTTCGCAGTAATCCAGATGATACTTCTAGCCTCTGCTCGTGTTTTACAGCAGTGGATCAGGACGAGACCTAGATTTGCTAACGTAATAAATGCTAATGGCTTTTATTCTGCAGTGTTTCTAAGACTATGCCCATTAAATGGAAACAAAAAAGGAAGAAGTCTTGGCAGAACAGGAGAAGTGATGCACACCTGATGATCAAATCGATTTAAACATTATTCGTGGCATATAGCCTAGTCCATGCTCTAGCTGTTTCTATGGCTTGGGCTTTGTTGCTCTTCCACTGCTCCGACTCATCATTTGCTAATGGATCAGCTGGATTGGAAGCATTTAACAAAGGCTTGATCAATAGCAGAACTGTGCGGATCTGCAGTGCTGGGGACCACTCAAAATATCTAAACATATTCTTCCCAACTTGTTTACATTAGGATGACAAATTCTGGTCATGAAACATACTTCAGGGGCTGCCACTGGGTATTCATCTGGAAGGAAGAGTTCAAGTTTAAAAGTTCCCACCTCGGGCTTCCCTGGTGGCACAGTGGTTGAGAATCCTCCTGCCAATGCAGGGGACACGGGTTCGAGCCCTGGTCTGGGAGGATCCCAAATGCTGTGGAGCGGCTGGGACTGTGAGCCACAACTACTGAGCCTGCGCGTCTGGAGCCTGTGCTCCGCAACAAGAGAGGCCGCGATAGTGAGAGGCCTGTGCACCGCGATGAAGAGTGGCCCCCACTTGCTTCAACTGGAGAAAGCCCTCACACAGAAATGAAGACCCAACACAGCCATAAATAAATAAATTAATTAATTAAAAAAAAAATGTCCCCATCTCAAAGGGGGAACCCTGGGGGCCAGCAAGGACCACATGAAAATAACGTGTGTTGCTCTCATCTGGTTCTGCTTTGATGCTGGGAACTGGTCCAACCAGCAAATGCTGGGTTTCCTTGATAATCCCATGGGGCAGCCCGGCCATCTTGTCAGATCCCAAGATAAGCCTCTGGTCTCTTCTCCCTATAGCTCCCTCTTACGTTGTTTTCACAAAATGATTAAAAGCATGGCCTCACACTCTTGGAGATCTGACTATTCGCTTCCCCTCTTCTGCATTATTTTTTTTTAATTTTTAAAATTAAAAATTTATTTATTTATTTATTTATGGCTGTGTTGGGTCTTCATTGCTGTGCGCGGGCTTTCTCTAGTTGTGGCGAGCAGGGCCTACTCTTGGTTGTGGTGTGCGAGCTTCTCATTGTGGTGGCTTCTCTTGTTGTGGAGCACGAGCTCCAGGTGTGCAGGCTTCAGTAGTTGTGGCACATGGGCTCAGTAGTTGTGGCTCGCGGGCTCTAGAGCACAGGCTCAGTAGTTGTGGCGCACGGGCTTAGTTGCTCTGCGGCATGTGGGATCTTCCTGGACCAGGTCTCGAACCCCTATCCCTTGCATTGGCAGGCATATTCTTAACCACTGTGCCACCAGGGAAACCCCCCCTCTGCTTTTATCTGGACCTTTCTTTCCTTTGCTTCTACTCTCCTTATCCTGCTCAATTTGGATTCTGCTTCTATCTGTTTCTTCTCAGTCTGGATCTCTGCTTTGGAAAAGAGCTTTGATTTGTTTGTTTGTTTTAAAGATTTTTTTTCTTTTGATGTGGACCATTTTTAAAGTCTTGATTGAATTTGTTACAATATTGCTTCTGGTTTATGACTTTTGGTTTTTTGGCCCCGAGGCATGTGGGATCTTAGCTCCCTGACCAGGGATTGAACCCATGTCTCCTGCATTGGAAGGCGAAGTCTTAACAACTGGACTGCCAGGGAAGTCCGTGCTTTGTTACATTTCATGAGTTCAAGGGCCCATAGTGCTCCAGTGCTATCAGCTCTGTCATATGGACCCATTGCACTTGCCTCCTTGTTGGATCCTTCGAAACCTAGTCCTCAGAATGGCCCACAGCACTTTCCAGTTAGTTCATCCTAGTGACTTGGGGCTTCTTCTGTCTTAGGAGCCTTAGGAGCCCAGTTGTCGCCCTATGCACCATGCAGTCCTTGTAGCTTATCTACCAGTGGGTTGTTCCCACCTCCTCGTATCAGGAGAATACTGGGGAGATCTTACCACCTAGTTTTGTTGCAGATGTTGTCCGTGGGTCTTCAGTTTTGCTATCTTCGTTGCTCTGTGGGACAATTTGGGAAGATTTAAAAATACCACCACCGTTTTCTAAGAATTCCGGTGTGTGTTGACTATTTTTTTGGTTTGCACAGTTCAGCTCTTAATCTTTTCTGTTGATCCCAAATAAGAACCAAGACTGATACAAAAGTATTACCATACGGGAGATGCAAAAGAAGTGGGGACATCGCTTCCAAATAAAGTGGTCACAGGCTGTGATTTCAGTTCCCATTAAAGAGCAGAACATTTCGACCATAAGAAGTGATGACCTGCCCCCTCCACTCTGGTCAGCCCCTTGGGTGCAGCATTGCATTCTGCTCTGTGCACCAGAGTTTTAACAGACACTCATCTGGAAAGTGTGTTTAGGAAGGAGAGGCAGTTTGAAAGTAGGCTACAAAAGTAATTGTTGAGGGAACGACCATAACTGGTATAATTTTCCGACTGCTGCTCTATGCCAGGCACAGTCAACAAACATTACTGATATAATCTTTACGGCAACTATATAAGTGCTATTCCTGTCATTTCCACTTGATAGATGAGACTTCAAGACATGAAGAAAGTTGTCCAAAGTAACAGAGAAAGCAGCAAAGCACAAATCTATTTGTTTCCAAACCTGTACTTTTAAACATTTCAGTAAGGAAAAAATTAAGATTTTTGAAAACAATTTGGCACCATATGACTCTAAGAATGTTCCAGAAGGAAGGACAGGACTAACGTGAATTGATGACTTTTTACATGCCAGTCACCGTGTAAAAGCTGTCTAACTTCATCCTCAAAAACAAAAACACCAAACAAACAAACAATAAGAAGCATGTTTCAGTACCCTAAAGTATCAGTCAGGACCCCGTCAGGAGATAGAAACCATATTTATACAATGAGAAATTCATTTAAAAACTGTTAACCAGGGGGACTTCCCTGGTGCTGCAGTGGTTAAGAATCCAATGCAACCAAAAAATAAAATAAAATAAAAGGGTTAACCAGATATAAAGTTGTTAATTAGGTAACTGAAAAAGTAAGAAGGAAACTAAGTTATTGCCAATGTAGTAACTGCTGGAAGCATCTAGTACCCTGGGGCTGGTGAAGGGATGGAAGAGATTAGAATTATTAAAACTTAATAATTTTACCTAATTAATAAAATTGTAATTGGAGGAGAGGGCCTGTGGAGCTGACACTCAGATCTCTGGAGTGTAGGAGATGCTGCTGGTCTGGGGCTGAGTCTCTGAGATGCAGCACCAAGGGGCTAGGTTCTACGAAGCCTGGGAAACTGCAGACTGGATCCCGCTGCTGCTATGGGAAGGAACTCCTGCCATGGGGTGAAGCAGTGTGGCTGGAGTGATGGAAAGCGGACGGAGAAGGAGCAAGTCCTGTCCTCCTCCGCCGGCCCTGCATCCTCCTTCCAGCGCCCTTTATGGGCTGAGCCTAAAGTAGCTCCAGCTGGCGATGCAGAAATGTGGTTTCAGCACCCCAGCCTCAGCATCACAAGGCACAGGAGCGAAGGGTGGCAGGAAACGGAGGCTCAGAAACGTGTTTCAGGGCTCAGGGCTGGTGAACCACTCCCACTCCACTCTACTACCCAGCCTTCTGCAGCACTGGCTGCTTTATGGCCACTTTGTTCATTTCCTACAGCCCAGGGGCCGACCTAGCCTCCTTCTGGCACTTCTCTGCCCTTGGCCAGAGCTCTGGCCTCCACGGGAAGCACAGCCTGACATGCGGCCTTGGAGCTCGGGTCCCAGGAGGCCTGGAGCACGCTCTGTGCTCCCCTCCACGCCCCCGATCTCTGGTGACACATTCCCTGACTTGGCCTGAGCCCCTGTCCTGGCAGGCCCAACTGCTCAGTGGTAACTTGGTCCCTTCGTTCCCAGCTCAGCCCGGTCTGTCACCTGCCTCTCAGAAGCCTCAGGCACCATGTCTGGGCCAAGCCCCTGAGGCAGGTCCTCAGAAAAGAGGTCTGCAGAGGGCTTCACACATGCTGGCCCATGTTCTGAGGGGCAGGACATTGGTCCCAAGAACAAGGAGACTTACTCTGGGGTGGTGGGCTTGTGGGGGAGGAGGTGCCCTGTGCCACGCACCCATCCCATGCAGGCACCCCGCGAAATATGTACTGGGGGCAGACTATGCGGCAGGTGCAGTGCTTGCTCTGAAAATACAGTGGTTACGAAGGTTCCATCATCCGCCATGATGGGACTCGTGGCCGAGTGCAGGATCCAGACCATAGCCAAGTCAGGAGAGGAGACAGGTGTGAATTTCATTCTCTCAGTTCTGGTGTGCAAAAAACGTATCGTTAGTTTTCTTTAATTCCTATTCATTTCTATTTTGAAACTTCATTTCATTGGGAGAGTACATCCTTGATGGATCGCCGTTAGTTCGGGGTTCCCTTTCCTTTTCTAGGGTTGCCTCTGGGTGCTGAAAGGCTTGTGTAGCTCCATTGACAACTTATACTGCAGGGTCCCTGAGTGCAGCCCACTGTCCGGCAGGTCCAGCTGCTGTTCTGGGGCTCGCTCAGAGCCCCTTCCTTGGGCTTATGCTTTTTCAAGTTCTGGCCCCAAAGCAGGGCATCGGGCCCTCTCCCTGAGACCTCCCCTTCACTGGGCCTTGATGAATATCCCATAAGTACAAACGTCCCCACAAGCAAATGAATCTCTAACAGCAAATTATATCAGAGCCGTGAAGGAGAGGAGAGGGCACTCTGAGTGGAGAGAGAGCTTGTTCCAGTTGTGGAGAAGCCAGAAAGTTCTCCCTGAGGGGGTGACATTTGAGCTGAGAAGTCCAGGAAAGATCTAGAAGGATCTAGTGAGCAGAGGACACAAGAGCCCATGTGAAGGCTCTGAGGGGGGAACAGGTGCCCTGGTCCGAAGGGCCCGTGGAAGCTGGTGTGAAGGGCGTGGGCCCAGCCGTCCTCTGAGGGAGTTCGCTGGGGTCCATCTAATCAGCGTCTCTCCAGCCGTCTCTGTCCTCCTGGGAGCAGGTGTGTGCTCTGCGGCCACCCTGCGGCTGCCCCGTCACAGGACTGCAGGGAACTGAGAGAGCAGCTCACGGTTTACACGGAGCTTCACCCCATCTGCTTCCAGACTCTGAGGTGGGGTCTCCTCCCCCGTGAAACCCTTCCGGACCACCCCCAGGGAGACACTACCCCAGGTCCTCAACCCACACCTGCGCACCACCTGCGAGGTGGGCCCAGCTGGGCTTCTGCACCCCACCCCCTCTCACTCCGGGTCTTTCCCTCCCTGACCCCACCCTGAGGTTCCTCTTGTTTCTCTCCACTTTCACTGAACTTACGGTGACGAAACAAATAATGACGAAGGCTTTCACACTCAAGCTGAGAGGCTCCATCTGTAAGCCTTCCCAGGAACTTTTGCATTTTTATTTTATTTTTTTCTGTTTTTAAAACCTTTTTATTGGAGTAGAGTTGATTTACAATGTTGTGTTAGTTTCAGGTGTACAGCAAAGTGAGTCAGTTATACACACACCTATATCCACTCTTTTTCAGATTCTCTTCCCATATAGGTCATTAGAGAGTATTGAGTAGGGTTCCCTGTGCTATGCAGTAGGTCCTTGTTGTTTATCTATTTTTTATATAGTGGTGTGTATGTGTTAATCCCAAACTCCTAATCTATCCCACCCCCTTTTCCCCTTTGTTAACCGTAAATCTGTTTTCTATATCTGTGACTCTATTTCTGTTTTGTAAATAAGTTCATTTGTATCATATTTTAGATTCTACACATAAATGATATCATATGGCATTTGTCTTTCTCTGTCTGACTTACTTCACATAGTATGATAATCTCTAGGTCCATCCATGTTGCTGCAGTGGCATGATTTCATTCTTTTTTACGGCTGAGTAGTATTCCATTGTATATATGTACCACATCTTCTTTATCCATTCTTCTGTCAATGGACATTTAGGTTGCTTCCATGTCCTGGCTATTGTGATTACTGCTGTTATGAACACTGGGGTGCATGTAACTTTTTGAATCATGTTTTTCTCCAGATGCATGCCCAGGAGTGGGATTGCAGGATCACATGGTAGCTCTATTTTTAGTTTTTTAGGGAAACTCCATAGTGTTCTAAAATAGGTATCTTATTTTATCCATTTTACAGGTAAGAGAATTGGGATTCAGAGAGGTTAAGGGATCCATCCATCTCAACACAGTGAGGATGGTATCAGACCCCAAACCCCTATCCCTACTGTGACACCCTGTGGCCTTGCTGTGTGTCCCATTGCCCCAGAGGCTCCAGGTCTGGGAAGAGTGTGGCAGCAGGGCTCTATGAATGGTTTTCAATCTATGAATTTTCATTCTATGAATGGTTTTCAGGGCCTGGGTTCAGTCCATCCTTGGCCCTTGACCTCCTGGACCAGGGGTCGGGAATTTCCACAGGAAGTGTCCAAGTATCAAGTGTGATGCACCCTGACAGCTCCCCAGGTGTTCAGTGACAGTCTGGTGGAACCAAGCAAGGGGAGAATAGGGCCTTAGCCAAGGAACCCAAACCACCGGGAAGTGGAAAGGGCTCAAGTGTGTGGTTTTCCCGATGCGTGAACGGGCAGGGCTAGGGGAGCAGCTGAACAATCCAGGGGTGGTGGGGGGCTAGGCAGCAGCTGGGCAGAGTCTTCCTGACCCTCAGGAGAGAGATGGCAGCTCTCCCTCTTTCTCACCCACATCTTACTTCTGACCCCACCATGGAGGGTAAAGCTAGGAGTGGCTAATCCCCGTCTCAGTTCCCAGCACTCCCATTGCAGACATGACTAAAGAACACTGGGCTGCAAACCCCAGGGCACAACCCCTCTCATGTCTGGAGCCTTGGAGGTTCCAATCTTGTTACGTAGGGGAAACCCCCATTAACACCATCAACAAGAGGGGTGTGGCCAAGATGGCAGAGCAGAAAGATCCTGAGATCACCTCCTTCCACGGGCACACGACAATTACAACTATTTACAGAGCAATATTGATGAGAAAGTCCTGAAGACTAGCAGAAAAGATCTTCTACAACTAAAATATATAAAGAAGAAACCATGATGAGATGGGTAGGAGGGGCAGAAACACAGCATAGTCAAGACCCATATACCCGGGGTGGGCGACCGGGAGAATAATTCCAATTCCAGAGGTTCTCCCCAAGGAGCAAGGGGTCTGAGTTCCACACTAGGTTCCCCAGCTTTGGGGTCCTGTACTGGGCATATGAGACCCGAGAATGTTTGGCTCTGAAGGCCAGCGCTCAGAGGGCTACGGGAAACACAGTCTCCACTCCTAAAGGGCGCCCACAAAATCTCACGCTCCAGGACCCTGGGCAGAGCAAGTAATTTGAAAGGAGCCTGGGTCAGACCCACCTGCTGGTCTTGGAGAAGCTCCCATCGGACAGCTCACTGCCACTGCCCAGCGTTATGAGAGAGTACCGTACTGCATACTGCCAGCCTGGGAAAAGATCAAAACTCAAAATTCCAAGTATGGTTTCTATTGAATGCGTATCACTTTTGTACTACCCTCAAGTCAAAAGACCGTAAGGTGAACCATGGTCAGTTGGGGACCAGCTGGAGTCTAACATTAGTGTAATTGCAATTTTCAAAGGAGAGAAAGAGAATGAAAGATATAGTTGAAGAAACAATGGCCACAGATTTTTCAAGTTGGAGTATGATTATAAACTCACAAAACCAAGAATATCAATGAACCCCAGCACAAGAAACACGGATAAAACCACACCACGGCAGGTTATAATCAAATTGATCACAACCACTAATAAAGAGAAAATGTAAAAAGCAGCCAGGGAAAGAAGTTATGCTACATATGAAAATGAATCAGACATTGCAATAAATTTCTCTTCAGAAAAAAATGCAAAGAGTAGAGCAAAATATTTAAAATTTTGTGAAGAAACAGTAGCAACAACAACAATAATTTAGAAGTGGAAAAAGTCTTTTTTAAATTAAGGTGAAATAGAGGATTTTTTCAGACATACAAAACCTGCAAGATCTGCATTTCCAACCCCATGCAGACTCCCAAAACAGAAAAGAAAATACAGAGAAAATAAAATTCTGGAGAAAAGAATTATGTAAAACGTGTGGTTCCAACTTCTTTTTTTAAATTTAATTTTTATTTTATATTATAGTTGATTTACAGTATTGTGTTAGTTTCAGGTGTACAGCAAAGTAGTTCAGTTATACATATACATATATCCATTCTTTTTCAGATTCTTTTCCCATATAGGTTCTTACAGAATATTGAGTAGAGTTCCCTGTGCTATATGTGGTTCCCTGTGCTATATGTGGTTCCCTGTGCTATATGTGGTTCCAACTTCTTGATTTTTAGAAATGGAATAATGACCCTGTAAGATTCTGTGATCCCCTCTAGGGGATCTGCACCCCTAGAGTGGTGCAGTGGGGTCACTGCATGTTGCCACCTGAGACATTTGGGATGAAGGGGGAAGATTCTGGGGGGACCAGGCAGGAGAACGGGTGAGGGATCCAGGTGGGGGGCATGCTGGGGCCTTAGCAGGTTCTTAGGGAGGTATTACTGGCCCTAATTTGGAGTCAGGTCTGCAGACCCAGCCCTATTCGGGATTCTGTGTGGAAGGAGGTTTTTTGCTATTTTAAACCCCAGCTTCTTTCCAAGAGGGATGGGTGGGGTTAAAGGAAAGTCTCTTGCTGGGCTGAGACCAGAGCAGGGGCTGGAAGGGGGCTGAGAGAGAAACTCAGGGGAGCTGACACTCCTCCTGAGGCACAAAGAGAAACTAGGATTTCCGGGAGATGGGAGAGTCTGGGAGGAAAGAGGCTGGGATGAGAGGGGACGGGTGGCCTGGGATGAAGGGCCAGGGGCATACTCCATGTGGAGAAGGGGCTGGGAAGCTCTTTTTTTTTTTTTTTTTTAAATAAATTTATTTATTTTTGGCTGTGTTGGGTGCTCCTTGCTGCACGCAGGCTTTCCCTATTTGCGGTGAGCGGGGGCTGCTCTTCCTTGCTGTGCGCGGGTTTCTCATTGCGGTGGCCTCTCTTGCTGCAGAGCACGGGCTCTAGGCACGCAGGCTTCAGTAGTTGTGGCACGCGGGCTAAGTAGTTGTGGCTCACGGGCTCTAGAGCACAGGCTCAGTAGTTGTGGCGCTCAGGCTTAGTTGCTCTGCAGCATGTGGGATCTTCCCGGACCAGGGCTCGAACCCGTCTCCCCTGCATTGGCAGGTGGACTCCTAACCACTGCGCCACCGGGGAAGCCCTGGGAGGCTGTTAAGAACGGGACAAAGCCTGATGCTCTGTGTGTTCACCCCTCCTCTGTACTTACAGAATCTTTAGTACAAGGAGCCGAAAGGGAGGGAGGGAAAGAGAGAGAGAGACACAGAGAGAGAGAGAAAGAGAGAAGGAGGGAGGGAGGGAGCTGTCTCCCTTCTGGTTTGTGGTGGGCTGAGCCTGAACTCGGGGTAATCCTTCAAGAAATTCGCAGAAACCTTGGGGGACGCCTTGAAAGCCATAGAGAAGAGAACGGGGGTTATGAGGCTATTAGTTAAAAGTATCTTCAGTTGCTGCTCAGGAGAGAAGCGCCCATGTTTCTTTTCGACTAAAATGTGAGGGTTTTTTGTTTGTTCGCTTGTTTTGGTGATTCTGTACAGACACGACCCTGGCCCAACCGTTCAAGCGAAAGAAGGCAAAAGGTCCCATTCTGGGGCCAGTGCAATGGGCTAAAGGCCCCGGGGCGCACTGTCGGGCACTGGGGCTGGGAATGTTTTGGCCTCGCCCTCCGCCTGGTCCTGAAGCATTGCCCAGGCCACATTTCTGGCCTCACCCTGGGCCTGAGCCTCTGCAGCTTTGATGACAGTGTCACCCCTGGGCTCTAGACCTGGCTGGGGACGCAGCCCTCCTCGCAGAGACCATTCCGGGTCGGCAGAGCCTCCCTGGAGCCCCGCCCCTCCCCGTGCCGCCGTCAGAGAACAGGCTGCCTGGAAAGGGTGTTTGTTCCTACCCAGAATAGTGTGTTCAAGGCTCATTTGCCCTCACCTCACCTGGCCATAGATTGACGGCTCCGATGCCTCGGGGCCTGGCTGGACAAAACTGGTCCCGGCCAGGCGGACCCGCCCGCTGGCTCGTCCCACCCCTCCCTCTGGGAGGTCTTTTTCTGGAGGGAAAAGACCTTTTCTGTCTCTCTGCAGCCTTTTCTTTGTCACTTCCTCTCTTTATCACATTTTCTTTCTCTGGTCCCTGCCCCTCCCTTCTGTCCACAAGGGCAATATTTCTTTGAGAAAACCAGCTACTTTATTCACAAATGAGAGTCTCAGAATTAGCCCTCAAACCCTATCTTTGGAAAAAATGATGGGGGGACCCAGCCAGCTGGGGAGGGACTCTGGCGAGGGGGCAGTGCTAAAAGTGGATTTGGAGGGAAAATGTTCATAAGAGTTTTCAGTTTCTGTCTTTGACCTTGCCCATACACCTCCTGCAATAATAAGAATAAATACATAAATAATAATAATGGTTAATCTTAAGGTCACAATTTACCGTCTGTCAGGCGCTGTGCTAGCTATTTCACGTATAATATTGTGTCCAATCACCAGAACAGTCCTACAAAATTGGTCTCATTGCCCCTTTTAGTGGTTGAGGAAACAGAGGCTCAGAGAGGTCACTCAGTCCTACATGGCAGCACAGCACCCATCAGACCCCTGCACAGTCGTGTCCTCTGCACCAGGATGGCTCTGTGTGCTGATTGTTTTTGCTTTAGGAGTTGAGGGACGTGGGGAAAGGGCCGATGCCACCTTGTCATTTGCCACAGGAGGGCGACATGGGGGGCTGTGGAGCCCTGCCTGTGGTTACTCAGCTGGTCAGCAGTGATGAAACTCAAGCATCTGACATCCGGGAGAAGTGGGCTCAGGACCATGCTTGTGGCTCTTTCCCTGGTGTGTCGCCCCGACAAGCCCCTGCCCCCCTCTGAGCCCCACTTTCCCCATCTGAAAGCGGGGACCCTAGAATCCACTTATGGGACTCTGTAGAGCGGTCTGGCTGGGGACACTATGAAGAAGGGCTTTATTTTTCAAACTTGAATTTCATCATATAATTGACTTCTGCCTGAGACTTTCCTAGCTGAGAGCCCATCCTGTGAATCTTGAGGAATTAAGCAAAATGATGCTTAAAAAAAAAAAGCAGCTCTGTGGATGTGGCTGTAATGAAGCTGGGTTCACAAGGTATGTCTCTCCCCAAGATAACCTACCGAACCCCATGACAGAGGGATTGTCTCTTGATTTACAAGTGTTTTCCTTCACCTTTTATTGTCTTGTAATATTTTTTTGAAGAAACAGAAGAGTTTGTACTATAATTTCCTACAACCCGCTCCTTCCATTTCATCCCCGTGGTATTGTTTGACATCTTCCTCTGTCTCCTTTACTTGCTTTAAATTGGTAGAGCTAGCGGCTTGATTAGAATAGGCTTGGTTCGGATTTTGGCCAAGCCTACTTCCTGGTTATTCGGAGGCACATGATACCTGGGTAGCTTTCTTTTTGTCATGTTGGCAACTCCTGGCGATCATTGCCTCGATCCATTAATTCATTAGATTGCCCTCAGAGAGCCTGACTTAGCAGGTCTAGGCTAGGGCCAGGAATTTGCATTTGATCCTCCACAATGGATTCTGTTGCAGATGGTCCACGGACCACAGTTTGGGAAACAGCTCTAAAGAATACTGAGTGGTCGGGGAAGGACCCAAGGCAGTGCTTTTCAGGAGCGTGTGTTTAAATAAAGGACGGCTTCAGGCAATGGCGAATAGCAAGGGGGCAGGGCGGTGGGTTGGTCTGTCCAAGCAGGGAGGACTGCTTTATCACTGACCTTGCTGGGGATTTCTGGGATGTGGTGATAACACACAGGCCACCTGGTGTGTCTCTGCACCTGCCAAGGGACTCTCTCAGGGAGATGGACAGTAGAACGGGGGGCAGTGGGTAGAAGAAACAAATGCCAGGCTGACTTATCTTTCATAACCAGGTAACTGGGAGCCACGTCTGGTTCTTGAGCAATAGGAGAGGGTGTGGCAACGTCACAGTTTTCTCCTGGGTCTCTCCTTCCGCTTCCTGTTTTCATGGACCAAGAGAACAGAAGTGGTCCAGGTTTCCTTGTTCCAAAGGGGCTTTCTAGAACCTTGCCTTGGACTCTAAAACCACTTACACTTTGTTCCTTGTCTCTTTGGTCTTTAAAAAAAAATCCTTCTGCTGCTTTCCTGGCATAGCCAAGTTGGGGCTGTTAATTAACTTGAGAATCCTTGTAGAGAAAGATTAAGAAACGGCAAAGCGAGCGGGTAGCTGCACTCCAATCCCAGAGGGAAAGAAAACATGTTTATGGAGAGGAGAGAGGACAAAGGATGGGGCTGCCTCTCTGTTCCACTTGGCTTTTATTAGGGGAGCATGAGGGCCGGGGGTGGGGTCACCTGGTCAGGGGGCTCGGCCTACATCTTTTTGGCTGAAGGGACTGCTGGACTGTCCAGGCGACAGCCCCGTGCCATGTAGTCCCAGCTCTGCCGTCACTACCTCTATGAGCCTGTGTTGCCATCTGTAAAAGGGAGAAAATGCTGTTTTAGAAGGTTGGAGGCGGGAGCATAAATGGCTTAACAGCATATTTGGCTAATTGTAGGTGCCTAATAAAGGTCTAAGCAGTGAGAGCCAAGGGCTGCTGTGAGGCGGGGGAGCTGCAGACAGAGTGGCTGATGCGTGTCTGTTTCCTGGTGGGGCTTCTGAGCTAGTCTGAGGATTGGCATAGCCGTGTTAAGATGTGATTCAATTGTGTGTTTGTTCAGGGCAAGGGCTGCATTGTATGAACATTTACACCCACTGGAGCTGTGAGAACACCTTGCTGGTACCTCTGGGAATAGTTACTCTGAGACCCCTCAGGCAAGGCACTGCCCCACATCCGGGCTCCCTGGGTAAAGGCTGAGTCCTATTCATTTCTGGGTCCCCGGCACCTCCCAGGGGCACATGGCAGGTGCTCAATGAAATCACCTGCATTTCTTATGGAAGCACTTGTTTGCTTCAAAGATTACATTGATTTAATTTTTTTTTTTTTTTTGGTGGTACACGGCCCTCTCACTGTTGTGGGTCTCTCCCCTCGCGGAGCACAGGCTCCGGACGCGCAGGCTCAGCGGCCATGGCTCACGGGCCCAGACGATCCGCAGCATGTGGGATCTTCCCGGACCGGGGCACGAACCCGTGTCCCCTGCATCGGCAGGCGGACTCTCAACAACTGCGCCACCAGGGAAGCCCTGCTTTAATTTTTTAACGCTTCTTTACTTCATTTTTCCCCCCAGAACATCAAAGTAATATTTTTTGGTTTAATAACCTAGAAAATACAAAGAAGTTTGAAGAAATTACACATAATCCCGCATAAAGTTATTTTCTAAAGTAATGCCTGCTTTCTTGTTAATATACAGTATAAATATCTATATCTATTTATCTATCATCTATCTATTATCTATCTTTCATCTGTCTATTATCTATCTATCATATATCTACCTATCATCTATCTATCTACCTGTATCTATCTATCATCTATCTATCATCTATCATTTATCTATTATCTATCAATCTGTCTATCATCTATTATCTTTCACCTGTCTATCTAATATCTATCTATATATCATCTATCTATTATCTATCTATCTATCATCTTCTATCATCTATCTCTCATCTGTCTATCTACCTATTATCTATCATCTATCTATTATCTATCATCTATTATCTATCTATCATCTATTATCTATCTATATCTATTATCTGTCTCTCATCTATCTATCTATCTTATGATGCCTAATGCCTGGTGTTTACTGAGCCGTCCCTCTGCCAGGCACTGTACTTAGCCGTCTCAGCCGTTATCCTATTTGAAGGCAGGTAGGCTGGCTCTGGGGGTAGCCCTTACCCCCACCCTGTCCTATCTTGGTGATGGGGGTGGGGGGAGGATAAGGCATTAGGTGAAGGGACCGGACCAGCAGATGTTCTGGAGGCATTGAGAGAAGGGTGAGGTCCCCTGAACTAGAAGAGTCAGGGAAGGCTTCCTGGAGGAGGTGAGATTGAACCTGACCTGGAAGGATGGAAAGGGCTTTCTTCTGCTTGAGTGTGAAAGCCCGGGAACCATTCCCAGCACAGGTGCCATTTGACCGTGGTGTGGAGGTGCAGGCGTGAGCTTCTGATTTTTTGGAATGCTGGTCTTATCACAGTCCCCCTCAGAGCAATCCTGGGGAGCAGGAGGGTAGGACTAGTTAAAGCCTGGATGCTGGAATCAGACAGGCCTGGCTGGAATCCTGGCCATGTCCTAGGGCCACAGGAAGATCATGTAGCATCCTCGTGGGTACCTCGGGCAAACAACGGTGCTTGCTTCACAAGGACGGCGTGAGAATCAATGACAGCCTGGTGCCCTGACTCGGATGTAGCCTGGCACAGGGTCCGTGTGCAATAAATGCCGTGGATACTAGTGGTATTTCCACAGGCCAGGGAGGAGACGGAGCTCACAGAGCCACTGGGCCCCTGCTCCCCAGCGGCCATGCTCCCCCTTGCATGGAGACCCTGAGGTGCACACAGGGAGGATGGCCCAGCCCAGATGGAGCTGGTCTCAGGGGTAATGGGCTCAGGAGGGGAGCAGCCTTGGGTGAGGCTGTCAGGGGCAGTGGTTACCGCAGCCCTCTCTGCACGGCCCAGCACACTTCCCTCCTTGCCTCGAGCTCACTGAAAATCCAGCCTCCCTTTGGGGTCAGGAGGCATCTTAAGGTCTTGGCCGTGGTCTGGGGTAGACGACTGCCCATTCAGTCTCTTCCCGACTGCATGGCTAACCACACCCTCTGCTCTTTCCCTTGCAAAGGAGCTGGGGGCCCTCTGCACCCCAAAGTGTGGTGGGGTCCTGCAACTCCACTCTCCTCCCCTCAGTGTAGTGTGCCTCCTTTCCTGCCTTGCTGGCCCCCTTGGGAGAGGGTACACTTAGCCCAGCCCTGAGGGGTCAGCCAAGGTCACCCCGACTCCCAGCCCCCTCCTCTCTGTGACTCATCACAAGCCTATTGCACTTTCCTTCCTGAGCTTGGGGAAGCGTGGAGGGCGCGTCCCGGGCCCAGCGATGGATGGCCACACACGGGGGCCCCGCCTTCCACTGGCCCCTCTGGTTCACTGTCCGGCAGTTTCAGCTGCTCCCATGACGCTTAGCCCCTGCAGGACGTGCTGGTCATTTTCTTTGATCACTGCTTTGTACCCCAACCCCATTCATTCTCCAGTGCTTTTCAGGCCAGAACTGAGTGCCTATCACCAAAAACGCCCTTGGCTGTTGGAGCAGAAACACGCGCAGCATTATACGCATGTTTCAGAGGTATTTGGACCCATATTTTTCATCTCACCTATCTCTCTCTCCCCACCATTGTGTCCCATTCCTACGTTTGCTGAGGGCATCTGCGTGTTGCTCTGCCCCGGACTCAGCCACCCTCTTCCTAAGGACTGAGCGGCCTCTGCAGGGTAGCCGGGGCTAGGCGAGGCTTGGGGAGTCGGACCTTACTGTGAGGTTGTGTCCTCCGGAGCTCACACTCAGGTCGATGAGACAAGACCTCTGTCTTCAGAGACACTTCCCACTGCCCTTTGAAAATTACTTTTCATTTTGAAATAATCATAGACTCACAAGAAGTTGCAAAAATAGTGCAGAGACATCTGTGTACCCTTCACCCAGCTTCTCCCAATGGCATCGTCTTACATAACATGTTCTCAAAACCAGGAAATCGACATAGGTACAACTTTACCGATCTATTCAGTTTGCATCATTATTACATATCATGTGCGCATGCGCACGTGTGACTGTGTGTATCTATATATTTTAATAACAAATATAGGTTCATGTAACCATCAAGCTCCAGAACCAGTCCATCACTCCAGAGTCACACACCAGCTGTGTCCCCGCCTCGCCCTCTGCAACCCTGGCAACGACTAATCTGCTCTCCTTCACCGTAATCTTGCCATTTGGAAAATTTTATATAAACAGAATCATACAGTACATAACTTTTTTTTTTTTTGGCCGTACCCCACGGCATACAGGATCTTAGCTCCCTAACCAGGGATCGAAACTGCACCCCCTGCAGTGGAAGCGCGGAGTCTTAACTGCTGGACCGCCAAGGAAGTCCCAGTACATACCTCTTGATTTTTTTTTACCTAACATAAATATATGTGTGTGTGTATATATATAAAGTAAAACATTTAAATAGAACTGAAGGCCATACTCAGTTCCCTTCTCATCCCAGGCCTCAGGTCCTCCCTCCACATGCAAACTTTGTTAACAATTTCTTGTGTTTCCTTTTAAACATTTTTATGCACATATAAGCACACAACTCCTTTTTTGCAAAATTGCAGAATACCCCCAATTCTCGTCCTTTAAACTGTGTTTAGATACAACTGAGATTGGTTAAAGTGATGACCTGGGTCCTCCTGTCTGGCATCAAACCCCTAGACGTCTACCACTTCTTACCTCCAACCGACCTCTCCCTGCACCCTCGCCAGCCCCCTCCCATCCTAGGGCAAGCTGACCATCTCCTGCTGGGAGCATCACATCTAATCCTGCTTCCCCTGTGGCCCTCTGTGGCAGTGCTTCTTAGCCAGGCACTTTTTCCAGCAGGGGACACAGGGTAAGGTCTGAAGACATTTTTGGTCAGGAAGAAGGGGTGCTACTGGCATCCAGTGGGTAGATGCCTGGGATGCTTTGAAATATTGTACAATGCACTGCACCGTACCCCCCACCATTTAGAACACTAGCACAAAGACTCATCAAGCCCGAGATGTCATTTAGAGGTTTTTTTGGCCATGCCATGCAGCTCGTGGGATCTTAGTTCTCCAGGATGAAACCCAGGCCACCACAGTGAAAGCGCCAAGTCCTAACCACTGGACCGCCAGGGAATTCCCCTTACCCGAGATGTCATAGTGCAGAGGTTGAGACACCCTGGTTAGTGTCTAGTGCAGCTGCCAGAGGGTCACTCCTATGCTCAAAACCCTTCAGTGTCTTCCCAGCTCTATTGGCATCAAATCCATGACCTACGAACGACCTATAAGGCCCATTAACACCTCTGACCTCACCTCTCCCACTTCTCTGCTCCAGCTTCACTGTCCGGTCTGCTGACCCTCAAACACACCAAGCACACCCCACACTCTGTGCTTGCCCAGAGGGTCATGTGTTAGGCTTCACCGCTGCATCCACGGCCCTGCTTTACTGTCATCCTCTAGGGAAAGCCTTCCCGGACCACCTGTCTAAGACACCACTTCCCAGCCGTTCCTCCCCTTGCCCTCCGAGCATCTGTCTCCATCTGACATTTATTTGATTGATTTTTCATGGACTCATTCTCCCCATTACAACGTAACCCCTGTGTGTTTTGTTCACTAACGTATCCACGCCCCTAGACGAGTACCTGGGACATAGTGGGCTCTCAATAAATACCTGTTACTAGGTGAATCTTGGCCGAACACCTCACGTGTGCCCGTGGCCCACTGTGAGCCGCGCGCACAGACCGGCTCTGAGGGATGTGCCGGGAAGCCATCAGTCCTGCGGTCCCCAAACCTATGCCACCACCCTCCCCCCGACACACCTGGGGCTTGCTCTGTTGTCACCTGCTCTTTAAAGCACTTGCTTACAGGTATAGCAGCTCCAAACTGTTTTTGCTGGTGACGTTTCAGATGACTGCTGTATTTAGTTTCGGACCTGGAGCTCCCTCTGTTTTCGTTCCTTCATTCTGCCGCCCGGGCCTGACATTGGGGGCCCTCCTCTCTGGGGTGGAGGAATGAGGAATTTGCTTTGCTTGTGTTGGTCCCCTGTTGCCGCTAAATAAAATATTTAAAGGAGCTGCCCCCTCCCTCGGGCTTAGGAATGCTGCTTTTAGGGCACAGAAAAAGCCTGTCCTAGTGTCCAGGCAGCCAAGGACAGACACACGGATGGGCACTCCCTTCTCACCAATCGCAGAGGACAGCTGGGTGACCAGGAGGTCCCAGGTTCCTCATCTGGGGCTCTGGTGAGGTGGTCGGCCCATCTCCTGGACCAGGTCTGAGTGGGCAGGTCAGATGCAGCCTGGGGGGTACGGGTAGGGTCTGGTGGGAGCTCTCCCTGAGGCTGGGGCCTGCTCTGCAGACCTGGGCATCTTCTGCTGGCCTCGGCAATGGCTGCTGCCACTTACTGAGGGTGAGGGGCACAGCCAGAACCCACAGCCAGCGACTGATCCTCATATGCCTCCCACCTTCTGTTCCCTTACCTGTTGAATTGAAACAATACAGTATCTGACTCACAAGGTCCCTGGGGTCTTTTTTTGTTTTTTTAATTAATTTTTATTGGAGTATGGTTGCCTTAGAATGTTGTGTTAGCCTCCATTCCCTGGGGTATTTGAATGAGACGATACGTTTTAATTTTTTTAATTGAGACATAATTCACACATAGTAAAATTGGCTCTTTTTTGGGTGCAGTTTCATAAGCTTTATGTAACCATCACCACCTCAATGGAGATATAGAGTATTTTCATCACCCCCCAAAAGTTTCCTCGTGCCCCTCTGTAGTCAAACCTTTCCCCCACCCCAGACCCAAGCAACCCATCTGATTTCCGACCCTGTCATTTTGCTTTTTCCAGAATGGCATATAAATAGGTATGTCATCCAATAGGTAGCCTTTGAGTCTGTTTTCTTTCATCTTTCTAGCAAAATGCATTGAAGATTCACCCTGGTTTCTGCATCCTTTTCATTGCTGAGTAGTATTCCGTCGTGTGGCTATGTCACAGTTTGTCATCCACCTACTGAAGGACTTCGGTTGTTTCCAGAATTTGGTGACTATAAATAGAGCTGCCGTAAACATTCCTGTACAGGTTTTGGGGTGAATATAGTTTTCATTTCTCTAGAGTAAAATGCCCAGGATTCTGACTACTGGGTCATATGGCAAATGTATATCTGACTTAAGAAACTGACCAACTGATTTCCATGGTGGCTGTACCACTTTGCATTCCCACCAGTAACGTTTAAGAGTCCCAATTTCTCGGCATCTTTGCCAGCACCTGGTTTTGTCTTGTTTTTGCTTTTTAACTTTAGCCATTCTAATAGGTGTGTACTGTCAAGTTGTTTTTTATCTGCCAATCATTGGTTCCCAGTTTTTGCAGGCAGTATTGAAATGTGGGTGGGAAACAGGGCGCTAGAATCAAACCAGCTGGGTTCGAATCCTAACTTGATTATTTACTAACTGTTTAATTTTTCAGCTTTCTTATAGAAAAAAAAAATGGAATTCAAATGGGGTGGTCGAAGGACTTAAGTGTTACAATATAGGACAATGGCTTAGCTTTCTCAATATGAAGCCACTGTCATCACTAGAGTATAACATTCCTTATCTCTAGTTCCCCAACAAGCATCAAGGCGGGTGTTCTCATGCCCATGTTATAGATGAAGACATTGAGGCCCAGTTAAAAGACCACATTTCCCCATCTCCCTAGCAGGCAGATATAGACGCGAGTAAGTTCTGGCCAATGAAGATGTAAGCTTAAGCGTCACGTGGGACTTCTGTAAAGTCTTCCTAAACAGGAATGAGGCATATCTTTTTCTCTTCCTCCTTCTGTCTGGGATGCAGGTTTGTCGGCTGTACCTCTAGCAGCCTTTTAGGACCACCAAGTGATCTTAGAACTATAAACCAAGGGCTGAGGACGAAACAGAGGTGCCTGGGGCCCTGATGGCATCATGAAACCATCCTATTAACCCTGGACTGCCCATCCCTAGATTTCTTTTCTGAGAAAAATAAACTTCTGTTTCATCCGAGCCAACAACAGAAACACAAATTTTAGTGGCTTACAACAATAAGCATTTATTCTCCTGGCCATGGTTCTGCAATCAGCTGAGGCTCGGCTGACTTAGCTGAGCTTGGCTGTAGCTCTACCCCGAGCTGTAGGCTGGCTGGACTTGGCTCTAAGCTGAGGGTTGAATTTAGCTCTTTTCCTCATGTGTCCCATCATTCTTGGACCAGCAGTGACCCAATTTCACAAACACCTTGAAAGCCTCTGTTTGCACGCTAACATGCACTAAAGCCTCCCCCATACGCTCACGTGCCATTGGCCAAAGCACTTGGCCAAATCCAACATCACTGGGGTGGGGAAATATATCCTTTCTGTAATGGGAGCCACATGCCAAGGAGGATGGCTACAGGGGGATGTGAAAAAATTGGGAACAGTGTTACCATACACTACAGCTACCCTGGAGAATTACCATCGTCTCTGCCATTTTCCAAGATGGCGGCGACATGATGTTGAATATGGGATAGAGCTCGTGAATAATGTATGTGCAAAGCTTTTCTAATGAAAAATATTGGAGCTTCTTCATCCGAAAAGCAAAATACCACTTTCCCACCCAGACAGAAAGCTAAGGCAGAAGCAGGAAGATTTGACTTCAGATTTCTGGCCAGAGAGGGAGTTGATGAACTTCTCAAGCATAAGGCTCGTGTGCTTTTTTTTTTTTTTTTTTCTGCATACCTTCCCCAATACCGGGCACAATTCCTGGCACAGAGTCAGGGTCAGACAAACTTCCACACAGTCATTCATGAATATTTCTGATTCAGTCTGTTATCACCAAAGATTCAGTAAGACTGTCATTAAGTTGATATAGAACAGGATTTCTTTTTTTTTATTGAAGTATAGTTAATTTACAATGTTGTATTAGTTTTAAGTGTACAGCACAGTGATTCAGTTATGTATGTATATGTACAGTATATATGTATGTTCAGTTATGTATATACACATATATATATTCTTTTTCAAATCCTTTTCCCTTATAGGTTATTGCAAGATACTGAATATAGTTCCCTGTGCTATACAGTAGATCCTTGTTGTTTATCTATTTTATATATAGTAGTGAGTATATGTTAATCCCAAACTCCTAATTTATTTCTCCCCACCTCCCAACAGGGTTTCTTAACTGCTGTATTATTGACATTTAGGGCCAGATCCTTCTTTGTTGTGGGAACTGCCCTGTGCATTGGAGGATGTTTGGCAACATCTCTGGCCTCTACCGGCTAGATACCAGGAGTACCCCTCCCCAACTGTGACAACCAAACTGTCTCCAGACTTTGTCAAGTCACCCTTGATGTAGAGAGAAGAGCTTACATTGTCCATCCTCTCAATTCTCAGAAGAATGTTCAAAGTGCAGAAATTTAATTTAAAATGATAGAGGGAGGGCTTCCCTGGTGGCGCAGTGGTTGAGAGTCCGCCTGCCGATGCAGGGGACACGGGTTCGTGCCCCGGTCCGGGAGGATACCACATGCTGCGGAGTGGCTGGGCCCGTGAGCCATGGCCGCTAAGCCTGCGCGTCCGGAGCCTGTGCTCCACAATGGGAGAGGCCACAACAGTGAGAGGCCCGCGTACCACAAAAAAAAAGCAAAAACAAAAACCATGATAGAGGGAATTCCCTGGCGGTCCAGTGGTTAAGAATCTGCGTTTTCACTGCCAAAGGCGTGGGTTCAACCCTTAGTTGGGTAACTAAGACCCCGCAAGCTGTGCGGAGTGGCCAAAAAAAAAAAAAAAAACGATAAAAATGAAAAATTGTATCAAAACCGTTGAATTGCATCCATATATTTGCAGCTAAGTAACTTGGAAGTTAATTTTGCAAGTTTGGAGATATTTTATGCAATTTCTCACAACTTTAGAGACAATGGCCAGTACAGGGCAGTTTATTGAACTGTAGGCATCTCTGTGATGGTCACCAGGATTTTATTCTGGTTAAAGGCATAGGATTCTCAATGGGTGGACAAAATTCCATTCTTTTACTTGACAAATAGCTGTTGAGGGTCGGCTCCCAGCACTGTTCTTGGCACTGGGAATACAGCAGAAAATGAGACGCATCTCTTCCCTTGTGGAGCTCACATCCTAGTATGAAAGAAAGCAGTGAGCATATAAGTACATAAATATTTAGCATAAACATTTTAGTTACAGGTGCTGGGAAGAAAATAAACAGAAAATGACTTGAGTGGGCAGCCATTTCAGGCGGCAAATGCTATAGGAGGTGGCCTTTGAACGTGGAGGTTTGGGAGAAGGACAGTCCAGACAGAAGAAAAGCAGTGGTTTCTTTCCATGGAGCAACATTACACAGGATGCAGACTTACCTTCTCACCCTTTCCTTCTTCTTCTCCTTTCTTCTAAATAATCAACTGAGATCATTCTAGTCAAGAGACCCCTATCAGATTCCTTTGCCCAGAAACTTCTGTCAAGCAGGTGTTGTGTCTGGCCAATTCCCCCCGCCTCCCCACCTCGGGCCTCAGTTTCCCCATATGTCCAACGGGAGGGTTGATTCAGACACTCGGGGACTTTTCTGGGCAGAGGGAAGAGAGAAGTTATGGTGCCCGACCTGGGTGTGAATCCTGGCTCCAATATTCTCCAACAAAATAGTTGTGGCAAAGTGTGTCTGCCTCTCTGACCCTCAGTTTCTTCAAAACAACACTCTTGGGAAGGGATGAAGTGCCCCGAGTCCAGCCTGGTGCATCTGAAGCCAGAGCCCTGTCCCTGCACCACTCAGACCCCCAGGGCTCCAGACTGGGACCAGGAGCCAAGGAGCCCGGTTAGAGCATCCATCCGACGTTATGATGACCTTGTTTGCGGCTTTCTGGGTTCTTCAGAAGGCTCCTCAAGCTTTTGCGAGTCCTTGGGTCCAAAAGGCTTCACTGTGGACCTAATGTCAGGAGAGTGAAGGCAAATCCGGGCTTCCTGCTCCTGGGGGCGTGTCCTCGACAGTTCTGGAAAGTCAAACACAATTACGTGATCGTTGGAATATCCTCGTGATAGGAAATCTGTCCTGTGCATTTGGGCTTCCCACGTGTTTGGGTTCTGGGAAGGGAGGCATTTTCTGAATGGAAATCAAGACCAACCCAGGTGGCCAGGTCTGGCTATTGACAGTAACCGAGGTCCTGCCGGAGGAGAACTTGGTGGGAAGGTGTGGGGAGCAGGTGAAAGCAGGGGAAAAAGGAGCCAACAGGGATGGGGGAGGGAGAGGGACCACACGCCCTGGGCATCAGGTGGTCAGGACCGCTGGAAGTCCCCACCCCCATCAGAACCTTGCCCTCAGAACCCAGGCTTAGTTGGGGGCAGAGTCTCCCCTTCCCAGACTCCCTGGCAGAAAGCAGTGACTATGTGACCTAGGTCTGGCCAGTGACATGTAGGGGTGCTTACCTCGTATGGGGCCGGATGCCACACCGGAGGAGCAACAGCCGTCTTAGGGGCAGGAGGGAGGAGGCCACGTGCTAAGGATGGTAGAGGAAAAGCCCGAGTGTACCTCCCCCTGGTGCGTGGGATCACTGTGCTGGCCCTGATTGCCCATCCCTGGACTTCTTGATACTCGAGAAAAAGTAAAGCCCACTCATTTAAGGCCCCAGTTGGGTTCTTGCTGTACCCAGCGGGACTCAGTGCTAACAGACTCCATGTGCCATCCAAATGCTCCAGATCCTGGGCTGGGCACCCTGCCGCGTTACTTCACTCGGTCCTCACAGCCCTCCTGCAAGGGTCACATCTGAGCCCCGTTTGGCAGATGAGGAAACTGAGGCTTGGAGAGGTTTCCCCCGCCTCAAAATCCTACGGGTAGTAAGTGCTAGAGTTGGGGTTTGAACTCCAGAACCACCTGATTCCAAATGCTGCACGCCGTACCTCACACTGTCACTTGAACCATGAATAGTACTCAGGGTTGCAGAACTGACTGTGGGTCTGAATCCTGGCTGTTCACTTGCTAGTCCTGTGACCTGGCGAAGGTTTTCAGTACATCTGAGCCTCAGTTCCTCCTCTGCAACCGGGGGTAATAGCAGGACCTACTGTACAGTGTCATAGTGAAAGGGGCACTGGCTACATGGTGATCCCTGACTTCCTCTGGCTCTGTGGCAGTTCTGCTGGGCTAAATGCATTTTAAAGTGCCCGGCGATCCTCCCCAGCTGTTGCATTAGCTTCTCTGAGGTATTGTATGCTCTCTTCCCAGGTGAGGAAACTGAGGCTTGGAGAAGGTGAGGACCACTCTGAACCTCAGTCTCTTCATCTATAAAATGGAGGTGAGAATACTAACTGCTTTATTTGTTATTATTGGATTAAATGAGATAAGATACAGGCAGAACTCAGACAGTGCCTAACACATAGTAAGCACTCAATTCATGGAGCTGGTGCTATAATTTGTTATTATTATTACAAAACTCCGTGCTGGCCATGCCAATCATCTACTTCATCACTGCGGGGGATTCCAGGGGTGGATGTGCAGCCCAGTTCAGGCTGAGGCAGGCCTCCACCCTACGGTGAGCCTCTGTGTGGCTTTGCTGAGACTGAGCTTGCGATGGCGAAGCCTGGCTGGAGGCCAGGCCCGGATCAAGCCCATCACAGCTCTGCCCGACCCATGGGGACCAGTTGTGACTCCCCACCCCAGACCTTTAGTTCTGGGAGGCTGAAGTCTCTCCATTCTCACAAAGGCCTTCCTCACAGATGCTTGGGACAGATAAAGAACCGGCTCTGTTCAGGCCCCACTGCCAGGGGCTACTCCTGATTTATGGAGAAATTCCACTGTCTGGGGTGTGACCTTGCCTCGATCCCTGCAGGCACCTGCTAAATACGCCAGTGGCAGGGCCCCTGGCTGTCAGGTCACCTTTCTGCCGGGCAGTCCGGGAGGGGGGCCAAGATACACACAGACACACAGACACACACACACACAGACACACACTCACACATACTCACATTCACTGTGAGCGATGCTGTGGGTTCCAGCTCTCAGCACGGTGCTCGGCACACAATAAGGCTTTAAGGCCTTTTTTCTGTGGGGATGGATGGACGGATGGACAGATTTACACAAGACCGACCAGTTGAGTGTGTGTTCTGCAATGCACGTGTTCAGCCTCTGTCTGTTGAGCACCTACTGCATGCAGGCTGTGCTCTAGGCACCACCCGTGCAGTGCAGAGCAAGGCTACACAATCCCTGCTCTCAAAGGGCCACCAGTCCAGGTGACAGGTAAACGAGCAGAGGGAGAATGGTGGCTCTAGCACCCCTGTTTCCCAGGGGAAGCCCATGTTCCTCCATGGCTGATGGTGGCATCTTCTCGTTCTGGTCGCCAACGCAGGGCTGGGACTCAGGCCGACCCTGCACTTACCACCTGGGAATAGGCGCCTCCCTCAGCGTTGTCCCCAGGCCCCTGGCTTGCCCCACACCCCGGACCCAGATGCTCCTGCAGCCTTGGGAGAAGACACTGGACCTCATCCAGGGTTCTCACTGATCCAGGGCTGTGAGGGGATGCGGTCGCTGCCCCGGAAGTTTCCACCTGAGCGTCAGACAGAACAGGCCCGTCCAGGCCATGAGAGGCAAGTGGGAGACAATGCTCATGGCCCTGAAATCGACAGGTTGATGGCGTGCTGGGGCTGGACCAGACCGGCGTGCAATGTCCTCACACCCATTTCATGGTGATGACAGCTCCCCAGTCATGAGATGAACAAACAGGTGCCAAGAGGGCAAGTGACTTGCCTGGGTGCCGACAACAGGGAAGAGCCAGGGTTCCAACCCTCTCCTCTGCTGTTTGCGAAATGTGAAGCCAAGCACGAGAGATACAGGCATGGCGAACGGCCAGAGGGTCCAGGCCGACTCTCGGAGGACGGGGCGCTGGGGTGAAGCCTTGGAAATGGGTTTATCTGAATCAAAGGTGTGGAGGTGGGTGGAGCCTGGGCAGGCACCACACAAGGATCCCAGGTTCCTGCAGTGACAGTCCTTGCCGTATGTGTGCTATGAGATGAGGCCCAGAGGGGGCATCTCCTTGCGGGAGGCCACAGAGCGCTGCAATGGCAGAGCCAGGGCTAGAAACAGTATGCTTAGCCAGGAATCACAACAAACTAAACAAAAACCAAAACAGAGAAAAAACCCAAAGCAGTATTTTAGTCTACCAGGTACTGCAGTTAAAAAAAGAAAGCATCAGCCACCCGTCATGTGGTCTTGTAGGCAAAACAAGTGGCCCTGGATGTCACCCTGGCCTTTGCACCCTGTCCCAACTGTTCCTGCCCCCCTCTCCCTGCACCCGAGACCCAGGGGAACGAATGCTGGGGGAAAAAACCTAGGCCTCGACTTTCCTGAGGCTGAAAGTCGAGTTGCCAAAACAAACTTCATTCGTCTTTCCTCGTTTTTGTTTCCATGTTTAAATAATAATAAGCTGAAAATGAAGCCATTGTGCTCAGGTGTAGCTCGGTCAACATGCCTGCTGAGTCCTGAGTGTGTCTTCTGAAGCAGCTGTCTGGCCGGGCCTTGTGGCCCATCTGGCCGGGGTCCCACCCCCAGATCAGCACCCTCCCAACTCTGGCACTGCCACGATTTTCCCTCCTGCGTCTCATCGAAACTTCTCCACCCAGGGTCTCACTCGGGTCCATTTCTCTGCTAAGAGTATGGGACAGTTCTCCCCAAGACACTGCTGGTTGTGTGTGGTTCCAACCCTGTAAGACAGTTTGCCTTTTAGAGACACAGACTTTCCCAATCTTAAGGTGTGGATGCTTCTTAAGCAGTGGCATTTGGGTAGCAGCTGCGAGGGGAATTCTGTTACAGAGGAAGGGTGTTTGGAGGCCTCATGTCATGTAAGTGCACGCCCTCTGCCGGGCCCCGGTCCTCTTCTGCCTCTTGCATGGCAGACTGGGCAGGCAGCCTCACTCCAGGCCTCCGTGGCCCGCGCAGAGAAGCCCTCGACGGCAGGGCTGGCCTGCTTGACTACCGCTGCGTTCTCTACTCAGCAGTGACCTCTCCGGGGCTTCTCCAGGAACCTTCCTCCTTCTTCCACCCCTGCAGGTAGCCCAGGGAGCCTGGTACCCAGTGGATGCTCCATGGGGGTCACAGAACTGAGCAGGGAACACCTGAGCACCCTCTCCTGCAGTCTGCACCCGTGGCAATCACTTAGCTTGTTCCTTTGCTCGCAGGCCTCTCCCTTCCCACGTGGGCTCTGATGCTCCTAGGGCATCGGGAGAGGCCATGCTGGGGATGGGGAATCCCACAGCCCGTGGCCATGGGCCATTCACTTAACCTCTCTGACCCCCTGCTCTCCATCAGCATGTCTTACAGGCGCGGGGAGCGTTCAAGGAGCTAATGTCATCAAATGCATCTTTCTTTTTGCGTCCACATATAAGCGATGTCATATGATATTTACCTTTCTCTGTCTGGTTTACTTCACTTAGTATGACAACCTCTAGGTCCAGCCATGTTGCTGCAAATCGCATTATTTCATTCTTTTCAATGACTGAGTAATATTCCATTGTATATAGAAAGAGACCCACAGACACAGAAGACAAATGTATTGTTCACAAAGGAGAGCGGGGGTAGGGGGCGGGATAAGTTAGGAGTTTGGGATTAACATGTACACACTACTATGTATAAAATAGATAAACAACAAGGACCAACTGTAGAGCACAGGGAACTCTACTCAATATTTTGTAATAACCTATGTGAGAAAAGAATTTGAAGAAGTATAGGTACATGTAACTGAATTGCTGTGCTGTACACCTGAAACTAACACGATATTGTAAATCAACTATACTACAACAACAAATAAAATAAAATAAGATAAAAAGTTGCTCGGTAGAGCTCCAATTTGTAGTAGGAGTTTAATAAAGGAAGGTGCTCCTCTGTATTTATTATCTTAAAAAAATTTTTACTTATTTATTTGGCTGCACAGGGTCTTAGTTGCAGCATGCGGGGTCTAGTTCCCTGACCAGGGATCGAACCCAGGCCCCCTGCATTCGGAGCGTGGAGTCTCAGCCACTGGACCAGCAGGGAAGTTCCTGTATTTATTATCTTAAAAGGCAGCAGCAGCTAAGAGTTACTGAACACGTGCCACATGCCAGGCACCGTGCTGAGAGCTTTTACACTTCATCTCCACGCCGGTGCTATACGGTAGCTGTCTTTCTTGTCCCCATTTTACAGAAGAGAAAACTGAGCTAAGCTGGACTCAAGCCCAGGATTAGCATCTTTCACATGCTGGAGATTATTCCATGAACTCTGTCAAACCCCAGGGCCAGCCCTTGCCTTGTTCCTCCTGCCATCAACATAGGTTGTGGAGTAAGGGGAGGATGCCCTCGGTCCCCAAAGCCTCAGCCCCGCATGACACACGCACACACACACGTGCACATAGGTACACATCTGCACACACAAACAGGCACACACGGGGAGGCGAAGGCCTTTACAGAAGCGGAGGTTCTGCCAGGCTCTCACACGGGCAGACGTGGGTGCTCTCAGGGTGGGGTAGGGAGGGCTGCTGCCTTGTTCTCAGCTGTCCGTCTCTGGCTGGGTGGCAGGAGGAGGGTCCCAGATGTGGGATGGAATCAAGGCAGTGGCCTGGGGTGTCTGGCTGCCTCTAGAGGGTGGAGGCCCAGGCGGCCACGGGGCCCCAGGGGCCGCCGAGCTCTGCAAACACGAGGCCCAGCCCAGACCTGCTTGGCTGGAAACTGCTGACCTTGGGTTGCTGGGACCAGTTTCTCCATTCTGACCTCTCTGAGGGCAGGGGAGAAAGCACAGGGGGTGAGCCTGGCTCAGGACAGAGGCAGCCTAGGGAGGCCAAGATGCACCCAGGGTTCAACACCCACGGATGCATCTGGAGGTGCACGTCACTGGCCATCCCCAATATCTCGGTCTTGGAGCCCACCAGCCTTCCCCAGCAAGTGGAAAGGCCTAACGCCCTGGCCACACTATCCATCATAACTTCCTACGGTGATGGAAATGTTCTCCACCTGCTCTGTCCTATAGGGTAGCCAGGTGTGGCTACCAAGCACTGGAAATGAAGCTGGTGCCACTAAGGAACTGGATTTTTATTTGACTGAATTAAGTTTAAATATAAATAGCCATGTAAGGTCGCGGCTTCCACATTGGATGGTCCAGCAGGGAGAGGCGGGGGGCCTGAGCTCTGGGATGGTGCAGAGTGGGGCTTGAGTGGCAGCTCCTCTGTTCGATGGCTGTGACCCACCCTTGGCCATGTAAGTGCACCCCCCAGGACCCCCCATAGCAGTCACTGTGAGCGCCCAGGCCAGCACCTGGGAACAGGTGTATCAAAGTTGAACAGATGTGCGGCTACCTGGCCATGGGCCCTGCAGATGGATGCAGGCTCTGGGATTTCTCACCTCTCCAGCTCACCAAGGCACCAAGGGGACAGCTCTTGGGGAACCTAAGCCAGTGGCCCCAATGTCTTGGGCCTGGAAGAGGGGTGCAGGGGCTTGCCAGGTATGTGTGTGAAAACTTAGCATTGAATAGGATCCCTCGGAGCAAGGGGGCTTGATTCATCCAGGGGGGCCCTGCTTCCATCTTATCAGAGATAACATTCCTCCCAACTCTCAAAGCAAATCCTCCAGAAGTGGGAGAAAAATGTTAATGAACTTCCATTAAAATTCCTTCCAAGGCTTGTCCGTCCGGGCAGGCAGGCTCCTGACCTGCTCAGAAGCCTGCGGGTCTGAAAGAGCCAGTTCCTGCGTGGGGCCCCGGAGGACCTGACGGATCCTGGGGCTTGAGCCGAAGATCCTGGTTCGGGGCAAGCATCCCGCATCCAGGCCGGGGAATGGGCCAGGGTCCTCCACCAGATCCACGTTGCCACCCTCCGTTCTTTCATGACAGAAAGATGTAGCATCTGTCCAACACCCGCAAGGGACCAGCATGTCCCCTGCTCTCTCTCCAGGCCTCCCAGCCGACTTGCATGGCTGAGGAAGAGACTCAGGTTCAAAGTGACGAAGTAACTTGCCCAAGCCACAGGTGCTGGGGTTCATGACCCCTAACACAGGAGGTTTTCAGCACTTCCGCTGCCTGCAACACAGCCTGAAGCCAACAAGGCTAGGGACAGTGATGGGTATTTTCCAGACACAAGAGGCAGCCTCATAAACTAAGAACTTTTCTTTCTTTTTATGAATTTATTTTATTTTTGGCTGCATTGGGTCTTCGTTGCTGCTTGCGGCTAGCAGGGGCTACTCTTCGTTGCGGTGCACAGTTTCTAGGTGCACGGGCTTCAGTAGTCGTGGCTCATGGGCTCTAGAGCGCAGGCTCAGTAGTTGTGGCACACGGGCTTAGCTGCTCCGTGGCATGTGGGGCCTTCCTGGACCAGGGCTCCAACCCACGTTCCCTGCATTGGCAGGCAGATTCTTAATCACTGAGCCACCAAGGAAGCGCCCCCCCCGCACCCGGCCTTTTTGTTTTTAAAGAAACACAATAAAACCTTCTTATGCAAGGGCACCTTGCCCCTCCTCCCTAGGCCTCTCCCACAGGAGCAGGACGACCGTGCCACCAGTGATGTCTGTCCCATTCGCTGCCAGCTGCTGCCTGGGTCTTCTTTGGGAATTAATTTCCGCATCCATCTATGAGCCGGTTCCTTTGTCCACAACTTGTTTGTGACAAACCAGTATTGCCCAGACTGACCCCCAACCCCGGACGGGTGACTTTACTGAATTACATTCCGGCGCCATGCCAGCTGAGTGCTTCGAAGATGCTGTTTTAAAAAGGCTCTCCAGAAACGCCCTACTCACTGTTGTAGGGATGTGGTCAGGACATTGTCCCTTCATCCCACGAGACCAATTTTATTAGGAACCACAAAAGACATTGGCTTCAGAGCTCATGTTCAGGAAAGCCTGTGCATCTGACAGTCAACTTGTTTATAAATTGTAGAATATGAGCGCCTTGAAGTTGACCATTTTCCCTCTTTGCTTTGGCCACTAGGAAGCTTGGGATCACATTTGTAGCCCACTTCTAGCACTATGGTGCATGCGTTTTACGTACCGACTTTGCTCTGTTTTGACTTAAACTTTCATTTTCCCCTTTCATCATTTATTTACTTTATATTTTCTTGTTCACACACCTTTTAAAAATCAACTCAAATCCATTTCAGAGAGAGCAGGGTAAAAATAAATAGGAAGCTATGATTGATTGTCTACGTCATCTCCCAGACCAGGCTTTGGATGCTTTTGGTCATTTCCAAAAGTCAGTTCTACTCTCAACCTGAAAATCTCAACCTGGAACAAGTGTTTTGCCTACCAGGTGATGAGTGTGAAGGAAAACACATGCTTGGGTGTAGGATTTCTTAGGATTTTGCTGACACGTCACATGCTTAGTTTATAGTTGAATCTGGCATGCAGGGTGGGTTGGGCAGTCGAAAGAGTCAGGACACTGGGTTTATACTCTTCACTCTGGTGCCAGCCAACTGTGTGATATGGAAGAAATGGCTTCACCTCTCTGACCTTCGTACCACTGGTATGGGGGTGCAGACATGATCCCAAACCCCATTTAAACAGCTTCCGTAGGATTTCTATAAACCACTGATGGTATGGGAGGGCTGGAAGGAGACACAAACTACAGGCTGGCTTACCCAGCCTTGACCTTGGGGTTTGGGTTGGACCACAGGGTCAGAGTTATGACTCTAGTGGTGTAACCAAACTTTAGCCAATAGCAGGTCACAGAATTTTTGGAGTTTTGCTTCATCCCGCAGGGCCTGTTGTAGCTTTGCTCCCCCCTAGTAAGGATCCCACACTTACCAGGGAGGTCGCAATCCTTGACAAGCATGCAGGGCACACCAGTGGGTGCTCAGCACCCCCCCCCCATGGCCCTGCAGGTACCAAGAGGCTGAGCTTGTGGTCCTTGGTCATGGTTAGAAAGCTAAAATCTACCCTATGAGAAAATTTCTAACCATGACAGGCAGGTTTCCCCTTTATGACAATCAGGGATCAGTTATGTCACATTTGCACCTCCCCCTGGGCTGCCAGGAAGCTCAGAACTAAGTATGAACGTCAACTATGACCACTTCGTAGATCATTGGCGCCTGGATTTTGATGTTTCCGTTTCTTTCTCCTATAGCCCTGATTTCCTACCCTTATTTATATTTTCCTGGTTTTGATTTCTTTTTCTAACTCACATGTTTTAACTTTATTTTATTGAAGTACAGTTGATTTACAATGTTGTATTAATTTCTGCTGTACAGCAAAGTGATTCACATATAAATGTATATATATTGTCTTTTTAAAATAAATTTATTTATTTTTGGCTGCGTTGGGTCTTCATTGCGGTGCGCGGGCTTCTCATTGCAGTGGCTCCTCTTGTTGCAGAGCACAGGCTCTAGGCACGCGGGCTTCAGTAGTTGTGGCTCGTGGGCTCTAGAGCGCAGGCTCAGTAGTTGTGGCGCACGGGCTTAGTTGCTCCACGGCATGTGGGATCTTCCCCGACCAGGGCTCAGACCCATGTCCCCTGCATTGGCAGGCGGATTCTTAACCACTGTGCCACTAGGGAAGTCCATGCATATTCTTTTCCATTATGGTTTATCATAGGATATTGAATATAGTTCCCTGTGTCTAATTCATATTTTAATTTTTCCTAGTTTGAGGTCACTGTATTCACCCAGATGTCTATAAAAAAATCTGTAACAATAATTTGAGTTTCCTGAACTTTTTCCAGAATAGAATTAAATCTTAACTTTTCTGGGCCTAAATTTTTACGTCTTTTTAAAAAAAGTTTATTTTTAATTGAAGTATAGTTGATTTACAATGTTGTCATATTTTTAAATTATACAAATATATTCTACTTGAAAAAAATTGAATCAGTACGAGAAAAATCACCTCTTCGGTCCTCTTTGATCACAGGCTAATCCCACTCTCCTACCTGGGGGCAACCCCTGCGTTGACACATACATGTGTCTGAGAAAGCACGTTGCATTGTTGTTGTATGCACGTTTTCACACGTGGCGTGGTACTGGTGGTATCGCTCTGGGACTTTCTTTTTTATTCTAACAATAGTATGACTTGGAGCCCTGTCCCGGTCAAGTCAGAGGAACAACCTCATTATCTGTAACGCAACATGTTATTGTTATTTCATTGTATGGTCATATCACAGTTTCTTAGGCCTGTCCCCAGCTGTGACGTTTAGGTTCTATCTCTTGTTTTTGCTCTTTTAGAGAAGGCTGTGGTCAGCAAGTTTGTATATGGCTCTTTGCATGCGTGTACAAGTGTTTCTCATGGGTACATACCAAGAAATGGAATAGTCAGGTCACTGTATACGAGATTTGAAGTTTGAAATTCACATAGCCAAATTGCCTTCCAAAGTGGTCATATCTATTTACACGCCCCACATCAGGGCATGAGAACGTCCATTTCCATATCCTCTCCATTCCTGAGGTCCTTGAACTTTCTAACTTCTGCCCAACTCATGCAAGAGAAATAGTAATGCATTGCGGTGTTTGCTTACATTTCCCGATTGTTAGTGAGGACGAGTCTCTTGTCAAATGTTTACTGGCCATGTGGATTTTCTATTTTGTTAAGTGTGGTTCAAATCCTTTTTCCATTTCTATTGGGTTCTTGGTCTTCTATTATTGTTGTTGATTTGTAGGAGTTCTTCACCTGTTCTGGATATAAATTATATATATATATATGTATGAATACAAACAAATATTGAAGAATAAACAAAGAAATAAAGAATTCTAGGTAATGTAGGACAAGCGTCAAATCACCACTTTTTTCAGTAAATTTCATGAAAGTTCAGAATAGGGTGAGATCACCAGGGGCCAATGGAGCTGGGAAAACCTCTGTAAAAGTGGACGGACATGATGTGGGCAGGGTTCAGGCTAACGTGCATCCTCGGGATTCGTTATTCATTCACTAATACTTTGATGGGCATCTTCTCCACTGCAAGCCTCGAGCTGGGCGTGGGGAGTGGCCACATGAGGGCGGATGGGCGGGGCCCTCCCTGGCCAGACAGGAAGCAGGGGCAGGGGTCGGGGTGCACATGCCTGGATGGACGGGCTGCTGCAGCTGTGGGAGCACCCAGGGCCAGGGCGGCTACACAGAGGAAGGCCTTGGCCGAGACCTGCTGGATCAGGAGCTGATTGCTGGGGGCAGACAGAGGGTGAGTGCCAGGGCAGGACAGCGGCTCCTGTACATGGAGCCCCGGGTACAAAGGGCCCGGGGGCAGAAAGAGTCTGGAATGTTCCCTCCAGAGCCTTGAGCTTGCAAGGTGGGAAGGGATGGTCGGTAAAAGGCTTTGTCTTCCACTCAACGGGGATCAGACTTTGTTCTGCAAGCAGAAGAAAGACATAATCAGATTTGCATCTTGTAAAGGTCACTCAGGGTACAGAACAGAGGGGAGGGAGCCAGCCTGGAGCCCACGTGGATGTGGGGGACAGTCTCAGGTCAGGGCAGAGAGGATGGCTGGCCAGATGTGGTTCTATACGCTTCATTCAGTGCTGGTTTCTTTCATGATTTTTCTCTTAATACTGGAGTGGTACATGATCATTTCTAAGAACAGAAAATATCAACTAGCAAGAAGGTCCTGAAGGACAGCCACAGATGCAGTTGCCCCGAGAAATGATTGTTCACAGCTTGTGGCCCGTGAATGCGCACACACACATCACCCTGCCCCTCCCCGCAAATATCCTACATGATGATTTAAACTCAAGTCTAATTCTTTCAACAAAATCCATATTGCTGGACATTTTTGTTTGAACTTCTTACAATGACAGGTCAGAAGAGGAATAATCGACTAAAAATGAACCAGAATGAAAAAGAAAAATAGTCATCTAAATCTGACAAGGAATAGACAACCAACAAGGACCTACTGTGTAGCACAGGGAACTATATTCAATATTTTTTAATAACCTAAAAGGGAAAAGAATCTGAAAAACTATATATATATATGTATATATATACACATACACACAAGTATAACTGAATCACTGTGCTGTACACCGGAAACTAACACAACATTGGAAATCAACTTCAACACAAAATTTTAATTAATTAATTAATTTTGGCTGCATTGGATCTTCACTGCTGCGCGTGGGCTTTCTCTAGTTGCAGCGAGCGGGGGCTACTCTTCGTTGCCGTGACTTCTCTTGTTGAGGAGCACGGGCTCTAGGTGCATGGGCTTCAGTAGTTGTGGCATGCAGGCTCAGTAGTTGTGGCGCACAGGCTTAGTTGCTCCGCAGCACGTGGGATCTTCCCGGACCGGGGATCAAACCTGTGTGCCCTGCATTGGCAGGCAGATTCTTGACCATTGCACCACCAGGGAAGTCCTTCAATACAAAATTTACATTGAAAAAACTTAAAACTGACAAGGATGCTTGCTCACAGGTGCACCGAACTCAGCAACACATGCAGAGTCGGGAGCACAGCGAGTGAGCTCTGAAACACGCCATGCCTCCTGCTGGCCAGGGGGACCGCCAGACAAGGGCTCCAAACTGAGCCAACTGGGCATCCCCACCTTGGTTTCTGGGCCCCCAGGCCAAGTTAGGGGCTGCCCTGGGCTCCCCTCCAGACAGGCGGAACCCCACCAGTTTGGTCTCCTTTGGAGTTCTGTCTCATCCTGTTGGCCTGGAGCCTTGTTGGAACTCAATAGACGTGCATTCAACAAATGAGTCAGGGAATAATTGTCTTGATGAAGTAAAGATGTGGAGGGAACTAACCCAGACAGAAACAAGGCACCTGCGAAAGTCACTTACACCCTGTAACTTGCTCCCCAGGAAGAAGTCACTGAGATTTTTTTAAAATTTTGAGGTTGGGGGATTTCTTTTTTTTTTTTTTAACAGCTTTATTGAGGCATAATTGACATACAACAAACTGCATAGATTTTAAAGTGTACAACAAATTTTAACCTATGTACACTCTTGAGACCATTATCACGTTCAAGGTCATGAACATGTCTGCCATCTTCCAAAGTTTGCTTGTGAAGGCCTTTTGTAATCCCTTCCCTCCCAAGCCCCATCCCCGTGGATCAGCTTTCTCTCCCTGTAGGCTGGTTTGCATTTTCAAGACTTGAATATGGATGGAAACATCACATAGTCTATGCGCTCTGGGGCCTGACTTCTTCAAGGGGCATATGGGAGATGCAGGCCTGTTGTAACTTGCCCCAGTGGGTCTTACCTTCACTCCCATTTCATAGACCCTCACGAGCTGGGTAAACTGCAAATGTCACACAGCCCTGTAGCGGTGGAGCCAGGATATGAGCCCAGCTCTGTGTGACCCCCAAAGCCACTCACTTTTTCTGTTACATTCCTGCCTGTAAGAAGCGCCTTGGAGCAAGCCCAATTTCTGCAGAGTAAGTGCTAGCCACTGCTCTGGGTCCACCCCCTGCACCTCCACTTCCTGCTCTGCCCCTTCTGTCTCTACACCTTCTGTGGGAGAATCGGGACCTTGCTCCCTAAAATCTAGAGCCACCTCCATCCCGGGGAAGGGGAGAAACCGCCCTGCACATCCCCTATAGGCTGTGTGCAGCCTGAGGGCAGGCAGAGTGCACACCACACTGTACCTCACACGGAATGGTCTTCAGTAGATTTGTGTTGGACTCCTTTCTCCGTTTTGTCTCTTCCATGGGGCAGCCTTTTTGGGAGACCCCACGCTGAGGTCCAAGCCACCTCCGCATTGAGGATTTCCAAGGTGCCCCAAGGCCACAGTTGATCTCAAGTGTTCAGCTTCCATGTGCCCTCAGGGGCCGGGACCTGGGCTGCCTGGATCCTGGCCTGGTGCTACCTGCCACGGGGTCATCAGCCTTAGCCAGCCCTGACCCCTTGTCCAGCAGCACCTCATCCTCTGGGAGGCCCGGAGGCCGCCGCAGTCGGGCCTGGGCAGGGCTCAGGCCTCTGGAGCAGCCTAGGCTCAGCATCTGGATGTGCCCCAAGCTTCCCACATCCCCAGCGGGTGTGCCAAGCATGAGATCTGGAGTCCCTTGAGCCAGGGATCGAACCCTGGCTGTGCCATTACCGCTGGAAGACCCTGGACAACTTTCTCATTCACCCACCCACCCACTCATTCATTCATTCATTCGCTCGTTCATTCACCCAAGCCTCTGTGCCAGGCCCACAGGCGAGCAAGACCCAGGCCAGGGACGATGTGCACAGTTGTGCAGGTTGCGTCCTGCCCCAGGACACCAAGCCTCACCCTGTGGTAGCATGGGGCTGCTTCCTCCTGGGGGAAAGATTCTGTGCGGTGGCCCTGGTCCCTTCCCTCACCTCAGGAAGTCCATGGTCAGGGGCAGTAGGGGCTAATGATGTGCAAGTATGCTTGAAACCCAGCACAACCAGGGCCCTGCAAAGAGGAACACTGCCTTCAAGGGAGTTGCCCCAGTAGTCCGAGCCCATCAGGGGTGGCTTCCTGGAGGAGGTGGCATTGCCACAGAGACAAGATGACGTGGAAATAAGAGGAAAGCTGACACAGTGAGCGGAAATCATAAGCATAGGGCTAGAGATGTGTGTGCCCAGTAGGTAGAGAGTCTGTATTTCTGTGACAGAAACACATGTGGGGTGGGTAGCAGCAGGACCCAGGGGAAGGGGCTGTGCTCCACCCTGAGGGCAAGGGGGAAGCACGGGAGGATTTTATTCGAGTGCGTGGAGTTCTTGGCCTCGACTCCTTCATCTGTACAGTGGACACAGCAGTCACTGCTTCTCCAGGTCGCGGGCAGAACCCAGCACATGGTAGGTCCTCAGTACGGGTGCAGCCACTGTGTCTGCCTTGTCCAACCAGGACGAAGGTGCGGTGCCACACCCTCCGGCCCTGGAGCCCTCTGTGCTGGGGTCAGGTGATGAAACCAGATCCCCCCGGTCCAGAGGGCTGGGCGATGTGCCTCTCCACCACCCTCCCAGACGCAGGCTGTGGCTCTGACATCTGGCTCCCCTCCCCTGGTACCTGGTCCTTGAGGCAGGGCCGCGGCAGCCGGGCAGGGCCGTGCCAACCAGCCTGCAGCAGGCTGGGCCTCCTGGGACTGGCACCCACTCGTGGGAGAGGAACCAAAGACCGGAGGTGCCTGTCCCGCACCCCTCATCTCCGAGGGCGGGGGCCAAGCAGCCGCGGGGACCCCCCAGCCTCTCTGTCCCCAACCGGCTCAATGGCCCCAGCATCTCCTGCCCCAACTGCTTGGTTTTATATAAGCAAAATTATATTTTAAGCATTTTCACATCGATTGTTTTTCTGATTATGCAAGCAATACATGCTCATTTTAGAAGCCTTGGAAAATATAGAGAGGAAAAATAATGAGTCCATCACACAGAGACAAACATGTTAAATGAACAGTGTCATTCATTCCTGATCTTTTCACACCCGTGTGGGTAGACACACACACACACAGCTGGGATTGTAACGCTTATACGATTCTGTGTCTTGCTTTCTCGCTGATTATTTTATTGTGAGTGTTTTCTTCAGTTATTAAAGATGGTTCAAAAGTTTGTCGACGTTTTATTATGGAAAACTTCAAATGTACCTGAAGTTGGAGAAAATCACCTAAGGAACCCATGTATCTGCCATCAGCTATGACATTTACCAACAGTCTGCTTATTTTATCTATTCTGCTTCCCCCCAGCTTTTTTGGTTTTTGTTGGACTATTTTAAAGTCAACCCCAGATAGCCTGTCTTTTCACCCATACATATCAAAAAGCATTGTAAAGGCTCTGGAAGAAGGCTTGTGCTGTATCCAAGGGGTCCCTGGCCTGGGCGTTGGGAGACCTGAGTTCGAGTCCTTAATTTGGGTCTTCACTGCTGTAGGAACATGCTCTAGACCCGTTTTCTCTGTAAAATGGGGACGATGGTGTCTGCCTTCCCCCAGAGTGGGGGTCATGAGGCGTTGGTGGGATGCAAATCTCCCCAGAGTTCTGCCGTGTACCAGGCACGTTGCTAATCCATTAAATCTTCACAACAATCCAAGAAGGTCGTATTAGTATCCTCATTTTACAAAGGAGAAAACAGAGACTCAGAGAGGTTAAGTGACTTGCCCAAAGTCACACAGTATTCAAATTCAGATCTGTTTGACTTTTTCTGCTGCACTAATTGGTAATAGGTCCAGGGAGCATCAGCTTCTTAAACAGCTACCTTTTGGTGTCTCCAGCAGAAATGGACATTTTTTTTTTTTTGCGGTACGCGGGCCTCTCGCTGTTGTGGCCTCTCCCGTTGCGGAGCACAGGCTCTGGGCGCGCAGGCTCAGCGGCCACGGCTCACGGGCCCAGCCGCTCCGCGGCATGTGGGATCTTCCCGGACCGGGGCACAAACCCATGTCCCCTGCATCGGCAGGTGGACTCTCAACCACTGCGCCACCAGGGAAGCCCAGAAATGGACATTTTAAGTACCAGGTTTGGTCATGAGAGATGCGGCCAGGCTGGGGACAAGGAAGGACCTCAAGTCAGACCAAGTGTAGCTGGATATTATCCAGAGGCATGGAGGTGGGTCTGCTAGGGGCTGGCTGAAACAGAGAACCTTCCAAGGGTTGACTGCAGAGAGGCTCTGGTGGGACTGAGGGCAGGGTTAAGATGCCAGCAAGGGCAGGAGTTGCCAGGACCACGTGGCCACGTAGGACCCCAGCCTCTGTCTAGCCCCAGGGCTGGCTGGAGGAGCCAGGGAAGTTGATACCCATCTCTCTGTCCTCGCCCTCCACAGTCCTGTGGGCATCCCCATTGGCAAGTCCGCCTAGGAGCTAAGGGCACGGGGACAGTGGCTGCAGCCCCCAGCGGTCAGCCTGTTCCGCTTCTCAGAGCAAAGAGCCGGGGACAGGGCCTGCCTGGGGGCAAGTGGAGGAAACCAGCCCAGGAAGGCACCCACTGGCGGGCAGAGCCAGGTCCTGGGGTCTCTGACTGCAGGCCCCGGGGGTCCCAGAGTTGGTGTAAGCCTGCTGGTGGGCAGGGCGGGGTCCCGAAGGTTGGCTGCAGGGCTCTGGGGGTGCCAAGGCTGTGGCCAGTGCACTGGTGTGGGGGGCCGGGTCCCAGGGCAGCTGTGAGCTCAGGGGTCTCAAGGCAGCCAGCCTGCTGGTGGGGGGCTGTGTCCTTGACCGGGAAGCTGCTTGGTCTCAGACATCCAAGTTGGCTGGTGCCAACAGGCTGTTGGGAGGGTCCGCGTCCCAGCACTATGAGCTGGAGGGAGGATTCCATGATGCGCTGGCCAGCGCCTTGTGGTACAACAAGCTCCCCAGAAGGGCTGCTGCCGACATCCATGTCCCCAGGGTGAGACCCCGTTACCTCCTGTCCCTCTGGAGTTTCTCCAAGATCAGCAGGTGGCATCAACCTGGACTCCTTTCAAATGACTGGGGCAGGGTCCCAGAGTAAGATCCGTGTGTGCCCTTTAGGAGTGGAGTCTCCACAGACATAGAGAACAGACTTGTGGTTGCCAAGGGGGAGCGGGGAGGGAGAGGGATGGATTGGGAGTTTGGGGTCGGTAGACGCAAACTATTACTTTTAGAACGGATAAACAGCAAGGTCCTAATGTATTTAAAAAAAACAAAAGAATGGGAACTTCCCTGGCGGTCCAGAGGTTAAGACGCCGTGCTCCCAATGTTCGATCCCTGGTCAGGGAACTAGATGCCGCCTGCCACAACTAAGGAGCCCGCACGCCGCAACGAAGATCCCGCGTGCCGCAACTAAGACCCAGCGCAGTCAAAGTAAATAAACAAACAAACAAATAAATAAGAATGTCTATATGTGTATAACTGAGTCACTTTGCTGTACAGCAGAGATTGGCACTACACTGTAAATCAACTAGACTTCAATTTAAAAAGAAAAAGAGAGTGGAGTCTCTATTTCTGCCTGCCCTCTGAGGCTCCTGCAAGGAAGACCCACTGGCTCTCAGAGCCACATCTTTGGGGCTTGTCTTTCGGACGCAGGACCCCTGGGATGGGGAGCCCACTGTGAGGCTCAGACCCCTTGCCTTGCCAGTGTAATCACCCCCCGTCTGTGGGACACCCCCCCGGGCTGGTGGGTCTTGACTGTACTGCCTCTCTACCCCTCCTACATGTCTTGTGGTTTCTTCTTTATACTTTTAGTTGTAGAAGATCTTTTCCGCTCGTCTGCAGGCCTTTCTCGTCAGTGGTTGCTCTGTAAGCAGCTCAGCCTGGGAAGAGGTGAGCTTGGGCCCTCCCCCTCCGTCGCGGCCACGCTCCTTTCCTGCACACCCTGGGACCGTCCATGCCCTCACGGCCTCCATCCTGAGAAGTGACGTTATTTCCACCTTACAGGAGGCGAGCCCGACATGGGCCCTCCATCGCCAGCGCCCTGGGGTCACTGGACGGCGTGTGCTGAGCACCCACCGTGTCCCGGGTACCACGCTTGCCTCCAGGGACGGGGAGAGATGCAAGCCCACAGCCCTCGTCCTCCGCGAGTCCCCAGCCTGGAGGGCTGACGACACGGAGGAACACACACACGTGACAAGGATTTGTGGTGGAGGCTGAAGGACCGCGGACCCGAGCTCAGAACTGATGCGTGGCTTCCTCCTGGCCTCGCAGAGCAGCAGGGGTGGGCGTCTCACCGCGGGCTGTGTGAAGGCTGTGGGACGCGGCCCTGGGTTCCGTTCCACGGGCTGGCGGGGCGGGCCTTGAGGAGGCCTAGGGGTGTGTCTCCCCGTGTCCGTGTGGGAAGATGGGCGGCTGTCAGTCCCACTTTCTAGGGGAGGTTGGGGGACCCCGCACTTCCCAGCCGGCCCGGTGCCTCTGTCGTGGGTCCCGCCTGCACCTCAGGCCGGCTTCTGCCCTGGTTCTCCTCTTTCCACGAGCAAACACTGCTCTGGGCACCAGGGAGGCAAACGGAGTGATCGCTCCACAGTGCCGCCCTCTGGAAGCTCCTAGAAGACTCCAGGGCTCACAGCAGGAGGGAGTGATTCCCCAGAGGCTTAAAGGGCCTCCCCACCTCTGGGCCTGGCGCTGAGGGTAGGATGATCTTCAGGGCTTCCCTGACCTCATGGCCCCCAAACAGGTATTTGCAACCAGCCTTGACCTTGACCACCCCCACCCAGCCTGGGGTGGCTCTTGACGAGTTGGTGAAAACTGGCTCTTGGGGAGAGACCCTGGCCCCGCGGGGGGACCCTGCCGAGCCCCTCTAGAGACCCCCGCTGGCTTAGAGAGGATTACTACCCACAACGGCCAGGGCCTCCTCTCCTGGGCTCCACACTGCGGTCCAGGCTGAGGGGGGAGGGTTATGGGCCTCTGGCCAGGCCCGGCAGACCTCCAGAGGGAGGAAGGTGCCGAGATAGCCCAGCCCACCCAGCAGTGACCCTTCCCTTCTTGGCTGTCATAACCCTGGACAGAAAAGGCCAGGCTTCTTCCTATACACACACACACACACACACACACACACACACACACACACACACACACAAAGACACACACACACACATACACATCCCCATGACACATACTCAAAACATCCTTCTAGAATGCAGCCAAGCGAAGGCTAGCTTTCCAGGGCCTGTCTCTCGCCAGCAGCCTTGGACAGCCCTCCATCCACGTTCTGAGCCTTTGAGCTGAGTGACCCTGGGCCACCATGTGGCTAACTCTCCACATCAGCTTCCTAAGGCTGCTCTACAAAGGACCACGAAGCAGGTGGCTTCAAACGACAGACTTTGATTCTCATGGATCTGGAAGCCAGAGTCCAGAATCAAGGTGTTGCTTCCTTCTGGAGGCTCAGAGGGAGAATCCATCCGTCTATCCCAGCTTCTGGGGGCGGCCGGCAACCCCTCGACCCTCGGCTTGGGGCTGCATAACTCCGACCCGTGCCTCTGTCTCGCATGGCCTTCTTCTGTCTGTGTCGCTCCTCTGTGTCTGTGGCTCAAGTCTCCCCTCCTTTCTCATAAACGTAAGACCTACCCTAAATTCAGGATGACCCCTCAGCTCAAGATCTTTATGTTAATTACATCCGCAAAGGCCGATTTCCAAAGAAAGTCACACTCGCAGGCACTGGGGGATGGGACTTGGACATATTTTGGGCGGGGACATTATTCAACCCACTACAGTCTCTGAGCCCCTTTTCCCCCCCTGTGAAAGGGGGTAGTAGAGCCCCGAGAAGACGTGGGTGGGGATTGCCTGAGAGTAGTGTGCAGCCCAGCACGGGGCTTGCCAAGATGCTAGTAGCTGGGGAGAGGGAAACGGGCCCTAAGACACTGGACCTTTGTGTTTCAGGCCCCCAGGCTGGCAGCACAATGAGAACAACTTCCCAGGGTGAGGCTGTCATCCTCAGGGGAGGAAGAAAAGAGCAGAGCAGGGAGCAGAGAGAGCAGGAACGTGGGGGTCAGATCCAAGTCGGTGGTGGGGGCGCCATGCACCTGTCACGCCAGGGACAGTTGGGCAAGGGGACAACCACCCTGTGACCCCCCCCCCAGATGTAGGGCAGGCCTGGGGGAGGCCTCTGGGGGAAAAACACGCAGCAGCTCATCCAGACATGCAAACAACCAGAACACCATCCACGGTTTGCCAGTTTGGGGCTATACGTATTTGGTGGGAATCTTTCCAGTTAGTTAAAAGTATTTGTGCTTCTCGTTTTGTGTGGAGATCTACAATCATTTCCCAAGCAGCTTCTCTCAATTTCTCTTTGAGAGAGAGAGAGAGGGAACCCTAGACTCTGCCCCAGGGCCTCAACTCAGCCATTAAGTCAGCTCAAGATTAGAGTTTAACAGAGGCCAGAAAATAGACCAGCTGAGGTCGCCAGAGGCTGGAGTCCTGGCAGGAAAGACCTGTGGGCTTGCGATTTCACCTTCCTGGGTGACCTTGGCCCTGTTCTCTGACAGGCAAGATTAGGAGCCTCAGAGGAGGGTCCCCGAGGTCCTTGCTCCCTGGTGTAAGCCCGTACCAACAAGGAGGACCCACCGGAGTCACGCTCAGGGGTCTCTGTTCAGACCCACACCTGCATGGGCTCCTCTGCCACCTGATTCAGGGACAAGGATGCTGCTGGGAGGGTGACCTGCCTGGGGCTCCCCCCCGGGCATCTGTGCCAGGAGCTGGGTCCTGGCAGGCCGCATTCTACCTTACATTTTAACTAATTTAATTGTAAATTTGAATTAGTTAGCTGACATTTTTCAAATGTTTAAAAAATTACATAAGTATTATATAAACATGTTCTGTTTATAATCAAATTGAACACTATGGAAGTATACAAAATATAGAGTAAAAATCCCCCTCTTCTTCCTCACCTCCAGAGACAAGCATTGTCCAAAGTTGAGCGTGGATCCTCCAGATGGCTTCTGTTTACACACACACACACGCACACACACCTGCAGATAGGCTCATTCTGTAACTGGCTTCTTTCGTATAATGATACAATAGACATTCTGGGTTGCTGCATGTCAATCTGTCATTATTTTAATGACTCTTAACATTTTTGTTGTGGTATGTATTTTATCAATTCCCCTATTAGTGGACATTTAGGTTATTTCCAACTTTCCACTAGAACAATGCTGCAATGCATATACCCACGCATGCCTTCTTTTTTGGTACGTGAGTTTTTCTATATGTTCCATATCTTGGAATAAACATGCCAAAGGGTATTTGCATGTTATGTGTGGATAAACACCAATAAATTGCTCTCCTGAAAGACTAAACCGATTACCGTCTCATTGTGAAAACGCTCATTTCCCCAGCCGGCGGCAACACTCCATAGCATCAGGACTTTTCATTTTCGCCAGTTAGAATCTTTTTATTGTGTGAGTTGCATTTCCCTGATGACTGTTCCGCTGAGCATCTTTTCCTGGCTACTGGCCGTTCGTATTGACTCAGCTGTGAGTTCTCTCTTTCCATCTTCTGCAATCTCCTATTAGGTTAGTTATCTTTTACTTATTCCTGTGTAGATTTTGCTTCCTTTTCGAAAAGGGATACATGTACCTGATTTTAAAGATTCAAATAAAACAAAAGACATAGCAGGAAAATGAAGTCTCCCTCCCACCCTGATGCTCAGACCCCTGCCCAGCGTCCGGGGCTGCGTCTCCACGGGGCCCAGGGGCAGGGCACATATGGCCTCCAGGCTCTTTGAGGGTTCGAAACCCAGAAATGTTTTCATTGTAATTTCTTTTACAGTCAGAAGAAAAAAAAATAAACATCTAATAATGAGTCGAGCCTGGATCATATCTGTCTTTATACCAAGGCAATTATAAAGCATAATTTAAAATAATTTTTAAGGGAGGCAGAATCATTTAAGGGAGGCCTGCCTACCGGTGATCCCATTTACCAGTTTCCTGGGCATCATTCTAAAAATATTTTATGCAGATATGTTTTATTATTTGAAAATATTTATTTTTTTATATCCCTAAATAGCATGGAGACAAAGTTCATGACTTTTTTTCCTCCCCTTTAAGAGGACTTTAAAAAAAATTTTATTTTATATTGGACTATAGTTGATGTACAATGTTCTGTTAGTTTCAGGTGTACAGCAAGCAGATACGTTTTAAATATTTACTTACTTATAAATGGTTTTTCTTCCTTTTTATGCAATGTTTTAAATATAGGAAAATAAAGGAAATAATAAACACTCACGACTCCAATACCCAAGAGTAAATGGTAAGTAAATACAATTTTAACCATACTTGCTTTCAGCTCTTTTTTAGTTAATAAAAGAAATGGAATGTTGATGCGTAAAGCTAACCCCCTGCTGCGTTTTTCCTCTCTCTCCCACTATCCTGCAGTTGCCATGGGCCGCTCAGAGCCTGCTTGAGTTCAGACCATGAACACTGAATCCCATGGTCTGGACTCTCGTGCCTAGCAGAGTGGGCTGCACCCTCCTCCTGAGATCCTTCCCTGGCTCCTGGGATACCTCACCCCCGTCCGGCTTTCCTCCCACTTCACCCCCTGCTCCTTCCCAGGCTCCTTCACTCGTTAACCCTCATCTTCCCAACTGCTTCTTCTGGAGGCCCCGGGCTCTGTCCTTCTCAAATCTGTCCACAACCTCTGGGTGATCTCATCTGGTTTCCAGGCTTCAATGCATTTATACGCTGACTGACATCCAAATTAATATCTCTACCCCAATACTTTCACCAGATTCCACACCCATACAGCCAACTGCCTAATGGACACCCCCCCTTGGATGTCTGGTGAGCATCTCTACCCGAGGGACCAGAGGCAAACTCATGAGGTCCCTCCCTTCTGCTCCCCCTCGTTTCTGCCCCACCTCAGCCGATGACCTTGGCCTCATTCTTGATCCTTCTCTCTGCATGTCATCCATCAACATCAATGAGCAAATCCTAATGGCTCTACCTTCAAAGTACATGCAGAATCTGAGCACTCCTCACCACTTTCACTGCTGCCACCCTGGTCCGAGAGGCATCTGTCACTGTCTGCAGTATTACGAAAGGACTCATTCATTCATTCATTGTCTCCCCCACTAGAATATACTTTCCAAGTGGGCGAGGATATTACCGGTTTCATTTATTCTTATCACCTGCACAGAGAACAGTGCTGACATATAAGAGGTATTCAAGAAATACTTGTTGGATAAAAGAATATTTTAATTATCTGGTTTATTTCTGTACTTTATTCTGTTTCATCGAATGATTTGACTGTTCTTTTTTTTTTTGCGGTACGCGGGCCTCTCACCGTTGTGGCCTCTCCTGTTGCGGAGCACAGGCTCCAGACGCGCAGGCTCAGCGGCCATGGCTCACAGGACCAGCAGCTCCGCGGCATGTGGGATCTTCCCGGACTGGGGCACGAACGCGTGTCCCCTGCATCGGGAGGCGGACTCTCAACCACTGCACCAACAGGGAAGCCCAGTTTGACTATTCTTGTCCCAATACTTCAGTCTTTTAGTTACTTAACTTTAAAGTATGTTTTGATACATAGTAATTCCTTATACCTCCTGAGTATTATGCTTTTTCAAGATTGACTTTGTTATCCTCATGCGTTTCTAATTCAGATGAACCTTCAAAGAGCCACCTAGTCAAGTCTCACTAAAAGTCCTGTTGGTGCTTTAACTGGAGTTAAATTTATAGACTTAGAGATTGAGTTGGGAGGAAAGAACATCTTTACCTAAGGACGTCTTCCTGCCCCAGGACATTAGAATTTCTCCATTTATTCAGGTCTTTTACATTCTTCAATCTACTTTTAGAGTTTTCTTTATATCAATCTTGCACATTTCTTGCATTTCTGAGAAACACTCTATTGGTCAAGATGCATTTTTTTCTTTTAATTCAGTAGTGAATTCACTATGCTAATATTTAAGACATACGCATGTCAGTGGAAACAACTTAAAGGTCTGTTGACAAATGAATAAATCAAGAAGGTGTGGTACATATATACAACGGAATACTACTCAGCCATAAAAAGAATGAACTAATGTCAATTGCAGCAACATGGCTGGACCTAGAGATTATCCTGCTAAGTGAAGTAAGTCAGAAAGAGAAAGACAAATACCATATGATATCACTTATGTGTAGAATCTAAAATATGACACAAATGAAATTATCAATGAAACAGAAACAGACTCACAGACATAGGGAACAGACTTGTGGTTGCCAAGGGGGAGGAGGGTGGGGGGAGGGAACGTTTGGGAATTTGGGATTAGAAGATGCAAACTATTATATAGAGAATGGATAAACAACAAGGTCCTACTGTAGAGCACAGGAAACTATATCCAATCTCCTGGGCTAAACCGTAATGGAAAAGAATATGAAATAGAATGTATATATATCAATATATATTCATATATATATGTATAACTGAATCACTTTGCTGTACAGCAGAAATTAACACAACATTGTAAATCAACCATACTTCAGTAAAATAAATTTTACGAAAAGAACTATGCATGTCAGGATTATAAAAAGAGGCGGAAGAGCCTTATCTTTATTAAGCTGTGGAGCAGTCTGTCTTCCACAGGGACTGCATCTTCCTTGAAAGTCTGGCACAACTTGTCTGCAAGACTGCCTGGGCCTGCTATCTTTTGAAGTATAGATCTTTGATTATCTTTTCAATTGTTTTTTGGTTTTATATATATTTTACTAGAGTTTGGGTTTTTAAAAAATATTTATTTATTTATTTGGCTGCATTGGGTCTTAGTTGCGGCGCGCAGGTTTCTCTCTAAGTGTGGCACACAGGCTTAATTGCCCCTCGGCATGTGGGATCTTAGTTCCCTGACCAGGGATCGAACCCGTGTCCCCGGCATTGGAAGGCGGATTCTTAACCACTGGACCACCAGGGAAGTCCCTAGAGTTTGTTTTTTAGAACAGTTTTAAGTCACAGCAAAACTGAGTGGAAAGTACAGATGCCCTGGATATACCCTCACCCCCATATGCATAGCCTCCCCTATTATCAATGTCAGTCACCAATGGTACACTCGTTACCAAGGATGAAGCTGCAAGGACACATCATTATCACCCAGAGTCCACCATTTACATGAGGGTTCACTCTTGATGTTGTGCATTCTATGGGTTTGGACAAGCGTATAAGGACCCGTATCCACCACTATAGTCTCACACAGCATAGTTTCCGTGCTCTCTGTGCTCTATGCACTCAGCCCTCCCTTCCGCCTAACCCCTGGCAATCACTGTCCTTTTTGCTGTTGACAGAGCTGTGCCTTTTCCAGAATGTCGTATAGTTGGAGCCATGCGGTCTGCAGCCATTTCAGGTGGGCTTCTTTCACTTAGTTGTGTGCATTTAATAACATTCCTCCGTGTATTTTCACGGCCTTCCCTATTCCCGTGTTTCTAATTCCTCCTTATAGTGAGAAAACTGGTCCCCTTTAACCTCACGGTATTTACTTATTTGCTCAATCAATTAACTGTTTTCTCAGTGTAACTAATCTGGTCACTCCAGCCACCTCCACGACCTGCCACCTCTGTACCGATCCCTGGAGCCTGGGGACCACCAATGCCAATGTCCCAAGGCACCCCTCCCTCCCCGCTCTGCTTCCTCGGGTGCAGACGTCTCCTTGCTGGGATGGGAAGAAAAGGGCAGATGGAAGACCAGAATGATATAAAGGGAAGCCTCCTTCTTAAAAAGCGATTTGAGGATGGGCTTTCTATTATAAAACAAGCCCTCACATCTGACACGATTGGGATTAGTAATTGAACCATTTTGAAAAGATTGGTTCAAGTAGAAACTCATAAAACATGTCTGAAAAACCATGGGCAGGGAATTCCCTGGTGGTCCAGTGGTTAGGACTCTGCACTTCCACTGCCGGGGGCCCAGGATCAATCCCTGGTCGGGGAACTAAGATCCCGCAAGCCAGGCTGGGCGGCTAAAAAGAAAAAAAAAAAGAAAGAAAAACTGCAGGCATGTGTGTGTTCCTTAAATCTGTTGTTTTGCTTTCAGAACACAGACCCACCTTTATTTTCCAATATTTTCATGTAGGGCTAAGACCCCTCCTTCAATGTGGGTCATCCTTCATACATAAACCACAACTATAGGACACTGCGTATCATTTCCAGTTTCAATTTCCTTAGTGTGATCCTTAAAGATGTTTACAAAGCTCTCAGAATGCAAAACTATTCTACATTTGTACAATGACCCCCAATCTGACGCTATACACCTCCCTTGCCCATATTCAATTTAATAGCGGTTGTTTTTAGTGACTTGCATTTATTGGGTCCTTCCAAGGCATTTAATCTAAGTTTTATAGAAATAACACTTTCTTTTCACACTCTTATTTCACAGATGTATAGACTATTCAATTAAATTATATACTTACAACAATAAATATAACTGGCACAGACATGTTTGGAACCTGACACAACTAAATATTGGCAAGCATACAACTCAGCTAGTATGAGCAAAAGTATATGACACACTATTGTATATAAAATAGATAACCAATAAGGACCAATAAGTATAGCACTGGGAACTATACTCAATATTTTGTAATAACTTATAAGGGAAAAGAATCTGAAAAAGAATAGATATATGCACATGTATAACTGAATCACTTTGTTGTACACCTGAAAAGTACAGGTCACTTTTCTGCACTGAGTCAAAGTTGCCCAGCATATTAGATGAGCTAGGACTGTGTTCCCGACCTGTTTGCAAGCTGTGTCAACCTAGGTCTCCAAGGAAGAGAGCAGTGTGTTGCCCTGGACTCTGCATGCAAAGAAGGACGTACAAGGCTGCTTTTTGCTCAGCAAGGAGAGAGGAGACTTGGGGTACTCAGTGTAGTTGCATGGAAAACGGTGCGGACGCCAGAGACCTTGGAGTCCTGAAAGGCATACTCGCATTCCATTAAAGCAGAACGACGACGAAGGCCTCGTGCACAATGCTGCACGCCTAGCCTCCCTGATGGAAAAGTTGGACCTTACGCTGAGACTAGTGGTCACCTTGCAGTTTCCCAGAACTACCGAGGTCTGAGAGATGAGCTCCTACCCAAGAATTGCAAGCACCCTGTTTCTTTGGCGAAAATACTCTTTTCCTCCCAGAGGCGTGCCTGCAGTGAACAGAAGCCGGGCAACTTCAGTGTTTCTGAAACACCTTCAGGGCTTCAAGTGTCCAGCTTTCAAGATGGGAAAAAACAGCTTTCCCCATCAGTTCCCAGTTTCAAAGTTGAATCACAGCGTATGTATCTGCAGTTTCTGACAAGTGGAAAGGGACACATGCGACACACCTGGGCCTTCCATGAATACACTTTTGTATAAAGGGAGTTCTTCACGTGGGGAATTTCCTAACTGGTTTAATGTGCTGGCTAGGCACAGGTGAAGTTGGATCTTCCAAAGCCCCAGCAATGTTAAAACTGTGCTTTTTTCCAGGCTGGATCTGGAGTCAAGTTTCTGCTTGAGGTAGAAACACACAGTTTTGTCTGTTGGTCTGTCTTTAAGTGAACTACCTAGAAGCAGAATTGTTTCTTAACAACTGTCCTTGTGTAAAGTAAGTTATAAAGGTGGTGGAACACAGTTAGTAATTTGTTCCGTGAACTTTTGATCTAGCTGGCTTAGTTCCTCTGTGTTACTGAGCTAGAGTGAGTGGGGTCATTGCAATCGGAGGCAGAGGGCTTTCAGGCGGCTACAATTACCATGTCTCTCATGAGCCGCTTTGTCTCTTGCCATAAAAGTGATAGACTGCACCCCCTATTTTCTCCTGCTGAGTGGCAGATACAACCGAAGGGTGATGCGCGCTGCAAGTTGTTTCATTAATAGAGCCGTAGAGCATTGCTTTCAAGAGGTACATGGAGGCTGCACAAACTCTGTGTTCTAAAGCAACCAAGAGCGCAGGGCCGTCCCATGCTGTGGAAAGGATTGCTTCCGCTAGAGGAAGACTGTGTTGTTTCCCACTAGCTGGCGGAGGAAACTTTGATGCACTGTGTTCTTTCAGGGCCAGGGACCTGAACCCAGGTGGCTGAGACAGATGCTCTAGGCCTGGACCGACCTGTCATGCTACGCGTTGCTAAAAACTAGTTGGCAGCTTTGCTCAAAAATCCCTCGCGTAAGTGTGAACATAAGCAAAGGTCTCTGGAACCCGCCTACAAGGGAAAGTTTCCCGTACTGAACAAAACAAGTCTTGACTGAGCGACTCGCACAAGGTTTTCCTAAGAATTTTCTTTCTGCAGGGCAAAGTGATAAACTGTGCGTGGCAGAAGCAGGTAGTGTTTTGTTCCAGTGGTTTGGAAGGCTAGAGTTTCTCATGAGCCACTTTGCGTTCTTTCCTCCACACAGGTACACAGGACTGAGAGCATGGGCATTGATTCGGCTTTCACAACCCGGGTACCTGGAAATGATTTCCATGCTATCCTGGAGACCGGGTACCATGGACCCAGCCCAGAGTTGATCTAAGCGTGTTCTCTGTGCATGCAGTCTGAAATGCTATTACCTAGTGTCTTGCTCTATAGAGACTTGGCAGGCGAGCGCTGGTCATCCCAATGGGAAGTTGGGGGGTCTGTGTGACAGAGACATCAAAACTTTCCAGAGGTGCAGTAAATAGGTCCCTCCTAGAAGGAATGTCTGGTACCTGTGTCTTGCCACGAGAAGTGATACTTACTACGCACTGTGTTATTTCTTCAACTGAAGCAACGTGTGAAGCGTGAGTCAGGGAGGATACGGTTTAGGAGATGGGCAATGTTGCTTTCTCTATAGTGCTTGAAGTCACGCTAACCCCTGTAGTCTAATAGCTCGGGCATGGTGAAGGTCACCCGAAAAGAAGGAAGAGGCTTGTTTCCCACGTAGGTAGAGTCTTTGCTTTGACAGGTTAGATGAACGAAGTTTTGTACAGAGAGTCCTCTCCAGGTAGGGAGTTGGTACCCCGTATTTAGAGTTGCCGTGGAAATGTGTGAACATCCTGCAGAAGGCCCGCTTTTCCCCCAGTTGAGTGGAGAGGAGCATCGAAGCTTTGTGTTTCAGGCCCAAATACGAGTAGAATACCTTCCAGGGTGCTGGGAAGAAAGCTAGTTTCCTGTTTAGCAAATGTGTGTGCTTCTCACAAGCCTGGGGAAAGAACATTTATGCACTGTGTTCTTTTACAGACTTTAGCCCAAGGGGCGGAAGCAAAGTGGTGTTTTCTTTCACAGGATCGTAAAAGCTTAGTGTTACTCAAAGCTACTATGTGACTTTGCTCCAACAGGTACCAAAGGGAGAATGTATGCGAAGGCCTTCGGACCACCTACAAAGGTGGTTTCCCATGGTAAAGAGAACACAGTTTTGTTTGTTTATTTGTCTTTAAGTGAACTACCTAGCGGCAGAAGGGTTTTCTAACAGTCGTCCTTGTGTAAAGTGAGTATCAGTGGGGCAGAACACAGGTAGTGATTTGTTCCCAGAAGTTGTGAATCGAGCCAGCCTCGTCCCTTAGTGATGCTGAGCTAAATTATGTTGGCTCAATGCGATTGGAGGATGAAGACTTTCAGAAGGCCACAGTTACTATGCCTCCAATATAGGAATATTTTGCTTGGTTTCTGCCATAAGTGTGATAGACCGTGCACCCTCTCACAGAGTGCAATACACTGTCGAAGAGTAATGCAGGTTACTACGGGCTTTCTCCTGTGGGCAATGTGAATCTGAGGTTCTCTGCCTGGTCTTCCAAAGTGATACGCAGGGAGGAGGAACTAACACAATCCATAATTTGCAATGTCCTGGGTCTTGCCTCTGGCTACAAATTGAGAAGAAAACCCTGACTGAGGACCCTACCACGGACACCGCTAGGAAGAGCCAAAACTAATTACTACAACCTTTGTCCAAATGCACAGCTGAGAGAGAATGGCCATGTCAACAGAAGAAGTAAAGGCCTTTGAGACCAGAGCCAACTTTGGATCCTGCCTCAAAGGCCAGAAATATGATCTCTAGTATCTTATAAAATGAGTAGCCTACTCCATTTCTATGGTTCTTCCTTCATAATCTGAGTTTTGTGTTTGCAGAGAATGTCCTCGTGCGGGCCCAACATCCCTAGCTCTTCCTTTAGCATAAGAGTGAGCTATGTGGCTTTGTTCTCCCAGCCCTGTGCCAGGGAAAGACAGACATTCCCAGAAAATTCTCAAGGACTGAACCTGATTGTAGATCTGCCAGAGGCCAGGCCTGCAGGAAACAGAAGCAGGTACTGACAAGCCTTCCAGAGCTGTGACTTCCCACACTGGTCACACACACACATCCATGGACATACAACTTTCCTCACGCTCAGAGGGGAGATACAGTGGCAGGTTCTGTTCCTTCCCAGGAGCTACACCTCTGCAAGCTTCTATTAGGTGAAGTGGCACACTGGTAGCCACACTTAAGTATTTATTTTTTAGGTTATCCTCTACTATTTACTATTAAATCTTCCTAAGCCCAGAGTTACTTCCTGAGAAGAGACTGAAGAATTTAATTTTACATCAGAAGACTAAAGAGTAGCTGAAATATGCTGGCATGTACCTCCACAGGCAGATTTGGGAAAAGTCACAGAGTCATTGAAATAAAATGAAATACATTTTTGATTCTCAAGCAGTTTGGTCAGTCTTTCATTTGCACTCATTTATGAATGTACTCATTTGCACCTATTATGTAATGGGTATTGGAAAGAAAACAATAACAAACTCTTGAAGAAAAATCTGTCCTCATGAAACTTCCAACTCAGTGAAGAAATAGACAATTCACAAAAGACAGTACTTGTGTGCATGTGAAATGGCAATGAGGGCAGTGAAGGGAAATGAGACAGGGAGGTGGTAGGGGGTGGTGGTCATTGTAACTGTTCTGCTTTACAACCAAGGGCTTGTTAATACTTAAACACAGTCCAGGGTTTGATGGGCTGTTTCCTGTTTAGCTTTGCCTGTTTTGCTCTGTTTTACATCTCTGTCATTCTTTGGTCCAGAAATATATGAGCACTGACCCATAGAACAGATGTGCTGATCTGGACAAAGTAATGACCACACTGAGGTTCCAACGCTAGTAAGGTACCTCGTGACTAATGTACATGTCTTCGAAAGTAGAAGAGCAGCCTACCCCCAGCACAAAGCCCACAGGCATTTCCTGCTTCACTTCTTCTACTAATCCTGGCTAAAACTTCGGGAGTTGGAAGTTGGTTCTTTTGGACAGTAGTCCACCTTCTCCCTAGGTTTCTGGCTTCCTTAAAATAAAGCTACTTTTCCTCTAAGCAACACTTGTCTCTTAGTGTTGGCTTCTTGAGCAACGAGCGGCCAAGCCTGAGTTTGGTAATATCATGACCGTTCCTACTGGGAATCACTGCAAGGTATCTGGGAGCAGTCTTTGGAGCAGAGACCTGAAGGGAAGGAGGGAGACTACTATGTGAGTGTTGGTGGGGGGAGGATTCTAGGCAGAGAGAAGAGTTAACGCCAGGCCCTGGGGCAGGAACATCCTGTCACACTCAAGGAGCAGCAAGAGCCCTGTGAGGCTGGAGCAGAGTGAGGCTTGGCCCAGCTGTGAAGGGGTAACCAGGTGTCAGATCCCGTAGGACTTGTGGGTGATGTGTGCGTTTAGGCTTGACCTCTGATGAGTGGAAATCCATGGGGAGAATGGGTTGAGGAGGGACCTAACTGGATCTCTTGTGCTGGGTGGAGAACAACCTGCAGGGTGAGGGCAGGAGGAGGCTGGTTAGCAGCAGCAACAGCCATCCTGTCCAGAGGGGATGGCAGCCCTGACCAGGTAGAATAGGGGGAAGCGAGTCAGGGTCATATTCGGAAGCTGCAGATGGAGCCTATGCTGATTGGGAGGAGATGAGGTGGAGAGAGGGGAGAAGTCAAGAGAGACCGCAAATCTGGGGCCTGAACCCCTGTCAGAAAGGACTTTGTCACGGAGCGGGGAGATTGAGGGAGAGCAGGTTCAGGGCGGAAGTCTAGTTTGGCTTTGGTGCATTCGATGTCCGCACGGAGATGTTGTGGAGGCAGCGGGTGGGTGTAAGTCTGGACCTCATGGAAAGGTTTGGAATGGATAAATGTATGTAGAAGTCATGACAGTATTCGCTGTCACTAATGCCACAAGGCTGGATGAAGTCAGCAAGGGGATGTGTTGCTGAGAAAGAAAACTGGTCCAAGAGCTACATCCCAGGTCAAAACTAATGCTAAGGGGTTTGGAGAAAAATAGAGACCATCCATGGAGTCAGAGAAAGCAAGGCATGGAGTTTAGAAAAATACACAAAACAACAAAAACAATGATAAAAACCGTAGAGTGTATAGAACTGGAACCTAAGTGAAGCAAGCATTTCAAACACACGAAGCCAATAGAGAAAAGTGAGGATTGAGAAATCTTTTACTGTGATAGAATTGTTCCACAGTGGGATTGTGATGGACACACAGCTCTGTGCATTAACACACACAAAAATCAAAGAATTGGTAATATCATGACCGTATTTAAATGAGTGAATTTATGGCGTGTAAAGTCTAGCTCAAGAAATCTCCTTCAACATAAAAGAGTAATTATTTAGCACACATCCACCCAATGGTGCTATACTCCCAGGTATTCTTCACTCAGGGGAAGTGAAAACAGATATTTAGACAAAAAGACACATGTATAAATACTCAAAAATATTTATTCACAATACCCCACACTTGAACTAGCCCAAATGTCCATTATTAAGAGAATGGATAAAGATTTTGTGACTTACAAGGAAAAATTATTCAGCTCTAAAAACAGAATGAACTGCTTATTCAAATAAAAACATGTGGCTCTTAAGAACCTTACTTAGGGCTTCCCTGGTGGCGCAGTGGTTGAGAGTCCGCCTGCCGATGCAGGGGACACGGGTTCGTGCCCCGGTCTGGGAGGATCCCACATGCCGCGGAGCGGCTGGGCCCGTGAGCCGTGGCCGCTGAGCCTGCGCGTCCAGAGCCTGTGCTCCACAACGGGAGAGGCCACAACAGTGAGAGGCCCGCATATTGCAAAAAACAAACAAACAAACAAAAAACAAACAAACAAAAACCTTACTTAGAGCAAAAGAGACAAACATCAAATTGTACATTGTGATCTATTTCATTTTTGTGAAGTACAGCCACCGCCAAATTGATGGAGGTTTGTAAAAACTAAAGCAGAGGCTGCATGGGGTGAGAGCGCGTATGTTTCAACTGAAATGCGACAGAGGGGTCTTTTCTGTTTTAATGGATAGGCTTGATACGTATTGAGTTTTTGGATACTGTAGAGGTCATGAATTTTAAAGATTTGTGAAGCCATAAAGTTAAGAATGACACATTTCACTATATTTCTATTATATATCGATACAAACACAGTAAGAAAGAGGTAAAGAAAAATTACCATTAGACAAATAACGGAATCACATTTTATTTACAAATCTCCCCATGTCCCCTCCTCAACAATGACCGGGTACCTGACCAATCCAGGATGCCAGTTGCTGGTTGGGTTCCAGGTGGAATGTTGGGGTTTGTTGTGGCTGGTGGTCCCACGGTAACTGGGCAGAGCCCTGTGGTGGATCAGTGCCATGGAGGGGCTGCCATCCTCTGTGGAGCTTGGCTTTGGGCTGATCCTTGGGAAGCTGGGTGACACGCTGGTGTTGCTGCTGCCTGATAGCCTGAGTTCACGGTTCATTCTCCAGTGGGAGACAGCGGTGTGTCTGCCTGTCTTCAGCTCATTGGTGGGTCTCTTATTTACATTCAGACTTGTTCAGTCTGTCAGAAGTCGACTTTATGTAAGACGTGAAAAGCAGCTTGCAGAAATGCTGGCTGCACCGACTGACAAGAAATGCCAACTCACTGACAAGCTTTGTGCTGCTAAAAAGGAGTGTGCGGGGATCGAGACATCTTTAGGGAATGTCATTAAATATACCCAGCCTCACTGACACAGAAAATTGAGGAGGGTCAACCTGATTTTGAGGGAGGAACTCAAGTCTCTGGTTCAAGAACTGATAAAAGAGAGATTCGCGCAATCTAAACAAGAAGAGATGGAGGAGATGCTAAAAGTGCTCAAGTCCCTGGAAGCGGTCGTGAGAATCACCACATCACAAGGGGCTTTTCCAAACCAGCCAGGAGGCCAAGCACCAAGCCCTGATGGCCTCTTCCCCAGGAGTGGGCCTGGGTATTAGCCGGGCTGTTCCCTGCCCTCCACTCAGGCCTCCCAAGCTGCCAGGCTGCATTCACCCCCCTCCACCTGAGCTACACGGAGGCCAGAGGATGCAGGGGAGCCTCCTCCTTGGGCTGAAGTTCCTCCAACTTTACATGCTGAGCACAGCAGTGAATTCCTTCATGGTCAACTTCTTTCATGTAAAATGTATTGGAATTCCTAGAACGTGCGCCCAAATCGACAATAAAACAAATGGCCACAATGGCGGTCTCCTTGACTCTGTCTCCACATGTTGGGGCTTGAGTTGTGCAGAATCCCCATCCTACAGTCCTTTTTCACAGCATGGGAAGGGACACGTCAGGTAGTCACAGAGCCCTGAGAGAAATGAGGAATGTGGTCTGAACCATCACACAGAGTCACGGCACGGGAAGTGCTGCCCTTGTAAAATAATGCCAACCCACCTTTGACCTGGAGACTCAGCCTGCAATTGGGTTTTGAACTCTGGGATCTGACTCCATGGCTCTTGACTCCCCTCACTATCAGGTGACCTTGGGATGGTACGAGATCCCACCTTTCCTTACACTTCTGAGGGCAATTGTCAGCAGTAACATCCTATGAACCATTGACTCCGTTACCTCCCGCTTCCCAAGGCTGGGGTTCAGCATTCTTTAGCCAGGAAGTCAGGGACCATGCAAGCCACATGAGCCCTCCAAACTGCCCTAGCAATTAGCCAGAAACTGTCTAACCCAGATGAGAAAAGAGATGAAAAACATATACATTATTGGGATTATCTCGGTCAATCCTCATGAGGACAAAATAAGGTAGTGTCTGCTAGGACTCCATATTATAGAGGTGTAAACTGAGATGCAGGAAAGTTCAGTCACTCATTCCTAGTTGACCACTCTTGCAAGTAAAGGCCAGTATTCACAGGACTCTGCTATGAAGACACCGCACGTGAATGTGAATCGCCTGGGTCCCATGGGAGCCAATGGACCAGGGAGCAGAAGATGTTTTAAACTGCCCTGAATGTAAAGTTGACAATAAAACCATTTGTGGTGAGGTGTGATGAGGGTTCCTGAAGATGGCATATGTATTGAGAGTGCATTTTTGGGGGCCCTTTCTACCCACCATAAATCCAAGTGGTTCTGTTCAAATTCTTCAAGGTGAGTCAGGAGCTTTCTGTTCCGTGCAGGTATGGAGAGCTGCAAATAAGGGTAACAAGGAAGCATATGGATCTGGAAGTCTTTGACTTGGATGTCTCCTGATGTCTGCAGAAGTGTTCTTTAGTCTCCCGCCTGGCAGGATTGAGCATGGCTGCCAGGATTCTGGAAGCTGATCAGGGAAAGAAGAGATGGGGGTTCTGTTTACAATATGAGATTAAGGCTCTTGTTTTCAGCTGGACAGCTTATCGCCCTACCTCACCTTTGCTGTTAGCATGATTTTTATGAGATTTAACCAATTTTTGTATTTATAAAACTGTGACCCAATTTAATCCTGAATGTCCTAACTTAAACCTTTATATAGCTATACTGTGTTTAGACATTTTCCTATTGCAGGATGTGTAATGTGTCTCCAGTTTTGGAAGGAATTTAAAAAGCTACTATAAACATTTAGTTACACAATTTTGTGGACCTATTTTTCTTTGGGGTAAAAACCTGGTGGCAGAATGGCTGGTTCACGCAGAAGTTGTGTGTTTAAATAAATTTTTTTCCAGCACATTTGTACCATTATGCCATCTTATCATCAGTGTAAGAGTTCAAGCTGCTCCATAACATTCCCAGTATTTTTTTCTTAGTTATTACAATGGATCTTGTTGTTAAGGTTATTTAGCATAAAAGTCAATATGTTTTGGGGGGGGTTACTTGTATTTTCTAAAGAAAGATGTTGCCCATTGATTTACCTACCAGGGCCAGGTAAATCTCAATGACAGATATGTGTACCACATGCACGGTTGAAGCCCATATTAGTTATTTCATGGCTCTACTAGGTGAGTCCAAAGCACCAATAAAAATTGGTTGACTCTGTCTTCTTAATTATCTTTTTTCTGCTAATTTACTGTTTCTGTGTTTTTCCTACATTTACAGCTGATAAGCTTGTGCCCATTATTGGCAACAATGGTTTGAAGATCATTTTTTAAATGACTTTTATTTAGATAAAATTCACATAACATAAAATTCAATATATTAACCATTTTAAAGTGTACAGTTGGGACATCATCACAATGGCAGAATTGGAGGCTCCAGACTCTCCCTCCTCCCATGGATGCACTAAATAAATAGCTACACAAGAATCAATTTCTTTTGAGAGAAATGTAAAAACTAGTTGATTCTCCTACATACAAGGATGACTGGGAAAATACCCAAATGTTGGGGAAAGCTGAGATACATCTGTGCCATAAACCGAATATCCAGCTCTGAGCCTTGCCATCAGGAGGGAACCCTCAACTCTTATCTTCTCCCTAAAGGAGCACAGGGTTGGGACAAAACATCTAGGGTACCAACATTTATAGTTGCCTTTTGAGGGACTGGTTCCTAAATCACCTAGCTCTGGAAGCTCAGGGTGCTCAATTCATGAGTCCTCAGGGACCACAGATAATAAAACGGTGATTTTAAATGGGTGTGCAAGCACTCCTATGGGCTATTTCTCCTAGCTCAGCACAGAGCGAGCAGACAAAAACACCCAGCTCCCAGTTTCTCCCTGGCAGGGTGTAGACTACACATCTAATGTTCCAACTTTCCCAACGGCTCCCTGAAAGTCAGGCTTCAAATTAGCTTGTATCTTAGAGCTGTCAGGGTCCTCTGGGACTTTGAATGGGCATGTAAGCACTTCCTGTTGCTCTTTCCTCCAGTAGGGGGTGGAGAACAGGCCTCCAGCTTTTCCATGGAAGGAGCTGGACTACATATCTAGTACTTTTCTGACTGCTGCCTGTTTCTTGGGTGATTATGAGGTTCAGCATTCACTAGTCCCTTGATATCTACAGAGAACAAATCAATTGTTTATATCCATCCTTGCACTCACTTGGGACTCCTCTCCCTATCTCATCCCAGAAGTAAACCAAAGCTCACAGATTTTTCCTGGAGGATGGTTCAATTCACATCTACTGTCCTAACTTTTCCAGGTGCTGCCCAAGGGTATGTCTTCTAATTTGCCTATCTTTGAGAAGTGATGAGACAGACCATTACTAGCTTCTGGGATTTCGAATGGGCAAGTGGGTACTTAATGCAGCTCCTTTCCCCAGCTAGCTCCAGAGATAGACTCATGCCACCAGCTAACCCACCCTTCTCTGAGAGCTGACAGAACCCAACGATCACTAGACTTTTAGCAGTGACAAGGCGCAAAACCATGTTATGAAAGAGTGTGCAGCCTGAACAAGAGCTCAGGCATTTTTCCCAGATCCTGTTCCCAAGTTAGTGCAGAGTGAGTGGGAGAAAAATTCCAGTTACCAGCCTGTACCTGAGGAGAAGAAAAAATGGAGTGCACATAGAACATCAGCTTTTCTGGCTGATACTTAACAGAGTGAATTCTAGCTCATCTGTCTTAGGGCGCTGATGGCACTTGGCATATCCTAATCCCCTGCAGGCCACTATAAACAACGATGGCAGTTTGGAGAAGCACAGATTTGAGAAGAACCAAAATTTATGGACTAGCTGACTGGTGAGGTTTTCCTCCTAGGTGTTTTTTTTATTTCTATATATTTTTAAAATTATTTATTTATTTGGCTGTGCCAGTCTTAGTTGCGGCACACGGTATCTTCGTTGTCGCATGTGGGATCTTGGTTGCGGCATGCAGGATCTTTAGTTGCAGCATGCGAACTCTTAGTTGTGGCATGTGGGATCTAGTTCCCTGACTAGGGATCAAACCCACGCCCCCCTGCACTGGGAGTGTGGAGTCTTAGCCACTGGACCACCAGGGAAGTCCATCTCCTAGGTATTTTTTAAAAAATCAAATGTACAGAAACCAAAACAGAGATTCAAGGAAAATGAAGAAACAAACAACTGTGCCCCAGAGAAAAGCATGAGATAAATCTTCACAAACCAACTCTACGAAAATATAGATAAGTGATTTAGCCAGCAGAGAATTCAACATACCGATTATAAAGATGCTCACCAGAGTCATCAGAACCATGCATAAGCAAGTGAGAATTTCAACTACAAATAGAAAATATTTTAAAAGTACCAAACAGGAAAGTTATATAAGCAGTATGGCAGTGTGGTTTGTTCATTTTTTTCTTTCTCCTTCAATTTACAGCTACTTGAACATCTGTAACCAAACAAAAGTGTCTCTGCAAAAAAACACCTGAGAGACCCATCCATCTGTAGATCTCAGAAGGAGCTGGAGATCCAGGGGAGTGGCTGTGATGCTGGCAGCAGCAGAAGTGGCAGCAGCAGGGTGGCACTGGGCTAGTGCAGCCTTTCTGGTAAAGGAAGTGGAGAGTGAAGGTGGTGAGTGGGAGGCCAGGCTGTGCATGCTGCAGCTAGAGGGATCTGTTTCTAAGGAGAGACTGCAGTGACAGTGAGAGAGAAAGGAGAGGGTAGATGGCAGATGAAGAAAGCTGAAGGAATGCATTTCCTGCTGTCTGCCCCTGGAATCTGGCAAAGATCTGCCCACAAAACTCTGGAACCCCAACCTGTAGGATTCTCCCGAGGGCACACACAAAGAACCAAGTATTAAAGACACACTTCCCTCCGTTCTGTAGTACAACTTTTTTTGTTTTGTTTCTCCACCAGATTTTTTTTGCATGCTCCCAACCTTAGCAGCTAGTCAGTTCTTATAAGAGAAGTCAAACACTTGTGCTATAGTGCCACTTTGGTAAAAGAAAAGGAAAACTCCTTATTACCAACCTGTTAGACAGTTAAAATCAAAGTAAGCAAAGTATTACCCAAATAAATAAGGTGTTCTCTACTTCCAGTGTGGTGGAGGAAGCACTTTTCTTCAAACACACACACACACAGAAGACAATTTCCCAGCAACCATACCCAAAGACAGGGGAAACTGTGATCTGATAAAGAATTCAAAACAGCTGTTAGGAAGTAATTCGACGAGCTACATAAAAACTCAGAAAGGCAATGCAATGATCTCAGGAATAAAATTACTGACAAAGGCATTGCCAAAGACATTGAAATTCTAGAAAAGAACCAGAAATTCTGGAGTGAAGAACTCAATGAATGAGATAAAGAATGCATTAGAAAGCATTGCAAATAGAGCAGATCAGATGGAAGAGAGACTATGTGAGCTCAAGGATAAGGATTTAGAAATGATTCAGATGGAAGAGAAGAAAGAACTAAGGTTTGAATTAAGGTTCAAAAAAGTGACAAAGCCCTACAAGAACTCTCAGATTCCATCAGAAGAGCCAGGATAAGATTAATGGGCATACCAGAAAGAGGAGAGAGGGAGAAGGAAGCAAGAGCTTATTCAAAGAAATAATAGCTGAGAACGTCGCAAACCTGGGAAAAGAACTGGATATGTAAGTCCATGAACCCAGTAGAACACCTTATTATTTCAATGCAAAAACGCTTTCTCCAAAAAGCCACGTTATATTCAAACTGTCAAAAGCCAGTCTGAAAGAATTTTAAAGGCAGTGAGAGAAAGAAAGACGGTAACCTACCAAAGAGGGTAACCTACCCCTTATGTTATCAGCAGATTTCTCAACAGAAAATCTACAGGCCAGGAGGGAATATTCAAATTACTGAAAGATAAAAATTGCTGCCCATGAAAACTCTACCTGGTAAAGTTATCCTTCAGGTATGAAGGAGATATAAAGAATTTTCTGAAGAAACAGAAGTTGGGGGAGTTAATAACCACTAGACCTGCTTTATAAGAAATGTTGAAAGGAGCTCTTTAAGCTGAAAAAAATGAGGCAAAAGTGTACAAAATTCTGATTAAAGTAATAAATACATAGAAATTAGAAACCTTTAACTCTTTTTTAGAGGAGTATGGTAAACAGTGATAGCATAAATATTAAAGAAAAAGAATATGAATAATAACTATAGTTACTATAACTTGGTAACAAAAATCACAGCATAAAAAGAGATAACTTGTGACGTCAAAAATATAAAAGGAAAAGAGTAAAGGATGGAAACTTTGTAGGTAAATGAAGATGAACTACTACCAGTAGGGAAAGGACTATATTTTTCCATGAGATTTTTTTTTGTAAACCTCATAGTAAACACAAAGCAAAAACTTAGAGCATAGACACCAAACCTAAACAAGGGGAGACAGGGCAGATCACCATGGAAAACTTACAAAGATAGACAAAAGAAAAAAAAAAGGAGAGACAAAATAACCATAAGGCAGAAGATAAAATGGCAGTAGTAAATCCTCACATAACAATAATTTTCCTAAATGTAAATGGATTGAATTCACTAATTAGAATGCACAGCATGGTTTGATAGATTAAAAAAAAAAAAAACCTAACTATATGCTGCCTATCTGAGACTTATTTCTGCCTGAAACATACACATAGGTTAAAAGTAAATTGATGGAAAATGATATTCCAAGCATACAGAAACCAGATAAGTCAAGTATACCCATACTCACATCAGACAAAATAAACATCAAGCCAAAAAGGATAACATGAGACAAAGAAGGTGACTGTACAATTACAAAGAGGTCAAAACATCAAGAAGATATAACAGTCTTAAATATATAAGCTCTCAATGTCTGAGCACCAAAATATATTAAGTAAATACTAATAGAACTTAAGGGAGAAATAAATAACAATACAATAATAATAGGAGATTTCAATAACTTACTATCAGCAATAAATAGACCATCCAGTCAGAAAGCCAGCAGGGATACTTTGGAATTGAACCACACTTTAGAATAAATGAACTTAACAGATATATTTACATAACATTCCATCCCAAAGCAGCAGAATACACATTCTTCTCAAGTGCACAAGGAATATTATACAAGATTGTCTTATCTATACAAGATAGATCATGTTATAGTCCACAAAACAAATCTTAGCAAATTTAAGAAGATTGAAAGCATACCAAATACCTTTTCTGATCACAATTGTATGAAACTAGAAATCAGCAAAAGAGAAGTGAGATGATGAACAAGTATGTGCAAATTAAACAAAACACTTCTAAACAAACAATGGCTCAAAGAAGAAATCAAAAGGGAAATAGAATATCTCAAAACAAATGAAAATGGAAACAACATTTCATATCTTGTGGGATGGAACAAATGCAGTTCTGAGAGGAATGTTTATAGCAATAATTGAATATATTAAGAAATTATAAAGATCTCAATTAAGCAGCTCAATTTTACTTCTCAAGGACATGAAAATTAAGCACAAGTTTAGCAGGAGGAAGGAAATAATAAAGATCAGAGCAGAAGGAGATAGAGACAAGAAAAACAAGAGAAAGGATCAATAGAACTAATATCTGTTTCCTCAAAAAGATAAACAAAATTAACAGTTCTTCAGCTAGACTAAGAAAAAAAGAGAGAAGACCCAAATTAAAAATGAAAGAGGAGATATTACAATTGATACTACAGAAATATATAGGATCATAAGACATTGCTATGAACAATTTTATACCAACAAATTACATAACCTAGAAGAAATGGATACATTTCTAGAAATACACACCCTACCAACACTGAATCAGGAAGAAAGAGAAAATCTGGGCACACCAGTAATGAGTAAAAAGAATGAATCAGTATTCAAAAAACTCCTAACACAGAAAACTCCAGAACCAGATGACTTCACTGGAGAATTCTACAAAGAAGAATTAACAAGGATCCTTCTCAAACTCTTCCAAAATATTGAGGGGGAAGGAATATTTCCAAACTAGTTCTATAAAACCAGAATTACCTGGATACCAAAACCAGATAAGGCTACCACAAGAAATGAAAACTATAGACCAATATCACTGATAAATATAGACTCAAAATTTCTCAACAAAATATTAACACACTGAATTCAAGTACACCTTAAAAGGATTGTACACATTGACAAAGTGGGATTTATCCCTGGGATACAAGAATGGTTCAACATATTCAAATCAATACATGTAATACATCTTATCAATAATGGAAGGATAAAAATCACATAATCATCACAATAGGTGAAGAAAAAGCATTTGACAAAGTACAACACCCTTTCACAATAAAATCTCTTAACAGATTAAGGAACATACCTCAGCTTAATAAAGGCAACATACAGCCAACCCACAGCTAACATTATACTCATGCAGAAGAATTGAAAATGATTCCTCTAAGATTAGGAACAAAACAAATATGCCTCCTCTCATCACTTCTATTTGATATAATACTGGAAGACCTAGCTAGAGCAATTAGGCAAGACAAAGAAATAAAAGGTATCCAAATCAGAAAGAAAGAAATAAAATTGTCCCTGTTTGCTGATGGTATGATTTTATATATAGAAAATCCCAGTGAGTTGATCAGAACACTGTTGGAATTAATCAATGATTTCAGCAAAGTGACAGGATACAAAAATTAACATACAGAAATCAGATGTATTCTTTTACACCAATGATAAAGCAGCTGAAAAAGAAATAAAGAAAACATTGTCATTCACAATAGCAACAAAACAAAGCAAAACAAAACATCAAATACTTAGGAATAAATTTAACCAAGGAAGTGAAAGATTTGTACAATAAAAACTACAGCCTTGCTGAGAGGTACAAATAGAAAGATATTTTATGTTCATGGGTTGAGAGAATTAATATTAAAATGGCCATAATATCCATGGCAATCTACAGATTCAATGCAATCCCAATCAAAATATAAAAGGCATTCTTTGCAGAAATAAAAGAAATATTAAAAAAATTTTAAAATATTTTTAAAAAATTTTAATATTAAAAAATATTTTAAAAATTGTGTGGAACTACAAAAGACCCTGAATAACCACAGCAATCCTGAGAAATAAAGGAAGCATGGAGGTAGCATGCTTTCTGATTTCAAACTATACTATAAAGCCACAGTAATAAAAACATAAAGGTACTGGAACAAAAACAGACACATAGACCAATAGAATAGAAGAGAGAGCCCAGAATTAAATCCAGGTATACATGGTCAACTAATATTAGACAAGAAAGCCAAAAATACCCAATGGGGAAAGGCAGTGTCTTGAAAGGTGTTGGGAAAAACTAGAGGAATACACACAGAAAAATAAAAGTGAACCCCTGTCTCACATCATTCACAAAAATGAACTCAAAATGGATCAAAGACTTAAAACTTAAGAACTGATATCATACAACTTCTGGAAGAACACATGCTAAAGAAGCTCATTTATATTGTCTTAGCAATGACTTTTTGACAAAAGCAAATAACACAAACAACAAAAGCAAAAATCTACAAATGGGACCACATCAAATTCAAAAGTTTCTGTACAGCAAAAGAACAATTAACAAAACAAAATGACAACCTACAACGTTGGAGAAAATTTTTGCAAACCATATATTTAATAAGGGGGTAATATCCAAAATATATCAAGAACTTATGCAATATAATCATAACAACAACAATCTAATTAAAAAATGCGCAGAAGACATCAAAAAGTTTACGAATAAGAAATGCTGGCGAGGGTGTGGAGAAAAGGGAACCCTCTTACACTGTTAGTGGAAACGTAACTTGGTGCAGCCACTATGGAGAACAGTATGGAGGTTCCTTAAAAAACCAAAAATAGAATTACCATATGACCCAGCAATCCTACTCCTGGGAATATATCTGGAGAAAACTCTAACTAGAAAAGATACATGCACCCAATGTTCATTGCAGCACTATTTAGAATAACCAAGACATAAAAGCAACGTAAGGTCCATAAACAGATGAATGGATAAAGGAGTGGTACATATATACAATGGAATGTTAGCCATAAAAATAAATGAAATGATGCCATTTGCAGCATGGATGGAGCTAGAGATTATCATATTAAGTGAAGTAAGTCAGACAGAGAAAGACAAATATCATATGATATCACTTATTTGTGGACTCTAAAGAAAAGATACAAATGAATTTATTCACAAAACAGAAATAGACTCATAGACATAGAAAACAAACTATAACTGCAAAACTGGCCTTCAATAATCAGGGAGAGGTAAAAAAAAAAACCCAAAAAACAAAAAACAGGTCCAGAATGTTTATGGATGAATTCTACAAATCATTCAAAAAAGAATTATTACTAATCCTTTTAAAATTTTCCAAAAGTCAAAAGTAGACAGAATACCACCAAACACGTTGTACAAACTTAGAATCACCCTGATACCAAAGCCAGACAGGACACTACAAGAAAAGGGAACTACAGGCCTGTATCTCTGAGAAACATACATTCAAAAGTCCTCAGTAAATATTAACAAAGCATGGGCTTCCCTGGTGGCGCAGTGGTTGAGAGTCCGCCCGCCGATGCAGGGGACACGGGTTCGTGCCCCGGTCTGGGAAGATCCCACATGCCGCGGAGCGGCTAGGCCCGTGAGCCATGGCCACTGAGCCTGCGCGTCCAGAGCCTGTGCTCTGCAATGGGAGAGGCCACAACAGTGAGAGGCCTGCGTACCGCAAAAAAAAAAAAAAATTAGCAAAGCAAACTCAACAATATATCAAAAAGATTATATACATGATCAAGTGATATTTTTTACCTGGGACACAAAGTTTGTTGAACATAGGCAAATCAGTCAGTGTGATAAACCACATTAACAGAATGAGATAAAAACCACATGACTATCTCAATAGATGCAAGCAATTCATTTCACAAAGTTCAACATCAATTCATGATCAAAATGAATGAATGAACAAAATAGGTATAGGAGAACTACCTGAACACATTAAAGGCTCTTTAATGAAATCCCAAGGTCACATTTTCAACAAGGAGAGAAAACCGGACGCTTTCCCTCTAAGTTCTAGTAGAAGGTAAGGATGCCCACTCTTCACCACTCCTATTCAAAATAGGAAGTCAAAGTCAAAGCAAATTAAGCAAGAAAAAAATAATAAAATGCAACCAAATCATAAAGGAAGAAATGAAATTGTCTCTGTTTGTAAATGAAATGATCCTATATTGTAGGAAACCCTAAAGACTCCATCCATTAAAAAAAAACCTGTTACTACTAATAAACAAATACAATAAAGTTTCAGAATACATAATTAACACATAAAAATCAGTTGTTTTCTTAAAACAAAAAAGCTTTATCCCAAAAGTAAGTCAAGAAAATAATCCCTTTAACAGTAGCATTAAAAACAATAACAGACCTACTAGAGAATGGACTTGAGGACATGGGGAGGGGGAAGGGTAAGCTGGGACAAAGTGAGAGAGTGGCATGGACTTATATATACTACCAAATGTAAAATAGATAGCTAGTGGGAAGAAGTCACATAGCACAGGGAGATCAGCTCCATGCTTTGTGACCAGCTAGAAGGGTGGGATAGGGAGGGAGGGAGGGAGGGAGATGCAAGAGGGAAGAGAAATGGGGATACATGTATATGTATAACTGATTCACTTTGTTATAAAGCAGAAACTAACACACCATTGTAAAGCAATTATACTCCAATAAAAACGTTAAAAAAATAAAAATAAAATAATAAAAATAAAAACAATAACATACCTAACAGTATATTTACCTGAGACAGTGAAAGTTCTGTACACTGAAATCTATACAACATTGATAAAATAAATTGAAGAAGATACAAATAAACGTAAAGATATTAGTTGTTCATGGTTTGGAAGAATTCATATTGTTAACGTCTACACTACTCAAAGTGATATGCAGAGTCAATGCACTTCCTGTCAAAATTCCAATGGCATTATTCAAAGAAATATTAAAAAAAAATAACATTTTTATGGAACCACAAAAGACCTCAAATCATTAAAGCAATTCTGAGAAAAAAGAACAAAGCAGGAGGGATCACATCTCCTGAGCAAATGTGGAAAAAATTGAAACTCTAGTACACAGTTGGGAATGTAAGTTGGTGCAACTATATCGAAAACAGTGGTGTTTTCTCAAAAATTAGAAATTGAACTATTGTATGATCCAACAATTCTTCTGGATATAAATCCAAAGGGAAGGAAATCAGTACTGGAAGAGATATCTTCCCTCCCATACTCACTGCAGCAGTATTCACAGTGGCCAAGATATGGAAATAACCTAAGTGCCTGTCAATGGATGAATGGATAAGAAATTTGTATCTGTATATCTATATCCACATTTATATAATATATTAAGGAATATTAATCACCCTTAAAAAAGAAGGAGGTAAGGGAATCCTACCTTTTGTGACAACATGGATGAACCTGGAGGACATTATGCTAAGTGAAATAAGCCAGAAACAGAAAGAGAAATACTGCATTTTCTCACTTATAAGTGGAATCTAACAAAGTTGAATTTGTAGAAGCAGAGAATAGAATGGTGGTTACCAGGTGCAAGGAGGTGGGGGAAGTGGGGAGATGTTAGTCAAAGGGTATAAAGTTGTAACTATATAGGATGCACAATTTCAAGAAGTCTAATGTACAGCATGATGGCTATAGTTAATAATACTATATCATAATACTGAAACTTGCTAAATGAATAGATTTCAGCTGTTCTCATCCCCACCCCCAAGAAAGATAACTGCGTGAAGAGATGGATATGGTAATTAGTTTGGCCATGGTAATCATTTAGCTGTGCATGTATATCAAAATATCATGTTGTACACCTTAAATATATACAATTATATAAAAAAATATACAATTTAGTGCTTTTTGGTGTACTCGCTGTCTTGTGCCACCATCACCACTGTCAAATTTCAGAACAATTTCAGCACCCCAAAAAGTAACCCCAAATCCATTAAGCAGTCATTTCCCATTGTCCCAGCTTCCAGCCCCTAGCAGTCATGAATCCACTTTCTGTCTCTATGAACTTGCCTATTCTGTATATTTCACACAAAGAAAATCAAACATTATGTGACCTTTCCATTTGGCTTTTTTCATTGAGCAATGTTTTCAGTGTTCACCCATGTTGTAGCATATATCAGTACTTCATTCCTTTTTAATGGTAGAGTATTATTCCATTGTGTGTATATGCCACATTTTGTTTATCTATTCATCCATTGATGAACATTTAAATTGTTTCCACTTTTTTGGCTATTATGAGTAGTGCTGCTATAAACATGCATATCCATGCAACACATGTATAGTTGTATTTTTCATTTATGTTGGGTATATACATAGGGGTGAAACTGTTAAGCCAAAAATTAACTAACTTTTTCTGGAACTGATAAAATGTTTTCCAAAGTGACTGCATCATTTTATAATCCACCTGGACTGGAGGGGAGGGTTGCAATTTTTCCATTCTCACTCATACTCATTATCTCTCTCCTTCAATGTAGACAACCTAGCGGGAGTGAAGTCCTATCTCTTTTCAGTTTTGATTTGCATTTCCCTAATGGATAAAGTTGTTGGACATCTTTTAATATACTCATTGGCTATTTGAATTATTTATTCCTATATCCTGATGTGTTATCATCACTAATAACTGAAATGTTCTCTGATAGAGTATTTTTTCTAAAGTACTCTACTGATAACATTTTTTCAAAGGTATAAAATGATTTACTCAATGAGTATGATCATCTAATTTAATTTTCATTATGTTGGTTCATATGAGTTGCTTCTTATTGGTATGTCCTCTATTTTTGAAATAAACCCTTCTCTCTCACTTTGTATATGCCCAATTCATAACTTACATTGACTTAGTTTTAAAATTTTATTATAATGTATGTAATAGCCACACAAAAGCTTTCCATGGTTCCCCCCCCTGTTTTATACAATATATTTGAAGGAAGAATCCTTACATCTTAAAAATATGGGTAAAGGGTTCTTTAACACAATTAGAAATTTTGTTCAATATTTCCAAATGCTAGAATTTATGTTTTTCCAATTTCCCATTCTTCTTAATTAAATTTTGGTATGCTATATTTAGTAGATATAACATATTCCTCTCAGTTACCAGTTTATTAGTATAAGGTTGTTTGTATTAGTCTCTACAGGTTTAAAAAAATCTCTATCAATAGTTTTACTTACTGTTTATTCTTAATATTGTTTAAGAATATCTTTTCACATTTTTCTCAACATTGCACTAACCCCATTTTAATACTGATTTTATTTTTATTACATTACATGTAGTGCCTATTACTAATATTATATTATACTTTATTATTACACAGTAGCTGTATTGATTTTATGCTTATTTTTTATAAATTACAGAGCTTGACATCTAGCACACATATTGTCAGACGCTTTTCTTCTGGTATAAGAATTTGTAACAATCTCTTCCCCCTAACTACTCTTGAATCAAATACTGTGCACACTTTGATACGGAACATTTCCCATTGTCATTCAGTCTAACAAAATTCTGTTTATTCATTAAAAACACTGCTCAGTTTTTAAAGTATTTAATATTTTAAAGTTCCTTAACGTACTGTTTTTTTATTACTTAATGAGTAGCAAATTTAATCATTGATTAAAATATTTCATATTTGTTAAAACTTTCTTTAAAATCAACTTATTTCAATTCTTCCATACGTGCTGAAAAATGTGACATAAGTCCAGGTTCAACATATATCCATTCGGTCAAGCTTGTTCATTGTATTATGAAAATTTTTGCATCCTTAATAAATTTTATCTGCTTTATTAACAATTATCACAAAAGATCTGTTGACATTTGCCACTATATTCAAAGAATTTCTTAGTTGATTTCAAAATTTGGTCAGATTTGCTCCCTCGGATATTTCAAACAGCAGTAACTCCTCCCTCTTGAAAAAAATGAACCTTAGCCTTCGCCCCTCGTTGCCATTTCCTCAGGTCCTCCATGGACAGTGAACAATTGTACCAGAGAATCATTTCCCAAAGGTATATGTGGTGCATCGTTATGCCTCTTTCTCCTCAACAGGCCAATTGGGATCATTGCTTAATACTGAATATTTTACTTTTGAAGAGTTTCCAACCCAGTTGGTTTCCTTTAAGACTCTCATATTTATTAGCTGCAAATTTAATTCTTATTAAATCCTCTTAATATACTTCTTGTGCTCACCTTGCCTCACAAAGGTCATTCTATTTTAACCTGAAAATATTTGAAATGTGCCACTCGCCTACTCACCAAAATCACATATTTCAGGGGCTAACTTTCTTCTTAGGATATAAGGCAACATGACAAAACTTGCTCCTAGACATCCTGCAGTGTCTGATGACCTTTTTTCCCTCCAGCTCCATCCCAGGCCACTTGCTGGGAGTCCCTGTTTTTCCTCCTCACTTTTCTTGATCATCACGCAAGGTTTTCCATTTCATGAAACTCTTCTTACACTTCTGTGCTCAGAAGTTCAATTCTAGGTCAATTTTAATTAATTGATTTAAAGTTACATACCTGTGTAAGCTTTCTATAGTGTTCAAATTATCAGAGGCCTTATTTTTTAAATGAATTCTTCTAAATTCTCCATCGCAACATTTAATAAAATGTAAAGTAAAAAGTACTTTGCAGAACATTTTGTCTGTACCTGCTATTCCTACCACATAAGGTAGACATCAGAGACTGGATGTATCCTTCATATTCTATTATGTGACTGCTCACTGTGCTGCTTAAGTCTCTGAGACGGGGTGCACGAACCTGGCTCTGGGCAGGGAAATGCACCAAGCAGAACGGCCTGACCTCTGTGAATGGCTGCACCCCTGTGAACTCAGGCCAAGACTTGCTTTCCAGCAGAAGCAGAGGGGCCAGTGGGAATGTGGACAGGGCTGCAGGGACATTTCAGCTCAGGGGCCTGGCATGCTCCAGCCCAGTGCCTTGGGCAGGGCTGCAGTAGTCTCAGCAGCCCAGGGAAGCCACTCCTTCACTGGGCTGTGGGGACAGTGACATGGAAATCCCACACTGTGCAGTTTCCCTTCTGCATCCCCGACAGCAGCAGTGGCCCCTATGGCTTCCGGGACTCAGTCCACAGCAGCTCCAAGGTCAGGGCAGCTGCAGGACCAACCAGCAAGAAGCACTGGTGGGCCAAGCCTTGTGATTGGATTCTTACTAGCTCACCTTATTTTTTATTTATTTATTTTTTGCAGTGCGCGGGCCTCTCACTGTTGTGGCCCCTCCCGTTGCGGAGCACAGGCTCCGGACGTGCAGGCTCAGCGGCCATGGTTCATGGGCCCAGCCGCTCCGCGGCATGTGGGACCTTCCGGGACCGGGGCACGAACCCGTGTCCCCTGCATCGGCAGACGGATTCTCAACCACTGCGCCACCAGGGAAGCCCACTAGCTCACCTTTTGGCTCAAATGTTTGGAGGATTTAAATGCCCTGTATGCTCAAAGTTTGCACCTCAGATAAAATGGATTTGCCTCTTGTGATGTGTTTAAGAAAATCAAGGACAACCTATCACGAGGGTATACTAAGTAAAGATGCAGAAGAACATGCAATATGCCTTGATGGTCTATGCATATATCATAAAGACTGCAGAGGTGAATGGTTTGAAGTAAACAGATCTTGCTCTGAGCACCCAACAGAAAAGCATCAGTTTCCTGGTTTACAGTTTTTCTTGTCTTTTCAAGATGCTTGAAAAACCAAGAGGATATGAGGATTTGTCTCTGGAAAAACAAAAACAAAAATGAAGGTATTCTCAGCCAGAAATTTGAGTTCTGTGAGACTTGGTAATGCAGAGATGCACAGAGAAGACAAAATATCCTGCTGAAGAGAGGACCATTAACACAGAATTCAGTGTGCTGAGCGTGCATATAAAGGGCACACAGGTGTTTGAAAATGCTGTTCATCTCTTAACTGTTATCTATTGTACATAGGTAATACCGACAAACAGTTTGTATTCAGATGCCAAAATTAACTGATTTAAAAGTTCATTTACTTTTTATATGCTCAACATCACTAATTACTAGAGAAATGCAAATCAAAACTACAATGAGGTATCAGCTCACATGGGTCACAATGGCCATCATCAAAAAATCTACAAACAATAAATGCTGGAGAGGGTGTGGAGAAAAGGGAACCCCCTTGCACTGTTGGTGGGAATGTAAATTGATACAGTCACTATGGAGAACAGTATGGAGGTTCCTTAAAAAACTAAAAATAGAACTACCATACGACCCAGCAATCCCACTCCTGGGCATATACCCGGAGTAAACCATAATTTGAAAAGATACATGCGCCCCAGTGTTCACTGAAGCACTATTTACAATAGCCAGGACATGGAAACAAATGTCCATCGACAGAGGAATTGATGAAGAAGATGTGGTGCATATATACAATGGAATATTACTCAGCCATAAAAAAGATTGAAATAATGCCATTTGCAGTAACATGGATGGACCTAGAGATTATCATACTGAGTGATGTAAGTCAGAAAGAGAAAGACAAAGATTGTATGATATTGCTTATATGTGGAATCTAAAAACATGGTACAAATGAACATTTACAAAACATAAACAGAGTTACAGGTGTAGAAAACAATCTTATGGTTACCGGGGGGGAAAGGGGAGAGGGATAAATGGGAGATTGGGATTGACATATACACACTACAATATATAAAATAGATAACTAATAAGGACCTACTGTATAGCAAGGGGAACTCTATTCATTACTCTGTAATGACCTATATAGGACAAGATTCTAAAAAAGACTGGATATATGTATATGTATACCTGACTCACTTTGCTGTACAGCAGAAAGTAACACGACACTGTAAATCATCTGTACTCCAATAAAAATTAAAAATAAAATTCTCTAGAGCTGCACAACTAGTTGTGTTTTGACTGTTCTGGCTTTCAGTTTGGAGTCTCTTTATCACCCCCAACTTGATGTTTCTGCCTTTATCTAGTTTTTAATCAAAGACCACATAAGTTACTTCTTATGAATAAAAAAGTCTAAAATGTGAAACCAAGAAACATGATTAAGCAGTAAAACACTCTCGGAATGTAGAACATGATCTCAGATTCTTCTGCTTTTCCCCCCAAGAGTGGAAAATAAAGTTCTACATAGGTAAACTATAATATGTGCATGTTTTTAAATTAAAGGCCTAACAGTATCCCAATGCAATCCAAAAAGTAAATCAAGATACACAATACAGTTTAATCAATTAAATCTAGGATTGTCTAATGAATTGTAATTTATTAAATATACTGTTTCCTCATAAATAAAACTGCTCAACAGTTAATCAGCCGTGAATCATCTTGCAGCTATGTCGCTTAAAAAAAAAAAAACAATTTTAATGCTGTCAGCTACAATACCTTTTTTTTAATAGTTACTTTCTTTTTGTTCTTTTCATGTAATTATTTTACTGTGCTTTGCATCTCCAGGCAGTTTCCCCATACTTGGGTAAAATGATAAGCAGGTTGTAAACTTAAAAACTCATGAAAAGGGGGCTTCCCTGGTGGCGCAGTGGTTGAGAGTCCGCCTGCCGATGCTAGGGGACGCGGGTTCGTGCCCCGGTCCGGGAGGATCCCACATGCCGCGGAACGGCTGGGCCCGTGAGCCATGGCCGCTGAACCTGCGCGTCCGGAGCCTGTGCTTCGCAATGGGAGAAAACTTATGAAAAGGGTAAAATAAAATTTTCTTAAGTGAAACTTGGATAATTTGAGGAAACATTTATATACTTTTAAAAGTCGGACTTTAATTGGAATGCCAGGTTCATAGCAATTTACATCTTTATTTTTCCAGATAATCTGGAGATTAGCATTCAATAAATGATTTTTAAATAAAATATGAAGATTTGTTCATTTGTAATTTATGACTGCATTATTATTGTAATTGAAAATGTATAGAGAATTTTAAATTTAGTCCTATGTGGAAAGAAATGTATTAAGCAAAATTATGTGAATAAATATTACACACACACAAACACACACGCAAAAGAAAACCTCTGAGAGGAAAGAATAAACGACTGCACATTGTAAACAATAAGACAATAAACATAAATTGTAGAGCCCTCTGACCACCTTAGGGAACCGTGTGTTTTTTCCACAACAGGCAGGGCTGAGCCTGGGTATCCTGGGGTCACGACTATTGAGAACAAAGGGGCTGACTGTGGGAAAACAAGCAGTGATTAGTGAAGAGCTGTTCACCAGCCACTAACTGAGATTATGAAAAACGGTCAAATACAATGGAAATATAGAGGAGAGGGTGTAAAAGGATGCAAAGCTGCTCACTAAGACAAGGATGCTTTGGGTGACTATAGGCTCAGGGGAAGATCTGGGAGAGAGGTGATTGTTTATGAATATCCTGGACCGACTGCTTGTGCCTCCACAGGATGAAAACCATGGAGTCACTGGCCTGGATCATGAGTCTCAAACACACAACATCATAGGATGGCAACAATGCCACATATAATGATGACATGATTATGGCAGTAACTACCCCAGAACAATATCCCAAGTCCTTTACCTTTGTGATGCTTTTGCTGTTCCACATGCCCGTCACATACAAAGAAAAATAGTAGTTACCAGGCTGTTCAGGATCCAGCACAGAACGGTGGAAAGCCTGAGGTATCTGGGAGCTTATAGGTTCAGCTCTGACCACCTGGAGCTCCTGGGGCTGATCATTATGCCTGGAAGATACTGAACAGGCAGATGGTACTAATACACCCACTCTGCCCACTCTGTGAAAGCCAAAAACAAGCCTGCATCCAGTATCACTGAGGAAATGTTTCCATCCCAAAGTGGCCATTGTCTGTGGGATCCCTTCAGAGAGGATGACCAAGGAGTTGGCTACAGTCAGACACTGGAGTATCTAATCTGACCTTGATATGCATCTGGCAAAATAAAGGAAGCTATAATGGTAAAGAAGAAAGACGTTCACCCGAAATGCAACTATGGCCTGAGATACGAAGATTATTCCTATCACCAAATTTGTGGAGGCCCTGTGTCATTTACCACTGACTGATATTCCCATCCATAGGCCTGTTTTATTGTGGTAACTGAAACCCACTAGTGTCTACTTACCATTGTTTCTGACACACACACATTCCTTTTAAAACTCATTTTTTATTCTCTAGATTTTTTGCTATGCAAAGAAATAACCTGTATATCCCTAGTGTGAGAGTTTTTATTATTAGTTTTTTACATATAACTTTTAGAATTCTGTGAAGCATTTTGTTATTCCCACTTTAGAGGTGAGGAGATCTGAGGCCCGGGAAGCCTAAATGACATCTCTTTGTAAGGGGCAGAGTCAGGGGTTGACAATGTGCTTAATTTACCACTATGCCTTCTCAACTTTGGGCACAGTTATGTTTGTCTAGTAAACTGCATATATTCCTAGGATTTATGTGTATCTTGTCATTTTTTTTATAGATGGTTATACATTTTTGAAAAATTGTGATTATAGGAATTTTTAATTTAGATCTAATTATTTATTCTACAGGCAAATATCACCTATAATTATTCAGAGATCCAGGTAGAATATGGATACCCTGATATTAGTACAATCCTAAAAGAATAACCATATAAGACTAAATGAAATTTATTGAATTCACGAGTGTTTCCAAGCTGGAATTAAAAGAGGAGACTCTTTTCATCTTAACCAAAATGGACATAAGACCAAACACCTTCCTTCTGGCGTGGCACTGGGCTCAATGTGATGGTTATGACAGTCCATGAGGGTCCTCATGTCCCCACAGAACTGCCATTATCTGTTCCCCTGTAGTGTCAATGACAGTAGAGATTTGGGAAGTTGAGAACATCTTTCAAAAACTTTGTCTCAGCTACCAGTTAGCACAAACAACCACGATTTTCTAGTGAGCATCTCCAGAGACACTGATTAGAGTATTTGGAACAGGCTTTTCTTTTTCATCGTCCCTGGAAGCAAAAAAGGGCTCAAAGGGACACAGCAGAGAATGCTGAGGTCTAAGACATGAGGACTGACAGCAAAGCACGGGCGCCTTACTGGAGTCCGTGCTTCCCTGACATGATGTTCTGCCGAAATCTAATTTCCTGTTAATCGACAGATTCCTGGACCGAGCTATCATTTAATTATGAATAGAGAAATGGAATCACACAAAAAACTTGGTTAGAGCACAGGAAGAACTGGAAGTCAAATATTGATATTAGAATATAGAGAGAAATGTATACAACTCAATGCAAATTAATGTACAAATGCACATGATATATATCCTAGGAATGTATATTTTATCACTATTTATCCTCATGAAGATAGGGATTCTAAACAATACCTATAAATGAAACAGACATTTGTGAAGCGTTCCCTCACACACATAAAGGCACCAAGTTTTTATAGTCGAGGGAAATTCTACCAGTGAAGAGCTAATTGATAAACAAATGTTACCCAAACTATTCAAGAGTTATAAAGTAGTCAATCTTCTGAATAATTTTTAGGATGGTAAATATGTGTGATACCGGAATTTTGCCTAGATTGAGTCATAGAAAATACTGCAGACAAAGAAGATATGTGAATATGAAAGTAAAAATATTAAATATTAGAAATAATTACATCAATACGTTAAAACATTATACTGTGATCAAGCACCTTGTGCAGTGAGTGGGAAAGTGTGTTTCAGTATCAATAAAATTAATTACATCGGTATTAACTAACAGGAGAGATCCATTAACACAATTAATCACATTAATAGAAATAATGAAAATGCCATGTGATTATGTTCAGAGATGTAAAAAAGAGATTGACAGAATTCTAGAGAAAATTATACTTTAAAAATCCAATCAAATGGAGTTGGGGTGAGATATTTCTGAAAACTATCAAAAAAGATCTGTACAAAGCAAAAATAACATTGCTAGTTTAGGTAGGAAGATTTAACAATATCAAGAAACCAACAAGCCTTTAATCAATTTATAAATTGAGTTTGACTTCTATATTGATACCATTTGATTGTGTCGTGCAGGTAGAAATTTTATTGACAAGAAGAATAAACAAATAATATTTGTGAAAAATCTGAAAAAAGAGAGTGACGTACCCTAACATGTATTATAAAGAACTGGATGGGGCTTCCCTGGTGGCGCAGTGGTTAAGAATCCGCCTGCCAATGCAGGGGACACGGTTTTGAGCCCTGGTCCGGGAGGATCCCGCATGCCGCGGAGCAACTAAGCCCGTGCGCCACAACTACTGAGCCTGTATGCCACAACTCTTGAAGCCCGCGCGCCTAGAGCCCGCGCGCCTAGAGCCCGTGCTCCACAATAAGAGAAGCTACCACAACGAGAAGCCCGTGCACCGCAACGAAGAGTAGCGCCCGCTCGCTGCAACTAAAAGAAAGCCCGCGTGCCCAATGCAGCCAAAAGTAAATAGATAGATAAATTTATTTTAAAAAAAAGAACTGGAAATTAAAATAGTTTTGTGTTGATTCATGGATAGAGTGAGAGATTACTGGAATACAAAATTCAAAAGAAAAGTAAACGTATAAGGAAATTTAATATAAATTAAAATACATAACTTTATGGATAATGTCAGGAGGCACACACAAAACAGCACAAGCAGAAGACACCAACTCTTTAAAAGAAAAAAAACATGTAGAAATAAGAAGCATCCTTGATTATGACAAACAGACCACCTTCTTCAGAGCATATGCTAGCACAAAAACTGCTGTTGAGGAAAATAATCAATAAACAATCAATAATAAGAATAGGAAAGAGTTTTATTTGAGCTAAACTGAGGACTAGCCCAGAAGCCAGCTTCCAGATTGCTCTGAGAAGTTGCTCCAGAGAAGCATGGTTTCCAGCACAGTTTTATACCTTGTCTGAACAAAGAACATTAACAAGTCAGGGATACATTTCTTCAAAGTAAAAAAAAACAGACCAGCATGTACACAGTGAATCAATATGGCCTTGGCACCTGGGAAGGGAGTCTTATCATTAAAGAAGTACCAGCATTGGCTTCCCAGAAAGAGAGGCATTTAATCTTTATTTTTAACATGGACATTCTTTATTTCTGGTCAATGTGCCCTTTTCTTTAATAATTAAAGCGTATTTACAATGTATGTTTGATAGGCCACAAAGAGGCTATTTTAGTTAGCATAAAATGCAAGTGAACTCATGTATAAGCCAGAATGACTTCCCTATATCTTTCTCTCTCTCTCTTTTTTTTTTTTTTGCGGTACGTGGGCCTCTCACTGCTGTGGCCTCTCCCGTTGCAGAGCACAGGCTCTGGATGCACAGGCTCAGCGGCCACGGCTCACGGGCCCAGCCGCTCCGCGGCATGTAGGATCTTCCCGGACCGGGGCACGAACCCGTGTCCGCTGCATCGGCAGGCAGACTCTCAACCACTGCGCCATCAGGGAAGCCCAACTTCCCTATACCTTAATATGAAAAAAATTCTTTTATTACTGCCTACACAGAAACTTTTCTTTGTGAGAAATTTTTCTCCGAGAAAGTAGAAGACCTTTCTGGCTAATGTCAAGAGGCACACACCCAAAGACAAAACCAGAACAGGGCTGAAGAAGGACAGAGCACCAGGGTCCTTGGCACCAGGATATGGCTGGGCTGACAGAAGTCCTGCAGGGGATGGAAGGGGGTGCCTGCTACACATGAGGATCCTTGAATTTCACACTTTTCTTGGGGTGTCTGTATCTTTCTGTGACCCTCTTGTCTATGATCAGACATTTCTGTTCCTCAGAGGTAGGTTGTTGGATTCAGGTTGGGACACTCATCACTGCCTTTGCTCCAGTAGCAAGGAGTCCTGTAGTCCCAGAAATGCTCACCTCTGGGCTCTCTGGGTCTGGAGCTCCTCGTTGATGTGACTCCCCTCCCAAGTGTACAGTCCATGCCTCAGGCCATTTTTTCTCTAAGATTAGGCCAAGGGCTGTAAGGCTCTCCAAAGTTCCCCCGTCTCTACTGTGGGTGAAGGTAGTTCCATTTTAGGTGGGTTTGGACTCTGTCAGGGGATGACACTGACATGGGTTTTTACAAGAGATCCAGCTACCCTTACAAACCACTCTGTGAGACCCCAAATCCTTTTTCTTTCTGATGTTTTTGTTGCTTCATTTTCCAGTCACATACATAGGAAAATAATGTTAAGAAACCTTTTGCCTTAAGCTCTGTCCACTTGGAGATCCTGGAGCTGATTGAGAGAGCCTGGAAAGACTTAAGAGGCAGGAGGTACAAATAGATACGACCTCTGCCTACTCTGTGGTCACAGAAATCAAGTTTGCATCCAGAAATCAGTGAAAAAACGTTTCAACCCCACATTTGTGCTTTACCAGAGGATTCCTTTAGGGAGGAGGAACAAGGAGTTGTCTAAAGTCAGATGCCTGAGAATCAGATCTGTGGGCCCTAGTGTGCATCCAGTATAATAAAAGAATATACAATAGTAAAGAACAGTGAGATTCTCCAGGGTTCCAACTGTGGTCTGGGATAAGACGCTCCTGCTTTAAGTTTCTGAAGGGTATTTTGTCATTCCCAGAGATTGGTATCCAAGTTCCGAGGCAGATGACCCTTCATGGAGACATGCTTGAGCTGCATTTATCATGTGAACCGACAGAAAATTCTCCAATTACCTTTGTGTGACATGTCGAGATATTTAAAGTTTTTTTCTAAGAATCTTTGAAGATACTGACCAGGGGTCTTGGCTTTCCCCAGTCAATAGAAACTGACTAGAGGCCAGACAAGAAATTCAGGCAAGGCTTCACTGGGGCCTCTGAAGTGGCTGCAGGAGGGAGCGAGGACAAGTGACAGGTTCCCTTGCTCACTCGCTATGGGTGGGGGGGTCGCACGAGCTGGCTCCTTATAGGGGGTGAGGGTAGGGGTGTGTCAGGGGTTGGGCGGGAGGTGGCTTAGGTAGTTTGCCCACCCCTTTGTGGTGTTGAGTGGGATGCTGGGGGGCATGCGCAGTATGGGGCTATTGCTCCCAACACCAAGTTTTTGCTCCAGGCTCTGCAGAAATGGCAGTTGGGTTTTTTTTTTTTTTTTTTGCCTTTTGTATCTTTTGGGTCCAGAATTTGCCCCCACTGGGCATGCACACAGTTATTTTTAGTCCCACGTAGTTTCTTTGTATTTTGTAGCTCCAGGAGAGGTGTGTCCAGGTGCAAGCTTTGCAGCAGGACAGCAAAGGGTCCCAGTTCCCGGGCCTGTCTCAATTTGAGTGCATAATCTGTAAAGAGCAATTACAATGTATAAATCAGTGCTATGCAGGCAATCACGTGTGTTAATTTCCTTGTCCTTCACAAATCTGTGACTCAGGCACTGCTATTTATTGCATAGTAAACACAAAGAAAATGTAGGCTTGTCTAGATTTCACCCTCTGGTTAGGAGAGGGGACTTGAACCCAACTGTTCTGGTGGGCTGGGCTGGTAATAAAGGCAGTGCAGTTAACTACTATGCTATACTAACACATCTAGTTACCTGTGTGCTTCAAATAATCCACATCTATAATTAGATTTATTTTTATACCTAGTCATTTTATTTTATATTGAGGTATTATAAGTTTTGAGTTGTGGCAATTCTCCATTTATGTGTAAAGAGTTATTTTGTAGGCCAATAATGATTATGAGTAAAGCTTTAGAGGTCCTAATAAAATGTAGAGGCATAGATTGCAGTATGACGCTACGGGAAACTACCTCATGAAAAGTTGTATTTAATAAACACAGGAATGACTCAAGATTAGGATGGCAATAGAGAAACTCAGTTGCTTTTATGCTTGGTAATCCAGGATATTTATGGGAAGAGACAGACTTTATCAAGGATTTTGTAAAGACTTTGTTCTTTATCCTGAGTATCTAATATTCCAAGCATCCCACATCCAGTCTACTAGGTACCCCACGTAAAGAAATAAAATCACCATTTACACAATTTTAATGTTTCCTAATTTACATATGTATTACTTTAGAACTCTAACCAAATTACACAAACTGAAACATTTTCAAAGCTTTACTATAGATACTATTCAGATTCTATTCCAAGTAAGGAAAAAGAGGAAATCACTATCGAGGCATTCTTCAGCCAACACCATCCTCTTAACACCAACTGTTAAGAGGCAGTTCTATGAAAAGGATTGTATTTGTGAAATATCCAATGGTATTTTAATAACAGATTATAATGTAACTATCACTATAATGACTCAATGACTTTAGAACATAAGACACCTCAATTAAACTTTTCCAAAAAAGCAAATGGACTTCAAAAGCTTCTCTATATTGATACTAGATATGTTGAACTGATTATATATGTTTAAAATTATTATATCTAATGTTATGTTTTGCTGTAAACCACTTGAAATAATTCTATCTTTATTTCATGTTATATATTCAACAAATAAGGTGATTGGTTCAGTTTTTCAGTGTTCTCATTTTATTTAATTATGCACATATAAAATATTTGTGAATCTCAGCAGTCAAAATTATATTAAAATATACACTCAGAGAGTTTCTACAATTCTGCCTTATCTCTTCCCTGCGGCCGATAAGTAGACACTTGTATTCTTTTTTTTTTTTAGATGTTGGGGGTAGGAGTTTATTAATTGATTTATTTATTTTGGCTGTGTTGGGTCTTCGTTTCTGTGTGAGGGCTTTCTCTAGTTGTGGCAAGCAGGGGCCACTCTTCATCGCGGTGCGCGGGCCTCTCACTATCGCAGCCTCTTTTGTTGCGGAGCACAGGCTCCAGACGCGCAGGCTCAGTAGTTGTGGCTCATGGGTCTCGTTGCTCCGCGGCATGTGGGATTCTCCCAGACCAGGTCTCGAACCCATGTCCCCTGCATTAGCAGGCAGACTCTCAACCACTGCGCCACCAGGGAAGCCCTTGTATTCTTTTTGATTTTATTTCCCATTTCTACACCAAAAAGCAGGCTATATCATATTTTCCACATACAGTGGAGATCACTCTATATTAGAATAACAGTCTTTCTCTGATGTTTTTTAGCTGTACCTTATATAATCATGTGTTCTCCCCTCATCTCCCAGGCCCCTTTCATCAAGGCAAGTCCATATGACAAATTCTGCCTAATAGGGTAAGAGTAGAATTGATGCCTCACTTCTGGGCCAATCATGTTAGAGCCAATGTGTGACCTGCTTTCTCTCTCTTCCTTTGCAATCATGATCAGAGAGTCCCAGTTGTGGGATGGGAGTAACTGCATTCCTGAGTAACCCGTGGTAGTCAACACACCTAGAGGGTCAACCACCCAGAGCAACTGAGAGATAATAATACGACTTTTATGTATTAAGCCTCATGAATTTTTGTTTTTTGGTCTCAGACACCGTAACACATGTGGAACTTCATTACATCTGTCACGGAAGCTTCTTAAAGCAAAGACTTATTATTCCACTTTAACACACCTATGAAACATCTTTCAAATATCTGTAGTTGGCCATGGAAAAATCTCAGGTAGTTGTAAAATTTATTTATCGAAGAGACCACAGTTTCCTATCACAATAGAATCAAAATAAAAGTAGTCAGATAGTAAAAGTAATACTAAAGTATAAAAAAGAGTTTAATCACTTAGAATGTGATTAAAGCAAAAGCTATATATAAATATGTAACAACTAGGGTAAACTGAAAACAAAATGGCATTAATAATTATTGTCGCTATCATCAAGAAAAATGTAAGTGATAAAATTATATATATGAGACCAAAGTAGTAGGTTTTAAAAAATCAGTAGAAAACAAAATTGTGTAAAAATAAATGAATTAAATGTTCAACTTTCTAAGCTAAAAGAAGTGAAACATAAACCAAAGTGAATTAGAAGGTTCAAATCACTTCAAATAAGGTAGATATTAATAAAAGTTTAAAGAAATAATGAGGAATTAACAAAATGAAGAAAGATTATTGTATCAATATTAATCGAAAAAAGCAAAATTTTACAGGGAAGTAAAGAAATAAAAAAGAACACATGCAGACTTTTGATTTCTGGTTCAGCATGTGAAAAGTATAGAAACTGTCACCCCATATAACAAGTAAAAAACTGAGCAAACTGAAAATAACTCTTCTTAGATCCATAAGAGAATTGAGGTCACAGGGCAAACTGCTGCCTTCAAAATGGGAGAGACAGACAGGTGGATACAAAGAATCTCATTTACAGAGCAGAAACTCACAAGGAGAAATCTCCACAGGAACCAGGGTAGGAAAATTTAAACTGCAATCTGCAAGTTGCTAGAGGCTCATTGTGGGCAAGTCTGAGAGTTAAAAACTTGGATTGAGTACTCACTCATAGGAGGAGTCCCCCACTTTTGTGCGTCTAACCTACAGAGTTCATCCCTACCAAGTTTTCACACTGAAAATTAGAGAAAATGTGCTCCACTTTCAGCAGAAGTCGGGTGGTAGGGGTGGAGTACCAATTTTGAAATAGGCCAGAACATTCTGTTCTTTTTCGAAAGGCAAATATTCCTAGACATTAAACCTAAGTATTTCTGGAGAGGAGCTGAAAGGAAGGGGGGAAATCCAGAAAATAGAGACAAGGAGGGAGTGTCTGCAAAGGCGGGTTCTGCTCCCATCCTGGGGGAGAAGCTCACAGGTGAGAGGCTCTGAGCAGATTTCGCTTTTGAAATGAATGGTGCTGTCCCAAAGTACGGCCACGTGGGGGGACAGACCTTCCAGAGTCACTTTCAAAGGCAGGGGTGCTCACACGTCTTTGTGTGTAGGGGTATGAAAATCTACAGGGTGGAATGGCACATATTTAGAAACCACATTCAAATTATAATAACTCACTTTTAGAAGAGGGAAAAAAACCCTACCTCATTGCAACACAGCCTACAAAAGTAAGGCCTGACACAAAGCTTTCCTGAAACTGACACGAGCTTCCAAGGAGGAGGAAGGAATATGCTTCCGAGGCGGGGACGTGGTTCACGGGTTTCAATGAGGCTGGCGAGTCGAGGCTTCAGCGCGCCCTCTAGAGGCCAAGGATCCAAAGTACAGCGCGAGCTCGCCCCGCCCCTCCCCCTGCCCCGCCCCTAGCGGAGCCGCCAGCCTCGCAAAGGGGCGGTTCAGCAGGGACCCTGCAAGAAAAAGCACTGGGCGGGCGAGGCAGGGGTCCCTCCAAATGTGCGTGTGCCTCTTCTTGTTCTGCCTCCGGTCCGGGTAGGAACTGAGTAATAGGGGAAGGGGAGAAGGAAGGGGTGGGAGAGGAGGAAGCATATGCTTGCTTTATGGGGACTCATTTTTTTTTTTTTTTTTTTTTTTTGCGGTACGCGGGCCTGTCACCGTTGCGGGCTCTCCCGCCGCGGAGCGCAGGCTCCGGACGCGCAGGCTCAGCGGCCATGGCTCACGGGCCCAGCCGCTCCGCAGGATGTGGGATCCTCCCGGAGCGGGGCACGAACCCGCCTTCCCTGCATCGGCAGGCGGACTCCCAACCACTGCGCCTCCAGGGAAGCCCTGGGGTAGTTTACTCTTATGGGACTTGGTCCCCTCCCTCCATATTCAGCTAGAGGAGAGAGGGGTAAGAGAAGACCCTCCAGGATCACCTCCTGTCCTTCTCTCCCTCTCCTGTAGTGAAAACACCCCTTAGGTCAAATTCTGCATCCTCTTTATATTGTAGTTAACCAACAGTCTGTTCTCAGCCCCCCAAGCTTTGCTTTTGATAAGTAGTGGGAAGCTTTTGGAAATCAGAAAAACTTTTTGTCTCTGTGAAGTCAAGTTTTCAAGATTGCTGTCTTCCTAGCATTAAAAAAAGAATCATTTTGAAAGGTGAGCAATGACACGTTCAAAAGACATTTCTTCTCCGGGTCTATAACTTCAAAAATGACAGCAGAAGATTACTATTATTTTGCCTAATTCTAAGTACCCAGGTTTTGTATTCTAATATAATTCTACATTAAAGGGAGTCAGGACTCCGCTAGAAGGTAACTGATTCCATGTCCAGGGAGTAGCAAAAGGTGAGGAGGGGCCTGGTGTATCTTGCTGTTGGCCTCAAACAGCAGGATAGTTGTAGTTGTTAAGAGCAATTTTAGTGTAAAAAGGCATGAGACTATAATGCTACCTAGAAAGGGAAAACTTTATGTAATGTGTACAAAAAGATAGTATTTTAAATAAACTTCAATAATACGGACGGTGTTGATACTGTATGGATCTCTTATTTCTTGAGGCTCTGTTTATAAAACTGCATCCGTCCAACATATTCTCTGTGTTTGCAAGTGGAAACAAGTGAGCACAGGCAATGTGAGCAAGGGAGAGATGAGCAGGGAGAGTAGCAAGGACCTAGCAGCACTGATGGCCACACAAAGTCACAAAGTAGAAAGAGCCCGAGAGTGTGCTGCAAGATGATGGATTAGGCAAGACTCTAAAAGAAGAGAACTGCCTAGACTGCATTTCCTGAGTTCTGGGAGATAAAACCTCTAGTTGTCCTAGTTAATTAAAAATGAGTCCCCAGGGCTTCCCTGGTGGCGTAGTGGTTGAGAGTCCGCCTGCCGATTCAGGGGACGCTGGTTCGTGCCCCGGTCCGGGAGGATCCCACATGCCGCAGAGCGGCTGGGCCCGTGAGCCATGGCCGCTGAGCCTGCGCGTCCGGAGCCTGCGCTCCGCAGCGGGAGGGGCCACAACAGTGAGAGGCCCACGTACCACAAAAAAAAAAAAAAAAAAAAAAAGAGTCCCCATAAAGCAAGCATATGCTTCCTCCTCTCCCTCCCCTTCCTTCTCCCCTTCCTTCCCTTCTCCTTCCTTTTCAGGTCTTTTTACTGTATTCCTAGAAGTTATCAGAATAAACCCCACCATAATCCCACAAAGGTAAAAAACAGCTAAAAGGGTGATGATTATAAGATGTATCCCATGGTGTATTTGTGGGTATTTTCTTTCAGTCTACATCTTTTTCTTAAAGGGCCAGATACTTAATATTTTAGGCTTTGCAGGCCATGTGGACTCTTCTGCGGCTACTCAGCTCTGCTGTTGTAGTGCAAAAGCAGCCATAGACAACCTCTGAATGTAGGGCACGGCTGGGGGCCGATAAAACTTTATTTACAAAAGCAGACGGTGAACCATAATTTGCTGACTCTTGAACGAGAGTATGTGAAGCTTCAAATAATCAGTCGTGATAAGACTCTAATTTTAGTTTAACTTGTTGAGGAAATTTATTGAATTAAGTCTGTAATCGGTGTTCAAATATTTATGAAAAACTGTTCTCTAAATGTGGTTTATTAAAATTGTGTTGTGTTTAATAAAGGCTGCATTCATTTCCATACAAGTGGTAGGAATTATTCCTCTCTAATCATAAAAGCCCTTCTGATATTAAAATAGTCTACCCACGTAAAGGGCAGAGCTGAATCTAAACTCCCTCATTTTTCATTTGGTAAAATAATGAATTCCCATTCATTCATGTGTGACAGAGACTGGCGGGCTACCAAGCAAATCCATTTCCTCTTCTCACGGGCACACACAGCCAGACCACATTTCCTGGTTCCCTTACAGTCTGGGTGCCGTGTGACTGAATCCTAGCCAGTGTGCTATCAGCACAAGTGATACATGTCAGTTCCAGACCTGGCCCGTAAAAACCTCCACTTTCTTTCCCAGTCTGCAGGCTGAATACAGAGAACTCCAAGGCTGTAGGGGAAGGCAGAGCCAGGGCCCTGGAAAGAGCCATCCGCTGAGTGGGAAATCGGTTTTGGGCTTCCCATGAGTGAACAATTAAATTCTATTGTAAGAGTCTCTGAGATTTTTGGTGTAGCTCTTATAGCAAAAAACATTATTGTAATTATGGTAATGGTGGATTGCAATGAAGATTTATTAATATAATTTATTGTGAAATATCTTTGAAGGGGGTAAGGTGGAGTACGGCAAGAAGTAGATGGAATTTTGACATCCAGCCACCCAACCATTTAACAAATATTTATTGAGGATTTATGTGGCTAAGCTCTGAGGATACAGAGATGGAGAAGACACAGTCCCTGTCTTCAAGGACCTCACCAGGAGGGAGCAGGTAGTTGTGTTAACAAATAATTGTAATACAGCACCCAGAGTCCCAGGATAGAATTGTATCCGTGGGCGTGAGTGGGATAGAGGAAGGAGTTACCAGTTGGGGGAAAGGAGGGAACAGCTTCTTTCAAGAACGCACAACGGTGCCACAGCCTGAGGTCAACTGGATCTGTAGTTGTTGGGGGAGGGGAGAAGTACCAGGAGGTAAGCCAGAGAAGCAGACACCCCTCAGGTCCCACCAGGCAGGTGGCAAGAGGCAGGCAGTGGGGTCCAGGATTGAGCTCTGCATAAAAAGCTCAGGATTCAGCAGAAGTCTGCTCTCACAGTGCTCTTTCCAGCCACCACAAGAAGAGGCTGTACAGTGAGCTAGGCAACAGGACCTGTGTAAGCTTGCTGGGACCCCTACAGTGACGGTTGGCACCATCAGAGTTCTTCCCTTGGCTTCCTACAAAGGTCTGTGCTTCCTACTAAGGTTCAGTCTCTCAGTAGGCCCTGAATGTCTACTGTGTATCCAGTACAGCTCCAATTCCATTGTATGGTAGGCGGTGGGGACCACAGACACATAAGCAGATCATTTAAATTCCGTGCATGTGATCAGTCTGCCAAGAGACATACTTGCAGGATATCATAGGAACTCAGTGAAGGGGTTTGGCTATACGTATATAATAGGTAGGGACTTCTTGACCTCATCTTCTGGAATTTGTACACTAAGTCTTTGTTCCCTCCTCACAATAAAAACTGCTGTACTTACTGAGTAGATGCTGGGTGCCAGGCGCTTTATGCATCTGAATACATTTGATTTCATCCAGTCCTCGTAACAACCCCCCTTCCAGATGAGTAAATGGCGTCTCAGAGAGGTTAGTAATAAGTGGCAGAGCCAGGATTTGAATCCAGGCCTGCTGGCACTGAGGTGAGTCCCATACTTTAAGCACTCTGCCCTAGGGCTGACTCCCTGGGGGCTTCACACTCCGCTCATCAGGCCCTCAGGCCTTCCTTCTTCCAGACCTGGGCCCACTCCATCCAGGGAGCAATTATGCCATCTCTGCATATCCCTCTGAGAACCATAGCTGGCTCTCTCTGGACTGTCTCCAGCCCTGTTCTGTCTTCCTACACAATTGTGGGTAGGTCCCCATCCTCCTTCCAGGGCCCTGGGCTGTCAGGCCTACATGTGACAGCCCAGTCTTCTCCTACACAGATATTTCATGGTCACTGTCACCTGCACAGCTTTAGACTTGGGGTTTCTCCACCTGCAATGCCTTCTGCCTCTCACACAAATTCTAGTGCCTGTGATGTCTGCCTCAAATTCTGCCTTCTCCAGGATAACGTCCTGGCACGCCAGGACCTCTGCCTTTGAATTACCTATTATTTTCATTGCTAGAACATGAACTTAATTGTTTTCCCGAGACATCTCTCTTCTATAGTACTTTTTTCAAGTATAGTTTTCACATATATGACAGCCTTTCTTTCTTCGGCAAGACCGGAAGTGTATCCAAATTTTATTAGACTTAAAATGTAAGGTGTAATTAAAATACAACTTAATTTCTGTCTCTAATGCTGCTTTTTTTGTTACTTTAAAAAACATTAATTTTATTGAGGTATAATTGAATACAATAAAATGCACTCATTTTAAATATACATTTTGATGAGTTTGGATAAATTTATGTATTCACGTAGACCGCCACAATCAAGATAGAAGACATTTATATCACTCAAAAGAATTCCCTTGTATTCCTTCTCAAACAGTTCTGCACTTCCATTCTGGCCCCAGGCAATCACTGATCTGGTTTTTGACACTGTAGATTAGATTTGTCTCTTCTAGAGTTTCATGTAAGTGAAGTATAAAATAATGTGCTCTTGTGTCTGACGTCTTTCACCCAGGCTGATGTTTTGGATATCCATTCGTGTCTCAGTAGTTCCATGTTACTGCTGAGTAGCAGTCCCGTTGTATGAGTACACAACAATTTTCTCTTCCATTCTCCTGTATGGATATTGGAATTGTTTCTTGGCCATTGAGAATAAAGTTGCTGTGAACATTTGGGTATTAGGTTTTGAGTGGACATGTGTTTTCATTTGTCTTTCGTCAACACTAAAGAGAGGAATTGCTCGGTCATAGGGTAAAGGTCTGTTTAACTTTATAAGAAACTACCAAACTGGGAAGTGGTCACACCATTTTACATTCCCATTAGCAATATATAGTTGCTCCACATCTTCTTCAACGCTTAGTAGTGTCAGTCTTTTTAATCTGAGACATTTTAGTGTATATGTAATGGTATCTCACTGTGGTTTTAACTTGCATCTCCCTGATGACTAATGATGCTAAGTATCTTCCCTTGGGCTTATTACCCCTTTGTATATCTTCTTTTTTGAAGTGACTTAGAATCTCTTACCAAGTTTTAGAAATTGGATTCTTTATCTTCTTTTTATTATTGAGTCGTAAGAACTCTTTATATATTCTAGATACAATTTCTTTGTCAGGTAAATGTATTGCTAATATCTTCCCCCCAGTTTAGCCTTGCCCTTTCATTTTCATTTTCTTAATTACATCTTTGAAGAGTAAATGTTTTATGATGAAATGCAATTTATCAATTTTTTTCTTTATGGTTTGTGCTTTGTGTTTTTTGTGTCCTATCTAAGAAAGCTTTGCTTACCCCAAGGTTTCAAATATTTTCTTATGTTTTCCTCTAGTAGTTTTATAGTTTTACCTTTTATATTTAGGTCTATGATCCATTTTGAGTTAATTTTTTATATATGGTATGAAAAAAGGGACAGCTTTAATTTTTTTTCCGTATGGATTTCAGTTGTTTTAGCTCCATCTGTCAAAAAGTCTATCCCGTTCCCCACTGAATCATTTTGGGACCACTGTCAAAAATCAGTTGACTAATAAAGCTACAGTCATCAAGACAGTGTGGTATTAGGTACTAGAATAGACAAGGAGAATAATGGAACAGAAAACAGTCAATTGATCTTTGACAAAGGAGCAAAGGGTAGTCTTTTCAACAAATGGTGTTGGAATTACTGCATATCCACTTGTTATAAAAAATTATTCTAGACATTAACCTTACGTGTTTCACAAAAATTAACTCAAAATGGGTCATAGACTTAAATGTAAAATACAAAATTATAAAACTCCTAGAAGATAACATAAGACAAAATCTAGGAGATCTTAGATTTGGTGATGACTTTTTAGATAAAGTACCAAAAGCATGATCCGTGAAAGAAAATTTAAAACTTCTGCTTTTTGAGAGACACTGTGAAGAGAATGAAAAGACAAGCCACAAACTGGCGGAAAATATTTTCAAAACACATATCTGATAAATTGAAAGTTAGCAGAAGAGTAGCTCTTGCATCCTGTGATATTGCTAAACTCTGTTATTAGTTGCAGCTTTTTTGTAGACTCCTTGAGTTTTTCTTTCGATGTAATCATATTATCTCTGAATAAAGATAGGTTTACTTCTTTGTTTCCAACCTAGATATTTCTTTTTCTTACCACAGTGCCTTGTTAGACCCTCCAGTACACAGTTGAATAGAAGTGAGAGTGGTCATTTGTACTTGTCCCTAATCTTAGAGGGAAAGCATTCAGTCTTTCACCATTAGGTATGATGTTAGCTGTAGTTGTATTGTTTATACGCTTCATCAAGTTGAAAAAGGTTCCTTGTGATCTTAGTTTGTTGAGAGTTTCTGTCATGAATGGGGAGATGACGTTTGTCAAGTGCTTTTCCTCCATCTTTTGAAGTAATCATATTTTGTTTCTTTAGTCTTTTGGTATGAATTAAAGCAATTAGTTTCTGAATGTTAGGCCAAACTTGTATCGCTGAAATAAATCTCACTTTATCCTTTTTATATATCACTGGATTTGATTTGCTAATATTTTGTTAAGCAGTTTGATATCTATGCTATCTTTTGTCTTTTTTTCACTCACTGTAATATTGTGAGATTTGTCCATATTGTTGCATGAGGCTGTAGTTTGTCCATTTATTATGCCACTGTGTGCACATTAGCTATCTATACTCCTGTTGATGGGCATTTGGGTTGTTTCCAGGTTTTGGCTATTGTGAATAGTGTTGTTATGAACATTTTTGTACATGTCTTTTCGTGAACACGTGTGTGCATTTCACTTGTGTGTGTACCCAGGAATTGAATTACTGGGCCATAGGGTATATGCATGTTTAGCTTTAGTAGGTATTGCCACACAGTTGTAAAAAAAAATATTTGTGCTGATGAGAGTTCTGGTTGCTCTACGTCCTTGCCAACTCTTGACATTTTTTTTTTTTCTTTCTCATTTTTGCTATTCTGTTGGCTGTGTACTTGTCTCACATCATGGTTTTACATTTCCCTGATGACTAGTGAGATTGAGCAACTTTTCATGTGTTGTTTGGCTACTTGGATAGCCTCCTTGAGAAGTTCAAGTCTTTTATTCATTTTTCCATTGGGTTATCTGTCTTTTTGTTATTGATCTGTAGGAATTCTTTATATATTCTGGATATAGGTATTTTGTAGGATAGACATATAGCAAGCATATTTTCCCACTCTGTGGCTTGTCTTTGTACTCTCTTAATGGTGTTTCCCACTGTGGTTTTAAATGAAATTCTATTTAACAAAAAGTTTTTCCCTCGTCTCAAATAAAAACTGGGTTTCTGGCTGGCCCTATAGTTTGATAGTTTTCTCGTACATAATAAAGTGTCCTTAGATGGAGTGAAAGAAGCCTCCCACAAAGGATACAAATGTATGATTTCACCCATATGAAGTTGCAGAACAGGCAAAACTAATTTATGGTAGAAAAAAATGAGAGCAATGTTTGCCTCTGAGAGCATGATGACAGATAGTGGCTGGGAAGGGACATGAAGGAACTTCCTGGATCAACGGTTGTGTTCTATATTTTCATAGGGATCTGGGTTGTACAGGTACATGCACTTGTTAAAACTTATCAGTTGGTACATTTAAGATTTTTGCATTTTTTGTGAATAAATTTTACCCCAAAGAAATAAAAAAACTGTAAGCAAATGTTGAACTCTACTTAATAATATATATGCTTAAGTATTCAGGGAGAAGCATACTAATGTCTGCAACTTACTTTGAACTGCATCCAATAAATCATTCAGGTCGCTGGATACAGTAGTGGATGGATTGCTGTATGATAAAACAACTAGAGTAAAATGCTGTGGTAAAAATGGAGTTAGGGGATACTCGGGTGATCACTGTAAAAAAAAAAAGAGTCTTCACTTTTCTGTAGGTTTGTAACGTTTCATAACTAAATGGACAGAAATAAGTTGAAAGTCCTTAAAAAGTCCTTCAAAGTTCCGTGTGGCTAAAAGAAGGCCAGTTTTTCCTGCTCTGCATCACCTGCTTCTGCAGACCCTCCCTCAATCTGTGTGTCCCTCTGTTCTGGCCTGGGGCCACCCCTGCAGGAAAGCGGCTTCCTCCCTCCCAGCCAGGAACACCATTCCTTCCGCCCATCCAAGAGCTCAGGATCCTGTGCAAGCATGTGCGTCTTGACTGTTTGCGTGGTGCAGGAGGATTGCGTCCTCACATTCAGCCCGCAGAGACTCCAGGAAAGGCTAGGCGTTTGATGTCCCCCCGCCTGTGGCATCCGGCCAGCCCAGCCTAGGGGATGCGCCTCCGCCCCATGCGGTTTTCCTGGGTGCAGTCCAACTGGGAACTCCTGCCGCCTCCAGGGGCTTCCTGGTTAACCATTTAACACACGTGACCTCGGTTAATGGAAAACATCTGGCCTTATGCTCCCAGGCAGATTGAGACTTTGGAGAGAAGAGCTGGAACTGAGAAAGAAACGTCTGCTCCAAACAAACGAGCTGAAACTGTGCAAAAGATGGCAGAGAGATTGAGACAGAGGGAGGGAGAGTCTGGAGGAGCAGAGGCCCCTAGAGGGAGGAACCTGGAGAAGACGTCAAACCCTCTCACTTTCAAGGGAGTCTCAAACTGCAAAACACCATTTTTTACCTGCCAAATTGTAAAAACAAAATAATTTTTAAGTGATAATACTCAGTGCTGGCAAGGATGTGATAGTGAACGAGCATTTTTGTACATTACCAGTAAGAACTTTTTATGGAAATAATTTAAAAATATGTATAAAAGATCATACATTTTGAATCAGTAAATTAGGGTGAAGAATCAACATGTTTTCAAAGACCTGTATATAAAATTGTTTAACAAAGTATTATAATAATAGCAAAATTGGATATTGTCCATCAGGGTACTAATTAAATTACAGTCCAACAATGTAATGCAAATATTATGCAGACATTTTTCACGATATGCTTTTAGAGGAGAAAAATCAGGTTACAGAATTTTATATACAATGTGATTCCCGTTATATGCTATACGATTATGAGAAGTAACTTGTTCTCTTTTTCATATTTCCGGTATTTCCCAAGTTTTCTGCAATGCATGCACATTGTTTTTCAAATCAGAGAAAATTTTTTTTTAAAAGCAGCATAGTCTGGGACTGGGGTATGAAAGTGATGTCTGTCTAGGGATTTGGGATATAATGTAAAGAAACTGTATCTTAAAAGGCTTGTTTATAAACTCGTAAAAAAATCAATTTGCAAAATCTTTTGCTTATAATATGAAGTCAGTGAAGGTTCCAGCTTGGGATCATATTGATGGAAATGTTAAATTGGTGGGTAGAAGGAACAAAGACTACAGCTTAAGAGCAGAGTTCTCTCTGTATTGGGCTGGAGCAAATGTACTACAAAATTCCTGACTGTAGTTGTAAGCACGTGATATGAACTGTTCATGGTGGTGAAGGTTACTGCTACTGCTGTCTTGCAACATAGATGGCATTAGTTGCAAATTCTCACTAGCCACAGGGGAAATGAGGAGTCACTGGAAGGGAAGGATCAGGGGGGAAGGGAACTTCCACTTACGGAGCTCCTATAGTTTGCATTGTGCTGTGAGTTTTGCAAGCATTATCAATCATCTAATCCTTAGAGTAGCCCTGTGAGATGTGCGTTATGTTGTAGCCAGGAAGTGACAGAAGCCCATGTCAAACTAGCTTAAGCAAAAAGAGGATGTAGTGGTTCAGTTATCTGGAAAGGACCGTTTGGTGGAGGCCACATGCAATATGCCCATAAATCTCTGGCAGGTTATGTCTAACCCAGAATAGCTGCCACCGTGTCTCCCATCCCACAGGCCTTTCCTACATTGTGATTATGATACTCTTCACATCAAGAATGGGGTCCGTGTTCTTCCTCCTTGAATTTGGGTGGGCTACGACTATGGCAGAGGTGATACCGTGTGACTTTTGAGGCTAGGTTATAAAAGGCAGTACAGATTCTACCTGGGTCCCTTGGCACACTCACTCTGGGAGCTCAGCCACCATGCTGTGAGGAGGCCCAAGCCATATGGAGAACTGTGTGTAGGTGCTCTGGCTGACAGCCAGCATTAACCACTAGACATGTGAGTGAGGAAGCTCTGAGGTGACCTCATCCCCACCACCATCTAGCTGCAACCACATGAGCCATCCTGAACAAGAGCCGCTCAACTGAGCCTAGTCAAGCCCAGAACCAAGAAAATGATAATGAAAGTATAGTTGTTATTTTAAGCCACTAATTTGGGGGGTGGCTTGTTATACAGCAACAGATAAAGTGTCCAAATAAAATCTCAGGTAAGAGGTTTTATTGACATCATTCTTTGCTATGGCAAACAGCTTCTTCCATGCTTCTGGGAAAGATGGCAGCAAGCAGCTCCCGCTTATCATGTCCCTACAGTTAGAGATTTTGGAGGATGGGCAAACTTTCCACTGAGGCCTGGCCACTTAAGGTGTTCTAGGCCGCTGGCCATGAGATCATTCAAAGAGGGTCGAAAGACCCAGACAATCATTCTTCTCTAGGATTTTCATGCTGGGACCTTCAGGAAAAATGATCCCTCCTATACTCTAGGACCTTGATGGGCTAATTCCCCAGGAATAGGGGAGGGGGAATTATACCTCAAAAGCAGGGGTGCTGGTCCAAGCGCACATGAGCACAAAGGATATACAGTTTAGTATTGGGGAAGAGTCTTGGCTACCTCAACCAGAACCTCTCAGATCTTAAAACCATAAAAAGATTAATTCATGGGCTTCCCTGGTGGCGCAGTGGTTGAGAGTCCGCCTGCCGATGCAGGGGACGCGGGTTCGTGCCCCGGTCCTGGAAGATCCCACATGCCGCGGAGCGGCTGGGCCCGTGAGCCATGGCCGCTGAACCTGCGTGTCCGGAGCCTGTGCTCCGCAATGGGAGAGGCCACAACAGTGAGAGGCCCGCGTACCGCAAAAAAAAAAAAAAAAAAAAAAAAAAAAGATTAATTCATTCTTTATTCATTCAAAACACTTTTGTTGATTAATAATAGCTATCATGTATTCATTTTTCTTTTGTGTATTAGGCATTTATTAAATCTTCACTCAATTCTGCACCATATAGATTAGCCCTATTTTATAGACAAAAAAAAAAAAAAAAATCTGAGGCTCAGAGAAAGTAAGAAACTTACTCAAGGTCAGAAAGAATAAGCGTGGCCACTTTGTGATTCAAATTATATGGCCTGGTGAACTGGCAACGTTCCTCAGGGCCACACTTAGGCAAAACTGTGTGAAGGGCTGAGATAATGAGTCCTTCCAATCCCCTCCCACTCTGCAGTCGCCCCTTTCTTTTGGCAAATCTCCTACCAGATGCTCATGCCCTGGTGCCGGTGGGTGATTTCTAAGCATGGTCGCCTTGGCAGCAACCTGAGCCCTAGCTTTTTCATGATTTCCACCAGAACTGTGCTCATTCCCATGCCTTTAAGGCCCCTGATTTCTAACAGAGGTGAGCCCAATCAAGTATTCACAAGAGAGCCCTCCACATAATGGTGTCTCATTTGTACTTGACCAAGACATTCAGGGTCTTCTAAAGAAAGGCTACTGGTGTAAGAGACCAGCCCATGAGCGGCCACACGGGGATCAGTGGGCATATCACTTTCCTAGGGCTCCTGTGACAAATCACATAAACTGGGTAACTAAAAAAGACCAGAAATTTATTCTCCCACAATTCTGGATGCCAGAAGTCCAGATGCAAGGTATGGGCAGGGTTGGTTCCTTCTGGGGAGTCAGAGAAAACCCATTCCACGCTTCTCTCTTGTCTCCTGGTGTTGCCGGCAGCCCTTGGCATTCCTTGGCTCCTAGATATGTAACTCCAACCTGTGTCCCCGTATTCACGTTGTCCTCCTCTTTGTGCATGTCTTGGTCTCAAATTTGCCTTTCCTTCCTCTTACAAGAACAACAGTCATTGCACTAGGACCCAGCCTTAATCCAGGATGATCTTGTCTTGAGATCCTTGTTTCAATTACAATTGCAAAGACCCTCTTTCCAAATAAGGTCACATCCACAGGTGTTGGGGTGTGTGTGTGTGTGTGTGTGTGTGTGGGGTTAGGACTTGGATGTATCTCCTGGGGGAACACAATCTAACCCACTCTAACAGGGCATTTTGGGGCCCTACAAGTCACACACTAGGCTACCCTGCACCAAGTGCAGGGTTCTGTGCTGTTTTTGATATCTCGCTGATTTCTCTGGAAAGCCTTTGTGGGGCTATCTTTACAGCTACATAAAAAGGAAAATATTTTCAGTCTAGACTTACACTAGTTCATTGATTACTTAGCAAGAATACTTATCAAAAAAATCACAAAATGGGACTTCCCTGGTGGCGCAGTGGTTAAGAATCTGCCTGCCAATGCAGGGGACACGGGTTAGAGCCCTGGTCCGGGAAGATCCCACATGCCACAGAGCAACTAAGCCCGTGCGCCACAACTACTGGGCCTGCGCTCTAGAGCTCGTGAGCCACAACTACTGAGCCCACGTGTTACAACTACTGAAGCCCGCGCGCCTAGAGCCTGTGCTCTGCAACAAGAGAAGCCGCCGCAATGAGAAGCCCGCACACTGCAACGAAGAGTAGACCCTGCTCGACGCAACTAGAGAAAGCCCGCGCGCAGCAACGAAGACCCAACGCAGCCAAAAATAAATAAATAAAATAAATAAAATTAAAAAAAATCACAAAATAAGAAAAAAGCTGTAGGTCGACTAATTCCTGGTCCTCCAAGGGTTGAGTTGTATTCAAGGCAGGTGGGTGTTGCGAAGCAAGGGGGATTCTCTGTTTGGAGGTGTACAGAGAGGGCAACCAAGGGCACTTCTGTTGCAGTTTCTGGTTTACAGCTCTTTCAGAACAAGGAGGGCATCTGAGTTACCCTTAGACCTAGGATCCTGATGGGGCTTTGCTCATTTTGGGGGTCTGTTCTTAGTTACCTCAAGCCCTTTCAAAAGAGAGGTTGTGTGCAATCACACAAATAAATAAATAAATAAGGGAAGAAACATTTTGACCGTCTCTTCCCTGGGAGCTGCTGAGGGCAGAGGTGCTGTCCTGTCCTGAGCCAGCGCAAAGCCACAGCCCCTTAAAGCCTGCCTCCGCTGGTTATTTCTCTGGGCTCATCCTCAACTCCGAATACCTGTAATTTATTTATTTATTTAATTTAACATCTTTATTCGAGTATAGTTGCTTTACGATGGTGTGTTAGTTTCTGCTTTATAACAAAGTGAATCAGCTATACATATATATATGTTCCCATATCTCTTCCCTCTTGCATCTCCCTCCCTCCCACCCTCCCTATCCCACCCCTCTAGGTGGTCACAAAGCACCGAGCTGATCTCCCTGTGCTGTGTGGCTGCTTCCCACCAGCTATCCACTTCACACACTTAGTAGTGTATATATGTCCATGCCACTCTCTCACTTTGTCCCAGCTTCCCCTTCCCCCTCCCCGTGTCCTCAAGTCCATTCTCCACGTCTGCATCTTTATTCCCGTCTTGCCCCTAGGTTCTTCAGACCACCCTTTTTCCTTTTTTTAGATTCCATATATATGTGTTGGCATACGGTATTTGTTTTTCTCTTTCTTATTTCACTCTGTATGACAGGCTCTAGGTCCATCCACCTCACTACAAATAACTCAATTTCGTTTCCTTTTATGGCTGAGTAATATTCCATTGTATACATGTGCCACATCTTCTTTATCCATTCATCTGTTGATGGACACTTAGGTTGCTTCCATGTCCTGGCTGGCTATTGTAAACAGAGCTGCAATGAACACTGTGGTACATGACTCTTTTTGAATTATGGTTTTCTCAGGGTATATGCCCAGTAGTGGGATTGCTGGGTCGTATGGTAGCTCTATTTTTAGTTTTTGAAGGGACGTCCATACTGTTCTCCATAGTGGTTGTATCAATTTACATTCCCACTAAGAGTGCAAGAGGGTTCCCTTTTCTCCACACCCTCTCCAGCATTTATTGTTTGTAGACTGTTTCATGATGGCCATTCTGACCCGTGTGAGGTGATACCTCATTGTAGTTTTGATTTGCATTTCTCTAATGATTAGTGATGCTGAGCATCCTTTCATGTCCAATACCTGTAATTTAATTTTACACACCTTTATTCATCTGGCTGTTTAAACCGCCCCCTCACAACTTCCCAGCCTGATTCCTGTCAAGCCGGCCATCCCTGGGGCCTTCTTGTTCCCCACCTCTGGCTCTCCTTCCTTTCTACGCTGGACACATGACCTTCTGCTCAGCCCCATTTTATTGAAGAAACTGAGGCTTACAGAGGTGACCCAACTTGCCTTATGTCCATGTAACTAGGGCAATGGCTGAGCCAAGGTCCCCAGATTGCAATCCAGTGGCCTTTCCATGTCCCCCAAGATGCCTGGTCCCTGATCCATAGCAGCAGTTCCCAGGCTTTTGGATCTTGGAACTACTTTGGAATAGGGAGAACACCCTAGGCCATGGCTGACCCCCAATTATTGAAGCGCTGCTAAGAAGGGAGCAGCAGTTTGTGTCCTCAGGCCAAGGCTTGTCCACACAGTTGGGGAGGGAAGTACTGAGGGTGAGGATAAGGGAAACCCTCCAGGCTGCTAGCAAGTTGCTGTTTGCTGGACATCATGCTAAGCACCTTACCCATTTTATTGGCTCATTTTCCAGATGAAGGAAGTGTGGCTCTAAGAAGATAGGTGATTCAGCACCTGAGAGCCTGAAGTGGGATTCACATGTACGTCTGTCACCAAAGTCAGACTGGAGGTAAGATGTCCCACCCAAGTGTGGGGTGTACCTGAGGAGGGGGTGAAGACTGGTGTCCTGCCTGCTCCCCACTGCCTATCGCATTTTTTCCCCAGACCTGTGAGCCCTCCCTGGGCTGTACATAGACTCCTGAAGAGGCTACGAGAGCAGGCACAGCCCCCAAGGCTACTGGTGACATGTTCTCAGAATGCCAGACCAACATTGCTTTCGGAGAAACCGGTACCACTACTTTATAGTGAGTGGGGAGGGCCTCTCCTAAACATGGCAGAGCCTCGGAATCACCCGAGGTGCTTAAAAAGTACAGCTCGCCTGGACCCCACTGCAGCCTTGGAGAGGTGACCTGCTTTTCGAAGCCACTCTTCAGGAAGGAGCTGCCAGCAGGTGTGGGATTCCGCAGCGTCTTACGCTGGCCCAGCAAGATAAGGGTCACCACCGTCATCGGACAGCCGAAGGAGGTGCAAAGGGAGGGGTAGCCAGCGGTCACGAGAGGCAACGTGATGGAAGGGGATGAGAAAGGCCTTCCCCGGCCAGAGGTCTCTGGGTTTGGATCTACTCATCACCTGAGTCTTCATTTCCTCCTTTGAATAATGGACACGGTAACCCCCATCACACAGCTAGGAGGTGTAGTCCCCACCTCAAGGCACCATGGATGACATTCAGAACTGAAGCAAAGAGACTGAGAGGGAGCCTGGCACTGCAGGTCCTCCGCAAAGGACGGCCACCCATCAGAGGCCAAGCCAGGGGTGGGCAGAGGGGCCTTGGGTCTGCCTTTTCACTCCAGTGTTTCTCTGCAGTCGGCATCCGCTGGAGAAGGGATACGAGTCATCACAGTACAATCTTAGCGGAGTGTCACTAACTGCAGGGGGCCGGACTGTGCTATCTTTATCAGGGCTTCCTTAAGCTCAGGCCCACTCTTCCGGGATCCTGGCTGGCAGCGAGGCAGTGACATGGAGCCTGAGCACAGGCTGCCTTTCACAAGCTAGAAATGGGGCAGGATACTAGGCAGGTGCTTTTCTTATCCACACCCTCTCCAGTGTTACCAAAGGAGTGATAATTTGCTCTTGTGCTAGGTCCCTGACTCTGATAGATATTGCAAGGGATGCTGCCAGGGACAAAAATTAGTTTGAAGGAGGGTGAGAGAGAAACTCCTGATAAAGTGCTACACACCAGGGCACCTACTGTATGCCAGGAGCTTCTCACAACCCCGGGGTGGGTGCGCTAGGCCCGACCCTGGATCAGGTCTGTTTGGACAAGCACCATACCTTGGCCTCTATGTAAGACTGTTTGTCCTTTGGTTTACTCCTGAAACAGCCAATAACCGAGCAAAGATGATCCAAATATGGGTACAGGTGAGTGGCTATGACTCCTTATTGCCTCCCTTGGGGCTCACAGATGCCCATGAGTTGGGTGGTCTTGGCAGCCTGGGTGGAGTGAAGCCAGGTGGGAGAGGACGGTGGGCTCCCTGCCTCATATGTCCTCAGTCGCATCCGTGCCCAGGAACTGGTGCTGCACAAGTGACACTGCTATTCAGGATGTCACCTCCCCTGGGCCGCGTGTCTGTGTTTTCGACCTTGACCTTACTCCTTTGTTGGGGTGACCTTACCATCTACATCTGAGCTGTGGGGCTTAGCTTTCCTTGGGCAGCCTGGGCTGGAACAGGACGATTAGCTACTCTCAATAATTACTGATACAGTCAGACTGACCATCTGAATGCCTTTGACCATGTCGACTCCCCAGCAGCTCCCCATCACCTACGGTCAAATTCTGTACTTTTGGGGCTTCCCTGGTGGCGCAGTGGTTGAGAGTCCGCCTGCCGATGCAGGGGACATGGGTTCGTGCCCCGGTCTGGGAGGATCCCACATGCTGCGGAGCGGCCGGGCCTGTGAGCCTGCCGTCCGCCAGCCCCACCAGATGCCTGTCCTCCCTGCTGCTCCTGTGTCTCCCATCACAGTGCTGTTCATGCCTGTGAGGCCACCTTGGATGGTACAGGTATCTGGACCAGGGAGATCTGCACCTGAACGCTGGTTCTGAGTTTCTTTACCAGCTGAGTGACCCTGGCCAAGTCACTGTAATGCTCAGGTCTCACTGTCGAGCAAGGCTGAACTATGTCTAAAACCAGGGTACAGGCTCAGGACGGGAGAACTAAACTTCCTGGCCTCAGAGAGCCTCTCCTGAATTCCTTTCGGCCTTAGCATCCTCACCCGCAAAATGGAAATACGAGTGCTTCCCCTGTAGGACTGTGGAAGTGACTGACGGGGAACATGGGGCAGGGAGGGTCTGACAGCTGTCTCCTTTTCTTCCTTTTTACTATGCAACTGCCTGCATCCTCCAAAGTCAAGCTCCAGCCTTTCTTCTCTGCAACCTTAACCCCTTGCCCTTCCTAGGTCCTGATTGCCCTTCTCCCTGCTAAGCCCTTGCTTTCCCCACTTGTTTTTTGCCTGCCCAGCTGCCTGTGGCCAAGCTTCCACACGGACTCCGGGAATGCTCCCTGCAGATGCACATTTCACCCTGACTGGGGCTTCCACCCTTGTTTGCTCTGCAACCATGGACTGGTTGGACCTCAGACACTCATCAACCCTGCCTTCGTCCAGCATTGCGGCCAGCAATGTTCCTGACAGAGGGTTGGCAGTAGCTGCAAACCGACATCTCAGCCTGCCTGACCAGTGTGGCTGGAGTTGAGGGAAGGAGGTGGGAAAGGCCACTTCTATAATCCTTTTCCTCCACACGAGAGGTGAGCACATGCCAGGTCTCAACAGGTGGGAGTGCCTGCCCACCCTCCAAGAGGAGGGTGAGAAGGGTAAGTTCAAACACTTCCAGATGAAATTGTTAGAAAAAGTGAGGAAGAGAGATCGCAACAGAGTACATTATTTCAAGAACCCAGGTTATCAAAGACTTAAAGTAACAAACATACTTTTAATTGACCTATTGATAAAAACTACTCAGCAAGGATCAGTAACCATTTCAGCCCCTACTCTGTTAGTGTCATATCCTGGGCTATTTTGAGCAACTGGGTTAACTAATCATTTACTAACTTCATCCACAATATTAGAAAAACAAGGTATTAGATCAGTTTAGGTGAAATGTGTGGCTGGCAGCCAAACCCAGTCCCTTATATTCCATATTTTTTCTTTAGTTCTTCTACTTTGTCGACATAAGCTTTCATGGCATCTTCCCTGGAAGTCCCTGTAAGGCATCAACAAGATTATTTGTCACAGAGGCAGCATGGTAGAAAGGTAGCAGACTTTAGAGCCCTGGTTTAATGCTCTGAGGCTCAATTTCTCACCTGTGAAGTGGGTCGTGGTTCTACTACCTACACCTCACAGACCTGGCCAGGATTTGACTTGAAGTCCTCAAGGAGCCTGGTCCACAGGCAATGCTCCATAAAGCACTGAGCCCATAATGTGTGTGCAGCTGTCCAGGGCCTGTCACTGGCCTGCTGGCCATGTGAGTCCCCCTACTGTCATGTCAAGCCTAACGTGGGGAGCTACAGTGACTATTGGTCCTGCTGACTTTCACAGTTGGCTTTGACCTATCACCTATTTCTCTGTCGGGCTCTTATCTCCCAGAGCTGTTAAGCTGCCAGGGAAAAAACAAAGCCAGGCACCCTCTACTCCCCAGAGAGAAGCTGTGAGAAAAGTTCTGAGAACTCTGAGCACAGCAGCTGGCTCTCGGAGGGGAATATAGAGGACACTGGAGATACCCCTCAGAGACAGTGATGCCCAGAGTCCTGGATTCTACGGTGAAGGAGAGATACTCACTGAGAATCAGAGTGTGTTCTGGAGCAAGGGCAAGTACATGGGGCCTGGGAATGGTATGGAAATGCCCAATAAGAATGGACAGTCAGACGGGCATTCCTCTTCCAGTTACTTGCAAATCCTAGGAGTATATTTTTTGTATTCTGGCCCCTTTTGAATTCAAGTGTTTCTCATTTGCAGGAAGACAGAGGGCTTATTCAGAAACAAGCTAGCTAGGGCACAAAAGCTGGCAGGCACTTTAGTGCCAACTTTTGGGTCTTACGGCTGCAGGTGGCACGTGATTAAGTCAGAGCTGGGATACTTCTTGCCTGCTGTTGCTTAGCGCATAATAGCTCCATTCACCAAGGCTACGATGTGCCAGCAGCTTGCCACGCATTAGTTCATTCCTTTTTTTAAGGTGCCTTTCTGGCTGGAAGGGAACTGGGGAGGGCTGCTTGGGCTAGAGGGTCACCGCCTGGCCTTGTGGGGGAGAGGGAGGTTTGGACAGGAAACCACCCCTTATTCTAAATACATATAAAGGCCAAGCCAACTCTTATCACCTCCCAGTCTGTTAGTGGCCTGGTCCCCAGCCCCTCCTCTCTCCAGATGATACCATGACTCAGAGATGGTGTTTTTGGAAAAGGCATAAATGGTATTAGAAGAATAAGTAGGCCGCCCAGTTTTTTTTCCATTCTGGCCCCGGTCAAACTGGTTCCCCAGCATGTGCCTCATCCACTGTGTTCTCTCTCCTCACCCCTTATACTCCTTAATGAAGAGTATTTCATTACTGGGCTTCCCAAATGAGGGAAACGTATTAGAACAATTACCTTTCAGCTCATTCCAGGCATCCCACTTGGCCTTGCCTTTGAGGTCCAACATTCCAGGCCGTTCTTAAACAAGAGAGGGAAAGACATGAGACCTGCTGCAAGTTCTAATAAGGAACTTTATCAATCGTCTTGCCATGAAAGCTATATTTTATTACACTATTCCTTCTAGGCTCTGCTATGGAGTTAAATGGGTCTAGTACGGCGGGTTCTGCCTTCAGAAACCCACATGTACAGAAATCCAAATTTAAAATCTAGAGAAAGTAGGAGGAAAACTGTTCTCATTACTAGAGAGTCCTTGTCTTATAAATTAAATAACTCCAAAATTTCTTTTAAGAACCATACTTTATTTTTTCTTTTTTTTTTTAAACAAGTACTACAATCCATTCATCTGGTTTAAAATTCAAACACCACAAGGGGAATACTATAAAGTTTCCTCCCACTTTTCCCACCCTATTTCTCTCCCACATTATTATCAGTTTTCTGGGTGTCCTTTTCTGTGAACTGTCTGTTCATATCCTTGCCCCATTCTGCTACCAAATTGTTAGTCTATTTCTTGTTGTTTTGTGGGAATTCTGTTCGTGAGGGCAAGATTCCTTTAAGTTATACCATGGTTTTACCCATATAGACCTGTTATCAGTTGCACTTGGAAAACACACTTACTACTTCCCTGCTGACCTCGTTCACTGTCACACTGAGAAGAAAGCCAAGGGGAGCAATCGCAGTGCCCATAGCCTGGACCACTGTGTCTGAGAAACATCAAGTCTCCCCCCAAGTGCTTGCCAGGAAGCATTCCCAGGGATACCTGAGCGAAACTGCACCTGCAGGATCATCAACAGGATCCTAGAACTGCACATCCTAACAGTCCTTTCGTGATGATGGAAAGGCTGTACATTTGCATTGTCCAACTCAGGGGCCACCTGCCACTTATGGCAGCTGAGCACCTGGAATGCGGCTTGTGTGACTGGGGACTGGACTGTTGATTTTATTTAAGTATTTGCCATTTAAATTTAGATAGCTGCACGTGGCTAGTGGCTACTGTATTGGACAGTGCAGCCCTAGAGTGAGCTAATCAGGAAGTGATAAGATTCCCAAGCCAGTCTACCTATACTTATGTGAAAGCAGGGCAGAGGCCGGTCTCTGTGAAAATTGTGTTGGTCAGAAAAGCTTCTCAGCCATTCTGGTCACCCCCATTTCATCTCTCCTGCCTCCCTAGGAAGATGCAGAGTTTATAAACCCAGGGTAAAACTCACCTTCACCACAAGACCTTTTGGAACTAAGCCGACCCTGTAATCTTTGATTTGGCACTGCCCAGGATCCTTAGCAGCCAGCCCACCAGCTCCACCTTCTACTCCAACTGCAGTGGAATTGGGGGCTACACTTGCCCTCCTGAACAGGGGCGGGGTGACCTCCTTCTACGCTACTATGGCCACCACCTCTGAATCCTTTCATAGGCTGCATCGTGCTGTTGCCATATACTCCTGAGTTTCAGGAACTTATGGGCAGAATGAAAACTGTCCAAGGCAGAAAAGACAGGATTACAGAATATGGTTGTCCAAACCAAGGCCTCAAAATCCGTACCAAGATTTTTTGACAGGGACCAAATGGTCATCTGGAACTGCTATCAGCAAAAACGCTTCTGACCTGCCGCAGGAAGCCAGCTGCTTCTCTGCTCCTGCCATCAGGCTTGGCCTAGCTGCCAAGTGCTCTGACTGATCCTGCCCATCTGGGCTGGAAGCAGTATGGTTCAAAAGAACTACTACTGATCTGAGAGCTTGGAGCAAATTTCTCCCAAGCTGGGATCTTTGCTTCCTCCCAAATAGATGGAAAATGCTGGAATGAATAAAGTTCTTCCCAAACTAGGATTTGCATACTGCTATATGAGCCACCAAGAAACCAAGAACAGTGCAGGGTCTGTGAACCCCATCCAGGAACATGATCTCTGGGGAACCTCTCCCAGCTTAAACCTCAGGAATCCCATGAACTGCCTTAAGAGTAGGGCAGTAGGGCTGTGGGTGGTTTTGAGAGTGAGGTTCCCACCCAGGGATTAAGAGTTCCAGCACCAACCAAGGCTGCTGAGCCAGCTTTGATGAGTCTCGGCCCTCACTCATTTGATGAACCTCAGCATACCTGTATTTATGTCACCCATAGTTGCTTGTTTGTAGCGGCTGTAGATGAACAGCATCTCATCGTCTGCTGGCTTGGTCTTGAGGTGCTTAACTTCCTCAGCAGCTTTCTCAAACTCAGCCTAAAGTCGAGGGAGAGAAGAGGCCTGAATAGAGCACAGTTGTGGGGATGGGGGGGCTGGAAAGGCAGCACTCCTCTTGCAGTGCAGGTGAGGAAAAGCAGTCTTTCCTCAACTCAACAGCACAACTAGAAAGATTCAGCAAAACCAGGAGGGGAAGCACATCGGTTCACTCATTTGATGAACAACTATGCATTGGGCTCTCTCACTATACTAGGTATCAGGTACTGGAAACAGAGGTGAAGGAGACAGCCTAGGACTGCCTGCAGTGGGCATACACTTCACAGAAAAGGCAGCGTGGCCAACTCCCTGGCCAGAACAGGGTCCCAGGACAGCCCTGACTTGCGGATAGGGCTGGCACTGCGTGACTGAAATAGCTGAGAAAGGAACAGGGCATGAGCGCAGCGGTGTCATTGACCAGAGCCCGCTGGCCCCCTCCCCCTGAGAGAGGGCATCCAGCGCCGACCTCTGTCCCAGTGCCTGACTGGAGGGAGGGTAGAGGAGCCAAAGGTCGCCCCACACTGCTAGGTCCCAGAAAAGCGTCTACAGTCGAAGGAGGGAAAGACCTCTAGGTCACCCCTCCTCACGCCGGACACTCAGCCCCTACTTTCCCTGACCTCCAGGCTCTCAACCACAGCCTCCTTGCTTCTCCACTCTGTATGGCGCCCCTACTCCTGCCGTGTCCTTCCGAATGGGGCACACGGTCCCCTTACTGTTTTGATCCATGTAACCCACTACATCCTATCTGTCTTCCTAGGACCCTCGCCTCCAACCCCAATTCCTGCTTCACCGCGAAGTCCTCCCCATGCGCAGCTTGCCAGCAGTTGCGGGCTAAGTAGCGGTGTTGTGAGTCCAAACACGGAAAGTTCCGCTTACAGGGCTCTCTGTCCAAAGAGTGCGCTGGGCATGGGTCCAGGAAGAACAGCAGAGCCGGAAGTTAAAGACCTTGCCCGGTGGTGTCTGCGGGATGATCCCCGCGCCAGCCTCCCGCCCCGTGGCACCTTCGCAGCTAGGCTGGGCACGCGTTATACCTGAGACATGCCGGCGGCGTTGCAACGATTCCAGGAAGCCCGCGAAGACGGCGAGGAGCAGTAAGCAGTCGCACAAGAGTCAACTGCCAGCGCCTTTAGAGGCGCAGCCGCAGGCCTCCCCAACAGCGCTCAGGAGAGCAAGAGGCAGCCAATCAGGAGCCAGCTGTACGCTGGGGGCGTGCCCAGCCTCGGCTCACTGCCTGCCTCTCCGCAACGCAGGAAGGTTTGCTCGCGCATGCGCACCAGGGAGGAGCCGCAGGGGACGCCGGGAGCAGGTGGGGACTGCGGAAGTAGAGCGCTTTCCATTGTGAGGGCGGTCAGGCCGTGGTGAGGATTCGGTCGCGGGCCACTGAAGGGGGTGACCTGCGAGGCAGAGGAGGGGGGGTGGAAGCTGAAGGGCGGAGGTTTTAAAATTTGTTTTATTAAATCTTGTGTCCGGCCGGAAGTTGCACCGTTGGACAAGTAACCTCTCGGGCTTGGGGAGGGCGAGGGTCCCCACCCCTCTCGGGGGACCAGAAGAGGCCCTCTGGGGATGGTCCCTGGAGAATCTCGCGAGGGTGGGAAGCTGGACTGTGTTCCCGAAGGGCAAAGCCGAGACCTCTTCATTTGAATTTTTGGCACGTTCTGTGGCTTGCTGGTGGCCGTAGTTTGCAGTCCTGTTTTGTTTGTGTGCAGTAATCCATCTGGTGCGTCGAAGTCAGGGACAGTGTCTTAATTTGTCTGGACTTAACAAACTTGGCCCGGACTAGGTGCTCAGCAGATATCTGTTAAGTAAATGATTCCTTCATTCATGAATGCGTACTGAATGGTCGGGTATCTTGCGCAGTTCTAGACCTTGAGTATACAGCAGTGAATAAAACATAAATCCCTGCATTCCTGGAACTTACATTGGGGATAGTAGTGAATAACATCAGTTAAACAGGGAGTTTGCTAGGGGAATAGGGAGTTGGAAGTTTGCAGTTTTACATGGGGGGGAGGGTGGAGGGTTAAGGGAAGGTAACATCTGAGAAAGCCCCTCAAGGAGAGGAGGGAGCGTTCCAGGCAGAAAGTTAGTGTAAATGTGTGAGCAGGGAGTGAGGGAAAGATAGGAGATGAGGCTGGAGAGTTAAGGAGGTGGCAGGCTGGCTCCATGATGCAGAACTTTTACTTTTATTCTGAGTGAAATGGGAAGTTAGAGGCTTCTGAGCAGAGAATGAGGAGACTGAGGGGGGCAGCTTTGCAAGGTTGTTACAGAGGCCGATGTTCTCCATGGGAGAACGGAACAGCACAGGTGGATGGGAGAGTTTGAGGGTGATGCCTAAGAGACCCAAAGGGGGAATTTTGTGGCAGCGGTTACAAAGGAGCTGGGTGCAAGGAGGGAATTGATGGAAAATAATTCTCTGGAGATCTTTTAAAAAAGAGAGACCATTCCTCTCCAATTCCTAATTTGTGACGAGATGAGTGGAGTACAAATCCACGCCCCCAGCCCCCCTCTCCCCCGTGCCGTTAATTTATAGCTGAGGTGTTTAGACTAAAGAAAGTCTAGGTAGAAGCTTTCAGATATAAGTTCCTAACTTAATAGAGGTCAGGCTTTGTGAAAAGGGAAGAAATGGAGATGCAATAGCAGGGAACACATCTAGTCTTCAAGTCTATGAATAATCTTGTTTTGAGAAAGCAAAGCCAAACTAACAAAAATTTTGGAATTAACTTTGGGGAAATTACATTTGAATTGTAAGAGATGTGAGTGTCTTCCAAAATGACAGTTCAGAACTGTCTTCACTCCTAGGCTCAGATGGAGCTTGGATTCACTTTTGCTCCATCATCTGGTGCTTACAGCCATCTTGATGGAAATTCAGATTATTCCCTGTGTGGGTCAGATTTGCAGTCAAATATATCTTCCAGTCAGTAGGTTTTAACACGAGGTTATTGTGTTTGGCACATCTGAAAAGGTTAGGTACCTCTGATAATGTAATTTTGTTTATATTCCTCCAAGGTTGGCTGGTGTGATTGAGTTTTGAATGGAGCTAAACATTGCAGAGAGCACGGCTAGTGTTTTAAATTAACTTGGCAGTCTCCAGTTTAAGTGGGGTTGATTTGTTGGTTCCTTTTTTTGGAAGATACTCCACTTTCCTTAAAAACCAACCTTGCACATGGTGGTTTTGTGCCCAGGTTAGTCTACAAAAGTTGCTTAAAGCAACTAAAGTATGGAACTAGTAGGGATTGTGGATCCCAGGGAGCAGGGTGCTATGTGATCTTGACAAGGAGGAGAAGAGTGTTTTTCCTTGTTAGAGGGCCCACCCTAGGCCAAGTTTTGAAATAGCTGAAGGCATGCTTTTTGTCTTACTGCTTCCTTCCCTCACTTCTCAGTGACCTATTTTTTGTAACCTCCATCTGTGGAAATACTGCCTTATGCCCTGCATTACCACCTCTAGTCTAGGGATTTGAAATGTCATTCAGCTTTTAGCATAGAGGGTAACAAGTCAGCAGCTGGGATTTAATTTTTAAAAGTAAATTTTAGAGTGTATTTGGGGTTAATAAATTGTATGAATTTTTTAATTCTATGTTTTGACAGTACTGGAAAGGAAATTGCTCCTCATATCCCGTGAAAAGACAAGTTCGTTGGCTCTGTTTATATCCTTTTAGCAACAATCACAGTTTGTAATTATTTAATTATTTTTTGTAATTATTTTCTTTACATTTATATTTATTTTAGTTTACTCTTCTACTGTCTGAGCCCCCTTGCCTACGTAAGCCAGGGAAGACAGGGATCACTGTGTATAAATCAACGCTCTGTCTCCAAGTGCCTGGCACTTGTTAGGCACTTAAATTTTGGGTGAATGAACAGAGTGCTTTTTTCTCTGTGAAACATATTCCTTCTGATTAGCCATGAACTTAGAAACTAAGTTTATTAGAACTGAATGTGAAACTGTGGGTTAAAGTAGATGAACTCTTGTGCAAGGACCGTGTAGTCTCTGTTACACCCCCAGCCTTGGAAACAGAACACCTGATATGTTAAGGGAAGATGGGAACCTGATGAGCCAGCTCGTTAGCCTGATTGACCGTCCTAGTTAGTGGAGAGGCCATTATCATTATTGCAGCTTGCCCTCACATCCTTGGGTTGCCAGTTTTGACTACTCACAGGCTTCACTTGCTGGGTCTCAGTGGAAAGCCAGATGGGCAAGTTATATTAACAGGTGAAAGCAGTTCTTGCCCGGTAGGTGTGGATAATAGTTTAATATTTCTTGGTATAAACTAAACCTCTAATTTCTAAGAGTAACCTAACCATTAAAATGTGAAAATCAATAAAAAGCTTTACAGTAAAGCTTCACTAGAAGGCAAGGGTTAGAGTATTCACAAATGATGGATTATATTCATTTAGTATTTGTTTTCCAGTTTCTTGGAATGTGACTCCTGAGGCATGGCTCCACCAAAGCTGGGAGGAGAACAGTGTGTTTTAAAGGGAAGGAGGTATTATTGAACCCAACTGGGGTCTGCTCGCCCGATGGGCGGCAAAGCCAGTCTACTAACATGGGCTTGTGGTGAAGGAATGCACAGCGTTTACTGTACAGCAGGGAACCATGCAAGGGAGTGGGAGAAGCCTCCTAGCCACTCCAACTTGATCTTTGAGTTAGGGGGGTTTTTAAAAGGGGAAGAACAAAGAGGCTGGGATTAATCATTGTTTTGTGACATTTCTTAATTGTAGTTTCTAGTTTTGGGAGTCAAGATGTCTCTGGTTTACCATTCTCTGGCCAGGTGGTCCATGGCTTGGGGATCTGTTAGCTCATCTTGCCCTGGAGAACCAACCTGAGTTTGTACGTTAATGATGATGTCTATAATAGCAATTTTAGTACGCTAAAGATGTTATCGACAACAGCAATTGTAGTCATCTGACTCTGGTTGATTAGTGCTCAGTTAGCACAGGTTTGGGGTCTGAGGGGACAAGAAAGGGAATAAAATTTTGGGTAAAGATATTAATCATAAACTCGGTAAGGGAACTCAGTTTTAGGGGGACTTGGGTTCAGAGGCACTTGCAAAATGCTTCTGGGACAGGAGTGGAGAGAGCTGGGCAGAGTTGGGCGCCTTTGTTTTGTGAAGAGTGGGGAGGTGACAGCTGAGGGGATGGCGTAAAAACGTACCCTAGCTTTTCTTTCCTTTCTTTTTCTTTTTTTTTTTTTATTCCTTTTCCCCTCTTATGTGTCTTTTCCTTTTCTGATGATGTAACTGGTGAGGGGAGCCCTGGCAGCTGGAGGCCTCAACCAGCCCTTCCCCTTTGCCATTCTTTTCTTCCTTTGGGTGTTCGTATTCAGAGAAGTTGCAGCAAGTTGGGTGAGAGGAGAATGGGGGTGTGTGTGTGGTTCTCACCTTTCCCCTCTCCTGATTTTGCCCAGCCAGCATGGCTCGGGGTCGGGGTTGGTTTGGGCTTAGTTGAGACATGGAGACCAGGGCTTGGATGGGGGTCAGGGTTCCTGGCGGAAAGTGTCCTACACTGGCCGGGAGTAAGGAAGGAAGGAAGGGAAGACTTTAGAGTTACTTATATGTAAGTTGGTCATGCAGTGGTCAAGTATTCTGTTTAGAAATACTTATGACTATGGGCAGGAATAATGAAGTGTTTTATGAAGTTATCTTGTGCTCAGTACTGTAGTTCTTGTTCAGCTTCATTAGAAGTATAAACTCTCTTCTAAATCTACATTGTCTTCTTCATCTTTGCCTATTAACCTAGCTCCTAGTTGCACATGACAAGCACTTGGTAAATGCTTTGGAACTAGGTTGTTAGAGATGATTTTTCTAGTGAGCTCTTTTATTGCCTGTCAACAAAAAAAATTAGAAATATTAAAATCTGATGACAAATGATTTGGCTGATAATTCTTTTGGAGATAATGCCATTTTAAAAAAGTTTGTTTTGAGATAATGCCATTAAAAAAAACTTATTTTTATTTTGAGATAATTGTAGATTTATGTGCTCCCCAGCTCCCCTAGCATGAGGGATCTTAGTTCCCCGACCAGGGATCGAACCTGTGCCCTCTTCAGTGGAAGCACTGGACCGCCAGGGAAGTCCCTATGTGCTCTTATTGTTAAACAACACAGAGATCCTTTGTACGCTTTACCCATTTATCCCAGTGGTAATGGCTTGTACAACTATAGTACATGCCACAAACAGTACATTGACATTGATATGCTGAGGATACAGAACATTTCCATCATCATCCTTATGTTGCCCTGTGATAGCCACAGCTGCTTCCCTCCTGGCAGCCAGGAATGTGTTGTCTCTATTGCTATAATTTGTCATTTCAAGAATGCTCTATAAGTGAAATCATGTAGTTTGTAATCTTTTGGGATTGGCTTTTTTACTCAGCACAACTCTCCGGTGGTTCATCCAGATTGTTGTGTGTACCAATAGTTCTTTCTTATTGCTGAGTGTATTCCATCATATGGATGAACCAGTTTGTTTAACCATTCACCTGTTGAAGGACAAAACTGCTGCTAGTACAGAATCTGTACTCATGTACAGGGTTTTCTGTGAAAATGTTTTCATTTTTCTGGGATAAATGCTCAGGAGTGCAAATCTGGGCCATATGGCCGTTCCATGTTTGGTTTTGTAAGAAACCGCTGTTGTGGCTACACCCTTATACATTCCTACCTTATACATTCCTACCAGCAGTGAATGAGAGATCCAGTTTCTCCATATCTTTGCCAGCATTTGGTGTTAGCACTTTTTTATTTTAGGCATTCTGATAGGTGTGTAGTGGTATCTCATTATGGTTTAGATTTGCATTCCCTAATGACTAATGATGTTGAACATATTTTCATGTGTTTATTTGTGCAATCTGTATATCCTGTGAAATTTCTCTGTGTCTTTTGCACGTGTTTAAATTGGATTTTTTTTAATGTTGAATTTTGGGAGTTCTTAATATAGTCCAGATACTATTCCTTTGTTGGATATGTGGTTTGCAAATGTTTTCTTCCAGTTTTTATTTTGTTTTTTCATCCTCTTAACAGTCTTTCACAGAGCATAAGTTGAAATCCAGTTCTTCCAATATTTTCTTTTGTGGATTACACTTTTGGTGTCAAGTCTAATAAATCTTTGCCTAGCCCTAGATCCTGAAGATTTTCTCCTATTTTTTGTAAAAGTTTTATAGTTTTGCATTTTAAAATTAACATAATGAGGTTTGAGTTAATTTTTGTATAAGGTGTAAGATTTAGGTTGAGGTTCTCCCCCCCACTCCCCTGCCCCCTTGGATGTCTAATTGCTGCAGCACCATTTGTTGAAAAGATATCTTTCCTCTATTGAACTGGTTTTGCACATTTGTCAGTAATCTATTGGGCATATTTATGTGGTCTTTTCTGGGTTCTGTCTTCTGTTGATCTATGTATCTATTCCTCCACCAGTACCACACAGTCCTGATTATTGTAGCTGTATAATAAGTCTTGAAATTGGGTAAAGCAATTCTTCCTACTTTATTCTTTTTCAAAATTGTTTTAGCTATTCTAGTTATTTTCCCAATCCATATGAATTTTAGAATAATCTTGTCCGTGTCTACAAAAGAAAAAATCTTGCTGTGATTTTGAACAGAAATTGTGTTAAACTTGCATATCAGTTTGGAGAGAATTGATATTTTTACCATGTCTATGAACACAGCATGTTTCTCCATTTATTTTGATCTTTGTTTCTTTCATCAGCAGTTTGTAGTTTTCAGTGTAAGTCCTGTGCATGTTTTGGTAGATTTATACCTGAACATTTAATTGTTTTTGAGTGATTGCAAATGGTATTATGCTTTTAATTGTGTCCATGTGTTCATTACTAGTATATAGAAATACGATTTTTTTTTGTATTTGTACAATTGTTTATCTTGTATCCTGTGACTTTGCTGAATTCACTTATTCTAGAAGTGGTTTTTTTTTTTGTGTGTGTGTTTGTTAGATTCCTGTTCCTTGGCATTTTCTATGTAGTTTCATTTGCATATAGGGACAGTTTAATTTCTGACATATGTGCCTTTTATTTCCTTTTCTTGCCTTATTGCACTGACTAGAACGTCCAGCCCTATGTTGAATAAGAGTGATGAGAGTGGATATCCTTGCCTTGTTCCTGATCTTCGGGGGAGGGCATTCAGTCTTTTACCATTAAGTGTAATGTTAGCTGTAGGTTATTTTGTAGGTGCCCTTTATCAAGTTGAGGAAGTTCCTCTCTCTTTCTGAGAATTCTCATTATGAATGAATGTTGAAATTTGTCAGATACTTTTTCTTCATCAATTGATATGATTTTGTGATTTTTTTTTCTTTAGTTTGTTAATGTGGTAGATTACATTGCTTGCTTTTTGAATATTGAACTAGACTTGCTTCCCTGGAAGAAACCCCACTTGGTCGTGGTGTATAATTCTTTGTGTATATTGTTGAATTCTATTTGCTAATATTTTAGGGATGTTTATGTCTGTATTCATAAGGGATATTGGTCTGTGGTTTTCTTTTTTATAATGTCTTTTTCTGGTGTGTTATCCTGTAACTATTAGCTTCATAAAATGAATTAGGAAATGTTCCCTCCTCTTCTGTTTTCTAGAAGTGATTGTGTAGAATTGATGTTAATTCTTTAAGTGTTTTGTAGAATTCTCCAGTGAAACCTTCTGGGCCTGGTGATTTTTCTTGTGGGAGTTTCAAAATTATGAATTCAGTTTCCTTAATAGTTCCCATTCAGATTATCTATTTCATATTGGATTAGCAGTAGTAGTTTGTGTTTTTCAAGAAATTGACCCATTTTAGTTGTGAAATGCGCATATGTAGATTTGTTCATAGTATTCCCTTATTACCCTCATGGTGTATGCAGACTCTTTGATGATATTCTCTGTTTTGTTTCTGATATTGGTCATTTACATCTTCTCTCTTTTTTTGCCAGTCTTGCACAGGATTTGTCAATTTTTTTGATCTTTCTAAAGAACTAGCTCTTTTTTCATTGACTTTCTTTTTACCATTTTTCTATTTTCAACTTTATTGATTTCTGTTCTTTATTTTTTCTTTCCTTCTGCCTACTTTGGGTTGTTTTGCTTTTGTTTTTCTAGGTTCTTGAGGTGAGAGCTTCCTGACTCTCCACCGGGCCCCCTCTGACACTACCTGCTTTGTTAAATTAACATTTGTTAAGTGGAGCACAGATTGCTGGATGGTGAGCTGTGGCCAGCAGAGGACCATAGAGAAATTGAAATAAAGAATTTTATTACTCACAGGTCCTGGAGGGAGTACATGGCACTCCTCGAGGGGCCAGATGGCGAGGTCAAGACTGGGTGCAGAGAGGGAGAGAGAGAGAGAGCAACAGGGCCTGGAGCACATGGCTTTATTAGGGTCTATGGGTGGAATGCTTTGGGGTTCCCAGGCTAAGGCCAGATTGGTCAATTCAGATGGGAAGTACAGGGTTCTAGTAAGCTCCATGGGGGTTTTATCTAAGGGATGTGTAAGGGGCAGGCCCTGGGAGGCAGGGGAAACTGGTGATCACAGGGGCTGTTGGAGAAGTCATATCAGGAGCTTGTATTTGCTTGTGACTCTGAGGGCTGCTATCTAGGGCACATGCTTGCATGAGGGGGCAAGTTTCAGTTTAAGGTCCCTATGGGCCACACAGCCAGCAAAATGGATGCCGAGGCAGCAATACTGTGGAGTAGCTTAGCTAAACTCTCCACAGCGCCCCAGTGTGGAAGGGGAAGGCCTTTTATTACTGTGGAGGTGGAAGTCTGAGCTCTGCAGGTGGTCTCCACTGACTGAGATGCAGGGAGTCAAGCTCATTATTGTCCAGCTCCCTACTCAGCCTTCTCTGATGTGACCCTGGCAGGGGCTGGGGCTCCTCATTAAAGCCTGGGAAGGGTAGACATCTAGGCTCTAGCTCTGCCTTTGCTCGTGGCGGTGGGGCTGCAGATTTTTATGTGATTTCTGGCTGGATTCGAGGGCTCATTTGTCTAAAAGTTTTCTGTCTTGGCTAGGCTGTCCCTTTCCTGGTCCTTTGGCTAGAGAGAGCAGGCTTTGTTCAAGCTTTTTTTTTTTTTCCCTGCACCTGTTCGTGTTTCTGGGTTGCTGACTTCTTCAGCTCTGTGTCTGAGACATATGAAAACCCAGGGACCACTCCACCATGTTGTTCCTCAGGTCTACAGGTCCCTGGCCAGTCTGCCACCCTCCCTCCACTTTTTTGATCCTATGTTTGTTTTATAGATAATGTCCAGGATTTTTAGTTGTACTTTAGCAGGAAGCATAGGGAAAAGTACATCTACTCCATCTTCCCAGAAGCAGAAGTATAGAACAGTACCGCTTAAAATTCATTAGTATTATTTTCTCTGTGAATTACACTAGGTTCTGAATTTGTAACTTAAGTTCTGGCTATTAAAGTTGAATACAGACTCATTGTTCTCCATTCTTTTCAGGAGAGCATTAGTTCTGTTTTGGCTATGTGAAAGCTGTTACATGTGGTTAAGCTTAAAACTTACCAAATTCAATAGCAGGGTATTTTTCTTCTGAAAAAGCCAAGTGGTAGGGGAATATAGCCAATATTTTATAATAACTATAAATGGAGTAGAACCTTTAAAAAATGTACAGCGGTAACTTATATAATATTGTATAGCAACTATACTTAAATGAAACAAAAAAAAAAAACAAAGCCAACTGGTCAGATACTTATTGGTTTGCCATTAAAAGTGAGTTTCAGTAAGGCCAAATTCAACTTTAGCTAGTGCTTGTATAATGTACATTTTAAAATATTACCTTAGAAACAGTTTATTTTAAAAAGCATCCTTCCTGGGATGAGTGATACAAAAAGTAAGTTTTGAATTTATCTTAACAGTACTTTCTGATTAAGTGTGAAAGTAATGGGAACGTTGCTCCAGTGAAACTGGTTGTTCTGTATTAGAGTCTGCCAAATACATTATTTGTGTGATATAATAGGTAGCTCTTGATGGAAGTCACAAGACGTTATGTTCTGGTCTTGGCTCTGCTACTGAATTAGCAGCATTGTTCTTGACTCACACATCCTTTGTTTCCTCATCTGTAAAATGGGGACACTTGGACCTGCTTTGCTGATAGGTAATTGAGGATTATTAATGATGTTTCTAAAGCATTTAACACAATGTTTGACACATGCTGAGTAGCTATTATTATCATCATTAATGCTGTTTATTAAAGCAGAAACCTTGAAGCAAATTCATAACAAAATTAGAGGTTAAAGAACTTGCTCCTATCCTCATTATAAGGTCGTAGAGTTGAGACTGAGGAGTCTGTGGCTTTTCTTCATTGACTCCATTATAATTTTTCAGGAACTGTTTGCAGTACCATTTAATATGGATTGGTGTAATAATAGACAGGTTTTTTTTGTTTTTTTTTTTTGGCCTGTTTGAGTTGGGTTCCTGGACCCAGTTCCAATGTGTGTGTGTGGAGACTTCCCCACATCAACAATCAATTCTTGGATGCTAGCAGGTATACAGAAGTTCAACTCATTTCTGACACTGTCTGCCCAGAGATAGAATCAGATTCCATAGACAAAGGGCTCAGTCCCACAAGACCTCCCTCCACTTCAGAAACCAGTCACAAGTTGTTAACCTGTGCTTTTGACCAGCTACAGATTGGAGGTTCTGATGATTCCTCCAACTCAGGATGCCAATTGCAAGTCCAGGTTGTAACCTATACTTCTGATTAACTGGCCGTAAATCAGAGGTTCCCACGACTCCCTCTTGGGGTTCAATTAGTTTGTTAGAAGGGCTCCCAGAACTCAGGGAAACCTGTTTACTCACTAGATTATTGATTTATTATAAAAGGATATAAATCAACAGCCAGATGAGATACGAAGGTCAAGGTCCTGAACAAAGGGGCTTCTGTCCTCATGGTGGATGGGGCCAAGCATGGGGGCATGTGGAAGTGTTCTGGTTTCCCAATGTGGAAGCTCTCTGAAAAGGTCCAAAAAGCTGTCCTTTTGGGTTTTTTATGGAGGCTTTGTTACGTAGTCATGATTGACTAAATCACTGGCCAGTGGTGATTCACTCAACTTCCGGCAGGGGGTGGGACTGAAAGTTGGTTCTCCTGACAACCAGCCCCCACCTTTGGGTGGGATCCCGAAAGTCACCTTCCCTGAAGTGTTTTCAGGAACTGAGGACAAGAGACCAAATATCATCCCATCGTTCAGGAAATTCCAAGAGTTTTAGGAGCTGTGAGCCAGGAACTGTGGATGAAGACCAAATACATATTTTTCCTACAAATCACAATAATGCAGTGGTAGTGAGGCTTCACTGTAACTCTAGTTCATGTTTTAATAATTAGGTTACTTTTGAAAATGAAAGTTTTAGTTTAAGCAAACATAATGTTAAAACAGTCACTTTTGCCCCTTTACCCACCACCTCCCTCTGTAAGAACACCTTTCCCTTCTATATATGTCTTTGCAATTTGGCATTTGTATTAGTCTCTTGGGGTTGCTATAACAAAGTATCACAAATTGGGTGGCTTAAAACAACAGATATTTATTGTCCCACAGTTCTGGAGGCTAGAAGTCCAAAATCAGTGAGCAGGGTTGATTCCTTCTGAGGGCTGTGAGGGTGAATCTGTTCCATGCCTCTCTCTTAGCTTCTGGTAGCCCCAGGCATTCCTTGGCTTGTAGATGCATCACTTCAGTCCACCATCTTCGCATGGTGTTTTCCTGTGTTTCTGTCTTCACAAGGCCCTCTTCTTTTATAAGGACACTGGTCATATTGGATATGAGGCCCAGCCTACTCCAGTATGATCTCACCTTAATGAGTTACGTCTTCAACAACTGTATTTACAAATAAGGTCACATTCTGAGGTCCTGGGTGGGAGTTAGGACTTCAACATTTTTTTTAGGGGGGACACAGTACAACCCGCAACAGCATTCATCTAAAAATCAGAAATAAGCAAATTGGTACTAAAAACACAGCCCTTTTTGCCTCATGCATTATTGTATCACAGTGGGGGGAAAACTGAGAGCAAAGGAGGACTAAGTGGGGTTGAGTCAGTCAGGAAAGGTCCTTCTGATGAGGTGACATTTACATTGAGAACAGAAGGACAGGGAAGATCCAGTAAAGCAAGCATGTTTCAAGCTAGGGAACAACCTGTGTAAAGACCAGAAATAGCTCGATGTGTTGGAAGAAGTGAAAGAGGGGCCAGTGTCACTGTTGTGTGGTGGCCTGGGGGAGATGGGGTCTGGGGCCAAATCATGCAGGGACTTGCCATGGTGATGAGTTCACTTCTTTAGGGGTTCTGGGGAGCCTTTGAAGAATTTTAAGCAGGGGAGACATACTCAGGTTTACATATTTAGAAGATCACTCCCGCTGCTATATGCCACATGGATTGAGGGGACCACACTGGTGGTGGAAAGACCAATTGGGGAGCTTTTCTATTTTTCCAATAGAGACAAAGACAGTGGAGGCTTGGACTAGTGTAGCAGTAAGGGAGATGGAGAGAAATGGGGAAATTCAAGGTACGTTTTGGGGAAAGAGCTGAGAAGATTTGCTGATGGGTTAGCTAGAGAGTAGGGAAAGGAGGAATCCTTTGCTGATGGCTTGAGTAACTCAGTGAATGATTGTATAATCGACTGAGATGGGGAAATCAGGGTTGGGGGTAGGTGTGAGATTTAAACTGCCAAGTTCAGCTTGGGGTATGTTAAATGTTAAATGCCTGGTGATATCTAAGTAGAGAAGTTAAGTAGCCAACCCAGTTTTGACCTCAGGGCTGGAAATGTTAGGAGCACTAACATTTCAAGTTCTTAAAGAGGAGAGGAGCCTGGAAGAGATCTAGAAAAGGAGCAGTGCAGTAAGAGACAGCTGGAGAAAGTGGTGTCACAGAGGCAGAGAAGGATGAGCAAGTTCTTCAGCCGTGTTGAGTGCTTCGGAGAAATTGAGTGTGATCTTCCTTCACTGGCATCAAAGTGATATGCAGATAAGGACAGAGACATGTTCAGTGGATCTGACCCTGTGCTGTTTTAACTGAGAGGTGAGTGCAAAGTCTCGTTTAGAATGGATTGAAGGGAGAATGGGAGGTGGGGAATTGGATCAGGCATGTGTAGGCAACTCTTATTCTGGAGAGCAAACACACTGGCCCTCTGCTGGGGGCAGACACTGTCCTCCAAGGCTGTAGGCTATACAGACATCCTGGGAAAAGATAGCCCAGAACAAAGGCCACTAGTGCCTTGGCTTATAAGATACTCATGGAAAATTGTCTTCCACTAAGAGCCACTCCTCATTTCTGCACCATATTCTGGTGAATTTTCCTATGGGTGTGCCACTTTCTCAGCCACTCTGGTTAATCTGACTGACAGGGGCTGGAACTAGGTCGATTCCGTTTGTCTCAGACAGCATTTAATTAGGGCTACTCTCAGTAAGACTCCAAGCAGCAGGACTAGGCCAACCTGCAGTATTGACCTTCGCCATGCCCCCAGGGTCCTGAACAAATCTCAGGAACCACTCGTGAGCCTTAGAAAACGAGGGAGCTTTCTCTAGGTTTCTATGTTGACCTTCCCACTTGGTCTGAGGCATCAGTCCAGGTGCAGCAGCTTGTGCTAGCCTTGGCACAGACCACCCTGGGCAAAAGGCAGAAGTTTATAGAGGCTGCCATCCATAATGACACTGGCAGTGAGGGCGAGGTGGTGTTACTTATCACTTCAGCTAAGGCTGGGGACAGATTTCATACCACCCTTTCTAATTGGATGACTCATTGTGGGGAAAACTGCCCATAGGGTGCACTTAACCCTCCTGGAAGCTTTCCTGAGTAACCAAGGGCTGTTTTGGAGAGATTGCCACCATTGATCTAGTTGATGGTCATGTGAGAGCTTACTCATGTTGTTTTCTGAAACACCTGCAGGTCTAAGATGCAAATAACAGCATTGTGGGGAGAGAGGCAAGTTAATACTGGAGACCCCCCCTCGCCACGCACACACAAAGACACAAAATCACAGGCCTGGAAGTGGTGGTGTGACACTGGAAAGAAATTTCTTTACAATTGGGACCCACATGGTTCAGAGCACACAGGTTGTCAGGGCCTCCAGTGTGACCCTTAGCCTGATAGTAGGCACAGGCTCCAGACGCGCAGGCTCAGTGGCCATGGCTCACGGGCCCAGCCGCTCCGCGGCATGTGGGATCTTCCCGGACCGGGGCATGAACCCGCGTCCCCTGCATCGGCAGGCGGACCCTCAACTACTGCGCCACCAGGGAAGCCCTTGATAGGTGTTCTGTAGGAGAGGTACAGGAGCTGGGACAGATGTTCTGATACACTTGTTGGTGATGGTTATCGTTGTGGTCAGAGCCATCTGTCAGGGGTGGCAAATTCAGGAGTCAGTTAAATTTAAGGTGCTTATACCAGTTTGGGGGAACCTTGTCAGGGTATTCTGCTTCATGAGAACAGCTCCGGGGCAATTCTGAAAGATAAAAGATAGTTAACAAATGATCCTTCCCACCCCTATCTCCTGGGGCACAAGTTGTTCTCTTCCCAGGTGGTGAGGTTATTTCCCTCCCTCCACCTCCACAAAAATGTGTGTGTCCCATTCCAGAAGCTATAACTTCACCTTTTTTCTAATCAACTCCTATTCCCTGAAGGGAGTTTTTATAAAACTTACGGAGACCCATTAGGTCCCCCACTCTGGCCTGAAGCGTACTCCACCGATGTGATCTACATCATTGTTAGTCCAAGAGAATCCAGGAAGCTGAACCAGAGTTATGTTCAAATCCCCTAAGCCCCCTTTTGGCCACCTTGCCACATGGAAGATGTACCAGTCGGGCTGGCTGGGGGTACCTGAAGGGGAAAGAAAGAAGCATTATGCACAGGAACGGTCTGGGTGGAATCCCAGGATTTCACACTGGTCTCTATAACTGCCCCTCCGCTCTCTTCCTCTTTGTCCTGATCATTTCCCAGGAAACCAGAGAGAGGATGATCCCTTTCTGGGGATAGCTGTGTTCAGTGAACAAACTGCCATTCTAGGGTGTGTTCCAGGAGGAGATGAGGGAGGTAGAGTGAGAATTCTTTTTTAGTTGATTTCTTAGGCGGCGGTTTCAGTGCTTAACAGTCCCGAGTAGCTGTGGGTGTTAGGGAGGTTTGGGAGGTCTACTGTTTTGGGAAGAAAGAAATTTTCTTCTACTCTTCTGAGGATTGTTTCCACGATTCACAGCCCTTTAGAGAAGTGTCTTTGATCTGCCACTCTGTGGTTTTCTAAGAGGTAGATCAAATAGCTGGGCCTTTGGCAACAGCTCAAGAGTAAGTAAAACCTAAGATTCACCTATGGGAATATTAGCCAGAGCTATGGGAACAGCCTTCAGTTCTGCCACTGAGCAGAGTGAACATGTCTGGTTTTGGTTTTTCACAGCTGGAGCTCGGCTGAACATTCACAGTAGGCCAGTGGACACTGCTGGGTTTCAGCTTAGCCAAACCATCTGTGAACTAGGCCCAGGCATTTAGGGGAACCTTGCTGTGAACAGAGGGTCCTGTTGAGTCAGTAACTTTGCTTCAGGTGGTGGAGTGAAGAAGAAAGTTTTCCCCAAAGGGAAAGCTGCCACTTTTCCAAATCAGACTGACATGCACATAGGGCTCAACTTGCTAAGTTGTTAAACATATCATTTCCATTTGATAAGGGAACCTGTTTGGTTCTTCGCATCTTATTAGTCATTGAGCTGGAGTTGACTCACTCCCGAATGGGAATATTAGGCTGAAGAATCACAAGCTGTGTCAGGGTGGTGAGGAGCCCAAGACCAAAAGGGGCCTCTGGGTGGAGGCTGACTTCCCTTTGCTAGAGGCTCCAGTTCGCAAAATCATCAGTCACAGTGACTGGTGGTACCTCAAAGGGGTTGTCGGGTTGTAGGGCCCAAAGGTAGAGATGTACCGCAGCTTGCTAGACCACTTTCAATGCAGCTCATTGGTTTGGGCTCCACTCAGGATACTGCCTTGTAGGTTAAAAGACCAAGTAGAGTGTCCAAGTGAGGACTTTATCAATCAGGGTTCAACTGGAGAAGCAGCAGAACCAGTAGAACACACACACACATACCACACACATATCACACTAGGAACTGGCTTACTCCATGGTGGGGACTAGCTAAGTAGGTTAGACGTTCAGAGGCCGGTAGTCAGGAACGGCCCATGAGGAGCAGACTGGACCCCACAGACAGCAGCTGAGGCTCATGGTCTCAAGCAGCGCTCAGGAGGGAGGGCCCCGGGGAAGGGAGAGCAAGTGCAGACTCCGCTGTGATTTAGAGTCTCTGAGCTCAGGGACGCCTAAGTCCTCCTAAAGGGCTTCTAACAGACTAAGTCAGGCCCGCCCAGGAGAATCTGCCTTTTGATTAATTTAAGGTAAGCTGATTATGGACTTTAATTACATCTACAAAATGTGTATGCTACAAAGTACATATAAAATGTGCTTCTTCCTCTAACATTCAGGAGAAAATATCCCTTGTGGCTCAGAGTAACCAGAAGCGTGCTGGAAAGGGCATTCTGGGGACTGTAGCTCCGCCTGGCCACACTGACACATCACAGAGCCATTCCAGGCACACACTGTCTCCAGTACCCAAAGAGACCAACGAGGTGCTAGGGTTCTTTTTTGGTGGTAGGAGGCTGAGGAGACAGCTGTTGTTCCTTGATGGCCAAAGGGACTGGGCATTATGAATCCACCCACATAATCCCACGAAACTTTACTTGTTGAGTAGAGCCCTGGATTTAGCTGGTGGAGGTGTGATAACAGCACAGGACCATTGAGACTGAGGTCTCTGACTTGCCAACCAACAGGACATTTTTTATATGTTGAAAACCTTGAACATCAGTAGGTAGGGCAATTGTATGACGTCCCAACCCACCCACTGATGACAAACGGCAGGGGAGCTTCTCCCACTAGCATTTCTCTACCTATAGCTCTTCCTGATGGGGGAGAATCTCCTTTGGCACTGTAGACAGGGAAGTATAAGGATATATATGCATCATTTGTACAATCAGATGTAGAAACAACAACAGTACTTTGAATTGGCCTGGAGCATCCAGTCTACTCCCTCATGTTAGTTTCCTTTCCCCGCTGTGAATTGTGTCCAGATCCCACTAGCTGAATCTGAGTACCTCCTCCTGCACAGGGCCAGGTAGGACAGATATGGGTGCCTGTATCCACAGAGCCATAAACATTTGAGTCCCTCCTTTCCCTGAAGTTCCTCAGTATGCTTGGGTGCATAAGGCCTTCAGTCTGTCTTGGGGACAGAGAGACCTCAGGCCACCCCTAATGCTCCTCCTTAAAGCAGATGTCAGGGTAGGGGGCAAGGGTAGGGATCAGGGTTACAGAGGGGGAGAGGAGCTCTGTGCCAGTTAGCAAGGCACACATATGTTTAGTTTCATATGACCCGGTGGCTATTCATGGCTCAATTTAATGAAATTTTCAGTTACCCAAAAGCTCTAGATCCCCATTGATGACATAATTTGTTTCAGCTCTGGGGACTCTACTTAACAGCTACAGCCTCATTGCCTCTCATCTGGGGCCACAGGGCTTGCGCCTCATTGCCATGGTTGCATCCCTTCCCCTCCCACCCCAAGGAGAGTGATCAACAACCAAAGGACCGTTGGGCAGTTTGTTTCAATCCTTCCTTTTGCTGCTCATCCTCTAAAGGTTAATTAACCCTTACAACCCCACACCCACCACTTGGACAAGAACATTTGCTTCTGGATCCCAGGGAGTCTTCTTATATGCCCTAAACCCGTGGGACCTTTGTCTTTTCTGTTCCAGAAAGCCATGTTTCTGCCAGCATCCCATCCTTGTCACACACTGTCAAGAACTGTGAAGAGTCTTGAGATTTTATCCTACTCGGAAGCTGACAGATCAGCCTGTCACAGTTTACTGGTTGCTGGCAGAAGACATGGAACTCCTGGGTCTGAGACAAAGGACTGCATTACAGCACAGCCAATAGCATGAGCTCCCTGTTCCTGTCATTTCCTCTTGCCCCGTGAGTCCACAGCTGTAGAACCCTGAGTTTAGCTAATCCAAATATTTTATAAAGAACTGCAAGCAGGGACTCCCCTGGTGGCCCAGTGGTTTAAACTCCGTGCTTCCATTGCACGGGGCACGGGTTCGATCCCTGCTCGGGGAACTAAGATCCCGCATGCCACACGGTGCAGTCAGTAAATAAATCAATAAATGTACTATTGAAAAGATAACGTAGCAACACTTAAAAAAAAAAAAAAAAAGAACTGCAAGCGAACCTGCCCAAACTTAGCCCAGAGAGAGACGTTATTTTTATTATAGTGGACAACAAACCAACCTGCCCTCTATTCTGGAGGGAGAGAATATCTCTGTCTTCCTGGGTTGTTTGCTATACACACATCCTTGAAAAGCTATCTGAGAGCTAGAGCAGCCAGCGCCTCTGCTCGCAAGACGTGCAGAAGCGTGAGAGCACCATGGAGAATCGTCTCCCGCACACACTGTACAAGGATTAACATTCTCACTGATGATTGTGTATCACGAAAAATCGAATTTACGTTCAGTGTACCTTGTTTAAAACAAGAAGGAAAGTGCGTGAAATACTCTTTCCAAATGGTTTAAGTCTCAAACCCTTTGGAAAACTCAACTGCCCAGAATAGTTAGCTCTCTGAGAGTCTTACCTGCTGTGAGCAGAGAAAACAGATTATGATTTTGTGTATTTGCCCCAAATTGAAGGTCACAAAGGCAGGTCTGTGGAATTGTAGGTGTTGATTTGTCATTGGGTGGTGTACTCAGGGTGAACAGCGAGGGTTTATTTACTAGAATTGATTGACTCTTCCTCGGGAAAGGCCAGCTGCTAATGTCATCTTGCAGTAAAGCAGTTATAGCATGGAGAAGTATTTGTGTGGTCGTCTGATTTAACTAATATTTGTTTTGCACCTCCTATGTTATCTTAAGCACCTAAGGTGTGAGACTTTATTTTTTTAACCTATCTTAAAAATGGCTGAGGTCAAAGACTTTAAATCTTTCATAAGTTAATACATTGAATATCTCTTTCTCAAAAGTTTCACGTCAGTGAAAGATGAATAAACTGATTTTTCTAATATAATAGGTTTTTTTATAATTAAAAAAATATTTATTTATTTGGCTGCGTTGGGTCTTCGTTGCTGCACGCAGGCTTTCTCTAGTTGCGGCGAGCAGGGGCTACTCTTCGTTGCAGTGCACGGGCTTCTCATTGCGGTGGCTTCTTTCGTTACAGAGCATGGGCTCTAGTCACGTGGGCTTCTGTAGTTGTGGCGTGTGGGCTCAGTAGTTGTGGTTCGCGGGCTCTAGAGCGCAGGCTCAGTAGTGGTGGTGCACGGGCTTTGTCGCTCCGCGGCATGTGGGATCCTCCTGGACCAGGGCTTGAACCCATGTCCCCTGCATTGGCAGGCAGATTCTTAACCACTGCATCATGAGGGAAATCCCTATAGTAGGGTTTTGATATGAATTATACAACTAAACATTTGGAAGAAAAAGACCAAGAGGTTTTCAAATGTTTATTTGATCCTCACGCGGTCCTACTCTATAAATGTATAGTTTCATTTCTTAAAAATTATGCTTTTGAAAATTTTTAAAGCAAATTTCTGTTAACTTTTTTCTTTTTATTATAACGACAAGCTTTTGGTATTTCATTGTTACCAAGATCTATTTTTAGAATAAAATTTTGTTTTCCATTTAAAAATTAAAAAAAATTATGCTTTTGAAGTAGGCTAGAATAGATTAAAATGGAATTAACATTTTAGGCATAGTCTTAAATGTGACTTGATTATAATTTGTCATTCTTATGAACTTTAGTTACTAATTTGCCAAGGTTGTATTCTCTTTAAAAGGTGAACATTTCTCATTCACCTACTTAGCAGTGTGCTAGGTGCTCAGTATTTTTAAGAAGAGTGATAAAGAGAATGTAGGGTTTTTTCCTCTCCCTCTCTGGAGGTTTTTTTCCCTCTCCCTTAAACAACTTTTTAAGGGGTAAAATGACATATTTGGATGATATTTAGTAGTACATATGTTTATTTACTCCAAAATCATTGTCACAATCATTTACATATTGAGTAATGATGAATCTTAGCAGAACTCTTCTTTTTCCTACTTTTATACCTGACCATCTATGCCAGTTTAGTTTCCTCATGTAAAAGAAAAATAAACTGTATTTCTTCTTTTTATTGATTTGTTTCAAAAGGAAGGCAAATAGACTCTTTGCCCTGTAATATTAGTTCCTAAATCTAGAGGAAAATTAAGCATTTAGTGTGAGTAATACACATATATATTTTTGTATGTGGTTAGAACGTTAGTTTTTTGAAAGTTGTACCTTTTTCATATGGGTAAGACAAGGTTTAAAGCAAACTTCATATATGACCATTTTGATTTTACAGTACTTAAATTTAGGGAGTAGATATAACTTTACAAAATATTGTAGTTTTTCAAAAGGATTCACCTTAGGAGTCTGTTAATTTTCAAGTCGCGTACACCGTTCTCCTGCCTGTTGTGGAAAGGAAAGTCAGCCAGTGCACTCTTTTGCCTGGTGGTTGTAAAGTCGTCTCCATGCTAACTGCCCGAGTGCTGAGTGCTTTTCTACACTTAAAGCTTCTAACTCTTAAGGACATTTTGGATTGTCTTCCATTCTCGGACAAAAAGGTCAAGAGCATGCTTTCTTCAAATACTGGAAAGCACTTTTTTTCTTTTTTCTTTTTGGTAATATAGTCAGTCCTCATTATTCACAGATTGTGTATTTGTGAATTCGCCTACTCACTAAAATTTACTTGTGAGTAAAAGCAATACTCAGGCACTTTCTTGGTCATTCCCCGATGCGCATTCTCCAATGACACATTTGAGTCAACAAAATTCATGTTACCAGCTGAGGTCAAACCAGGCAACTTGCTGCCGTCTTGTTTCAGCTCATATTGTAAACAGTTGTCTGCATTGTGCTTTATTTAGTGCCATGCTTTTCACATTTTTATGCTTGTTGTTGGTGATGTCACTGTTTAAAATGGCCCCCAAACGTAGTGCCATCTAGTGTTCCTAAGTGCAAGAGGGCTGTGTGTGCCTTACAGAGAAAATCCGTGCATTAGGTAAGCTTTGTTCAGGCATGACTTGTAATACTGTTGGCTGTGAGTTCAGCGTTTATGAATCAACAATATGTGTCAAATAAGGTGTCTTTAAACAGAAATGCACATAAAACAAGGTTATGTATTTATTGGCTGATGAAAGTGTTGTGGCTAGAGGAACCAGAGGCTCCCCAGAACCTGGCCCTGTATTTCCCTAGGAGCAGTGGTTCGGTATTCACGAATTCAGTGTTCACGAACACTTTACAGATATTATCCACTGCGAGTAACCAGAATTGGCTGTAGTTACTTTTTATCCACTGTGAGTAACCGGAATTGGCTGTAGTTACTTTTTATCCACTGCGAGTAACCAGAATTGGCTGTAGTTACTTTTTTTGTTGTTTTTAGCTGAGAGAGGTCGTCAATGGAGTACTTTATGCATTTGCATGTTTTGTGCTTATCATGATGCTGGGCTCTGAGCTTTTTGTTCAGCTCAGGAGCCACCCCCAACCAAGGTGGTTTACAGCTCTTTAGCTCAGAACTTTGCCTGGGGGAGAGGAGCCAGCTGAGAGCTGAGAGGTGTTAGGCTGTTAGGGAACCTGGCTTGCAGCTTGTCTGGACTTTCCCTGACCATTCCATGCTGAATTTCCACCTTCCCTGCTCACGCTGCTGGATCCTGGGCCATAAAAAGCAGCTTCAACCTGACCTGTAAGGCTGGTCCAGGAGGGGAGGGTGCTGGACTACATCTATTCTTGGCTCTGATGATGCAGTGGTTACCTGTCAGGGACGTGGCAGCTCCATGTGAGGTCATTCCTGCATGGGTTTTGTGTTTGCTTTGCTTGTTTTTAAGAGTTTTGCTTTGCTTTGGTTATGGGTTTTTCTTCGTTATCTCAAACCAGCTGGGTAAGGTACCAGCCAGAACAGGTTTTTTTAGGCAGGGAAGTTTAAAGACCTTCCTAAGCCCTAGGCACTGTTACTTTTAAGATCCCCACCCTACATCGTAAAAAATGGACCTATATCCTGTATTAAATCTAACATATAATTATAAGTAGGGTTGAGTTGCTGTTGAAATGTTATGTGTTATAGGTAGTTACTTAAATGTTAATTTTGATTTTTAAAGGTTTTCATATTCTGGAGCAATAAGGTTTTTCTTCAGGTCTTAAACGTTTTCATGACCCTGGAAAAGCTCATAGGCGCTGGGTAGTATGTCTGTAATGCAGGACTGATGTGTCAGGAGGAATTCCAGTGTTCCTCAGCCCTGCAGTTATCCAGACATCGATGGGGGCTCTAATGTGCCTCATGACACACATGTTGCTGGGTTTACAAAAATAAACCATGAACAGATGACTGCAGTATGACATGGTCAGGTGCTGTGAGAGGACTGAGGGGTCTTTAGCTGAGCTGGGGCAGAGGAGGAGCTGACTGTGATGCTGTCCTGGAGCAGGTGGTCCCAGGCCGGGTTTTGGGGGCTGCCTGTGTGGTAAGGTGAAGAGGCGAGGGGCACAGGGAGTTTGGGGAAAAGCTGGCGGTGGAAAGGTGTAGAAGAGGCTTGGAACAGCCTGGTACGTGGGGAAATCATGGGCAGTTGTTGCTGCTGGGGTGACATGCGCAAAGTGGGTTGTGGTGGTGACGAATACCATCACAGGGGTGGGGAGGGGCTGAGTATGGAAGGCCTTTCGTGCACCTTGGACAGGTGTAGACTCATCCTGGGCACGTGACCTGCTCCCCGTGCCCCTCACTGCTGAATACTTTTCGGGTTTAGTTGACGTCCCTCAATACGTATCAGTAGTGTAACTAAGTTTCTGACCCTCTCTGTTCTGTATAGTGTTTGATAAGTTCTGTTTTGTTTGCTTTGTTCAGTTAGCTCTTTTTTCTTAAAGGAAGTAGAAATACTTTAGCTTTAAAAGTAACTTTTTGTTGCTGTATACCACATACATCAGGAAAGTGCAAATGTAAGTATACAGAGAAATTAGCCTAATTTCAAAACACATAATCATTATGAAAACATCAAGCAATATTAAAGATATATAAAACAAGTAACAGGCAAGAGCTAATATTCACTAATATGTCATAGCCATCTTTTAAAGTTAGTATCCCTGGATCCATTTCACCCTTTAATGTCTGCAAGGGGATTTTATTTTATGGTGTGACGTATTTACTTAACTAGGTCTTCACTGATGAACATTTAGATGGATTCTTATTTTTGTAAACTATTAGAAACACGTCAATGAAAAAAATCTTCTTTGAATGTACATCTTTGTGCACTTATCTTCTCTTAAAATGATTTTACTATGAAAAATTTTAAGCATATAAAAAATTGAGTAGTATGATAAGGTCCCACATATACCCAGCTTCAGCAGTTACCAGTGTTCTACAATTTTTTAAATAATCTACACATCCATAATTGTTTTTCTTGTCAGAGTATTTGAAAACAAGTACCAGTCATAATACCGTTTCACCTATATACCTCAGTCTATTAAGTTAAAGACTCAGAAGCATAATAATATTAAATAAACAGAGTTGATATTAATTCCTAATATCATCTAATATTATGCAAATAAGGATCCGTGCAAGGTCTAAACATTGGTTGATACAGCTCTTTTAAGTCTCTTGGTTTATAACCTTCCTTTCCTTCTATATCTCTCATGCTAATTATTTGTTGAAGAAAACAAGTCATTTATTCAGTAGAATTTTCCACAGTCTGAACTTGGCTGATGACCTCCTTATGGTGTTATTTAACTTGTTCTTCCAGACACCATCATAGCCCATAAGCCAGGAGTTAGATCTGGAGGCTTGATTCATTTGTTAAGTTTGATTACTAAGTTCAAGGGTTGTCAGCCCCTGCAGTATTCATTCTAAAGTTTCCCATCCATCTTTTACCTAATGGTTTTGACACCCTTTTATGATCATTGCCTACATTCATTATATCATTAGGGTTTTCAAAATGATGGCTTTTAGCAACTTTTGAGGTAATTGTAGATTCACATGCAGTTGTAAGAAGTAATACAGAGTGATCCTGTATGCCCTTCATCCAGTTTTCCCCAAAGGTAACATCCTGCTTCAGTGTAGTCTGGTATCACATCCAGGGAATTGATGTTGATACAATCCATGGACCAGATTTAGATTTCACTGGTTTTACATCTTCTTATGTATGTATGTATGCACGTGCATGTGCATTTAGTTTTATGTAGTTTTATCACATATGTAGATAAATGTGGATAACACCATGGTCAAGAATCCATTCCATCACAAGGATCTCTCATGTTACCCTTTTATAGCCACAGCCACCTCCTTCCCTCCCCGCTGACCTCCGGAACACTGTTCTCCATTTCTATAATTTTGTCATTACAAGAGTGACATATAAATGGAACTACGCAGTATGTAATGTTCTGAGATTGGTGGGTTTTTTTCAGTTTAAATTCTCTTAAGATCCATCAAAATTGTTATGTGTATAACAGTTTATTCCTTTTTATTACTCAGTGTTTCATGATATGAATATACCACAGTTGGTTTAACCATTCACATGTTGAAGGACATTTGGGTTTCCAGTTTTGGGCTATTACACGTGAATATGCTATGAGCATTCGTGTATAGGTTTTTGTGTGAACGTAAGCTTTCATTTCTCTGGCATAAATACTCAAGAGTGTATTTGCTAGGTCTATGATAAGCACATGTTTAGTTGTGTAAGAAACTGCCATTCTCTTCCAGAGTGGCTATACAGTTTTGCATTCCCATCAGCAATGAATGAAAGATCTAGTTTCTCTGCACCCTCACCAACATTTGATGTTATCACTGTTTTATTTTAGCCATTTTGATAAATATGTAAATCATGATTTTTAAATTCTATCATTCCTTCAGTGCTTTTTAGCTGTAATTCTTCTATAAAGAAGAACTTTTTCATCAGCCATTTGGTAACCTTGAAATACAGTCTGTATAAGAATTTGATTATTTTTCTTATTTTCAATGCCCACCTCCCCACCTTGGTAAGCCAGTTTTCAGAAAAACAAATAAGTGCCCTTTTAGCTTCCAGAGTGACTAATTGGCTTTTTAAACCATATCATTATAAACACATGGATTTTGAAAATATTTGATGTGATTATCTTCCAGGTAAATTAGTAGAAGAGAAATTGCCACGTCAAAGGGTAGGCAAATTTAAAATTTTGATATAGATTACCCCACTCCTCTCCAGAAAGGCTGTATCATTTTATGTTCTTAGCAAGAGTATATAAAATATTTATTTTTCTATACCCTTGCCAACACTGGTGTGGCCAGTTTTTAATTTAAAAATATTTTACCAATCTGATGGCAACTTGATATCTTAATATTTCTATTTTCAGTTCTTTAGTTACTAGTAAAGTTGATCATATTTTCATGTTATTGACTTCTTAACAATTCAGCCAATTGCCTATTAATTACTTTTACCCATGTTTCTATTAAGATACTGATTTTTTTTACGTTTTTTTGTTGTTTTATCTGTCATCCTTTTCCTTGATGGTTGCTGATTTTTATTTGTTTAGAAAGGTCTTTCCTTAAGATTATAAAATTTTATACCCATTTTTTGATGCCTTCCTGTAATTTTACAGTTTAGTTTAAATATTTGTTCCACATATGGTTTATTTTGTATAAGGTATGACATAAGAAACCAGCATTACCTGTTTCCAAATGTGTGACCAGTTTAATACAGATTGGAAAAGAAAAAGTAAAACTGTCACTGTTTGCAGATGACATGATACTATACATAGAAAATCCTAAAGATGCCACCAGAAAGCTACTAGAACTAATCAATGAATTTGGTAATGTTGCAGGGTACAAAATTAATGCACAGAAATCTCTGGCATTCCTATACACTAACAATGAAAAATCAGAGAAATTAAGGAAACAATCCCATTTACCAATGCAACAAAAAGAATAAAACACCTAGGAATAAACCTACCTAAGGAGGTGAAAGACTTGTACTCAGAAAACTATAAAACACTGATGAAAGAAATCAAAGAAGACATAAACAGATGGACAAATATACCATGTTCTTGGATTGGAAGAATCAATATTGTGAAAATGACTATACTACCCAACGCAATCTACAGATTCAGTGCAATCCCTATCAAACTACCAATGACGTTCTTCACAGAATTAGAACAAAACATTTAACAATTCGTATGGAAACAGAAAAGACCCCAAATAGCCAAAGCATTCTTGAGAAAGAAAAATGGAGCTGGAGGAATCAGGCTCCCCAACTTCAAACTATACTACAAACTACAGTAGTCAAGACAGTATGGTACTGGTGCAGAAACAGAAATATAGGTCAGTGGTACAGGATAGAAAGCCCAGAGATAAACTCGTGCACATATAGTCACCTAATTTACAACAAAGGAGGCAAGAACATACAATGGAGAAAAGACAGCCTCTGCAATAAGTGGTGCTGGGAAAACTGGACAGCTACATGTAAAAGAATGAAATTAGAACACTACCTAAACTGTATACGAAAATAAACTCCAAATAGATTAAAGACCTAACTGTAAGACCGGACACTATAAAACTCTTAGAGGAAAACGTAGGAAAATCATGCTTAGACATAAACCAGAGCAAGATCTTTTTTGACTCACCTCCTGGAGTAATGAAAATAAAAACAAAAATAAACAAATGGGACCTAATAAAACTTAAAAGCTTTTGTGCAGCAAAGGAAACCATAAACAAGATGAAAAGACAATCCTCAGAATGGGAGAAAATATTTGCAAATGAAACAACGGACAAAAGGATTAATCTCCAAAATATACAAACAACTAATGGAGCTCATTATCCAAAAAACAAACAACCCAGTTGAAAAATGGGCAGAAGACCTAAACAGACATTTCACCAAAGAAGACATACGGATGGTCAAGAGGCACATGAAAAGATGCTGAACATCACTAATTATTAGAGAAATGCAAATCAAAAATACAATGAAGTATCACCTCACACCGGTCAGAGTGGCCATTATCAAAAGATCTAGAAACAATAAATGCTGGAGAGGGTGTGGTGAAAAGGGAACCCTCCTCCACTGTTGATGGGAATGTAAATTGATAACAGCCGCTATGGAGAACAGTATGGAGGGTCCTTAAAAAACTAAAAATAAAACTACCATATGACCCAGCAATCCCACTACTGGGCATATCCTCTGAGAAAACCATAATTCAGAAAGAGACATGTACCACAATGTTAATTGCAGCACTATTTACAGTACCCATGGAAGCAACCTAAGTGTCCATTGACAGGTGAATGGATAGAGATGTGACACATATGTACAATGGAATATTACTCAGCCATAAAAAGAAACGAAATTGAGTTATTTGTAGTGAGGTGGATGGACCTACAGTCTATCATGTAGAGTGAAGTAAGTCAGAAAGAGAAAAACACCGTATGCTGACACACATATATGGAATCTAAAAAAGAAAAGGTACTGATGAACCTAGGGGCAGGGCAGGAATAAAGATGCAGACATAGAGGACATGAACTTGAGGACACAGGGGTGGGGAGGAAAGCTGGGGTGAAGTGAGAGTAGCAATGACATATATACACTACCAAATGTAGATAGCTAGTGGGAAGCAGCCGCATAGCACAGGGAGATCAGCTTGATGCTTTGCGATGCCCTAGAGGGGTGGGATAGGGAGGCTGGGAGGGAGGCTCAAGAGGGAGGGGATGTGGGGATATATGTATGCATATGGCTGATTCACTTTGTTGTACAACAGAAACTAGCACTTATACTCCAGTAAAGCAATTATACTCCAGTAAAGATGTATTAAAAATTTTTTTAAATGTCTGACCAGTTTTCCCAATGCCATTGATTAAATAAACTATCTTTTCCCCACAAATGTGAAATGCCATTTTTTTTTTTTTTTTTTTTTTTTTTTTTGCGGTACGCGGGCCTCTCACTGTTGTGGCCTCTCCCGATGCGGAGCACAGGCTCTGGACGCGCAGGCTCAGCGGCCATGGCTCACGGGCCCAGCCGCTCCGCGGCACGTGGGATCTTCCCGGACCGGGGCACGAACCCGTGTCCCCTGCATCGGCAGGCGGACTCTCAACCACTGCGCCACCAGGGAAGCCCTGAAATGCCATTTTTATGCTAAATTCTCGAATCTTGAGTCTATTTCTGAGTTTTCTATTGTGTTCTATTGATTTGTCAGTCTTCAGTGTCACAGCTTAAATTACCTTAGATTGATTGTCCTTTAACATTTCTGTTTTTGCATTTTGTAAATATATGAACATCATACTAGCTTGTTCATGTATTACTATTACATATCTGACTGTTGTTACTTTGTAGTGTGTTTTAATAATTGGTGCTGCTGATCTCTTTTTTTCTTTTATGACTTTGCTAAGTTCACAAGCATTTTCATCCAGATTAGAAGTATTTGTGATAAATCCAGACCACCATTTTATATTTTGATTGGGATTTTATTTAATTTATAGTTTAATTTAGGGAGAATTGATTTCTTTACAACTTTGAGCTTTCATCGTTAAGAACATGGTCTATCATTTCATTTATTCAGATCTTTTTTCATGTCCTTGAATATTTTTTGTTAATTTACCCCTAAATTATTGCTTTTGGTTTCTCTGTCCCTTCATTTGAGGAATGCGTTTTAAACTTGATCAGATTCATTTTTTTAAAGTAGGTCAAGCCTTCTGGGAAAATGTCACATTTATAGTTTGTAATACTGGCTTTCCAAGCTGTCTCTACAGTATGTCTGGCTCTGTAAACTAACAAGCTGTATTTCCGACAGTCCTTGAGGCAAATTAAATAATGGCTTCATTCTGATAGTAGCTAATATGGTTTAGTTACTGAGTATAAATTACAACAAATTTCTGATGAAGATGACCATATGTTGTTGACCAAAATTAGATATTAATGCAAATTTGGAGTTTTAAATTGAAAACTTCAGCTATTTAAGTACAATATATAGGCAGCTTTTTATTAAGTGAAAAAAACAAACCTACAACTAGAAAAGTTTCATAAGGCATGCATGTGCTAGCTTGCCCAGCCTCCTTGGTTAGACCATTTATATCATTTATTTCATTGTACCTGGGAATCTTGTATCTTTATCTGCTGCCTACATGAGCTGTCTTTATGCCCAAACCTATTTAATCCCAAGTAGACTGTTGATAAAAGCAGCTACTATTTATTGAGATCCAGCTGTGTGAGATCCAACTATGTGTTGGAGCTAAGAGGTAGACTCAATAATTAAGTTAGATCCGTCCAGCTCTGAACTCTTTGGGAACTTGGACTGCATTATAGGCTTCCCAGCACGTTTGGGTGTATGTGTGTGGTGTGCTTTGGAGGGCTTCTTTGTTGTTTTGGGGGCTTGGTGAGAGGAGGAAGAAGTTGGTCATAATTTTCACAAACCCTGTTAACACTGCTTCTAAAATATGGAATCTTTTATAATATCCCTTTCTTGAGAGAGATTCTTTATTAAGTACCTCAGTATATTTTAAATTGTAAATGTCTTGCTGAACTGCCATTATTTGGTAGATTCTAGGGTCAGAATTTTTGGGAAGTACTGTAAAACCAGATTTCATAAAAAATAATGTATTTTTTTGGAAATTTTTATGTTCATATCTTTGTCCACTTTTCTGACATGTTTTACATTTTCATTGTTGGTTTGTAAGGGATTTTTGTTTTGTTTGTTTTGTTTGTTTTTCGGTCATGTTTAACCACACCAAAGAATGCAAATAAATAAAAAGATATTATTGTACCTATTGATATGGATAAAAGTAATAATAATTTTTCTATTATAATACCTAGTGTTTTGCAAGGAATACACTGTTCATGGGAAAACTGATGTGCCCCACTGCAGAGCAATTTGGCAGTATCAAAAAATCTAACAAATATGCTTATTCATCTTGAGCCCAGGTTTTCTACTTCTCATGAGTCATTTCTCATGTGTGTATATTTGAAAATAAGCTAAATGTCCAATAATAAGATGTTGGAGGTAAAAAGTATGGAATGTTGTACAGACCTTAAAATCATTGAAGAAAAATATTTAATACGTGGGAAAATGTGCATAAGAAGTTAAGTTAAAAGGCAGGTTATAAAGAGCTTGTACTGTATGTTCCTAATTTAAAAAATTTTGTATATATAAGTGAAATAAAGTATGTAGACTTTGGATTCTAAATCAAACAAGCTAACTGTAAAAAGACATTTTGGAGACAGAGAAAATCAAACAGGGACTAAGTATTAGATGAAACTGAGTATTTGCTATTAGTTTTGTTAGGTATGATAATGACATTTTAGTTTTTTTAAGCATTCAGTGTTAGAGACACATACTGAAGTGTTATAGGGTGAAATTATATGAAATCTGGAATTTGCTGCACAATACTCAAAAATAAAGGAATTAGATAAAACAACAACAAATAGTGTAGTAGCTAATAATGGAATTATCAAAAGATTTAATTTAATAATGGAATTGTCAAAAGATTTAATTTAGAGGGAAAATATTATTTTTAGTTCCTTAAAAACCACTTGTTGAATTATAAACAGTATACCAATTATAACTGCAAATTATCTTATGTATTAAAACAGTCGAACCTTTGCTTTTCATGCATAATATGCTGTGTATCCTCTCAAACTTAGTAAAATATTTGTGTAAGCATTCTATGATTCAGAGAGACTTTCTAGGCCAAATTAGTGTGGCTTATTTGTGTATATTATGAAGTATTTCGGATACACTAAAAGGCTTAAAGAATAGTAATTTACACTATCCCTATACCTAACATCCTACTTAAGATATAAAATGCAACCAGTATAATTGAAACACCAGTTTTACTTCTCCCTAATTGCATAATCCTTTCTCTGCCTCAGAAAGAACAATCAATCATCTCCTTTTAAACATAATAAAAGCTATGCTTTTGAACTTTATGTAAATGGTAGTGTATTCTGATGCTTTTGCGGCTTGATTTTTTTCCATTCACCTTACTCTTTCTGAGATTTCATCTGTGTTGATGTGCATAGTTCAGGTTCATTCATTTTCACTGCTTGAACTAATTTCTTTGTATGAAAATGTCACAATTATCTATCCTCCTGCTGATGAACATTTAGCCGTTTCCAGTTTTTGCGATTAACAAATGATGTTACTATTAATGTTCTTTTACAGTTCTCCTTGGGCCGTGTGGGAGAGAGTCCCCAGGACACCTACCTATGAATGAAATTGCTGGATTGAAAGGTATGTGAATCTTCCGCTTTACTAAATATTGCCAAATTGTCTCCAAAAGTAGAACCTGTTTGGATGCCAGCCTTAACTGGTTCTGCACCCTTGCCAACACTAGGTATTGTCAGACTTTTTCGTTTGTCAGTTTGATGAGTAATATATCTCATTGTTATTTTGAATTTCACTGATTACTGGTGAGGTTGGACATCTTTTCTTATGTTATTAGTATTACAGGGTTTTTTTCTTTTGGAATTTTATTTTTAATATAGCAGGTTCTTATTAGTTATCTATTTTATACATATTAGTGTATATATGTCAATCCCAATCTCCCAGTTCATCCCACCACCACCACCACCCCCCACCCCCCCACCCCCTGCTCCCTGCTTTCCCCTCATTACAGGCATTTTTTTTAGTACTTGCATATTATGGCTGTAAGTTGTATGCAAAGTTGAAAGCATGAAGTAGTTGCTACTAGTTAGAAATATACCATAATTTTATTTTTAAAACATTGGCAACTTTGCAGATTTTTTGGAGGAAATAGTTTGGGATGATTTTTCGAACAGTGCATTAGAGAGCGCATGGGATTTGGAATTAAATTGGTGCTTGAATCCTGGCTTCATTTTTTATCAGCTATATGACCTTGGGCAATTAGTGCAATCTCTCTTCAGTCTTTCCTCATCCTTAAATGAGTATAATACCTCCTGGTTTGATGATAGAATTAAATCTGTAACAGTTTTTGCCTGGTCATCAAAGAAACACATGGTCTTGTGTTACCCTGATGGCAGATTATGTGTTTTCTGTTGACTAATTCTGGACGCTTTTTGTCGAGTGCTGCTTTCAGTTGGTCTAATTGGGAGCAGTACTTGTTGGAATTAAGCGTTTGGTTTTCCAGAAGGAGCTCAAAATAGGGGACTCCCTTCCAATCCCACCATATACACAACATCACCTTTTTTGGATGAAGACCTGCCTTTGGTGTGGTCAGTGGTGGTTCATTTTGCCTGCCTCACGATCTCTTCTGTTCCACATTATTGTACAGTATCCATTTTTTCATCACCTGTCACAATTTGTTTTAAAAATGGAACGTTTTCATTATGTTTAAGTAGAGAATCGCATGCGGGAATATGGTCAAGAAGGTTTTTTTTACTTAACTTATGTGGAACCCAAACATCAAAGCAATGAACATAACCAAGCTGGTGCAAATGATTTTCAACACTTGATTTGGATATTTTGAGTATGTCGTCTATCTCCTGCATGGTGTAATGTTGATTCTTCTCAATTAATGTCTTGGTTTGATTGCTACCAACTTCAGCTAGTCTCCCCGACCATGGAGCATCATCCAGCGAGAAATCTCCAGCACAAAACTTTGCAAACCACTTTTGACACGTTCAATCAGTCACAGCACCTTCTCCATACACTGCACAAATCTAGTTTTTTGCATTTTCGTTTCGTTTTTACCTTTCTTGAAATAATAAAGCATAATATGCCGAAAATGTTGCTTTCTTTCTTCCATCTTCAATATTAAAATGGCTACACAAAAATTCACCAATTTTTTTTTTAATCAATTTATTTATTTTTGCTGTGTTGGGTCTTCATTTCTGTGCGAGGGCTTTCTCTAGTTGTGTCAAGTGGGGGCCACTGTTCATCGCGGTGCGCGGACCTCTCACTATCGTGGCCTCTCTTGTTGCGGAGCACAGCTCCAGACGCGCAGGCTCAGTAGTTGTGGCTCACGGGCCTAGTTGCTCCGTGGCATGTGGAATCTTCCCAGACCAGGGCTCGAACCTGTGTCCCCTGCATTGGCAGGCAGATTCCCAACCACTGCGCCACCAGGGAAGCCCCGATAATTCTGTTTTTTAAATGCACTCTGATATGACAGCTGTCACAATACAATCTAACAATTGTTTTGAATGAAGTTAAAGACAACCAAGTGCTACTAGAGCCATCTTACAGAAAAAACCGAAAGAACCTTTGGGCCAACCCAATACATAGTTTTAGGATGAAATAAACATATTCAAATAATAGTGTGGAAGGTGGATGATACCGTGGCACATGATTAAATCCTTCCTGAAATCTGGCAACATTTGTGAAATTAAAATGCAGCCTGGGGCTTCCGTGGTGGCACAGTGGTTAAGAATCCACCTGTCAATTCAGGAGACACGGGTTCGAGCCCCAGTCTAGGAAGATCCCACATGCCGCAGAGCAACTAAGCCCATGCGCCACTACTGAGCCTGTGCTCTAGAGCCCGTGAGCCACAACTACTGAGCCCGCATGCCACAACTACTGAGCCTGTGCTCTAGAGCCTGTGAGCCACAACTACTGAGCCCGCATGCCACAACTACTGAAGCCCGTGTGCCTAGAGCCCGTGCTCCACAACAAGAGAAGCCACTGCAATGAGAAGCCTGCGCACCGCAATGAAGAGTAACCCCTGCTCCCCGCAACTAGAGAAAGCCGGCGCGCAGCAACAAAGACCCAACGCAGCCAAAACAAAAAGAACAAAACAAAACAATGTAGCCTGATAGTTGATGCTAATATAAGTGTACTTCATCTCAGGGCCAAATGAGGAGATCGCTGGTGTACCAAACCAGAGTGGTCACATGTTTAGTGCAACCCACTTCTCCCCATACATGCACACCCACACCCTTGAGTCAATTGTGTTCATCTTCTGTGCCCTGTCAGTTTTTGACCAGTCAGAACATCAGTGACTGTGATGAAGCTGTCCAGGATCGCAGTGGGTAGGTGGGAGTGACCTTGGGACCCTTTGGTTGTCCCGGAATCTGGCGTGGGTGTGGGGACTGTGTTGCTAACTGTGCAGTGTGGGAGAGATGGGCTGGGTGCCCAAGAGCTGATGGAGGAAGTACAGGCTTGTAGATAATTATGAGTTGATGTTATTGTCCCCTTGCCACAGGAATTTCTTCACATGGCTTCCGAAGATGTGACCATTACGGTTCGCCTCATTCGTTCATTTGAGCATCGCAATTTCAGACCTGTAGTATATTATGGAGTTCATTTGGACCAAACTGTAAAGGAATTTATAGTATTTCTAAAGCAAGGTATGAGACATCTCAACCACTTTGTTTTATTAGTGTTTTGAAAAATATTGTTGACTATTAGAATGATAGTAATCTTTAAAAAACACTTGGAAAGATATTAACCTGTGTTCTAAGCCAGGTGTGAGGCTGGCTCCTGCTCTGGGCCTTGGCATCAGCGGCAGTGTTTCCCTGAGGCTTATTTAGCAACATGTTTGCCCTCATCAGAGATTGTCACTATCATGTTTGGCTTCTCCCTTTTTTAATTAAAAAAAAAATTAAGGTCTGTGTTTGCTTGTAACAAACGGGTTTATGTATTTGGAGACTGATTAGTAAGAGAATGTCGTGTTACCCGGCTGAGCACAAGAGGGCCTTCTGGGGAGTGTGACAGGAAGGTGGCAGACCTCTGTACAGCCAGGAAATCATGAGAGCTGCTGGTCATTGTGGGCACAGAAGTGACAGGCAGCCTCACTGGTGCTACTGTATCATTTCAAGCTTAACATACAGCAGGCTTGAATTTAGTCTTCATTTTGATTGGTCCTTTGTGGGTTTCTAACCTCTGTTTTCAATTACTGAAGCGTTCCAATCATCAACATTTGATGAAACACCTAGAATAAGCTTTTATTATTATCTTATGGTATAATGTACAGATCTTTGTGTACTGTTCTATGAGTTTTGACAGATGTAGTACTTTATATCCAACTTAATTTTTAAAAACTGACATAATTTCAGACACAGAAAAGTTGCAGAAACTCCTGGATGCTCTTCACAGATTCCCCAAATGTCAACATTTTGTTAACATTTGTTTTTCTCTCTCCTCCACCTTCCCCCTTTCTCTCTTACTCTCCCACTTCATTCTTTTCTCTGAACCTTTTAGAAGTATGTTGCAGACATGATTCCCTTTTACCTCTAAATATTTCAGTGTGTATTTTCTAAAAACAAGGAATTCACTTACATAAACATAGTACAGTGATGAAAATCAGGAACTTAACGTTGAAACAATGCTATTATCTACTTTACAGACCTTATTGAGATTAATTAATTCCTTTAATCTGAGTTAATTTCTTTATCCTGGAGTCTTTTATTGTGTTTCATCACATTGGCAATTTTGAATAGTACAGTCCAGTTATTTTGTAGAACGCAGGTGGGTTTTTCCAGTGTTTTCTCATTATTAGATTTAAGTTATGCTTTTTCTCCCCTCCACAGTTTCCCCTATTATTAACATCTTACATTAGTATGCTGCATTTGTTGCAATTAATGAAACAATATTGATGCATCATTAATTACAGTCCATAGTTTATTCAGGTTTCCTTAGTTTTCAATTTCAAATCATTGAAACAATGCTGACTTCTCAGTGCATTTACACCAGGATGCACATGCTGTCGACTGCCCCCATTAGTGGCAATGGTGACTTTAATCAGTGGGTTAAGGTGATATCTGCCAGGTTTCTCCACTGTACATTTTTATTGTAATTGAAAATTAACTTGTAGGGGTATATTCTGAGACTATGTGAATGTCCTGTTGCTTCTCAAACTTTCGTCCACTAGTTCAGCATCCTTTGATGATTCTTGCCTGAATCAGTTATTATGATGATGATTGGCAAATGGTGATTTTTCTTATTCCATCATTCCTTTTAGATACATTAGTTGTTTTTCTACAGTAAGGAAGAGCTTTTTACCCTACCTGCCCATTCTCACCCCCCGCCCCATTTATTTAATCTTTTGTTTATATCACTGTGGACTCAAGGATTCTTACTTTATTCAAAGGATTATAATTCTTTACTATGATTATTTTATTTTGATGCTCTAATCATCCCCATTTTGGCTGGTGGTAGCCCCTTCAGTCTGGGTCCATGTCCTTTTAACATGTCCCCAATCCTTCTTTGAGCACTTCCTTACTTTTTGGTCTAAGGTGTTCCAGACATGTCCTGTTCTTTCTCTGCCCCAGCCCTGGGATCAACCATTTCTCAGAGGAGCTCTGATTCTATTACTGGAGAATGTTATCGGGAGACCAAGATCTTGTTTTATGTGTGTGGAATGTAAGTGTGTATAGCTAACTTTAAGAAATGTAGTTAATTCTTGACATTTTATTTCCTGATTGACTTTGTAAAATTTCTAAACTCTTCTCCCTTACTTTTTTTTTTTTTTTGTCTAATTTTGAGTGGTTTCACTGCTCAGTATTACTTGCTTAAGAAGAAAGTGAGGTATATAAACCCATAGGGAAAACGAACTAGTCAGTCTACTTGTTATGGAGAGATTGAGAGCTGGTACTGAGATACTGCCAATTAAAGAGGGTCCTGCTTTTGAAAAGATATCGCCAAAAGCATATTCAGGTTTTGAAATAAAAACAAATCCCTACATTTTTTATTTTAAAATCTTTGTGTGTGTTATGGGTTACAGTGTTTCTTACTGTTAATACAGTGAGTGCTGTGGTGTTCTTGGTACAGTGCAGAATAGGTTCTCTGAAGTCCTTGAGAATAAGATGTAATCTTCAAGCTGCTCCAGTGCCGCCAGGGGCAGATGTATTCTCCCGGGGGTCACTGTGTTCTTTCCTTCCCAAGTACCATAGAATGCTCCCCATTAGAGCAGTGGTGTGGATCACAGCTAGATGCTCAGCCCAGCCTACTCACATCTTTCACCTGTGCTACTAATAGTATATCCACTACTTGTTTCTATTGTGCATGTGGGAAATGTGTTCTACTGATTAAAAGGTAAACTTTGGGGTTCAGACCTTTTTCGCTTGTGTGCTCTCTGCCTATCTTTGTCATCTGATTTGAGGTACTGTGGAACTCTGCAAAGCTGGTGAATTTACCCTTTATGAATTGTGTACATAACAAAGACCAAATAGCTTATTACTGAGAAATTTTTGAACTAATAATAATAATAGCAAGCATTACTATGTATCAGATACTGTGCTAAGAACTCTAAGTAGGTTATCTCATTTCATCCTCACAGCATCCTTCTACATTAGCAACTGTTATTATCTCCATTTTACAGATGAAGAAACTAAGGAACACAGAGAGAAGTGAAGAAACTTGCCTGAGATTACGTGGCTAATACAAGGCAAAGCTACAGCCCAACCCAGGCTGTTCACCTGTACATCATGCACTCCTAAACACTACACTAAGTTGCCTCTTTATTTTTGTCTACTGCCTTGCTTGCTTAAGAGGATCCCTGAAGTAAATGGATTCACTCAGTGTCAAAAGAGTCTTTGAATTTAGTTCATCTTGCTCTAGTGTTTTTTTAAATTGAAATATAGTTGATTTACAGTGTTTCAGGTGTACAGCAAAGTGATTCAGTTATATATATGTACATATTCTTTTTCAGGTTCTTTTCCATTATAAGTTATTACAAGATATTGAATATAGTTCCCTGTGCTATACAGTAGGTCCTTGTTTACATATTTTATATATAGTAGTGTGTATCTGTTAATCCCAAGTTACCAATTTATCCTTCCCACCCCTTACCCTTTGGTAACCATAAGTTTGTTTTCTATGTCTGTGAGTCTTTTTCTGTTTTGTAAATAAGTTCATTTGTATCATTACTTTAGATTCCACATATAGGTGATATCATATGATATTTGTCTTTATCTGACTTACTTCACTCAGTATGATAATCTCTAGGTCCATCCATGTTGCTGCAAATGGCATTATTTCACTCTTTTTTATGGCTGAGTATATATATGTACATGTATTCCATTATATATGTACCACATCTTCTTTATCCATTCATCTGTCGATGGACATTTAGGTTGCTTCCATGTCTTCGCTATTGTAAATAGTGCTGCTATGAACATTGGGATGCATGTATCTTTTCAAATTAAGAGTTTTCATCTTTTTCAGATATATGCCCCAGAGTGGGAATGCTGGATCATAGGGTAACTCTAGTTTTAGTTCCTTTTTTTTTTTTTCTTTTTTTGCGGTACGCGGGCCTCTCACTGTTTGTGGCCTCTCCCATTGCGGAGCACAGTCTCCGGACGCGCAGGCTCAGCGGCCACGGCTCACGGGCCCAGCTGCTCCGCGGCATGTGGGATCTTCCCAGACCAGGGCACGAACCCATGTCCCCTGCATCGGCAGGCGGACTCTCAACCACTGCGCCACCAGGGAAGCCCTAGTTTTAGTTCTTTAAGGGACTTCCATACTGTTCTCCATAGTGGCTGCACCAATTTTCATTCCTACCAACAGTGTAGGAGGGTTCCCTTTTCTCTACGCCCTCTCCAGCATTTATTATTTGTAGACTTTTTGATAATTACCATTCTGACTGGTCTGAGGTCTGGTCTGACTGGTCTGACCTCATTATAGTTTTGATTTGCATTTCTCTAATAATTAGTGATGTTGAGCATCTTTTCATGTGCCTGTTGGCCTTGCTGTAATGTTTTGAACACTTAAAGCTGGAAGGATGTTTGACATTGTGGCATAGCGAATCTTGTACACAGACAGAAATGTTCATTGTGGTGAATGACCTTTTGGGGTTATTTTAGATGCCTTCTTGCCTTTCTAGCTGTTTTCTTCTTATCATAGTCACTTTTTGCCATCCATAGCTTAACCTTGTCTCTTCCCATAATTGTCTGTATTTCTCCCTTAGCCAAGAAACTTTGGTTAAATTTGATCCATTCTGCATTGAGAATCATTGTACCACTACACCATGCCATTAAAATCTAAAGCTGTATAAATATAGTACATAAGTATAGTAAATATAAACTAACACTTACAAATAAGTATAAATATATCAATAATAAATACTTAAGATTATATTTATATGTAAGCATATAAATATAACAAAACAAATCTATTATTAACATATCTGATGTTAATCAGATATTCTGAACACAGAGGTACCATATACCATAAGGTATATTACCTCATATAGATGACAAATTTTCTAGATTCAGAATAAATAAACGAGCCAATTATCTAGATAATATGACATTTTAATTATTCATTGATTTGGAAGCATTTTAATACTTTGTAATACTTTAGATCTTGATTCTGAATGTAAAATTATTTCATCTGTTAAATAGAGGAAAGCTGTGGAGATTTTATCCAACCTTCCAATTCAGAACTCATTCTTCATACCCTGTTACTCCTGGTGATATGTTACTTTGTGGAGCAGTCTATTCTATTGGGTGACTACTAGAATAGTTAGAAAGATTTTCTTTATCTTTTTAATTTTTATATGTTTGTTTATATCTAATTCTCCCCTCCACAGTTTCCCCTATGATTAACATCTTACATTAATATGCTGCATTTGTTGCAATTAATGAACCAATATTGATGCATTATTAGTTACAGTCCATAGTTTATTCAGGTTTCCTTAGTTTTTACTGAGGTCCATTTTCTGCTCCAGGATCCCATCCAGGATACCACATTACATTTAGTTGTCATGTCTCCCTAGGCTCTGTGAACTGTGACAATTTCTCAGATTTTCCCAGTTTGATGACTTTGACAGTTTTGGGGAGTACTGGTCAGGCCTATCATAACATGCCTCTCTGTTGGAAGGTTCCTGATGCTTTTCTCATGATTAGACTGGGGATTTTTGAGAGGAAAATCACAAAGATAAAGTGTCACTTTTATCACATCATATCAAGGGCACCTACTTTCTACATGATTTATGACTGTTGATGTTGACCTTGATCGCTTGGCTGAAGTAATGTAGGTTTCCCCACTGTAAGGTTGCTCTGTTGTCTCCCTGTTCATAACATACCCTTTGGAAGGAAGTCACTATTCACAGTACACAGTTGAGGAGTGGGGAGTTAATTTACTTGGAATTCTTTTGCATGGGAGATTTTATTTATTTTGTTACTCAAATTATTCTAGATTTGGTCATTGGAAACTCTTTCAGCTGGCTTCTGTGCCCCTTTGACATATGCCATCTGTGTGTAGTTCTGGTACTTTAAGATGTTCCAGGCTAATTTTGTATATCCTGAGCCAGTCCTAGAATCAGCCATTTCTCTAGGAGCCCTGGTGGTTTTATTGGAGAATGGTATTAGAAGCCAAGATCTGAGTGCTAGGTATGCTCTTTACTACTGGGGTTTCATTTCTTCTAGGCTCTCTTAACTGACAGAGCAAAGAAATATATGAACCTGTATACTTATGCATAGGTATAAATATTTTCATGTTTACCATCTGAATCTGTATGTTAAACATGAATTCTTACTGATGTTTCCAACTCTAATCCATTATCACGTGGATCATTCCGGCCTTCTCCCCTTGCTTATCTGTACATCCCCAATCCAACAGTGAGGAACCTGACTCCTAACATCTGCCATCCCTTTACTTACTTGTTTAATTCCAGTATACAGGTATAGCTGTATCAGAGTTGTTAATTGGAACTCTGTGGGAAACAACGTGATATTAACTAGAGTTCAGTGCTTTTGTGCAGTTCCTTTTGCCTTAATCTTACAAAAATCTATTCATTGCCAAAGTTATTTAGGTCAGCGCCATTTTTTCACCCTCTTCAGTAAGATTATTTCATCTACTTGCAGTACAGCTGTATTCTCTTGTCACCCTCTGCATTCTTTCCTGGGATCCCCTGTCCTCCTAAATGTTTTTTTGTTTTTTGCTTTGCATACATTAAGGTTCACTCTTTGTGCTGTTAAGTTCTATGGGTTTTGACAAATGAATTATCATACAGAATAGTTTAAGTGCCCTAAAAATTCCCCAGGCTTCACCCATTCATCCTCTCTTCAAGCCCCTGGCATCCACTGATCTTTTTACTGTCTCTAGTTTCGCTTTTTCCAGGATATCATGTACTTGGAATCATACAGTATGTAGCCTTTTCAGACTGGCTTCTTTCCCTTAGGAACATGCATTTAAGGCTCTTCGGAGTCTTTTCATGGCGAGTCACATCTTCTTAATCCCCTTCATCTGGAGCAGCCCCCACCTTCATTTATCTGTCATCGCATTGATTTTTTTAAAGGAAAATCCAGGTCTGTGTTTTATAGAATGCCCCACAACATGGGTTTGTCTGATTGTTTTCTTATGATTAGATTCAGGTTAAACATTTTTGGCCGGATTACCATGTAGCTTGCAGATCTACAAGCCACGACCTGTGGGGTCAATCTGACCTGCCACCTGTTTTTATAAACAAAGTTTATTGAAACACAGCCACACCCATTTGTCTACATATTATATGTACTGCTTTTGTGTTTCAGTGGCACTTACACAGTTGTGACAGACTGTATGGCTCACAAAAAACTAAAATATTTATTACTGGTCTTTACAGAAATAGTTTGCTGATCCCTGATGTTGGTGATTCCTCCTAGTTGCATCTCATCAGGAAGCACTTGGTATTGCTTTGCCCCACTATTGGCGGTATTTATTTATTTATTTATTTAACAAACTGGATCACCAGTTTATTACAAAAGGATAAAACTCAGGAACGGCCAGGTGGAAAATATGCATAGGACAAAGCATGGGGAAAGGGTGCAGAGCTTCCATGCCCTCTCGGAGTGCGCCATTCTCCCTGGTATCTCCGTGCGTTCACCGACCTGGAAGCTCTGGTGATACGTATTTAGGTCATTTGGTTAAGGTGCTGCCTACCAGATTTCTCTGTTGTAAAGGTATCTTTCTAACTAATAAGTAGTGTGTGGAGTGATAAACATTGAGACGATATGCATGTGTTGTTTCCAATAGTTTTAGTGTCTATTGATGATCCTTACCTGAATCACTGGTGGTTGCAGAAATTGGGATTTTTTTCTAACTCTGTGACTACTTCTGCATTTATTATCTGGCATTCTTCTGTAAAGAAGCACTCCCTTGGTGCCCCTCCTATTTAGAAAGGAACAGGATAATTTTGTAGTAGCAAATTCGTAGCACATTATCACCTTATCACAAAGGGGCCATTCCTTCAATACAGTGTTGAGGTGATGGTCTCTTGTTTGTAGTAGAAAATGTACTGTAGATTCTTTAGTTTAAATACTTAACTCTATAAATTTGAAACACAAAATAATACTCTATCTTTTGTGGCTATGACAACAGAATGAAAATATAACGACGAAGAAGGTATGCTAACTTAAGGATAGTTAGTGCTTACCTCTGGGAAGGGAGGTTAATGGGACTACAGAAGGACATAGAAGAGGTTTCAACTGTATCCATAATGTTTTATTTAACAAAAAAATAGTAAAGATCTGAAGTAGTTACGACAATATGTTAACATTTGTTAAATATGGTTGATGGGTTAAATGAACTTTTGTTCTATTCTCCATACTTTTTAATGTTTAGATTATTTCATGATTAAAGTAAAAAGCATCTTGATATAGCTTAACTTTGAAGTCTTACTCTAATACCTGATAGAACCCTTCATCAGGGTAGAATGTTGGCACAGTGTTCTGATTAATGTTAGGTCTTTGGTATTCTTGCCTGTACAGATTAGTCATTGAATTAGTCAGTTTCTTTTTTTCCCTTAGGTGTTTGTGCTTGCCTAAAAACCTTTAAATGTAGATCCAGCATCTAATAAAAAATTACAAATTATACCGCTTCTATTTTTAGAGCCTTTACTATGAGGTAAAGAATTATTTTGTTGTCCATTGGTACTTTAATAATTTTCCAGACTTTGTTGATTTTTATATTGAAACATGTGTTTTAACATCTCAGACTCCTTTGTGGCATCCTAATTGCCAGCAGTATATTTATTATGTTGCCTTATTTTTCTCATAATTAATTTTTCTGTGGATGCCTTTTATGGGGACCTGAATGGATGAGTAAAATTACTGGTTGCCTTCTACTGAACTTTCCAATAATGAAATACTAAGTGGGTTTTTGCAGAATTTTGCAATCCTGAACTCTTCTGTAAAAGTTCATTAGATTCCAAAGTTAATAAATTCAAAGGTGGGAAAACATAAAGTGAAAGAAAAACTTAGTACAAAGTAGGAAATAATTTTCAGAATATAATAGATATGTTACAGGCTTTTGCTTTCAGCCAAGGTGGAGTAACAGGGACTGAACTTTTTCTTTTAATTGAAACAACTGAAAAACTGTGCAAAATACATCAAACAGTGATGTTCAGATATTGGACATCATATAGCACAAGATGGGATAGCAGAAACAAACAAGGTGGCCCCTATGATTGTGCCATCTTACTGCGGGAGAGAGCATGTAGGCCACAGAGCAGGGTGGGGGAATCCAGGCAGAGGCTGGAGAATTCTATGAGTTTATGAGTCACAGCTGGCATCCTGGAGTGGAGTCTGGACAGAGTTCACAGGGCAGAGTACTGGAATGGAACGAGCTGCACAAAGTGAGAGCTCTAAAGATTTGCAGAGCCTGAATCTTCAGTTGAATACGATCAGCATGTGTGTGTAAGGAAGCCAGGTAGAGAACTGCCTGATGGTAGCAGAAGGCAAAATACTCAGAGCTCATGCAGGGCTGGGAACAGTTTGTAGTACACCAGTCAGGATGGAAAACCTTGTAATTAATAGGGTATTGGGTGGAGTATCTAGAAAGGTATTGCTGCAATAGTAGGGCAAAATTAACCCTTGGCTAAATTCTGATCTTCTCTTACCTAACAAAGCTCAAAAGTAAGACTCAAAAGGATGTTTCCAAGTAATTTCACTGTGTTCCAGAACAAAGCTCAGCATGTTTATAGGAATACAAATATATCCAGTATTCAACAAGATAAAACCCACAATGTCCTGCATCAAATCAGAACTTACCAATCATGCAAAGAAACAAGAAAATATAAATCATAATTAGGAGAGAAATCAATCATTTGAAACCAAACCAGAAATGCTGTGGATGGTAGAATTAGCAGACAATGACAATTAAAACAGTTTTTATGACTATATTGCAAATGTTTAAGAAAGTAGAGGAAAGATTGCACATGTGACAGATGGAAGATATTAAAAAGAAAAAAAAAAAAAGAAGAAAAGGCCCAGATTGTCCAGATTGAACTGCAGATGAAAAATACCATGTCTGAGATGTATATGCACTGATTAGGGTTAACATGTAGATCAGATGGGCAGAAGAAAAGATAAGGAAACTTGAAAACATAGCAACAAAAACTATCTAAAATAAAGCACAAAGGGGTAAAAGACTGAGAGAAAAATAAATAGAGCAGTAGAGGGGTATGGGGTAACCTCCAGTAGCCAAATATACATGTAATTGGAGGCCATGAGGAGAGGAGCTGGGACAGGGGAGGGAAGACCTATTTGAAGAAATAATGATTGAAATTTTACAAGTGAGGTGAAAGCTATAAGCCTACATATCCAAGTAGTTCAACAGATCCCAAGGAAAAGAAACATGAAGAAAGCTATACCATGGCATAGCATAATCAAATTGCTTACATCTGGTAATAAAGGTAAAACATTAAAAACAGCCAGAGTAAAAAGGACACATTACATAAAAGGAATAAAGATGAAAACAACAACAGCCTTCTCATCAGCATCAATGCATGCCAGGAGACAGTGGAGCATCATCTTTAAAGTATTGAAGGAAAAAAAGTCAACCTAGGATTCTGTTCCCGTTTTTCAGAAATGAAGGCTTGTCAGACATACAAAAGCAGAAAGAGCCTAGCACCAGGAGATTGAACTATAAGAAATGCTAAAGGATCTTCTTCCAACTGAAGGAAAATAATACCAGATGGAAATCTGGATGCACACAAAGAAGTAGTACTAAAAATTCATAAATGAAGGTAAACAGGAAATGCTTTTTTTCCTTACTTTAAAAATATTTTTAAAAAGATATTTGACTATTTAAAGAAAAACAGTAATGTGCTGTGGGGTTTATGGAAAATATATGGCAGCAATAGCACAAAGGCCAACAAGGGAGAAATGGAAACATGCGGATATAAGATTCTTTTACTATATATGAAGTGTTACAGTATCTCTTGGAGGTAGACTGATAAGTTAAAGATATTTACTAAAAACCTTAAAGCAAATACACACACACACACGAATTAAAGAATTACAGCTAATAAGCCAACAAAAGGGGGATATAGTAGAATCATAAAAAACTGTCAAATAGTCAATTTAAAAGAAGGTAAAAGAAGCAACAAGCATATATAGTACAGCACAGAGAAATATAGGCATTATTTTATAATAACTTTAAATAGAGTATAATCTGTAAAAATATTGAATCACTATGTTGTACACCTGAAACTAATATTGCAAATCAACTATACTTCAAAAAAAAAAAAAGAAAAAAGAAAAGGGAGATGATAGTTCTGTTCTGTTCTAATCTGTCATGGAAACGGTTTGGAGATTCCTCAAAAAACTAAAACTAGAACAACCATATGATCCAGCAGTTCCACTCCTGGGCATATATCCAAAGTAGATGAAAACGCTAATTCAGAAAGATACATGCACCTCAGTGCTCATTGCAGCATTGTTTACAAAAGCCTAGACATGGAAGCACAACCCAAGTGCCTGTCATCTGCCTTTTCTTAAAAAGGTAATTCAGTTCATGCATCTTAATTTAAAATTATTCTTGGTTGCTTCATATTGTGTCTATGATCTCTTAAATCCTTAGGTTTTGTTTTTTTATCCTGATTGCTACTGTTAAGCCATGTCTCCCAAATGAAATTTCGGGAGGTAGTTGGGTTTTGGACTTAGACAAAGGGCATTCTCTTCCTCTCCCAGTCACTAGGCAAAGGACATTCTCTTCCTTTCCCAGTCACACTGTCTTTCTCTCCCCTCCTAACTGATTTCTCCTTGGTCTCTCTCCTGTGCTCCAGACTCAGTTTCGCCTGCTAAACTAACAACTTCTTTTGTGTTTCTACTTGGTACCTACAACATCACATTTTGTAATGATTGCTCACCAGCTGTCCATGTGCTCATTTAGATAGAGCTCCTGACCAATATGCTGGAGGAGAAATTAATAGATGTCAGTTCTAGGACAGAGCATCTAAGATCTGGTGTCTGGTCCTCCTGCTTACCCCTACCCAAGAGACCATGGATGCCTTGTCTTTCAGAAGGAGCAGAAGTTTTGAACACTGTTTATGTGGTTAAATTTCTCATCATTTAAATAGTTTTATGTGTCTATAGTCAAATACCTTAAAATGCTTTATATTGAAAAAATAAAGGAAAGTGGAAGAGGAATTAAAGAATAGATGGACAAGTAAAAAACAAATAGCAAAATGGTAGGTTTAAACCCAGCTATATCAATAATCACATTAATTGTAAGTGGTTTAAACACCCCAACTAAAATGCAGACATATAACAGGAAGTCTCAATTACAAGTTGCTTGCAAAAAATGTATTTTCTTGTATATAAAGATAAAGATCAGTTAAAGGTAAAGTTATACTATGCTAATACTAATCTAAAGAAAGCTGTTAATTTCAGAATAAAGAATATTACAGGGATAAAGGCTCTTAATTTATTATGATAAGGCATTAATTAGTCAAGAGAACATAATGATCCTAAATGTTTATGTACCTAACAACAGAGCCTCAAAATACATGAAGTCAAAACTAGTAGAACTACAAGGAAAATTAGGTGAAGCTGCAATTATTGTGAGAGATTTCAGCACCCCTCTCTCAGTAATTGATGGAACAAGTAGAAAATTAGTAAGGATATAGAAAACTTGAATACTATCAACCTAAATTGACCAAATTGATATTTTAAAAACACTCTATCCAACAATAGCAGAATATACATTCCTTTCAAGTGCTCAGAGAGCATTTACCAAGAGATCATATTCTGACCCATAAAAACAAATCTTGATAAATTTGAAAGGATTTGAGTCATGCAATGTTTTCTTTCTTCTGGGTTTATGTTTTAATATGCATGCTTCTGATGTAACTTTTTTTTTAAATAATGGGTTTATTGAGATGTAATTCACATATCATAAAATTCACATGTTTAAAGTGTACAATTTAGTGGTTTATAGTACATTCACAAAGTTGTGCGATCATTACCACTGTCTAATTCCAGAACATTTTCATCGTGCCAAAAAGAAACCCTGTACCCACTAGCAGTCATTCCCCATTCTCCCCTTTCCCTAGCCTCTGGCAACCACTAATTTACTCTCTGTCTCTGTAGATTTTCCTATTCTGGACTATGTTTAACTTTTTGAAGTGTAAAAAAAGAATTCTTTTTTTTTTTTTTACCACCCCATCCCTCTGCATTCCCCCCTTGGTGTCCATATGTTTGTTCTCTCACATGTCTGTCTCAATTTCTGCCCTGCAAACCGGTTCATCTGTACCATTTACTAGGTTCCACATATATGCGTTAATATATTTGTTTTTCTCTTTCTGACTTACTTCACTCTGTATGACAGTCTCTAGATCCATCCACGTCTCAACAAATGACTCAATTTTGTTCCTTTTTACGGCTGAGTAATATTCCATTGTATATATGTACCACATCTTCTTTATCCATTTGTCTGTTGATGGGCATTTAGGTTGCTTCCGTGACCTGGCTATTTTAAATAGTGCTGCAATGAACATTGGGGTGCATGTGTCTTTTTGAATTATGGTTTTCTGTGGGTATATGCCCAGTAGTGGGATTGCTGGATCATATGGTAATTCTATTTTTAGTTTTGAAGGAACCTCCATACTGTTCTCCATAGTGGCTGTATCAATTTACATTCCCACCAACAGTGCAAGAGGGTTCCCTTTTCTCCACACCCTCTCCAGCATTTGTTGTTTGTAGATTTTCTGATGATGCCCATTCTAACTGGTGTGAGGTGATACCTCATTGTAGTTTTGATTTGCATTTCTCTAATAATTAGTGATGTCGAGCAGCTTTTCATGTGCTTCTTGGCTATCTGTATGTCTTCTTTGGAGAAATGTCTATTTAGGTCTTCTGCCCATTTTTGGATTGGGGTGTTTGGTTTTTTTAATATTGAGCTGCATGAACTGTTTATATATCTTGGAGATTAATCCTTTGTCCGTTGATTTGTTTGCAAATATTTTCTCCCATTCTGAGGGTTGTCTTTTCGCCTTGTTTATGGTTTCCTTTGCTGTGCAAAAGCTTTGAAATTTCATTAGGTCCCATTTGTTTATTTTTATTTCCATTACTCTAGGAGGTGGATCAAAAAAGATCTTGCTGTGTGTTATGTCAAGAGTGTTCTTCCTCTAAGAGTTTTATAGTGTCCGGTCTTACATGTAGGTCTCTAATGCATTTTTAGTTTATTTTTGTGTATGGTGTTATGGAGTGTTCTAATTTCATTCTTCTACATGTAGCTTTCCAGTTTTCCCAGCACCACTTATTGAAGAGACTATCTTTTCTCCATTGTATATGCTTGCCTCCTTTGTCATAGATCGATTGACCATAGGTGCGTGGGCTTATCTCTGGGCTTTCTATCTTGTTCCATTGATCTATATTTCTGTTTTTGTGCCAGTACCATACTGTCTTGATTACTGTGTAGTATACCCTGAAGTCAGGGAGCCTGATGCCTCCAGCTCCATTTTTTTTTCTCAAGATAGCTTTGGCTATTCGAGGCCTTTTGTGTCTTCATACAAATTTTAAGATTTTTTTGTTCTAGTTCTGTAAAAAAATGCCATTGGTAATTTGATAGGGATTACATTGAACCTGTAGATTGCTTTGGGTAGTATAGTCATTTTCACAATATTGGTTCTTCCAAGCCAAGAACATGGTATATATCTCCATCTCTTGGTATCATCTTTAATTTCTTTCATCAGTGTCTTATAGTTTTCTGTGTACAGGTCTTTTGTCTCCCTAGGTAGGTTTATTCCTAGGTATTTTATTCTTTTTGTGGCAGTCGTCAATGGGAGTGTTTCCTTAATTTCTCTTTCAGATTTTTCATCATTAGTGTATAGGAATGGAAGAGATTTCTGTGCATTTATTTTGTATCCTGCAACTTTACCAAATTCATTGATTAGCTCTAGTAGTTTTCTGGTGACATCTTTACGATTCTCTGTGCATAGTATCATGTCATCTGCAAACAGTGACAGTTTTACTTCTTCTTTTCCAATGTGTATTCCTTTTTCTTCTCTGATTGCCGTGGCTAGGACTTCCAAAACTATGTTGAATAATAGTGGTGAGAGTGGACATCCTTGTCTTGTTCCTGATCTTAGAGAAAATGCTTTCAGTTTTTCACCATTGAGAATGATGTTTGCTGTAGGTTTGTCATATATGGCCTTTATTATGTTGAGGTAGGTTCCCTTTATGCCCACTTTCTGGAGAGTTTTTATCATAAATGGGTGTTGAATTTTGTCAGAAGCTTTTTCTGCATCTATTGAGATGATCATATGGTTTTTCTTTCCTCAATTTGTTAATATGGTGTATCACATTGATTGATTTGCGTATACTGAAGAATCCTTGCATCCCTGGGATAAATCTCACTTGATCATGGTGTATGATCCTTTTAATGTGCTGTTGGATTCTGTTTGCTAGTATTTTGTTGAGGATTTTTGCATCTATATTCGTCAGTGATATTTGTCTGTAATTTTCTTATTTGTAGTATCTTTGTCTGGTTTTGGTATCAGGGTGATGGTGGCCTCATAGAATGAGTTTGGGAGTGTTCCTTCCTCTGCAATTTTTTGGAAGAGTTTGAGAAGGATGGCTGTTAGCTCTTTTCTAAATGTTTGATCGAATTCACCTGTGAAGCCATCTGGTCCTGGACTTTAGTTTGTTGGAGGATTTTTAATCACAGTTTCAATTTCATTACTTGTGATTGGTCTGTTCATATTTTCTGTTTCGTCCTGGTTCAGTCTTGGAAGGTTATACCTTTCTAAGAATTTGTGCATTTCTTCCAGGTTGTCCATTTTATTGGCATAGAGTTGCTTGTAGTAGTCTCTTAGGATGCTTTGTATTTCTGTGGTGTCTGTTGTAACTTCTCCATTTTCATTTCTAATTTTATTGATTTGAGTCCTTTCTTTTTCTTCATGAGTCTGGCTAATGGTTTGTTAATTTTGTTTATCTTCTCAAAGAACCAGCGTTTAGTTTTATTGATCTTTGCTGTTGTTTTCTTTGTTTCTATTGCATCTATTTCTGCTCTGATCTTTATGATTTCTTTCCATCTGCTAACTTTGGGTTTTGTTTCTTCTTCTTTCTCTAGTTCCTTTAGGTGTAAGGTTAGATTTTTTATTTGAGATTTTTCTTGTTTCTTGAGGTAGGCTTGTATAGCTATAAAATTCCCTCTTAAGACTGCTTTTGCTGCATCCCATAGGTTTAGGATCGTTGTGTTTTCATTGTCATTTGCCTCTAGGTATTTTTTGATTTCCTCTTTGATTTCTTCAGTGATCCCTTGGTTATTTAGTAACATATTGTTTAGCCTCCACGTGTTTGTGTTTTTTACGGTTTTTTTTTCCCCTGTAATTGATTTCTAATCTCATAGCATTGTGGTCAGAAAAGATGCTTGGTATGATTTCAGTTTTCTTAAATTTACTGAGGCTTGATTTGTGACCCAAGATGGGATCTATCCTGGAGCATGTTTTGTGTGCACTTGAGAAAAAAGTGTGATCTGCTGTTTTTGGATGCAATGTCCTATAAATATCCATTAAATCTGTCTGGTCTGTTGTGTCATTTAATGCTTGTGTTTCCTTATTTATTTTCATTTTGGATGATCTATCCATTGGTGTAAGTGAGGTGTAAAAGTCACCCACTATTATTGTGTTACTGTCGATTTCCTCTTTTATAGCTGTTAGCAGTTGCGTTATGTATTGAGGTGCTCCTATGTTGGGTGCATATTTATTTATAATAGTTATATCTTCTTCTTGGATTGATCCATTGATCATTATGTAGTGTCCTTCCTTGTCTCTTTTAACTTTCTTTATTTTAAAGTCTTTTATCTGATATGAGCATTGCTACTCCAGCTTTCTTTTGATTTCCATTTGCATGGTATATCTCTTTCCATCCCCTCACATTCAGTCCGTATGTGTCCTTAGGTCTGAAGTGGGTCTCTTGTAGACAGCATATATATGGGTCTTGTTTTTGTATCCATTCAGCAAGCCTGTGTCTGTTGGTTGGAGCATTTAATCCATTCACGTTTAAGATAATTATCGATATGTATGTTCCTATGACCATTTTCTTTATTGTTTTGGGTTGTTTTTGTAGGTCTTTTTCTTCTGTTGTGTTTCCCACTTAGAGAAACTCCTTTAGCATTTGTGTAGAGCTGGTTTGGTGGTGCTGAATTCTCTTAGCTTTTGCTTGTCTGTAAAGCTTTTGATTTCTCCATCAAATCTGAATGAGATCCTTGCCAGGTAGAGTAATCTTGGTTGTAGGTTCTTCCCTTTCATCACTTTAAGTATATCATGCCACTCCCTTCTGGCTTGTAGAGTTTCTGCTGAGAAGTGTGCTGTTAACCTTATGGGAGTTCCCTTGTACGTTATTTGTCATTTTTCCCTTGCTGCTTTCAATAACTTTTCTTTGTCTTTAATTTTTGCCAGTTTGATTACTATGTGTCTTGGCGTGTTTCTCCTTGGGTTTATCCTGTATGGGACTCTCTGTGCTTCCTGGACTTGGGTGGCTATTTCCTTTCCCATGTTAGGGAAGTTTTCGACTTTAATCTCTTGAAATATTTTCTCTGGTCCTTTCTCTCTCTCTCTTCCTTCCGGGACCCCTATAATGCGAATGTTGTTTCCTTTAATGTTGTCCCTGAGGTCTCTTAGGCTGTCCTCATTTCTTTTCATTCTTCTTTCTTTATTCTGTACCACAGCCGTGAGTTCCACCATTCTGTCTTCCAGGTTACTTATCCATTCTTGTGTGCCTCAGTTATTCTGCTATTGATTCCTTCTAGTGTATTTTTCATGTCAGTTATTGTATTGTTCGTCTGTTCTTTAATTCTTGTAGATGTTTGTTAAACATTTCCTGCATCTTCTCGATCTTTGCTTCCATTCTTTTTCTGAAGTCCTGGATCATCTTCACTATCATTATTCTGAATTCTTTTTCTGGAAGGTTGCCTATCTCCAGTTCATTTAATTGTTTTTCTGGGGTTTTATCTTGTTCCTTCATCTGGTACATAGCACTCTACCTTTTCATCTTGTCTCTCTTTCTGTGAATGTGATTTTTGTTCCACAGGCTGCAGGATTGTAGTTTTTCTTCTTTCTGCTGTCTGCCCTCTGGTGGATGAGGCTATCTAAGAGGCTTGTGCAAGCTTCCTGATGGGAGGGACTGGTGGTGGGTAGAGCTGGCTGTTGCTCTGGTGGGCAGAGCTCAGTAAAACTTTAATCCGCTTGTCTGCTGATGGGTGGGGCTGGGTCCCCTCCCTGTTGGTTGTTTGGCCTGAGGCGACTCAACACTGGAGCCTACTCGGGCTCTTTTGTGGGGCTGATGGCAGACTCTGCTAGGGCTCACACCAAGGAGTACTTCCCAGAACTTCTGCTGCCACTGTCCTTGTCCTCACGGTGTGGCAAAGCCACCCCCTGCCTCTGCAGGGGACCGTCCAACACTAGCAGGTAGGTCTGGTTCAGTCTCCTATGGGGTCACTGCTCTTTCCCCTGGGTCCCGATGCACACACTGCTTTGTGTGTGCCCTCCAAGAGTGGAGTCTCCGTTTCCCCCAGTCCTGTTGAAGTCCTGCAATCAATTCCCACTAGGCTTCAAAGTCTGATTCTCTAGGAATTCCTCCTCCTGTTGCCGGACCCCCAGGTTGGGAAGCCTGACGTTGGGCTCAGAACCTTCACTCCAGTGGGTGGACTTCTGTGGTATAAGTGTTCTCCTGTTTGTGAGTCACCCACCCAGCAGTTATGGGATTTGATTTTATTGTGATTGCACCCCTCCTACTGTCTCACTGTGGCTTCTCCTTTGTCTTTGGATGTGGGGTATCTTTTTTGGTGAGTTCCAGTGTCTTCCTCTGTACCGTTGTTTTCTGACCACAGTGGAATTAGGTTAGAAATCAGTAACAGATATATCTCTGTAAAATCCCCAGGTATTTGGAAACTGAATAACACAGTTCTAAATAACCTATGGATAAAAGCAGAGAAAAGGGAAACTATTTTGAACTGAATAAAAATGTATACACAAGTTTTCAAAATTTGTGGGAATCTGGTGAAACAGTACTGGGGAAAATTTATGGTACTAAAAATGCCTAATGTAAAAAAGAGAAGAGGTCTCAAATCAGTGACTAGTGACTAGTCACTCAAATCAGTGAAGAGTGACTCAAATCAGAAACTAGAAAAATAAAAGCAAACTAAACCCAAAGTAAGCAGAATAAAAGAAATAAAAAAAATCATAGCAGAAAATAGAAAAACTATAGGGAAAATCAGTAACAGCCAAAGCTGATCTTTGAGATTAATAAAATTGATAAAGTGCTAGCCAGCCTAATCGGGAAATAAATAAGAGAAAGTGAAGACACAGGTTATCAGTGTTAGGAGTGAGAGTTGTTATATCACTACAATTCTCTACAGAGTTTGAAAGAATAATACAGGAATATTTTGAACAACTTTGTGCCATAAATATGTTATCCTAGGTACATGGAAAAATTCCTTGAAAGACTCAACCCAAACTACCAAATCTCACTAAACAGGAACAAACAACCTGAATAATTCTGTATTTTAAAATGAACAGTAACTAAAATACATTTTCACAAAACAAACTCCAGTCCCAGATGGCTTCACTGGTAAATTCTACCGTACATTTAAGGAAGAAATAATCTCAATTCTACAGAAACTCTTCCAGAAAATAAAAGAAAAGGAATTATTATTATTATCTCATTCTCTGAGGTCATCCTTATCCTGATACCAAAATCAGAGAAAGCAATTAGAAGGAAAAAAAAAAAGCTGACAACCAATAACTTTCATGCATAAAGATGTAAAAATTCTTAATAAAATTTTAGCAAGTCAAGTCCAGCAATATTTAAAAAGGAATAATACATTATGCCCATGTGGGGTTTATCTTAGGAATGCAAGGATGGTTTACCATTCAAAAATCATTCAGTGTAACTCGTCATATTATAGATTAAGAAAGGAAAACCATGTGATTATTTCAATAGATGAAGACAAAATGCTGCATCCACTTCTGTTAGAAACTTTCAGTAAAGTAGGAATAGAAGGGAACTTTCTCTACCTGATTAAGGATATTTATGAAAAACTGGCACCCTACATTATACTTAATGATGAAAAACTGAGGGCTTTTCTCCTAATATAAGGAACCAGGCATGGTGTTTTTTAGAAATCACTTCTATTCAACACTGCATTGGAGGTTCTAGCCAGTTCAGTAAGACAAGAAAGAGAAATAAATGGCATCCAAATTAGAAAGAAAGAAAATGTCATTATTCACTAGTGACATGATTATCTATGTAGAAAATCCTATGGAGTCTATAAAAACAGTACTAGAACTAGTAAGTTGAGCTTAGTAAGGTTGAAGGATATAAATCAATATACAAAAATTAATTGTGTTACTAGCAATATATAGTTGGAAACTGAAAAAGAGTAATAGCATCAAAAAATATGAAATACTTAGTGTATATTCGATAGAGCTATAAGAACGTTACACTGGAAACTCCAAAACATCACTGAGAGAAATTTAAAAAGACCTAAGTAAATGGAGAGATAGACAGTGTTCATGGATCAGAAAACTCGATATGGTTAAGACACCATGATTCCTCAAAATAATGTGTGGATTCCAATGCCAATGAAAATCTCAGCAGACTTTCTTTTTTCCTTCAGGTAATGTCAAACTTATCCTAAAGTTTATAAACAAGTTATTCTAACTTGTTCAGAAATTATAAGGAAAATAAAAAAGACCTATAATATATAAATAAATAAATAAATATATAAATAAGTCACAAAAAGCTGGAAGACTTAACGCTATCTGGTTTCATGACTTATTACTATAATGCTATATCAAGCAAGATAGTGCTTGTGTATTGACATATAGGTGACATATATATCAATGAAAAATAGTCCAGAAATAGTCCTACACGTATATGTTTAATTGGTTTTTGAGCAAGGCATTTTAGGGGGAAGAGGTCATCTTTCTAAAAAGGTGTTGGAAAAACTGGATATCCATATGCAAATAAATGAACTCAACTCTTACCTCCTACCATACACAAAAACAATTTTTGTTCAAGACCTGAATTTGAAAGCTGAAACCATAAAACTTCTGAAAGAAAACATAATAGAAGATCTTAGGGACTGATTTTGGTAAAATTTCTTAATACAGCACAATAAGCAAAAAAGAAAAAAACTTAGGCTTCATCAAAATTAAAATGTTTTGCTTTTTAAAATACACTTAAGAAAATGAAGAGGCAAACCACAGACTTGGAAAGACTTTGTAAAACATATAAACAAGGGATTTGTATCTAGAATAATAATAACTAGAAAAGAAACCAAGCTGTTACCACTCAGTAATAAGACATACAACCCAATTAAAAATGGGCAAAATATTTGAACACGCACTTCATCAAAGAAAATGTATGGATGACAAATAAGCACATTCAGTGATACTCATCATCACTGGTCTTTAGTGAAATGCAAATTAAAACCATAGTGAGAGCATAACACACCCACTAACATGACTAAAATGAAAAAATTTTAGAAATTAAAAACTAGTTTTCAGCTAGGATGTGGAAGAACTGGAACTCCTTATATGTTGCTAGTGGGAATGTTAAAAAGGTACCACTTTGGAAGATGATTTGGCAAATTCTTAACAAGTTAAACATGCGCCTACCATACAATCCAGCCAGTTCCACTTGTAGGTGAAATGAAAATGTCTGTCCACGTATGAATACTCATAGCCTTATTCGTAGTGGTGCCAAACGGGAAACACCCTTTTTCATAAGGAAGTGTTTGTTCTTTTTCTCCTCCTCTTCAAGCATTTTTGTATGTAAAGCCTTTTTCTCACCATAATGTGTTTAACGTCTAACCTTCTCTTTTGCCACCACGGAAGATACCAGCTTTATCCTACCCTTCTTAGTGCAGCAGATGGGAGTTGGGAGGGCTGGATTCTAGTCCTGGTTCTTGATGCTTTGCGCTGACCACCTGCCTTCCTGAGACCTCAGGGTTCTTACCTGCTGATTAAAGGGATTAAACGATACATATTCACTCATGTATATTTTTGAGCACCTGCCATGTGCCAGGCACTCTTTTAGGTACTGGCAACATGATGAAGAAAATAGGCTGTAGTACTTGCTCTCACTGGAACCAGTATTCATTAACCTGTAATGTGCCAGGCACTGTCATAGGTTTTGGGAAGATAGGCCACTGTGTCTTAATCTCTAGGAATTTATGAATTAATAGGAAAGAGAGACCAAACTAAGTAAACAGACAAAACTATAATTGTAAAAAATTTTATGAAGGGAAGAATATGAGAGAAGACCCCTGTTTTAGTAGGGCTGTCAGGGGAGGCCTCTTTGTGGAGGTGACAGTTGAGCTGAGATCTAAAGAGAGAAAGAGAAAAGGGGCTCCTGTTCGCCTGTCATCGTCTCTCCTCTCAGAAATCTAGACCGAACGTAAGGCAGTGATTTGGTGTCTTGACTGTAGACATCTCTAAGTGCAAATAGTTTCGTTGAGCTATCTGTTCTGTACCTCAGCCCTTTCTTCAGGGGTTTTCGCTGTCTAGTTCAGGGAATATAAATGGCAATAAATTAAATTTAATTCTCCTTTCCGATGTCTAGTCAATACTTCTTTGGCCCAGAATTCATAAGTAAGTGAGAAACAAAAGATAAAATGAAGATCTGTGCTCTGCTAAGCCTAAGACAGACGTTTCAGATGGGGGTCAGGCAGGCAAATTTGGACTTCAGACAGGTTTCCTTTGGCCTACAGTATTTTCAAGTCAGAAAAATTCACCTGATCCCCCAGACTTTAGCGCAACAGATTAGAATGTATGGGCTGCAGCCCCCTTTAACGGGATGCTTGCTCATACCTCACAGTCCCCTCCTGTTTGCCCGGCCTCATTTACTCCTGTCATCCGGTTGGCCTCCTATGATTTTGTTTGTCAAAGAATCATCTCAACAGGTTTTTGTCTTGTGTTTAAACATGCCTGGGACTGGCCTGCTGTGAGTCTGATCTACTGGTGCAGCGGGCTGGGTGATTCTGATGTCGGCTGGTGAGACCATAGCCCTGGCTGTGAACATACTGGGTTGGCCAAAGAGTGCCTTTGGTTTTTAAGTAAAAATAAAAGACACATTTTTCAGTTACACCAAGAACTTTATTGAACAACGTATTCACCATTTTGTTCCACTACCTTCTGCCATTTTTCAGGCAACTTCATGATTCCATCTTCCCAAAACTTTTTATCTTTGTGAGCAAAGAACTGTTCCTGGTGCCTTTTACAGTCTTCCAGGGAATTGACATTTTTTCCATTAAGTGAATTTTGTAAAGACTGAAATAAATGGAAATCCGAAGGCGCAATGTCTGGTGAATATGGCGGATGAATCAGAACTTCCCAGCCAAGCTATAACAGTTTTTGCCTGGTCATCAAAGAAAAAACATGCAGTCTTGTGTTACCCTGATGGAAGATTATGCATTTTCTGTTGACTAGTTCTGGACGCTTTTCATCGAGTGCTGCTTTCAGTTGGTCTAGTTGGGAGCAGTACTTGTTGGAATTAATCGTTTGGTTTCCTGGAAGAAGCTCATAATAGAGGACTCCCTTCTAATCTTACCATATACGCAACATCACCTTCTTTGGATGAAGACCAGCCTTTGGTGTGGTTGGTGGTGGTTCATCTCGCTTGTCCCAAGATCTCTTCCATTCCACATTATTGTACAGTATCCACTTTTCATCGCCCGTCACAATTTGTTTTAAAAACGGAACATTTTCATTATGTTTAAGTAGAGTATCACATGTGGAAATACGGTCAAGAAGGTTTTTTTCGCTTAACTTATGTGGAACCCAAACATCAAAGCTATGACCATAACCAAGCTGGTGCAAATGATTTTCAGCGCTTGATTTGGATATTTTGAATATGTTGGCTATCTCCTGTGTGGTATAACATTGATTGTTCTCAGTTAATGTCTCGATTTGATCGCTGTCAACCCCAGCTGGTTTACCCGACCATGGAGCATCATCCAGCGAGAAATCTCCAGCACGAAACTCCTCAAACCACTTCTGACAAGTTCGATCAGTCACAGCACCTTCTCCATACACTGCATAAGTCTTTTTTTTTGCGTTTCAGTTGCATTTTTACCTTCCTTGAAATAGTAAAGCATAATATGCTGAAAATGTTTTTTTTCTTCCATCTTCAATATTAAAATGGTTACACAAAAATTCACCAATTTTGATAAGTTTTTTTAAGAATGCACTCTGATATGACAGCTGTCACAATACAATCTAGCAAAATTGTTTTGAATGAAGTTAAAGACAACTAAGTGCTACTAGAGTCATCTTACAGAAAAAACTGAAAGAACCTTTTGGCCAACTCAGTAGCTTTTTACAGGATTCACAGGAAGCATGTGCTCTCAAGAGTAGGGACTTGTCTTGGTAACTTCTTATTTACCCTGTATCTGGAATATTTGGTAGTAGGTAGTTTAAATGCATATAACGTAAATGAATAAATTATATTTTAATTTTGGTATGTATTTGACCTTTAAAAGGTAAATGTACTTAAACAGTTTTCCTAGTTCAGATGTGTGGGATTTTTTAGAGTTTTCTTTGATAACACATTCCTGTGGTTTTAAGATCAAAATGTAAAAAGGAATAGAGTGAGAAGTCTCCTTGCCACTTCTTTTATTTTATTTTTTTAATATTCAGCTATCCTACTTCCTTTTTATTTTATTTATTTATTTATTTATTTATGGCTGTGTTGGGTGTTCGTTTCTGTGCGAGGGCTTTCTCTAGTTGCAGCAAGTGGGGGCCACTCTTCATCGTGGTGCGCGGGCCTCTCACTATCGCGGCTTCTCTTGTTGCGGAGCACAGGCTCCAGACGCGCAGGCTCAGTAATTGTGGCTTACGGGCCTAGTTGCTCCGCGGCATGTGGGATCTTCCCAGATCACGGCTCAAACCCGTGTCCCCTGCATTGGCAGGCAGATTCTCAACCACTGCACCACCAGGGAGACCCCTCTCCTTGCCACTTCTGCTCTCTATCTGACCAGTGCATCATGCTCCCTCCCATGAAAATATAAGCAAATGCAAACATATATTCTTATTTTTACCCCCTTTTACTTAAAAGGTTGGCTTACTAAAAATAAGCCTCTGCCTTATGCCTCCTTTACTCTTGACATATCTTGAAGATCTTATCATATTAGTGGAGAGCTTCTTCCTCATCCTTTTTTGTTTTTTACAGTTGACAAATATGTTTAATTGTTTGGGCATATTATAGTTTATTTAGCAAGTACCCCCACTGAAGGATATTTGGATTTTTCCAGGCATTGCGAACAGTGCTACGGTTAGTACCTTTGTATGTATGGTCGTTTCATACACACACGCACAAGAGTGTGCAAAGTATATACCTCTATGGTAAATTCTCCAGGTGGAATTGCTAGGTCAAAAGGTATATGCATATGTAATTTTGATATATGTTACTTAATTGCCCTCTGTAGGGGTTGTGGTTTAATTATTATTTAAAACTAATTCTAGTATTTGGGACACTGTTTAAAATTTTTTTTTACTTTGTTTTTGTTCTGTTTTCTTTGCTGAGTTAGAGTTGTTACATGGTAGGTTGTCTGAAATTTGGTAAGAGTATTAAGATCGTTCTAGATCATTGATTTCCACTACTAACTTAACCCCCCCAAGGGGTTCTCAGATTCATGTGCTAAATGAACATCAACTGTATAATAATGTCTCCCACATACATACTGTATATTTCAAATGTATAAGATGCTATTTTATAATAAAATGCTAATTCATTTAATACTATGTCCTTTTGAATATTTTATAATAAAAACAATCTTTCTCTTACAGATATCCCTTTGAGGACCAGCCTGCCACCACCATTCAGAAACTATAAATATGGTAACCAATTTTTCTTAGTCTTTTAAGATATATATTAATATAATTTCACATTAGTTTTATATTGATGTGAATTTTAAATTTGGTTTTCAAAAATGAATTTTCTCTGTGTATATAAAAACCACTATGGAAGTTATTTAGAAATATAGGAATTCTAGTATATCATTAAATTGTAATTGTGTCGGGAAGTGTATGAATTGTATATTCCTCCTATTTGTGAGGAATAGCATGTTTGGCAAACTGTTTAAGATGAATTTCTTTGTCAGGTAATCAGAAAAGAAGAAATGATTAAAGACTAGGAATTATAAGAAGAGGTTTAACATTTTAGATGCCAGTAACTTGAGCATGTTACATAGTAATTTTATATGTTGCAATTATTGATTTTAAAATGTAGTAATAAGGCAAGAAGCTGGGTTTCATTATTTATTATAAAGATGGTACAGTTATTAACCTTCAGCGTAGTGCCACTCACCAAACTTTGAATTTGAGACTTCACTTGAGAATTACAATGCACCTAATAAATATTTCTGTTAATTGGTGCAGACATTTTTAAAGCATAAATTTTTTATTACCCTAGATCATCTTTGGAGTGGTTTTTAATTCTGCTGCCATTTAGTAGAGCAACTTCTGACCTAAAATACTTTGAAATCACAATCTTCACCGTGTGTATGCATTTTAATATCCAGAGACTAATTGTGAGGTCACAAGGGGTAGTCAAGCAGAAGTTAAAGGCACTGAGTGGAAAGTACTTTGATTTATTGGACTTAAAGAATTTACATACTAAATATTGAATAAGAGAAAGGAATAAAAAGCGTGATTAATTAAATATGAAACTTCTCCATTTTCATCTTTCATGGCTTTCAAAGTATCCTGCCTTGAAATATAACCTTAAACTTGAATCAGCCTGCAGATGCCACTTAAAGTTAGCATAGCTACATATAGTTTCCCTTTTTGCATGGTGTGGGTGTGTATTCAAACTTGTGTTCCATGTAAGTTATTTTAAAAGATCAGTTTTAGATCATGAAATCATCAAAATATCTGACTGTTAATCATCACGGTGGTAAATAATATACTCCTGTCAATTTCTTCCCTTTATGTATGTTAGTATTTGTTTTCTGTTTTTACGTGCTCCTATATTGTGTGCTATATGTTTTTTTAAATTAATTAATTAATTAATTAATTTGGCTGCATCGGCTCTTTGTTGCAGTGCGCAGGTTTCTCTCTCGTGGCGTGCGGGCTCGGTAGGTGGGGCGCAGGCTGTAGAGCACATGGGCTTAGTTGACCCGCAGCATGTGGTATCTTAGTTCCCTAACCAGGGATCGAACCCGCGTCCCTTGCATTGGAAGGCGGATTCTTAACCACTGGACCACCAGGGAAGTCCCGGGTGCATATATGTTAATGAGTGTAATCCTCTTCTTGTATTGAGCCTTTTATCATTATAGAGTGTCCTTTCTTTCTTTATGGCCTTTGTTATAAAGTCTATTTTGTCTGATATAAGTTATTTCCACCTCTGCTTTCTTGTCCTTTTCATTTGCCTGAAGTAGCTTTAAAAAAAATTTGTTTTTGTTTTTGTTTTATTTGTTTATTTTTTAATTGAAGTATAGTTGATTGACAATGTTATGTTAATTTCTGCTGTGCAGCAGAGTGACTCAGTTATACATATATATACATTCTTTTTTATATTCTTTTCCATTATGGTTTATCCCAGTACATTGAATATAGTTCCCTGTGTTATATAGTAGGACCTTGTTGCCCATCCATTCTATACGTAATAGTTTGCATCTACTAACTCCAGAACTCTCAGTCCATCCCTCCCCCACACTGCTCCCCCTTGGCAACCACAAGTCTGTTCTCTATGTCTGTGAGTCTGTTTCTGCTTTGTAGATAGGGTTCATTTGGGTCACATTTTAGATTCCACATATAAGTGATATCATATGGTATTTGTCTTTCTCTTTCTGACTGACTTAGTGTGATAATCTCTAGTTGCATCCACGTTGCTGCAAATGGCATTGTTTCGTTCTTTTTTATGGCTGAGTAGTATCCCATTGTATACATGTACCATGTCTTCTTTATCCATTCCTCTGTCAGTAGACATTTAGGTTGTTTCCATGTCTTGGCTATTGTGAATAGTGCTGCTATGAACATAGGGGTGAATGTATCTTTTTGAATTATAGTTTTGTCCGGATATATGCCCAGGAGTGGGATTGTTGGATCATACGGTAGTTCTATTTTTCAGTTTTTTGAGGAACCTCCATACTGTTTTCCATAGTGGCTGCACCAACTTACATTCCCACCAACAGTGTAGGAGGGTTCTCCTTTCTTCACACCCTCTCCAGCATTTGTTATTTATAGACTTTAATGATGACCATTCTGACCGGTGTGAGGTGGTACTAGTTGTAGTTTTGATTTACATTTCTCTAATAATTAGTGATGTTGAGCATGTTTTCATGTGCCTATTGGCCATCTGTATGTCTTCTTTGGAGAAATGTCTATTTAGGTCTTCTGCCCATTTTTTGATTGGGTTGTTTGGTTTTTTATTGATGAGTTGTATGAGCTGTTTGTATATTTTGGAAATTAAGTCCTTGTTGGTCGCATCATTTGCAAATATTTTCTCCCATTCTGTAGATTGTCTTTTCATTTTGTTTATGGTTTCCTTTGCTGTGCAAAAGCTTGTAAGTTTGATTAGGTCCCATTTGTTTATTTTTCTATTGCCTATTGCCTTGGGAGACTGACCTAAGAAAACATTGGTATGATTTATGTCAGAGAATGTTTTCTTCTAGGAGTTTTATGGTGTATTGTCTTATGTTTAAGTCTTTAAGCCATTTTGAGTTTATTTTTGTACATGCTGTGAGGGTGTGTTCTAACTTCATTGATTTACATGCAGCTATCCAACTTTCCCAGCGCCACTTGCTGAAGAGACTTTTTCCCATTTTGTATTCTTGCCTACTTTGTCAATGATTAATTGACTGTAGGTGTGTGGGTTTATTTCTTGGCTCTCTATTTTGTTCCATTGATCCATAGGTCTGTTTTTGTACCAGTATCACACCGTTTTGATTACTGTAGCTTTGTAGTATTGTCTGAAGTCTAGAAGGGTTATGCCTCCTGCTTTGTTCCTTTTCCTCAGGATTGCTTTGGCAGTTCTGGGTCTTTTATGGTTCCATGCATGAAATATCTTTTTCCATCCCCTCACTTTCAATCTATGTGTGTCCTTCACCCTAAAGTGGGTCCCTTGTAGGCAGCATACTGTAGGCTCTTGTTTTATTATCCAGCCTTTCACTCTATGTCGTTTGATTGGAACATTTAGTCCATTGACATTTAAGGTAATTATCGATAGATAGGTATTTATTGCCATTTTAAACATTGTTTTCCAGTTGATTTTGTTTTTCTTCCTTGTTCCTTTTTCTTTTTCCATTGTAGTGGATAATGTACCTCTCATATTATTCTACCTTATTAACATTCTCTTGTCCTGTTATTTCTATACTACTCAGATGAATTGACAGGAAAAATGATACATTTATCTGTGAAGAAATTAGAGAACCGCCATGGCTTTGATAGATTTCAACTGACTGTCTTTATTTGGCTCTTTAACAATCTGCCACTTTGTGTTTGACAAGAAAGGCTGAAGTGTTACTTTCTCACCTGTCCTTGTCCTGCAGTATTGCTACACTCTATGGGATTGAACACACTGGGTGTTGGGGAGTGGAAAGGGCACAGACTCAGATTTCATTTTTGTTAGTTGCCATTTCTGTGCCCTTGGACAAAGGTCCAGTTCTCTCTGCCAGGCCACCAAGAGTCTGAGATTTCTCAGAGCCCTTCCTCCCATTTAATTGGCATCTACATCTATTACTGGCATCTACCCTGGCCAGACAGTGTGTTCATAAAGCACAAGGGATGTTGTTTTATTTCTAAAACCTTATCGTTTAGGCATGGTGCATGTGTGCAGTAAATGTTGATTGTTGTGCAGTGTGGGACTGCTAATCCTGTTTGTTTCTAAGGCTGTGTGAGATTAGATTAAACAATGCACGTGTGAACACATTACATACTCCACAAACATAAGATCTTGTTTTTATTTTTATGAGGTTGCTTTCCTCAAGGAATTTGCATTAAGGAAACAATATCCACAGAAGTTGTTTCTGTTAATAATGAAGATTATTTTTTTAAGAGGGAAAAACAAATGAAAGAGATGATTTAACAAAGAAAGAGACATTAATACAACATCTTTTGCTAGCTTGTCATTTCTCCTTTCTTACCTTCTTCCCAAGTCTTACCAATTTCTGCTGGAGAGAAAAATCTGGTGAAAATTTCTTAAATTTTCTTCACCACATTTCTTAAAAATGTGGCCTCCTTCTTGTGGGGTTCTAGAACCTATCAGAACAAAGATATTTCTAATTTAAAGACTTGTTAGCAAAATATATAGAACATGATTAACATTTGGCAAGGTCAAACTACAGTTTTGCAAGTTGATTGCAAGGTCCTTTTGTTTAAAAAAAAAAACTACTGCTGGCTTCTTTAGTCTCCAGTAACAAACTGATATATATTTGCAGTGAGAAAAAGAGTGTAATAGGTAACTCAGTATAATAGATAATTCACAAGTCACATTTGTTTATTTTCTTGTGTACATTGTAAGCTTATTTTTAGCAGTTGTGGCATATTTACATCCTAAGTGTGTGTATTTTACTTAGGTTAGATTTATTTTTATTTCTTAACAATACATATAGTCCAGGGATTAGGCTGACCTTATATTAAAAATTGCAATAGGTAATTGAAAGTTGACTATTTAAAATAATGGGCAATTCAGGGTGCTCGTTCTTAACTGAATAGGTACCCTGTTCTTCTGTATTATTAGAACATAGTTAAATCAAGGTTTGTTGTTTTTAAACAGATATATTTTTTTATTCAAACAGAAAGTCACAAAAATTATAATCATCCTCATCAGTTCACTCAGTCCCATGTAATTAATTTTTTTTATCTTGATCTTTTGTTAGCACTTTTATGAATTCATCAGTTTTCCATTAGAGTTCTGAAAATGCTTATTCACTCAGTTCAGCGTATAGTCAGTTACCAGAAACCTGTGCTTGTCAGACTCTTTTCCATGAATTCCTTGAAGATGAAACCCTTTTATAGGAACATTTTTGCAAAAGCATCAGAGTACACCCAGAACTGTCTGTAAATGACAGAAGACTTAAAAATGACCACGGTTAAAGATTTGATGAAAGTTCATGATAATGCAGTTGACAAGGAAATTTAGTTATTTCTGAGATATACATTTTAAAATAATAACTAGAATTATGACTTATAACATTATACAAGAACTTATAATACTTTTAGGAATTTCATGTAATGTCTGAAACATTTATATTAACATATTTCCATACAAATAACCCAAAGAAAGTTTAGTATTAATTGTTTTTTGTTAATTTTTGAATTTTATTTTATTTATTTTTTTATACAGCAGGTTCTTATTAGTCATCAGCTTTATACACATCAGTGTATACATGTCAATCACAATCGCCCAATTCAGCACACCACCATCCCCACCCCCCCTGCCGCTTTCCCGCCTTGGTGTCCATACGTTTGTTCTCTACATCTGTATCTCAACTTCTACCCTGCAAACCGGTTCATCTGTACCAGTTTTCTAGGTTCCACATACATGCGTTAATATATGATATTTGTTTTACTCTTTCTGACTTACTTCACTCTGTATGACAGTCTCTAGGTCCATCCACGTCTCAACAAATGACCCAATTTCGCTCCTTTTTATGGCTGAGTAATATTCCATTGTGTATATGTACCACATCTTCTTTATCCATTCATCTGTCGATGGGCATTTAGGTTGCTTCCATGACCTGGCTATTGTAAATAGTGCTGCAATGAATATTGGGGTGCATGCGTCTTTTTGAATTATGGTTTCCTGTGGGTATATGCCCAGTAGTGGGATTGCTGGATCATACGGTAATTCTATTTTTAGTTTTGAAGGAACCTCCATACTGTTCTCCATAGCAGCTGTATCAATTTACATTCCCACCAACAGTGCAAGAAGGTTCCCTTTTCTCCACACCCTCTTCAGCATTTGTTGTTTGTAGATTTTCTGATGATGGCCATTCTGACCGGTGTGAGGTGATACCTCATTGTAGTTTTGATTTTCATTTCTCTAATAATTAGTGATGTTGAGCAGCTTTTCATGTGCTTTTTGGCCATCTGTATGTCTTTGGAGAAATGTCTACTTAGGTCTTCTGCCCATTTTCAGGTTGGGTTGTTTGTTTCTTTAATATTGAGCTGCATGAGCTGTTTATATATTTTGGAGATTAATCCTTTGTCTGTTGAATCGTTTACAAATATTTTATCCCTTTCTGAGGGTTGTTTTTTCGTCTTATTTATGGTTTCCTTTGCTGTGCAAAAGCTTTGAAGTTTCATATGGTGCCATTTGTTTATTTTTGTTTTTATTTCCATTACTCTAGGAGGTGGATGAAAAAAGATCTTGCTGTGATTTCTGTCAGAGTGTTCTTCCTATGTTTTCCTCTAAGAGTTTTATAGAGTCCGGTCTAACATGTAGGTCTCGAATCCATTTTGAGTATATTTTTGTGTATGGTGTTATGGAGTGTTCTAATTTCATTCTTTTACCTGTAGCTGTCCAGTTACCCCAGCACCACTTATTGAAGAGGCTGTCTTTTCTCCATTGTATATCCTTGCCTCTTTTGTCATAGATTACTTGACTGTAGGTGCGTGGGTTTATCTCTGGGCTTTCTATCTTGTTCCATTGATCTATGTTTCTGTTTTTGTGCCAGTACCATATTGTCTTGATTACTGTAGCTTTGTAGTATAGTCTGAAGTCAGGGAGTCTGATTCCTCCCGCTCCATTTTTTTCCCTCAAGACTGCTTTGGCTATTCGGGGTCTTTGGTGTCTCCATAGAAATTTTAAGATATTTTGTTCTAGTTCTGTAAAAAATGCCATTGGTAATTTGATAGGGATTGCATTGAATCTGTAAATTGCTTTGGGTAGTATAGTCATTTTCACAATATTGATTCTTCCAATCCAAGAACATGGTATATATCTCCATCTCTTGGTATCATCTTTAATTTCTTTCATCAGTGTCTTATAGTTTTCTGCATACAGTTCTTTTGTCTTCCTAGGTAGGTTTATTCCTAGGTATTTTATTCTTTTTGTGGCAGTGGTCAATGGGAGTGTTTCCTTAATTTCTCTTTCAGATTTTTCATCATTAGTGTATAGGAATGGAAGAGATTTCTGTGCATTTATTTTGTATCCTGCAACTTTACCAAGTTCATTGATTAGCTCTAGTAGTTTTCTGGTGGCATCTTTACGATTCTCTGTGTATAGTATCATGTCATCTGCAAACAGCGACAGTTTTACTTCTTCTTTTCCAATTTGTATTCCTTTTATTTCTTTTTCTTCTCTGATTGCTGTGGCTAGGACTTCCAAAATTATGTTGAATAATAGTGGTGAGAGTGGACATCCTTGTCTCGTTCCCAATCTTAGAGGAAATGCTTTCAGTTTTTCACCATTGAGAATGATGTTTGCTGTAGGTTTGTCATATATTGCCTTTATTATGTTGAGGTAGGTTCCCTCTATGCCCACTTTCTGGAGAGTTTTTATCATAAATGGGTGTTGAATTTTGTCAAAAGCTTTTGCTGCATCTATTGAGATGATCATATGGTTTTTCTTTCCTCAGTTTGTTAATATGGTGTATCACATTGCTTGATTTGCGTATACTGAAGAATCCTTGCATCCCTGGGATAAATCCCACTTGATCATGGTGTATGATCCTTTTAATGTGCTGTTGGATTCTGTTTGCTAGTATTTTGTTGAGGATTTTTGCATCTATATTCATCAGGGATATTTGTCTGTAATTTTCTTCTTTTGTAGTATCTTTGTCTGGTTTTGGTATCAGGGTGGCCTCATAGGAGTGGGAGGAGTGGGAGTGTTCCTTCCTCTGCAATTTTTTGGAAGAGTTTGAGAAGGATGGGTGTTAGCTCTTCTCTAAATGTTTGATAGAATTCACCTGTGAAGCCATCTGGTCCTGGACTTTTGTTTGTTGGAAGATTTTTAATCACAGTTTCAATTTCATTATTTGCGATTGGTCTGTTCATATTTTCTGTTTCGTCCTGGTTCAGTCTTGGAAGGTTATACCTTTCTAAGAATTTGTGCATTTCTTCCAGGTTGTCCATTTTATTGGCATAGAGTTGCTTGTAGTAGTCTCTTAGAATGCTTTGTATTTCTGTGGTGTCTGTTGTAACTTGTCCTTTTTCATTTCTAATTTTATTGATTTGAGTCCTCTCTTTTTCTTCATGAGTCTGGCTAATGGTTTATCAATTTTGTTTGTCTTCTCAAAGAACCAGCCTTTAGTTTTATTGATCTTTGCTATTTTCTTTGTTTCTATTGCATCTATTTCTGCTCTGATCTTTATGATTTCTTTCCTTCTGCTAACTTTGGGTTTTGTTTTTTCTTCTTTCTCTAGTTCCTTTAGGTGTAAGGTTAGATTGTTTATTTGAGATTTTTCTTGTTTCTTGAGGTAGGCTTGTATAGCTATAAAATTCCCTCTTAAGACTGCTTTTGCTGCATCCCATAGGTTTAGGATCGTTGTGTTTTCATTGTCATTTGTCTCTAGGTGTTTTTTGATTTCCTCTTTGATTTCTTCAGTAATCCCTTGGTTATTTAGTAACGTATTGTTTAACCTCCATGTGTTTGTGTTTTTTACGTTTTTTTCCCCTGTAATTGATTTCTAATCTCATGGCATTGTGGTCAGAAAAGATGCTTGATATGATTTCAGTTTTCTTAAATTTACTGAGGCTTGATTTGTGACCCAAGATGGGATCTATCCTGGAGAATGTTCCGTGCGCACTTGAGAAGAAGGTGTAATCTGCTGTTTTTGGATGGAATGTCCTATAAATATCAATTAAATCTATCTGGTCTGTTGTGTCATTTAAAGATTCTGTTTCCTTATTTATTTTCATTTTGGATGATCTGTCCATTGGTGTAAGTGAGGTGTTAAAGTCACCCACTATTATTGTTTTACTGTCGATTTTCTCTTTTATAGCTGTTAGCAGTTGCCTTATGTATTGAGGTGCTCCTCTGTTGGGTGCATATATATTTATAATTGTTATATCTTCTTCTTGGATTGATCCATTGATCATTATGTAGTGTCCTTCCTTGTCTCTTGTAACATTCTTTGTTTTAAAGTCTCTTTTATCTAATATGAGTATTGCTACTCCAGCTTTCTTTTGATTTCCATTTGCATGGAATATCATTTTCCATCCCCTCACATTCAGTCCGTATGTGTCCCTAGGTCTGAAGTGGGTCTCTTGTAGACAGCATATATATGGGTCTTGTTTTTGTATCCATTCAGCAAGCCTGTGTCTGTTGGTTGGAGCATTTAATCCATTCACGTTTAAGATAATTATCGATATGTATGTTCCTATGACCATTTTCTTAATTGTTTTGGGTTTGTTTTTGTAGGTCCTTTTCTTACCTTGTGTTTCCCACTTAGAGAAGTTCCTTTAGCATTTGTTGTAGAGCTGGTTTGGTGGTGCTGAATTCTCTTAGCTTTTGCTTGTCTGTAAAGCTTTTGATTTCTCCATCAAATCTGAATGAGATCCTTGCCGGGTAGAGTAATCTTGGTTGTAGGTTCTTCCCTTTCATCACTTTAAGTATATCATGCCACTCCCTTCTGGCTTGTAGAGTTTCTGCTGAGAAGTGTGCTATTAACCTTATGGGAGTTCCCTTGTATGTTATTTGTCGTTTTTCCCTTGCTGCTTTCAATAATTTTTCTTTGTCTTTATTTTTTGCCAGTTTGATTACTATGTGTCTTGGCGTGTTTCTCCTTGGGTTTATCCTGTATGGGACTCTCTGTGCTTCCTGGACTTGGGTGGCTATTTCCTTTCCCATGTTAGGGAAGTTTTTGACTATAATCTCTTGAAATATTTTCTCTTGTCCTTTGTGTCTCTCTTCTCCTTCTGGGACCCCTTTAATGCGAATGTTGTTGCGTTTAATGTTGTCCCTGAGGTCTCTTAGGCTGTCTTCATTTCTTTTCTTTCATTTTTCTTTACTCTGTTCCACAGCAGTGAATTCCACCATTCTGTCTTCCAGGTCACTTATCTGTTCTTCTGCCTCAGTTATTCTGCTATTGATTCCTTCTAGTGTAGTTTTCATTTCAGTTATTGTATTGTTCATCTCTGTTTGTTTGTTCTTTAATTCTTGTAGATGTTTGTTAAACATTTCATGCATCTTCTCGATCTTTGCCTCCATTCTTTTTCCAAGGTCCTGGATCATCTTCACTGTCATTATTCTGAATTCTTTTTCTGGAAGGATGCCTATATACACTTCATTTAGTTGTTTATCTGGGGTTTTATCTTGTTCCTTCATCTGGTACATAGCTGTCTGCCTTTTCATCTTGTCTATCTTTCTGTGAATGTGGTTTTTGTTCCACAGGCTGCAGGATTGTAGTTCTTCTTCTTTCTGCTGTCTGCCCTCTGGTGGATGAGGCTATCTAAGAGGCTTTTGCATGTCTCCTGATGGGATGGACTGCCGGTGGGTAGAGCTGACTGTTGCTCTGGTGGGCAGAGCTCAGTAAAACTTTAATCCACTTGACTGTTGATCAGTGGGGCTGGGTTCCCTCCCTGTTCGTTGTTTGGCCTGAGGCAAGCCAACACTGGAGCCTACCTGGGCTCTTTGGTGGGGCTAATGACAGACTCTGGGAGGGCTCACGCCAAGGAGTACTTCCCAGAACTTCTGCTGTCAGTGTCCTTGTCCCCACGGTGAGCACAGCCCCCCCCACCCCCTTCCGCCTCTGTAGGGGACTCTCCAACACTAGCAGGCAGGTCTGGTTCAGTCTCCTATGGGGCCACTGCTCCTTCCCCTGGGTCGCGATGCGCACACTACTTTGTGTGTGTCCTCCAAGAGTGGAGTCTCCGTTTCCCCCAGTCCTGTTGAAGTCCTGCAATCAAATCCCGCTAGCCTTCAAAGTCTGATTCTCTAGGAATTCCTCCTCCCATTGCCGGACCCCCAGGTTGGGAAGCCTGACGTGGGGCACAGAATCTTCACTCCAGTGGGTGGACTTCTGTGGTATAAGTGTTCTCCAGTTTGCGAGTCACCCACCCAGCAGTTATGGGATTTGATTTTACTGTGATTGCGCCCCTCCTCCCGTCTCATTGTGGCTTCTCCTTTGTCTGTGGATGTGGGGTATCTTTTTTGGTGAGTTCCAGTGTCTTCCTGTCGATGACTGTCCAGCAGCTAGTTGTGATTCTGGTGTTCTCGCAAGAGGGAGTGAGAGCACGTCCTTCTAGGTCGCCATCTTGGTTCCTCCCTTTTCTGGGGTTTTATCTTGTTCCTTTTTTATCTTGTTTCATTTCATTTCAGTGAATTCCTTGTTGAATCAAACAGCGTGATTGATAGAAATGAATTTTAGTTTAAGGTTAAGAGTTTATTCAGACATAATAACACATGTAATCATAATACATTAATTAAATGATTAGATAAAACTGAGTGGAGAATTGGATACTTTCTGAATTGAGTAAAGCAGATTAGATGGTGTGAGCCTGTGTAGTATTTCCAAACCAGGAAATAGTAGTAGTCTTTGGGTATTAGCAGCCTTGCTCAGATTACCAGTGATCCTTGATGGTGTTTGAATTCTGAGAGTGGTAACAACTTGTTGGTATGACTTGACCTCCTGTCACTGAATCTATTCTGAGAGATTAATAGATTAGTAATAGTAGTAGTACTAGACATTAACAAAGTCTGTCTTAATTTAAGACAGACTGTTTTTTTTTAAACCTTATTTGCTAATCTTAGCATTTAGTGACTCTAACAAACAGGGTAGAATAATGTCATTCACCTGTCTTCTAAGGGAAACTGTGCTGAGTTGACTTCAGGTTATGGTACAAACACTGTTGTGTGTGTCAAAGGCCAGTGCTTTAAAATATCTTTATACAGTGATCTTTAATTTTAATGATATGCAAATGTAATTTTTACTTTACTGTGTACTAGAGGTTTAAGTGAACCTGATCATAAGGCAAAGACTCAGATTTCTCAATTTCATAGCTGCCACCTTCCCCCATCTCACTTTAATAGTTTGAAATGAAGTTTTAGAATAGTTTTAGTAAAAAGACAACTTGTTCTTTTTTTTCTTTCAGATAAACTAAAGATTGTTCATCAAGCACATAAATCAAAGGTATGTTTTGTATGTACAGTATCTGGCACACATATAGCAAGTAATCAATTTTGGTTGACTTAGTGAATAAATGAATGAACACGTGTACTTCTAAAATATTTTCCATATAATGGCATTTTTAATTTTGTAGCTACCCTTCTATAGCCTTACTTTTCCATTAAAGGAAAAAAAAAATAGACCTCTAAGTCATATTCCTGTTAGTAGATCCTTTAAAAGAAAGTGTTAATTTAAAAAAAGCAACGTTATATATCAAGCAAATGTGTAACATAAAATAAGCATAAAGCGTGGTAAAATTAATTCCGGTTACATATAAAGGAAGTCAAGTATTATCTGTCAGTCCAATTTCTTTGATTTTCTTAGTTCTGTACCAGAAGAAGAGAGCCAAAAGCAGATGAAAATAATGTGTTTTTTTCTGATTTGACTCTTCCGGTATATAAGAGAAGGCCCCGGACTGTGGCTCTTGGGAACAGACCTATTAGTTCCACAGAGGACATGGCCTTCCCCAAAAGAGGACTGATTAGTTATGTGTTTATAGTATATTTCCATTTCTGTTTTCTTACCTTTTTAGAGCGATGTTTTTATGTTTGCTTCTCATACAGATAGACCAGAGTGATCTTTTTTCTTGAATCTCAGTGACCTTGTGTAGACTTCTCAGTAAAGTAATAACCTTCTCTATTATACAAACTACTCAAGGACAAGGGACTGTATCTTATTCTTCATATCTCCAATACCTAGCACAATGCCTCATTCGTAGGAGTGTTTCCATAACAATTTTTGAAGGAAGTATTTTATGAATTCATTTAATTTCATTCTCTTCTCTAGTCATAGATGCCCTCCATAACCTCAATCAGCTTTGAAATAAACATATAACAAAAGATCGTAAAGAAGTTGGCCTGAGGGTATGCCTGTTGACTATGAATTAGTAACTCAAAAACATTTTTTTTCTGATGGCTTAAAACAACACACATTTATTCTCTTATAGTTCTGGAGGTCAGAAATCTGAAATCAGTTTCCCTGGGCTAAAATCAAGCTGGGTCTTTCCAGTAACTTTATTTTTTTATACCGAGGATTATATATACAAATTTGACAGTATCCATTGTCAAACACTTTAAAATTTAGTGCTTGTGTGTGTCTGGGACTGTGGTGTGGGATCTGTACTTTGTATCGATGCTAGAATTGTATCTGTCCACAGACTCCATCCACTTTCTTTTCTCCAAGCCAGGACCCTTTACAACCTTGTCCCTAAAACGTGGAGAGTAGGAAGCTTGGTCTGATTGTAGAAGGGAAATATATAAAATGAAGTCAAAATGAAACAGTATGCTCTTTGAAAAGGTTGTCATTCTCCATTTAGTGTTGCATTTTTACATCATGGAGCTCATGTTTCCTAAAAGGAATGATAAGTAAATTATTCCTTTATCCTTAATGAAGACCTAGTTCATAATATTCAAATAATCAGTATTATTACATTTTAAAAAAATCAGAAAATTTTCCTGCTATAGTTGGAAATATCTTAGAATTGTTTCTTATATTTAAAACATATGTTCCATTTTGGCATGTTAGAGTTGAAAAATTTGGGCCTATTTTTTAGTTGAACAATGTATTTACTTAAAGAAAGAGTCCCAGAACAAATTAAGTCACTTAGAATGTTTCTGGAATCTGGCTTTATAAACTTTCATCTAAACCATAATCATTCTAGTTAAGTACAGACTATATACCCCAGAGATGGTTCTTCAAATTTCCACTTTAACTTTTGTAAGGAAGAAGTCAATATATTTTCACAGATATGGTTTTAAGACTTAAAAATTTTACCCACACGTCCTCATTTGTGCCTTTTCCAACTACCAGACATTTTTCTCATTTTTCCATGTGCATTCTACTCCTCATTTGCAGGGCCTATAAGCATCACTGGCTCAGACTGTCAGTTTTCCAACCCACCTGTAATTTTAACCTCCTTCCTTAGCCAAAGGGAGAGACTTCCAAATAACTCCTGTATCTCAATGAACTTGTTCACGAAAGGCATTTTCCCCATTTCCCAAATTTTCTAGGTCCAAAGACTTTCTTAATTACAATTACCAGGTATACACAGAAATTTCTTGCCATCACAATAAAAAGGTGACTGGATACCTTCCCACCAGAGCCTCCTGTTTGGATGATGAGCTCAGTGTTTATTGAATGAATCAATAGTTACAAATAATTACCATAATTTTATTTATTTATTTATTTATTTATTTATTTATTTATTTATTTATTTATTTATTTGTGGTACGCCGGCCTCTCACTGCTGTGGCCTGTCCTGTTGCGGAGCACAGGCTCCGGACGCACAGGCCCAGCCGCTCCGCGGCGTGTGGGATCCTCCCGGACCAGGGCACGAACCCGCGTCCCCTTCATTGGCAGGCAGACTCTCAACCACTGCGCCACCAGGGAAGCCCATGATTTATTTTTTATCAAGAAAGTGTATTTGTGTGTCTGTGTGTGTATTTTGATTATAATCAGTAGGCTACTTGTAAAGTCATAATTCCTATCAAAAAGATTTGAAAGAAAAACCATAATTTCTATCTTATATTTTATGAGTTTGGAAACCAGATAGCTATCCTTGTTAAAAGTTTATGAAAGGAAGAAGTCACACTCTGGAATAAACTCAGTAAGAAATATGCAAGATCTTTAAGAAGAAGACTTTAAAATGCCAGTGAGGGTATTCAGTTGTCCAGACTCATTGAGCTGAACTTCTCTTAAGATATATGCATTTTCTTTATGTGAAATTTTACCTCAATTTAACAAAAAAGTAAAGCATGTAAAGAGGGGTACAAGATGAGACTTAAGTGGAAATATTAGGATATTTGGATGGGAAGATGCAACAGCAAGAAGATGTCAGTTCTCTCATAGTTAATTTACAAACTTAATGCCACCCAAATAAAATTCTACAGTTGTATGTATATATGTATTTTTGTATATATATATGTGTGTGTAGATGTGTGTGTGTGTGTGTGTGTGTATATATATATATATGAGCTAAAGAAACTGATTATAAAACTAACATGCAAAAAATAAATAATGAAGAATAGTCAGGAAAAAGAGAAATGAAAGTGACTAACCCTGGCACATATTAAGACATTTTATAAAACTATACTAGTTAAAACAGTGTGGTACTGTCACATGAACTGTTAGTTCAATGGCACAGAATTAGAAGCCCAAAAATGGACCTAATTATATATAGGAATTTAATATATATTAAATATTGCATTTCAAATTTATGGAGAAAATATGGAGGATTCAGTAAATGTTATTGGAAGAACTAGGTAGACATCTAGAAAACAGTTAAATTGAATCCATATCCTTTTCTTTATGCCAAAATACTCATTGGGTTAATGACATAAATCTAAGATGAAACCCACAGGTGAGGGTAGAAATGAAATAGATTAACATGAGTGAATAATTTGTTCAGGCCACGGGATGGGTACAGGAGGGTTCATTGTACTATTCTGTATACATTGTATGTTTGAAATTCTCTATGATTAAAAGTTTAAAAGATGAAATCAATTAAAATATTTGAAGTAAACATGGAATTTTAAAAGTAATCTTAGACTGAAGGTCCAAATATGATAGGAAAATAAAAGATTGATACATTTTACTTTATTCATTAATTTATTCAACAGACATTCAGCGCCTTCTTTTTAAAAAAAGACACTATAAGAAAAATGAAGGAACAACTGAAAAACGGAGAGAAAGTTTTCTAACTTATATTACAGAAAAGGCCTAATTTTACAATTCCATTTAAAAAATTATCCTACAAGTTTCTTAAAAAATAGAAAATATTCAAATCTTTACTTAAGATAAATACAAATTAAGACTATACTTAATTTATATCTGCTGGATTGGCAGAGATCAAAAGATTTTGATAATACACTGTGTTGGTGAGGGTGTGGGAAACAGGGACTCTCAGTGATGGGTAGCATTGGTATAAATGGGTACTGCTTCTTTGGAGAGTAATTTGGCGGTATCTGTCAGAATAAAAATTGCCCTTACTCTCTGACTCAACAGTTCTACTTCTAGGAATTTATCTTACAGATAAAACTTATGCAAAATAATATATGTACAAGGATATTTGTTGCAGGATTGTGTATGGTAGGAAGAGATAGGAAACAACCTGAATGTCCATAAATAGGGACAGAGAGGGAGAGTTAATACTTTCACTGGAATATGCTGCAACCTTGATAAATTATGAGGCAGCTCTTACACTGATTTTGAATGACTTTAAGATATTTTAAGAGAAACAAGTAAGGTGTTAGAACACAGCATATAATATGCCATTATTTGTGTGAAAAAGTTTACATGCACATCTCCACCTGCAGGTACACATACAGGGACAGTCTCTGGAAGAATACATAAGAATTAGTACAAATCCTCTGGAGAAGAACTAGTTGGATGGGGTTGGGAGGAGACTACTTCTCACTCTGTCCCTATGTACTTGGAGAATTTTGTATTGTGAGTACGTATTACCTATTCTAAAATGATTTTTTTAGACTCCGCGCTCCCGATGCAGGAGGCCTGGGTTCAATCCCTGGTCAGGGAACTAGATCCCACATGCTGCAAAACTAAAGACCCCCCAGCCTGCAACGAAGATCCTGCGTGCAGCATGGAGCATCCTGTGTGCTGCAACTAAGACCTGGTGCATATTTATTAAATAAATATTATTTATTTGTTTAATAAATAAATATTAAATCAATAATTAATGATTTCTTTAGTGAAGTTCTTTTTCCCCCTTTTAATCTGTGTGTTTTGGAGTTTAAGCCCCTGTGCTCTCTAGTGAGTGAAGCTTTGGAGCATGGCTTCTGGGTCAGCTCTTTTGGCTGCTGAGAGGCCTTATTGTTGAGCCTCCCTCTCAGCCATATTCTAGAAAGAGAATCCGTCACTAAACAGCTGCGTTCTGGTTGACAGGTGGTACTGTGTGCCCAGCTAGTGCTCACTACTAGGTGCTGTTTAGGGGCAGATAGCAATCCTCCTGTATTTATGATGTTTAACTGAATTTGTGAATTGCATTGGAGAGCAATCTCATCTACCCCCCACCCCAAATCACACGAGAAATGTTAGTTAACATGACATGGGACCAAGTGTTTGTTAGCAAGGTGTTTAGATATGTGGACTTTCAGCAGAGGCAAATTTGCTTCTCTCAGAAGTCAGACTGTTTTTGTTTTTGCAAAAGCAGAAATATAGACCAATGGAACAGGATAGAAAGCCCAGAGATAAACCCACGCGCCTATGGTCAACTAATCTATGACAAAGGAGGCAAGGATATACAATGGAGAAAAGACAGCCACCTCTTCAATAAGTGGTGCTGGGGAAACTGGACAATTATATGTAAAAGAATGAAATTAGAACACTCCCTAACACCATACACAAAAATAAACTCAAAATGGATTAGAGACCTAAATGTAAGACTGGACACTATAAAACTCTTAGAGGAAAACATGGGAAGAACACTCTTTGACAGAAATCACAGCAAGATCTTTTTTCGTCCACCTCCTAGAGTAATGGAAATAAAAACAGAAATAAACAAATGGGACCAAATGAAACTTCAAAGCTTTTGCAATGCAAACTACAAACAAGACAAAAAGACAACCCTCAGAATGGAAGAAAATATTTGCAAACGAATCAACAAAGGATTAATCTCCAAAATATATAAACAGCTCATGCAGCTCAATATTTAAAAAACAAACAACCCAATCAAATAATGGGCAGAAGACCTAAGTAGACATTTCTCTGAAGAAGACATACAGATGGGCAAGAGGCACATGAAAAGCTGCTCAGCATCACTAATTATTAGAGAAATGCAAGTCAAAACTACAATGAGGTATCACCTCACACCAGTCAGGATGGCCATCATCAAAAACTCTACAAACAACAAATGCTGGAGAGGGTGTGGAGAAAAGGGAACCCTCTTGCACTGTTGGTGGGAATGTAAATTGACACAGCCGCTATGGAGAACAGTATGGACGTTCCTTAAAAAACGAAAAATAGAACCACCATATGACCCAGCAATCCCACTACTGAGCATATACCCTGAGAAAACCATAATTCAAAAGGATACATGTACCCCAGTATTCATTGCAGCACTATTTACAATAGCCAGGTCATGGAAACAACCTAAATGCCCATCAACAGACGAATGGATAAAGAAGATGTGGTACATATATACAATGGAATATTACTCAGCCATAAAAAGGAATGAAATTGAGTCATTTGTAGAGACGTGGATGAATCTAGAGACTGTCATACAGAGTGAAGTAAGTCAGAAAGAGAAAAACAAATATTGCATATTAACGAATATGTGTGGAACCTAGAAAAATGGTACAGATGAACCAGTTTGCAGGTCAGAAGTTGAGACACAGATGTAGAGAACAAATGTATGGACACCAAGCAGGGAAAGCTGTGGGGGACGGTGGTGGTGTGATGAATTGGGAGATTGGGATTGACATGTATACACTGATGTGTATAAAATGGATGACTAATAAGAACCTGCTGTATAAAAAAACTAAATAAAATTAAAAAAAAAAAAAAAAGTCAGACTGGCCAAAGCTGGAACCTCAGCCCCCTGGCTGACTAGCCGCATACGCTGGGCCTATATCTTAACCTCTCTGATTCCTCCTGGATTATTGTGAGGATGTGATGATGATGATGATAACAGAACAGTGACAGCTAACAGTACTCCCTGTGTGGCTGACACTGTCCTGAGGGTTTTATATGCTTCATCTCTTTTCATCCTCTCCACAGGGTAGTAAGAAGATGCATCCCTCCCCCTCCTTTTTTTGTTTTTTTAACAGATGAGCACATAAGAGCACCTCTAAGAGAGGTTTGTTTGTTGAGACCTCTGAGAGGTGGTTGTTGAGACCACGCAGCTGGATATTGGTGGAACCTGAATTTTAACCCATCTCCAGCTCCAAAGCTCTGTGTTCTAGCACTGTCTCCCCAGTGCTTTATGGAGTGTGTGCATTTAGCAGGTACTCACTGTGTATCTGTTCACTTCTCTCCCTACAATGATGGGAGCAGAATGTAAATTATTGCTGTGACCCAAAGTAACAATTCGGTTGTCTTTGAGGAATCTTACCAAGTATGAAACACATGTAAGTACTGGTAAAATGCAGATTTTCTTTCTGTCTAGACAAATGAACTTGTGTTGAGTTTGGAAGATGATGACAGACTCCTGTTAAAAGAAGACAGCACCCTGAAAGCAGCTGGAATCGGTGAGAAGGAGTGTGTGTGCCATGTAGAGTTGGAGGGGGCCCTGGCTTTCCTGGCCTGTATGGTGATACCTGGCTGATTATATTTGGATAACTTAATGCAATGTAAATGGTACCCTTGGTGCTCTTTACACTACCGTATAGTTATTCAGAGGAAAAGGACAAGAATGATGTAGATTCAGATCATTTGACTCAGGGAAGTAGATATCTGCTCTCCAAACATTCAGAATGCAAATAGTTCTTTCCAGAAGGTATGCTCAGAATTCTGCAGAGGGCTATTTTAAGTGATTGACAGGTTACTACTCACTTAATAACCTACTTACTCATATCAGCGTCATTTGAGCAGATAGTTTAAGAGAATAGGGCCTGGTAGAACTCATGTGGAATAATGAAGTGAGATGTTGTTTGTGTACCATGCAGCATAGTTTCTGTTAGTCATCCAGATCACTCTGGGCCGACCAAGTCATGGAATTTCAAATAGGAGCCTAGTGTGTACAGTTGAAAAATTGCCTGATTTAGCCTTTCAACTTGGAATATGCATGTAGTTTTAGTTTAAAGAAGTGCTGTGTGACATGTTTTATGACCATTAGATGTCACTATAATTCTACTTATGTGTACACTTACAAATGATGTGGCAGTTGGATGAAGTTTGTGAGAGAGATGTGAGCAGTTGAAGGCATTATGCCTCTGACATGCCTTTGTGGTCAGCGACTCTAATGAAACAGCACAAATCATACTTACTTTCTAATTTTTTTATATGTGCTGGTTAAGGAGCACTCTAAAGTTCATGAAGTCCATGTTAGGAAGCCTTACATTTTTTTGACAGGTGTTTTATTGAGTTATTTTAGTCACATCTGTCAGGAATTCATTTTTAAATGACACATGTGGCTAAATTGGGTTCCTGACATATCTTCCAATTTAAATATGATTTTAAATACCATGTTGTATAACGTCAGACTTGTTTACTGTGTTTAAGTCTACACTATTGGCTAGATTCAGTGTCTTTCCTTATTGTGAATACATAAGATTGATTGCTGTTATTTGGAAAAACAATTTTCTATTTGGCATTTATTTCTTCAATTGCTATTATATTATTATAGCAGGTGGCACTTAACAACTGCTTGTGGTTAAGCATAAAACTATAATTAGTATAATAGACTGGTATTGATATAGGAATTGACAGATAGCTCCATGGAAAAGACTGGAAAATCCAAAAACCAACTAAAAGAAATTTCACAGTATAACAAAATTTTGACATCTCAGATAAGTGGGGGAAAGAATGAATTAGCCAGAAAACGTTGGGCCCATTGCTAAAACATTTGGGAAAATCAAATTTAAATTCTTAGTCTTCATTCCAAAATAAATTCTCTATAGGTTAAATGTGATAATGTAAAAAAATTTTCTTAAATGTAGGTCAGTAGTTTCATAATCTTGGGGAGAAGGGCATGCCCTTAGAAAGGGCATGCCTTTGAAGCCAGAAGCCATAAAGCCGGGAGAAATGATAGATTTGACCACATAGAGTTAAACGAGAAGCAATAAACTGTGAAAAAATATTTGCAGCATATATGACAAAGAAAAAGTTATTAGCCTGACTTTATAAAGAGGTCTTATAATTAGTATAAAAAGGAGAAATAAATTCTACTGATAGAAGAAATAGCTAACATAAAAAATAGTACAGCCTTATTAGAAATGAGAGAAATGCACATGAAAATAGATACTATTTTATGTAGTTTTCTACTCTAGTGGTTAAGAATTAGAGGCTGGAGTCAGAGTGCTTGGGTTCACAGCTTGACTCTGCCACTTACTGTCTGGGTGACCTTCAACAAGCAGTGATTATAAGACTAGCAGATGTGAAGAACAGTGGTAGTATCTGAGGGAGTGTTAGGAAATGAATGTTCTCTCGTACTATTGTTCGGAAGCTGTATTACCTCTAACTTTCTGTAGGTCAGTTTGACCAATAAGACTTTCTCAAACTTAATTTTCTGTCATATCTATTACCAAGCCAACAGAAGTGCTTCCTCAACTCTGTGACTCCCCCCAGGTTGTGATATGCCTTCTGAGGTGTTATCTCTCACCTTCTCTGTTTGGGATTCATTGATGTAGAGCTTTGTTTATTGAATGGAAATAGACTATATTGTGTGATACCATTATTATTTTAAAATGTATGTGTTTACATGTATGTATATGGAGAAAAGATCATATGCTAAAATTATAGAAATGGTTTCTCTGGGTGGTGGCATTGCCAGTAATTCAATCTTTTTCCCTTTATTCTCCACATTATCTAATTGTTCTTGCATTGATAATTTAAACTTTTTTCTACTATTTACATGTATTACTTGTAAAGTGAGGACCCAATTTTAAGGAATAAACTCCTAAATTTGGAGAAAGTTGGTTTGAATGCAGGCTCCACATTTTGCTTGCTTTGTGACCTGGAAGCCATTTAGCCTCTCTGAACTTCTCCTTTGATTTCTGTAAAACAAAACGGAAATAATTAAACCTATTTCAGAGGGTTGTCATGGGTTGAGTAAAAGAATGTATATGAAAGCATCTAGAGCAATGCATGTAAAGGCCCTCAAAAATACTTAGTTTATTTGGAAGCCATCTTGGAGAAAGCAATTGGCAAATGTTTTGAATTTGTTAAAACATCAAGTTGTTGGTTTAATTGTTACTAATTTCAGACTTAAGTAACGAACCACCTATAAAGGTGTAAATCAAATCCCTCTTTTTGTCATTCTTGTTTTAAGGCCATAGATCTTAGATCAGCATCAGATCCTTTTTGTGGGTTCTCCACTGGTTTCAGGGTGGTACTTCAAACTGCTCTCCTGCCATGGCAAGCCTGCAGCCCTGCCTGAGGGTGACTTTGGTCCCTGTGGGGAGTGATCCCCTCTCCTGCATGTTCCCCTTTGTTGCCTAGAGCAGTGCAAAAAATTCTAAGTGCAAGTAGATGGTAAAAGTGATACTTGAAGTGTGTGATTTTTCTAGGGAATTTTCCCTCCCCCGGTGTCATGCCTGGTTAGGGTTTTAAGAGGTTTAAGAGAAAAATTCGAAGTCGTCACTCTCTCCCTTTTTACCACTTGATCTTTCTGTAGAGCTGTCACTCTGCTATCATAGCCAATTGCCATGGGAATAATGCCAATGTAACAAATGTATCATTAGGATTTTTCTGTAAAAACCATGAAAGGAAAAGAAAGACTGTGAGGGGGGAAATTAGGGGAACAAACTGGTTTGAAGATTTCTTTTCTCACCGAGAAATTCTCTGGCCTTTTATCTACATTGTAGATCCCAATTGTATATTCTGCCTACGCTTGACGTCAGGGGAGGTTTTTGCTTGTGGATTTAGTTCTAAAATACATAAATAAAAAGATTTGCTTTGTGGAAGGAAGAAGAAGGGCTTACCTAGAATTGTTATTTATAATTTAAAGATTTTCATCTTATTATTAACAATTGTGGTTTTATGGACTAATTCCCCTAAGTAATAAATTTGCGTGTTAAATATTTTTGGGGTTATATTTTATCTCTTTCATTTCGCTACATTCTACTGCTGCTATCTTTTGGGTCTTCTCTGGTTTAGGAAGGAAACTTGGGTAGGGTAACTCTTCTAAAGTCAGTTATGTTTCATTGGAAATATTTTAAAACAAGATACAGGCGGCCAAACCATAAGTGCTCATCTGTGGGAAGAGTTCGCATCAAGCCAGATCTTGTAATAATTCCCAAGCTCCCTTGTGGTTTGTTTTCGTCTTATGTGTCACTCCTGTTGTCTGCCCACAACCAGAACCCAGTCTTTGTGCCTAGCACCTCTGGGTGATCTTGGATAAGCAGCTCATATTATAGGATTCCTTGGCTTCCACTTCTTTATCAGGATCATATTTGATTTGTGTTTCCTGAAGGTTTGGGTCCCTTTCCCATTCTCTTTTCGGTAGTAATATCTTGGGGCATACGTGCTTTTCTCCTTTGACAGCGCGTTAAACTGGCTGTTCACGTTAACATCATAACAGTGGTGGTCTTGTACTCGATTAAGTAGGTGGTGGGACCAGGGAATTTGAGATCCCAGAGCAAGAGGGTCAGAAGGAACCTCCCAGACATGTTTCTTCCCTTTTTGCCCTCCCCTCGTTGTTGTGGAAATCACAGTGTCCAGTCTATCAAAGGTCAGATTCATTTTACTATTTGTTTTCTTCAAACTAGTTTGAAATATTCTCTGCCAGCTTGAAAACAGATGCTCAAGCAGCTACGAAATAAAAGACACAGTAGTTTGGAACTATCTGTTGGATTGTTGACCTCCTTTGGTGAAAAGCTAAAAATATAACTCAGCAGAGAGCATGGTTTTGAATGATTTGTAGATTAGGATTTTGTGAAACTTGCAAGGATGGGGGTATAGTCCTGGACCAGGGGAGAGGGTAAAACTTTGTCCTTTTGGTCTCAAATTGCTGCAGAAATCACACCTGGCCCTTCGTGGTTTTTTTGTTTCTGTTTTTGTTTTTGCCAATAATCTGCAGTTATTTTCACATTACAGCCCGCCGGATGATAGTCTGCCCCGATCATTAATTATCTGTACTGCAGTCAGGATGCACGTCTCAGTCTCTTTCCTCAGATGACAGTTGCTGTGCTGCGCACAGCTTTGGTACTGACTAGTACAAGCCTAGGGATTTAGAAACTATACACTAAATCCTTGTTGGTAGGCGAGTTTATTGAAATAAGTTAGTTGAGGAGTTTAAGTACATTGCACTTAATTTTTCTTGAGATTTTACATTTCAAATTGTTTTTCTTATATTTAAAAAATTTGAAGTCATTATTTTACTGTTCAAGGTGTATATATGTGTATTTTATAATGGAAACTTTATAAAATTCTTAATTTCATATCCAACATGTGATATCCTAGCTTGCATTCATTTTATTAAACTTGAAAGTCAGTATTAAAATGAACCACAAATGTATTTGGAGAGTTCTTACTTGATTTCATTTGATAGTAAGACAAAGGGATGAGCTGGAGTGTATTTATTGGATTTGAGAATGCACATTCATTTCAGATTCACACGCCAAAGCACTGTGCACCTGAGTGCACTGCTGCCTGCAGCACATTTAATTTAAAATCAGGTGCCCTAGGGGACTGGCATGTGGTAGACTTCCCGAGGGTTCTTCTGGAGCCATTTTAAATAGAATTTGGGAAGCAGGAATTTAAGGGATAATGGTGGAAAGGGTGGTATGTAGAGGTCTTGAAAATCGTTCGTTATTTGTTTTCATTTTAATTGGCAAGTAAATTTGCAGTCTACGTGAAATCATTCAGACGTTTTCAACAGAGTTCTATAGATTTAAAAAAAACATTATATTCTATTTCTGTTTGAGGACCACATTACTAAAGTTTAAAATCCATTTTATGTCTTTCTTTTGAATGTTCAGAGCAACTAACTCTTAATGTGTGTGTTATTCTCCAATTTGTTAAGGGTGAAAAATTTTATCAGCCTGGACTGTTTGACTTTTTAACCCATTTGTCAATCTAGTTTTCCTGAAAAAATTCATTCATCTGAAAATAAAATCTTTACCTAGATGATCTCATTTTGAGTCTGTATTATATGTATTATGTAGATAATGGATTGATCTGTAAGTTAATTAGAACGAAGAGAACCTGTGTGTCAAAACAAAAATGCTTTGTCAGTTCTTTCTTTTTATCCGCTTAATTCTAAACCTGTTATTGGTGTCCTGAAGAGCCATAACGATATATTAGTTTCTCAGAAGGGGTACAGAGATAAATGTCAACTGCAGTAAGTAAAATTGTAATTACAGTTAGTGTGTATTGAGCAAAGTGCTGTGTGGGCAAAGCACGATGTAAAGTTCTGTATGTAAATAGCACATCATGGATGAAACCTTGCATTGTGATTATTAAGAACAGGGGGCTTTTGCTCATTCTCCATTAGGAGGAGGATATTAGAATCACTTGCAAATTATGTAGTGTACCTTTGGGCTTGCTTCTCTTCAAAAAAGGAAACCCCAGGAGCTTTTTATATGAAGGATAGATCTCAAAATATCTTCTCTTTGAATGTTGAATTTTTTGAAACCCCTTGATTCCAAGTGTAGAGCTCTTAGCTGTTCTTTCAAATGCTATTTTCTTGTAAAATTTCACTGTACATTAACTTACTGTTTGCCCAGGGCGCATTTGTTTACAGGCCTTCTCATTGATTACCAGCTTCTTTCTTCTGTGTCTCCCCATCCCCTACACCCTCCACACACATCCAGGCTTATTGTGACAAGAGCTTGTAATCTGGTTTTTATTAAGATTAATCTTCATCTAATCTTGAAGATACAGTAGGACTGGAATGAGGATCTGAGACTATGGGTGATTTTATTTTCCTCTTTCAGTATTTCTATATTTTCTGTAAAGAGCACGGTAATTTAGGTTTGAGAAACATTAAATTTGGTATTCTTAAAAGCAGCAAAAAGCATTTTTAATGAAATGTCATGCTAAGTTCTTTAATTTCGTTCTTCTGTGATAAATTCTAATGAGATGAGAGCTGTAAACTAGGAGACCAGTGGTAATCCTTGGCATCCTTCCTTATTATCCTATTTATTTGGCTTGAAGAGTTTCACTTGTCAGTTTTAGGAGGATATGTTAATTGTGTGATCAGTATTCCTTACAAATAATCTTGTCTGTTTTCTTGTCAAGATTCTGAAGGCCCTTTTGCTCTTTCTGTAAAAGCTAAGCAGACTGTATTAACTTCTGGTTTAATTTAAAAAACAAATGTGGAACTTGTTGGCGTGACGCCTTAAAGAATCGCATGTTTAATAATTGGAAGGCTTTCCATCAGGTTTGTCTCCAGTCTGAATTAATAATGTTGCTGACTTATTGTTTCAGAAGACAGAGTCCTTGACCTGTTAAGTTGAAAGAATTGTGACTGCTCTGAACCTTTGTGGGTCCTTTAGCTGTGCCATATCCCCTGTGAATAATTAGAGGTATTTGAAGGTATTGCGGTAGAAGCCAATTTGTGTCTTTCACTTTGCATATTGTTGAAGCCTCATGAATTAGTCATAAGCAGGCAAAAAATTAACTTCTTCAGACACATATTTTGATGGGTCATGAGGGAGAATGTAAAGTGATCTGTAAAATATTCTACTGATCCTCTAAGTATTAAATTATTATACCTACAGGCCAATTTCAGAGAGGGGAAAAAAGAAGTGTTTTCCTCCTTCTTCAGTAACTGAGTAGCAAATTTGAAAAAAATAAAGGCTTATTATTTCTAGGACTGTTAAGAGGACTATAAATGAGCAATTTTATGATTTCCTGAAAACCAGATTCATGTGTTAATTCTTGTTTCTAATGTTTTTGGTTATTTTTCTTTTAAATCAGTTGAATTCTAGAGTCTTATAACTACAACTTATACTTCTTGTTGATTTTGTGAAATGTGAAATCAAACAAGTAACTCATCTTTCTAACTTTAGGCAACTAAAGCACTGAATCAAAGAAATGGATTTCCATACTTGTTTAAAATCTAGTTTTACATTCAACTTTTTTTCCATTTTCTATTTTTCTTTTTTTTTCAGCCAATGAAACTGAAATTGCATTCTTCTGTGAAGACGACTATAAGAACTACAAAGCTAATCCCCTTTCATCCTGGTGAAAACTTCACAGGGCTTCCTTTTTGCATACTTGTATTAAGCTCTTTATTCCACTAGTGAGTTTTTTAAATTGACAAATAAACTTAAAAAAATTAATCCCAAGCTCTGCCATTTGAGGTAAAATCTGTGGTGTGTTCTCTCTTCTGCAGGTCTCATTTTTTTCTTTCTTGTTTTAAAATAATATATTTATTTATGGGGAAAATGTGATTTTTTTAAGTGAAAGAAATAGTGATTCAAAAATCACCATGGAGTGTTGGTTCTTTAGTTATAATTTGTTTTTCTGAAATTAGAGGTCATTTTGGTGACTTGCATGTTGGATTCTTTAATAAGACTTAAAGGTCATTCTGTTTATTTTGTGTTTTCTCCATAGTTTCTAATTAGACCCCTGTTACTATCTTTGGCTAGCAGGGATTGTAAGAGTCTCTTATGACCATGAATGCCATCTTTTCACTTACCATGTTACACACCACCACACATGAAATTGAATTGGGTATATTTTAGGGAGGTTTTCTGATGTTAGAGGGCTTTTCTTTCTTTTCGTATTAAGCCCACACAAATAACATTGCTGAAATGTTTTTTTCTGAGCTGTGTTTCCTGACTTCAGGAGCAAACTATAATAGAATCAAACTCATTTATTTGGAGAGAGAAGATAGCAGGATGATTGCACTTCTGGAAGAAAATTTTTCATTGAGAACAAGTCTAAGTCATGGGTGATACATTCTTTCAAAATAACATAATACTTTAATGACGGACTACCAGCACCCGAAGAGTAGTGAATTCAAGGGGGCCTTTCAGCCAGCATGCATCTAATTGGAACTCTGAGAGAGGTTAGTTGGCTCTAGAATTTTTCCATGAAGCCTTAAAACTGCTAGAAGGGCAAATTGGTTTCATTGTGGTATAGGCTAATTTAAGAAAACCTATTCTGCTTAAAAAATCAAACTTGAAAGTCTGGATAACATAACCAGAAGATGCGTTGCTTTGTTTAAAGACAAAGTACTTGGAATAGAGGAAGATAAGGGCAGAAGGTCTGTTGAGCTAGGCCTTATAAGCTATGCTGAGGAGTTGGAAATTTTATCTAGTAGGTAGTTGGGAGCCAGTGAAAAGATTTAAACAGATAAATTACATGATTAGATTTGTATTTTAGAACGTAAGCTTTGACAGCAATGTCCAAATGGCAGAAAGACTAGAGGACAGTTGTTGTAGACCAGAGGAAGTTTGGAAGGACTCCCCTAGGACTTGACAGAAGGGGGGAATGGAGAAGAGGAGACCTTGTTGACATAGTGCTAACATTTGGTCATGCATTAGATGGCAGGCATTGTGTTAGGTACCTACATGTGTTATTTAATTTTTACCACAACTCTCTAGTCTTGATAGTATCTTATCTATCTATGGCTGAGGAAATTGGGGCCCAGAGAGGTATGGTAACTTACCCAAGGCAATGCAGTAATTTGCACTGGGAGTGGATCCAGGTCTTTCTTAAATTCCCAACCTTGCCCATTTCATCCTGTGGCCTCCCAGGAGAGGTATGAGGTAGGATCTTTGGGACTAGGTGAATGGCTGGTGTGGAAGGTGTAGGAGGAGGAGTGGAGACTTCAATGATTCTTCCTGGAGCGAGTGACTGGATCGATGGTGACAGCATCAACCCAAATAGGGAATTTAGTAAGTAGAAGAACAGGTTAAAGCATACTCCATTTGATTATTTTGCAAACATTCAATTTACACACACTTTGTTTCTTTTTTAAGAAAAATTAAGCATACCTTTACCTGTATGTTTTCTTTTTAACAAATAATGCAAAAATATGTACATATGTCTAATCCTTTGTTTTGGCGTGTATTTATTTTCCTTATTAGAAAGTTACATATAGGCTTTTTTCACTTGTAAACACAGATGTAAAAATCAGAAACTAAAATACATTACGACTAAAAAGGGCTTTTAACCAAGAGTGAAAGATTGGTTCAAAACATAGAAAACTTATCAATGTACATAATTCTTAAAATATATAAAGAAGGGCTTCCCTGGTGGCGCAGTGGTTGAGAGTCTGCCTGCCGATGCAGGGGACACAGGTTTGTGCCCCGGTCCAGGAAGATCCCACATTCCGTGGAGCGGCTGGGCCTGTGAGCCATGGCCACTGAACCTGTGTGTCCAGAGCCTGTGCTCCACAACAGGAGAGGCCACAACAGTGAGAGGCCTGCATACTGCAAAGAAATAAAATAAAATAAAAAATAAAAAATAAATATATATATAAAGAAGAAAGAAATTGTGCTATCTCAGTGTTGCCCCAAAAAAGCATCTGATGGTGGGCAACCCCATACGTGAATAGAAATAGAATAGAACAGAATCCCCTTAACCTGATGAAGGTTACTCAAAGAAAACCTACTAATGGAGAAGTGCTTAAGCAAACCTATTAAATGAATAGGACAGGGAGGACACTATTACCAGTACTATTCATAATTGTTCTGCCTCTTATTGTAGCCAGTGCAATAAGAAAAGAAAAGTAGTGAGAACCACAGACATTGGAAAGGAGACTACACCTTCATTTGCAGACAATATGATTGCAAGGGAATCAACTGACAAGTTATAAGAACTAATAAGAGACTTTATGAGTGCCTGATAATGAACTTAAATTGTGCACAAAAGCTATAAAATGTTAACTAGAGTATATAAAAGATGTAAATAGAGAGATACTACATGTTTATAGATGGAAGCTTTGATGTAGTAAAGATGTCGATTTATACCTAATCTGTACTTCAGTGCAACCTCAATCAAAATCCCAGGATTTATATTGGGATTTGACAAACTGATTTTAAGGTTCATTTGGAAAAGCAAATGTATAAGAATAGCCAAGATCAATTTGGAAAAACAAAAAGGAGGGGGGATTGCCAGCAGATGTCAAAATATATTTTAAAGCTGTAGTAATTAAAACATCTTGGTTGTGATACAGAAGTAGACCAAAAAATCAATGAATAGAAACTGACTGCTGTATATGGGAACTTAGTATATAATAAAGGTAGTATTTGTAATCAGTGAAGAAAGATGGATATTTATCCCTTGCCTAGGCATTAAAAAAATGATTAAGGACCCTACCTCCTACCATTCACTAAAATTTCAGGTGGATTAAATAAGCATGAAAAACAAGATGATGAATTTATTAGGAAAAAAATGGATTATCTTTATGATCTTGGGGGTAGAGATGGCCTTCTTAAAACACAAAATGTGCAAGTGCCATAATTTTCTGAGTTTGATGTATCTATATGAGAAACTAGATTCCCCCTCCCCCCAGAAAAATTATAAACGGGTTGAAAGGCCAGTAAAGACTGGGAAAAACTACTTGCACTTACAAGGTAGACAGAGGATTAGTTTCCAGAATATATGAAGAACTCTTACAAGTCAATGAGAAAAGGACGAACCTGCAACAGAAAAATGGACACATTTTGTAAAGAAGAAATTTGTAAAAAAAAAAAAAAAAAAGGAAACATATACGGCCTATAAAAATGTGAAAAGATGCACATCCTGTTATTCAAGGAAATTAAAACAACAACAGAGTATCATTTCCATTCATCAAGATGGCAAAAAGTAAAGGGTTTGATAACAAGTATTGGCAGTGATGTGTGCCTACGCTGCCAGTGGGAGTATAAAGTCATGTGCAGTCACTTGGTCAAGCAATTTGATGTGCTATCTATTGAAATAACAAATGTACATCTTCTCTTGGCCCCGCAGTTCCACTTCTTAAAATTTGTTCCAAAGAAACCCCCTCTCATGCCTGCAGGAGGAGGTATTTATAAGGGAATTCACTGCAGTGTTATTTATAGTAGAAAAACACTGTAAACAACCTAAATGCTGTGAGTATCTAAATGACGTTTGGTATATCTATACTCTGGGTTACTACTGAATCTGAAACAATGGGGGACATTCATATTACTTACTGACATGGGACAATCTTTGAGACATCTTGATGGATAAAATTGCAGAGAGACTCATAAACTGATGTCGTTTGTTTAAAAAAGGCACAAAATGATAATATATATATAATGTGTACATATAATACGTGTGTGTATATGAATATACACATTGTATACACATATATACATATACACAAAAGATTATACACCAAATTGATAACATCGATTACCTTTGGGGAGGGGCCTAGAATTGGGAGGTAAAGGTGGTAAAAGCCTGTATCTGTATATTTAAGGAGAATGTATTTGTGTTAAGAATTAGTAAAAACTAATGCATGTGTAGAAATTAAAAGAAGCAGGAAAAAAATCGATCAAGCAATTGCCATTAATATTTTGGCATATTCCATCTAGGTTATTTTTGCTATGTATTTTTTTAATGTTTCTGATCTTTTGAGTGTGTTTTAAGTTATACAAGTAATATATGCTTGTTAAAAACAACTCAGGTAAAAAGTAAAAATCCCCTTCAAAGGTAACTTTTTTGCATAACTTGGTGTTTATACTTTAGGAGCTTTTTTTCCTGCACACGTATCATTATTTAAATGTGCATTTTAAAGCATTATCATTTGATTATTTTAAAATATCATTCTCTTATATATAGAAGTCTCATTTTCTTTTTGAATCATCATTGTATACCAGATACTGCATGTGTTTTATCCATTATTCAAGTCCTCAAGTTGGGTAGAGCTGTGAGTAGCCCCATCTGTGAAGTGGAGATGATGATGCCCACCTCACAGAGTCTTGGGGATCAAGTGAGACACTGCCTACATGGGACTTAGTAGGCAGGGCCTGGCATGAGGTAAGTGCTCATCAGATGTCTTATGATACTTATTATGAACAGTGCAGCAGCATCAACTTCAATTTGGAGCCCAAAACCTTGATGCTCTCAGATGTTAAGCCACTTTCCCAAGGCCTAAAATCTGGAAGGTCAAAGAACGTTCTGCCACTCACTGAAAACAAGGGGTGTCGGGCACTTGGAGAAACATGGTATGAAGGTTGTCAACCACGGGCCGAGAGACTGTGTCCAATTTTTGTTGATTGTCACCCCTTCTCCAAGCATTTTTGCCATTCTCAGTTGAATTTACTTTCTCTTCTTGTGCCAGAGGAACATACAGGCCCTAGCCCCACTTAATAATCACCTAGTTTTATGGGAATCTGAGGAGCTTTTTGCCACAGCAAAGGTGTTTCATTCCCTTCCCTTTCTGCCTGTTCCAGATGCATGCGGGAGAGGTGGTGATGCTCCTGCCTATGCGGGACACTCAGAGAGATGGCCTGGCCTGGGCCCCTTGGGAAAACTGCTGCTCACTGCTGAGGAGGGCGGGCGAGGGGAGAGTGAGGCTTTCCCACTTCCTGCATGTGGCGGCAGGGGCTGGAGGAGCCTGAGGTTGCTGAGCTACATCTCTAGAGCAGAGAGAAGTCCAAGTATGATGGTGTCCAAGGATCCAGACTCTGGTCCTCTTTTCTTCGCTGTGTGGGCATGCATGTGTGTTGGGGGAGGGGCTCTGATTATTGGCTACAGGTTGCTTCCCTTCATTTTACTCTTAAAAGGCTCTCATGGTTAATCAGATTAGCAGAGGTAACTGAAGTACGTGGCATAGTTTCTTACTTGGATTGAGGTGAACATTTTGAACTCCACTGTCGTGATGGGGGGGTCTTGGGTATCTGTGGCCCTGGAAAGTACCCATCTTTCATGTTGAACCCCCAGCATGAAGCTCATGGTCACTATCGACCTTTTCCCTCTGTACCTCCAGCATTTATGGGAAGTGAGGACATGGTAGAGGAGAGCACAGCTTTTGTCATTTCCCTCCATCAAAGGAGATGTATTTATTCAATGAATCGGACCTGAGACCAGTCCCCCATCCGCAAGTGTGCATTTTGGGTTATAATACTAACACTGATTTTGGATAATGGCCTTTGGAGACTCATTTTTTGGTTGTTAGTGAGAGGATCATATAATGTATAATGATTTAAAAGAAACATACGGGGCTTCCCTGGTGGTCCAGTGGTTGAGACTCTGTGCTTCCACTGCCGGGGGCACAGTTTCGATCCCTGGTTGGCATAGTTCCTTTTAAAGGAATTTCTCTCGGCGGGAAGCACAAGAGAAGAAAAAGACCTACAAAAACAAACCCAAAACAGGGACTTCCCTGTGGAGGTCCAGTGGTTAAGACTTCACCTTCCAATGCAGGGGGTGGGTTCAATCCCTGGTTGGGGAGCTAATATCCCCCATGCCTTGTGGCCAAAAAACATAAAATGGAAGCAATACTGTAAAAAGTTCAATAAAGACTTTAAAAATGGTCCACATTAAAAAATCTTAAAAAAAACAAACCCAAAACAATTAAGAAAGTGGCAGTAGGAACATACATATCGATAGTTACCTTAAATGTAAATGGATTAAATGCTCCAACCAACAGACACAGACTGGCTGAATGGATACAAAAACAAGACCTGTGTATATGCTGCCTACAAGAGATCACTTCAGACCTAGGGACACATACAGTCTAAGAGTGAGGGGATGGAAAAAGATATTCCACACAAATGGAAATCAAAAGAAAGCTGGAGTAGCAATACTCATATCAGACAAAAAAAAAAATTAGACTTTAAAGACTGTTCCAAGAGACAAGCACACTACATGATGATCAATGGATCAATCCAAGAAGAAAACATAACAATTGTAAATAGATATGCACCCAACATAGGTGCATCTCAATATACAAGGTAAATATTAACAGCCATAAATGGGGAAATTGACAGTAACACAATAATAGTGGGGGACTTGAACACCCCACTTACACCAATGGATAGATCATCCAGACAGAAAATTAATAAGGGAACACAAGCCTTAAATAACACATTAGACCAGATAGACTTAATTGATACTTAATGGACATTCCATCCGAAAGCAGCAGAATACACTTTCTTCTCCAGTGCATGTGGAGCATTCTCCAAGATAGATCACAACTTGGGTCACAAATCAAGCCTAGGTAAATTTAAGAAAATTGAAATCATATCAAGCATCTTTTCCAACCACAACGCTACGAGATTAGAGATCAATTACAGGAAAAAAAACTGTAAAAAACACAAACACATGGAGGTTAAACAATATGTTACGAAATAATCAATGGATCACTGAAAAAATCAAAGAGGAAATTAAGAAATACCTAGAGAAAAGTGACAATGAAAACACAACAATCCAAAACCTATGGGACGCAGCAAAAGCAGTTCTAAGAGGGAAGTTTATAGCAATACAATCCTACCTCAAGAAACAAGAAGAATCTCAAACAACCTATCCTTAAACCTAAAGCAACTAGAGAGAGAAGAACAAACATAACCCAAAGTTAGTAGAAGGAAAGAAATTGTAAAAATCAGAGCAGAAATAAATGAAATAGAGACGAAGAAAATAGCAAAGATCAATGAAACTAAAAGCTGGTTCTTTGAGAAGATAAACAAAATTGATAAACCACTAGCCAGACTCATCAAGAAAAAAAGGGAGAGGATTCAAATCAATAAAATTAGAAATGAAAAAGGAGAAGTTACAATGGACACCACAGAAATGCAAAGAATCATAAGAGATTACTACAAGCTACTTTACACCAATAAAATGGACAACCTAGAAGAAATGGACAAATTCTTTGAAAGATGCAACCTCCCAAGACTGAGCCAGGAAGAAATAGAAAATATGAACAGCTCAGTCACAAGTACTGAAGTTGAAACTGTGATTAAAAATCTTCCAACAGGGACCTCCCTGGTGGTGCAGGGAGGTTAAGAATCTGCCTGCCAATGCAGGGGACATGGGTTTGATCCCTGGCCCAGGAAGATCCCACATGACACCGAGCAACTAAGCCCGTGTGCCACAACTACTGAGCCCGTGTGCTGCAACTACTGAAGCCCACGCGCATAGAGCCTGTGCAATGAGAAGCCACTGCAATGAGAAAGCCCATGCACAGCAATGAAGAGTAGCCCCTACTCGCCGCAACTAGAGCAATCCCGCGTGCAGCAACGAAGACCCAACGCAGCCAAAAAAATTTTTTTAAATCTATAAAAAAATAAAAATCTTCCAACAAACAGAAGTCCAGGGCCAGATCGTTTCACAGGTGAATTCTATCAAACATTTAGAGAAGAGTTAATACCTACTCTTCTGAAACTCTTCCAAAGAATTACAGAGGAAGGAAGACTCCCAAACTCATTCTACAAGGCCCTGATACCAAAACCAGACAAAGATATCACGAAAAAAGAAAATTACAGGGCAATATCACTGATGAACATAGATGCAAAAATCCTCAACAAAATACTAGCAAACCAAATCCAACAATACATTAAAAGGATCATACACCATGATCAAGTGGGATTTATCCCAGGGATATAAGGATTCTTCAATATATGCAAATCAATCAATGTGATACACCACATTAACAAACTGAAGAATAAAAACTGTATGATCATCTCAATAGATGCAGAAAAAGCTTTTGACAAAGTTCAACACCCATTTATGATAAAAACTATGTCCAGAAAGTGGGCATAGAGGGAACCTACCTCAACATAATAAAGGCCATATAGGACAAACCTACAGCAAACATCAAAATAAGCAAATGGGACCTAATTAAACTTAAAAGCTTTTGCACAGCAAAGGAAAGCATAAAGAAAATGAAAAGACAGCCCTTAGAATGGGAGAAGATTTATGCAAATGAAGCAACCAACAAGTTATTAATCTCCAAAATATACAAACAGCTCATGCAGCTCAATATCAAAAAAGCAACAAAAAAACCAACCCAATCAAAAAATGGGCAGAAGACCTAAATAGACATTTCTCCAAAGAAGACATACAGATGGCCAACAAACACATGAAAGAATGCTTAATATCACTAATTATTAGAGAAATGCAAATCAAAACTACAATGAGGTATCACCTCACACTGGTCAGAATGGCCATCATCAAAAAAATCTACAAACAATAAATGCTGGAGAGGGTGCAGAGAAAAGGGAACCCTCTTGCACTGTTGGTGGGAATGTAAATTGATAACAGCCACTATCGAGAACAGTATGGAGGTTCCCTAAAAAATGAAAAATAGAGCTACCATATGACCCAGCAATCCCACTCCTGGGCATATATTCAGAAAATACAAAAACTCTAATTTGAAAAGATGCATGCACCCCAATGTTCATTGCAGCACCATTTACAATAGCCAGGTCATGGAAGCAACCTAAATGTCCATCGACAGAGGAATGGATAAAGAAGATGTGGCACATATATACAATGGAATATTACTCAGCCATAAAAAGGAATAAAATAGTGCCCTTTGCAGACACGTGGATGGACCTAGAGATTGTCATACAGAGTGAAGTAAGAAAGAGAAAGACAAGTATAATATCGCTTATATGTGGAATCTAGAAAAATGGTACAGATGAACTTATTTGCAAAGCAGAAATAGAGTCACAGAGGTAGAGAACAAATTTATGGTTACTAAGGGGAGAAGAGGGGGTGGGATGAATTGGGAGGTTGGGATTGACATACATACACTATTATGTATAGCACAGATAACTAATGAGAACCTACTGTATAGCACAGGAAACTCAGTGCTCTGTGGTGACCTAAATGGGAAGGAAATCTAAAAGAAGAGTGAATATATGTATATGTATAACATTCACTTAGCTGTACAGCAGAAACGAACACAACATTGTAAAGCAACTATACTCCAATAAAAATTAAGAAATAAAAGGAATATGCAGGGTGTGTGTCATGCTGCTCTACAGTGTGGGTTTTTAGAGAGCAGTGACCCGACTCTATTCTGTGCTTCTGGTTCTTCACATGAGTATTCAGTAAGTAATGTCATTCATAGGCAGCGAGATTTAAGATGGAGAAAATCCATTTCAGGTCCCAGGTGATGTCATACGACTCCTGAAATACGTGAAGGCAAACCGTTTGGAAAATGCTGGGAACGTTGCCTTAGAGATTCAAGGCTTTGGTTTTAGCCTCATTCCTATTAAGTCCAATACACAGGAAAAATGCCACCCCCATTAATCATATTCTTGTGGTCCATGAGTGAGTAGAGTATGCTTGAGGCTCTGATTCTTTCACAGGACTAAGGCAAGTGATAAGGATAAGATTTGGGGTGCTTCTTCCCCCCATTTCTCACTTCTTGGGAAATGAGAGCCAGAAAGATCAAGGACTGTCATGTTCAATCCTTTTGTTGTTAAATCCTATTTAGTGAAATACAAGAATCCCATTTAATTTCCTGATCATTGCCCCTTCCTCCTCCACGTAACCCCCAGTTTTGTGCCTGATGCCATCAGACTGTACACCGCCTGCCTCCCCACCCCCTTGTTGTAGGGCCAGTGCCAGTCCCCCTTGTTCCTTGCAAACTCAGATCAGCTCCTGGCTCATGCCAATACTACTCCTGGCGTCATTTGATATAGGCAAGCCTTCCAGTACCAGGGGCCTCGCAGTCACTGGCCAGCTCAGCGGTCTCAGCCACCTGCTCCTACAGTCAAACTTTAGCCTAGTTATCATCAGTAACCACATCCTCGTCCACGACTTCGTCTCAGCATCATGCCTCTCATTCATCAACCACTGCCTACTGCCGTTCCCTTTCTTTCCCTCTGGTGCTCTCTCCCACAGCCCTTCAACCTCACAAGACTCCACCATCGTTGACTCCACTGTCTTCTCACTGTCCCTCCCCTAACCTAATTGAGATTTTCTCGTCCTCCATTATCCTGCCTTTGTAGGACCCTCACCATCCCCAAGCCCCCAGGTTTAATTCCACGCTCTGCCTTCTCCACACCTGCCCTGAATAGCTTGCATGGCTGCCTGAGAACATGTTGACTGACAAAGATTTAGTTCATGACTTCTAAGCTCAAGTGAGTTCCTAACGCTGCCCTGCGGTTCTTAACACTTCCCTGGTTCCATCGCTGTCCTTGGCCCTCAGTTCTAACACCTCCTCTCTTTCTAACTCTGAGCTGTTATCCTTGCTTCCTATTTCACTGAGAAAACAGTGGTCATCAGAAGACAGCTTGCTTCTGTTCCACCACAGTGACGGTGGTGAATGAGCAGTGCTCCTTTCTGAGTCTGTCCTCTACTCGTGCATCCATCCCGCCTCTCGAGCTCCACCGTAGCAGTCAGCCTCTCCCTCTCCTGTGTCGTCTCACCTCCCCTCTCCACTGGATCATTCCCAGCAGCATGTAAACGTGCTGTAACGTCTCCCATCTTGACCATCCCACAGCAGTGGTCCCATTTTCCCTTTACAGCAAAGTTCCTTAACAGGGTTATACATACCCTCTTTTTTTTTCTGCTTTCTCTCTTCCCATTTTCCCTTGAACTCTCTCCAGTTGGGCTTCCATCCCCATTATTCTACTGAAATGGGTCTGGTCAGGATCACCAATGGTTTCCCTGTTGCCAAAGGAATATGATCACCAATGGTTTCCCTGTTGCCAAAGGAATATGATTCTCTGTCTTCAAATTACTTAACCTATCAGAAGCATTTGACACAGAGATTGACTTGGCACTCCTACTTGCAAACACGGTCTTCATTTAGCTTCCTCATGAGCCCCTGGCAACTCATCCTGATTTCCTCTGCTGGTCCTTCCTCATCTTCTCAACCTTTCTACTCCCTCAATGACCTCATGCATCTCACAACTTTAAATGACTACTAGATGCTGTGGACTCCTGACTTTATGCAACAGCCCAGATCTCGCCCATGAATCCTGCGTGTGTACATCTAACTGGCTACTCTCCATTAAGATGGTTAATAGGCATCAACTAATAGATATCTCAGACTTTAACATGTCAGAAACCAAGCTTCTGAGCTTTCTCCCCAAACCTGGTCCCTCCTCAGTCTTCCCCAGCAAAGGAAAGAACTCTAGTTGTCCATGTGTTCGGGCCAAAAACTTTGGAGTCATCTCTCTTTCTCCTCTTATACTACACATCCAGTCCATCAGCCAGCCCTGTTTGTTCCACCTTTAAGGTATATCCAGTGTCCAGTAGTAGCCTTTTTGTTTTTTGGGTTTTTTTTTTGCGGTATGCGGGCCTCTCACTGCTGTGGCCTCTCCCGTTGTGGAGCACAGGCTCCGGATGCGCAGGCTCAGCGGCCATGGCTCACGGGCCCAGCCGCTCCGTGGCATGTGGGATCTTCCCGGACCGGGGCACGAACCTGTGTCCCCTGCATCGGCAGGCGGACTCTCAACCACTGCGCCACCAGGGAAGCCCAGTAGTAGCCTTTTTCACTACTACCACCTGGTCCGAGGCACCAGCATCCCTCACCTGGATTATTGCAGTAGCCATCTAACTGGGTTCCCTGTTGCCACTCCTACCCCACTACAATTCTCCACCCAGCAGTCACAGTGATTCTTCTAGAACATAAGTCAAATCCTGTCATGCTTCAGCTTAAAAACCTCACTCAGAGAAAAAGCCAGTTTCCTGCTGAGGCATACAAGGCCCTAAGTGATCAGCCCCTGCCACCTCTGTGGCTTTATCTAACATCTCCCCTCATTCTGCGATAGCCACCTTGGTCTTGGTTCTCGTCCTGATACATGCCAAACATACACCTCAGGGCCTTTGCACTTGCTCTTCCCACTGCTTGCAATGCCTTTTCTCCCAGTTATTTTTATGGGCTGCCCCCTCATTTTTGTCAGATATCTGCTCAAATGCCATTAAAGAAGCCTTCCCTGCTCACCCTGTATAAAATAGCAAATGCGTGCCCCCTGCAGCACTCCCTGTCTCTCTAACTCTACTCTTAAAAAATCCTTTTCTAGTCAGTCTCCTAACAGGCTATCTGCAGTATGTAGAATTGTGCTGACACTTAATAGGCCAGCACAAATATTTCTTGAATGAAAGAATGACGTTAGGATTATATTTGAATCTTAAAGCAAAACTTTATATAGATTCTTGAAGCTCATCCCTTAGCAAAGTAGACCCGATAAATTCTAGACGCTTTTTTACTTGAACGACAGTCATCTAGATTTGTATACTAACATGGACTGGGCCCTGCGGTAATCGGCCAGCAGTCCTGAATGCATATGTGCTTCTAATGCAGTTGAGGAAATGAGATTAAAACTCTTGTTACAGTTGGTGTTTATGCGTCTGAAGCTGGTTGCTGCCACACCTGCCTAGGCATGCAGCTGACAGCTCTCTTCGCCGTGCAGTCTCTGTGTGTGCCTGGAGGCCATTGTGTACCTCGTGTGACGGCTTTTTTACCAGCTGGAAAAAAACGCGGTGGTGGGTATTCGCAATAGGCAAGATAAGTGTCCTAGATTGTCATCTGTTTCTGTTTGAACTGTCCCTGGAAAGCCGAGTAGAAAACTGCACAGCGAATTCTACAACTGTACAAATTACAGCAGGGCTTTTTCCCCACTTGCCTTAAAACAAAGTTAGTTGTTTTAAAAGTGATTTAGAAGTGAACTTGTGGTGACATTTAAGATTATACAAATTGAAAAAGGCAAATGGTGCACTTTTGCCTGCATTGGAATTATTTATCTTTCAATGTTTGCTTTAGGAAAGCATGAGGAGGAGGAAAGAGCATTGGCTCTGAAGTCAGACAGCCCTGGGTTGGAAGGACACACACACACTGTCACTGGCGTGGAGGTGTAACCTTGGGCAAGCGGTTCGGCCTCTCCGGGTCTCAGTCTCTTGTCCTGTTAAATGGGGATAATAACACAGGATTGCTCTGAGCTTCGGTAAGATGGCCTAGCTCTGTGCCTGGCACACACATACTCTATTTTGGGAAGAACTATTGTGTTGCTATTTTCACAAAGGAGACTCTTCGTCCCAATTAGGGACAATCTAGACAGATGAGATTATCCTGCATCAAACGTTGGGCAGTAGAGCCAAGCCTTTACAATCCAGCTATTTCCTGCTGCTTGCCAATTCTCTCTGCTTGACCTGTTGCTTCCAACAACACAGCCCAGCAATGTTCTTGGACCCAGGGAAGAATTCATTTTTCTTTTTTCCAAGAAATCTTCCCATCCCCTTTCCTTTCCTGAGGAGCGTTGTCCCCGCATGCAGCTCACCCTTCGCACATTACCTGTCAAGTGTTTCGTGTGCATGTCCCCTTTCTTCTGGTTGGCATTGTTCCCAATTAGGACTGAGTTAATTAACAACAGCAGAACAATTTAAATTCCCTTTTTAAGAGAATAAGGCCAGCCCTTTCTCTATTCTCTGGGTATAACTTGCTTACAATGGGGAGGAGATCGGGGGTGGTAGAATGAATGGGTTCCACAGAGGTGGATATGGATGTTTTTCAAACAAATATCCTGTTTGGGAAAAGCAGTCTTGCAAAAGCCGGTTTCACCATTTGAATTTTCTAGATACCTGCCTGGGCTTCGTTATTGGTGCTGATTAATGCCGGGCCATTAATATCAAGATCTTATAGAGCAGCTCTCCCTCTAATATAACACCTTTCCTGCTGTTTTAGCCAATATCCACTACACAGACCAGAAGTCCAGGCAGCAGGTCAGGAGGAGGAAACTCTGCTATGGACACCAGCAGGTGTCAGCCGAGGCTGCTGGGCCTCAGAGCCACCAGGGCAGAGAGGGCTGAGGCGTCCGTCAATGACTGTGCTTAGTGGGGAGGTTTGTACACCTGTTGAGTCGGCCCTGCAGTCCGTCAGCTGAAAGTCAAAGCCTTCGACCAGTAAATGGTATGTTGTACTCATGTACAAAGTGACTGTGTGGTTTCTACTGCCTAAAATTTTGATTTGTTTCCGAAACCAGTGCCTAATTATTTCAAAGCCAATGCCTTACTTTTAGTCAGCTATACCTTTATAATCTTGTTTATTTCTACAACGAATACCAATAATGTGTTAACGTTTCAGAAATTGCTCCTACTTATTTGTTGAGGAGGATTATTTTTTAAAGCTAAGGACTGAAAGGTGGCAAGCAAGTTTTAATAGAGGCTTTGTTAAAAGCTTCCAAGTACAGCAAGTCCCTCGCATGCGAACGAGTTCCATTCTGAGAGCACGTTCGTAAGTCCAATTTGTTCTTAAGTCCAACAAAGTTCGCCTAGGTACCCAACTAACACAATCGGCTGTATAGTGCTGTACTGTAATAGGTTTATAATATTTTTCACACAAATAATACATAAAAAACAAACACAAAAATTAAAATATTTTTAATCTTACAGTACAGTACCTTGAAAAGTACAGTTGTATAGTAGGACAGCTGTCATCCAGGGGCTGGCATCAAGTGAACAGGCCAGAAGAGTTACTGACTGGAGGAGGGAGAGGAGGTGGGAGATGTTAGAGCTGAAGGGTCGTCAGCAATAGGAGATGGAGCGCAAGCTGCAATGTCACTCACTCCTGACGTGGATGGCACAGGATCTGGTTCCTTGCTGGATTCAATTCTACCTACCCTCTTGAAAAAACGATCCAGTGGTGTCTGGGTAGTAGCTCTTTTTTTCTCATCATAGATGACAGGGTAGCACTGGATTGCCTTCTGAACTGCTGCTGCAACCTTCGTGTACTGTTTACGTTCAGGTCCTGTGCCTCAAAAACTAACAGGGCCTCCTCAAATAAAGAAAATCCCCTTGCCACTTCCTGCATCGTGAGTCTCTTCGGTTCTTCAGTTACTTCTTCCTCTTGTCTCTCTTCGTCCTTCCTCTGGGCCTCCAATTCCTGGCGCTTCTTAGCAGTACCAGCTACATCACCGCTGCTTTTACGCTTGCTTCAGGACATCCTGGGCTTGAAATAAAGATACTGTACTGCTGTACTCTATACAGTCCTGTAAAGTACACAAAAGCACAACCACTTGTAGAGGATGTACGCACGTGACAATGTATGCCAGACATGTTATCTAACTTACGTGATCTGACAAGCAAACGCACTTCCGCATCTTTGAAAGTTTGCAACTTGAAGGTTCGTATGTAGGGGACTTACTGTATACTGCATTATATACAACTTCCTTTGTTTGGCTGAGGTGAGATACTTGAACCAATTCCTTCCCAAACCAGTGAAGTTTGTGCATACATGCCACTTGGTGGAAGGCCTTGGAAGCTCTCTTTTTGCGAGCTTTAAAGCAGTGCCCACAGCTCTGGGAGCAAAGACTCCCACCTCAAGGACACAGGAATTACTTTGCACGAGGGAGGTAGTGTCTCTCTTCCCTTCTGAAGGCTGGATGTTCTCACACGTGATTAGGCAATGCCATTAACCCTGAATAGTTTACAAAAAACCCTGTGGTTTTTTTCTGAATTATTTTAAAAACTTTAAAACATCACTTTAAGTTAGTGAACAGAATTAAAATCCAATCTGCCGTGGTGCAGAATTGCCTCCGTGGGTTCTTTTCATGGTTTAGCTTCAGTCTGGCTATTAGAAGAAAATTTTTTGGGCAGACAGAGGGCTGAGGTGGTGCGAGGAGTGGGGCCTGAGAGTAGGTTTGAGGTAGCAGGGTCTCTTTACAGCTTTGGGGACTCTGTTGATGTCTAATTTCAGCCCCAGTGCTGTCAATGCCACTCAGCTCTTTAATGCATGTAGCACAGCTGGTAGATGCTTTCAGACTAAGATGCTGATGAAAGACTTGGTCAAGTGTAAGATGAAACACAGAGTCTGGAAAGGAGGAGAAGATTTGATGTAGGAGCTAGTCCAACACTTCCCCAGCTCTCCCTTTTCCAAATTCTTACAGCCCTGGGCTGAATGGGACTCCACTGACCCAGTGAGCATTCTATGGTCTTAGGTCTCCTATATTTGATGGAAATATGTTGGGACCTGTTGTGCAAAGGCATGGTGACTAGCCTTCCTCAGAGTCTCCAGCTCAAGAGGACAGAGTAGTATAGAGACAGGGATTTGTGTGTGGTCCTCTGTATCCTTCCCTCCACTCATTCCAAGGTAGTCAGACTCTTTGGTGTCCTAGCCCAGGGGTGCTTGAAGGGTTGAAAGCAGAAGCAACTTGAAGATAAATTCTTTAAGTCTTTCCTGAAAGGCTTAGCTGGTCAGGCAGATTTTGGAAGGGAGGGTGGGTGAGACTGGGGAGCTGGAGTGATTCCCCAAGGCAGGCGAGGATGGAGGCCTGTGGGTTCTACCATAAACAGGTGTCTGCATTCTCGCGGGGGTCTGGCCTCAGAGGCAAAGAGCTAGCCCTAAGCAGGGACAGCACTCCAACTCCACCCAAGACCCCAGGCCTCCACTCTTCATGTGAGCAGCCAGGTTTCTCAGCCTTTCAGAACCACAGGGATTGAGACAACAGGCATTTCTGGGAAAGCCACTGTGAACTGAAGACGAAGAGTCTCTGGAATGCTTGGCCCCAGGACCTTTGCATACCCTCAGGCAGAGAATAAGGAAGCTCAGTAATGACTGAGGTTGAATTTCAAGCCAGATAGGGACTTGGAATTGGACTTCAGAAAAATCAAAAAAATATGAAATTTCTTTTACACGTATGTTTGCAATTGCAGATTCATACACGCTATACCAAGTTGGCCCAACCTAATATTTAAGGAAGGGCAATGTAGCCTCTTGGTTACCAACCAAAATGATAATTTAATAAAAATGGAGAACAGAATTAAATTCTACTCCCAAATTATCAAAAGAAACACCTCTCTTTTTTGGAGAATTAAAAAATATATTTATTTTATTTTTACCAAGTTAAAAAAATGTCCAGTGGTACTGAAAGCCTTATACTAGCTTCCTGACCTAACTCCTCTCCCTAGTCTCAAAACCCAAGAGCAACTATTTTAAACTCTTGTATTAGTTCCTTCTGCTGTCTATCTCCACAGTTCATCTTCTATGCTCCTATTCCTTTCCTTGATTTGTCCATTTGTGGAAGAATCTATTGACTCACCTATTATAGGTAGGTGAGGATTTAACTCTTTTATGCTACTTTCACATTTCTGCCCCCTGTTTTCACACTGTATTTGAACAGTTTTTAGTTAGATCAACATTCGGTGTTTACACTGTTATGATTGTATACCATGATTGTGCCTTTTCTTGGGAATTTGTAAATGCTTTCCACCTTCACATGTGTAGTTGTCTATATACACATACATATGTTTCCGCATCAGATTGGTCTAAGCCTTTTGTAGTTTTTCCCAACTATTGAAGCACATCAGATAACCTCTTCTCCCTGGCCTGCTGCTTTCTGAGACCTCTGTCCTGCTCCAACCAGGATGGGCTGCTCCTTGGGTCTGCTGTAAAAATATTACAGGGGGCTTCCCACTGTCGTCATCTGGGACTCCCCTCCCTAGCTTTCCTGTCCTCTTTGTTCCCTGAATACTTTACTGTTTTCTTGTCTCACTTGTTGCGCTGTAGCACAGCTTCTAATAGTTTCCTAAAAATGAGCACACAGAAGGTCCATGTTTTGAAATGTTTGAAAATGTCTTTGTTTCTTCTCTCAGACACTGTTTGTGGGTATTGAAATCTAGGCTGAAACACTGATGCTCAGAAATTTGAAGGCACTGTCCCATTGCTTTTAGCTTATAGGAAGATGTTGAGAGGACCCGTGCCATTCTAAGTCTTACTTTTTGTAGGTAAACCATTTTTTTCTCTCTAAAAGCTTTTAGAACATTCTCTTTATCCCAGATGTGATAAAATCTCGCAACCTGGTGCTTGCGTTTTAAGGCTTTGAGTTGGGCATTTGGTGGACCATTTTAATCTAGAAACTTGTGTCTTTCAGTTTGGGGAAGTTTTCTTGTATAGGTTGATGATTTCCTTTTTTCTCTGTTTTCTCTGCTTCCTGGGTTTCTCCTCTAAAGCCTTTATCTTTTGTCTTCTGATTTGCCTTTCTGGGAAATTTACAAAGTTTTATCTTCCTACTTTTCTATTGATTTTTAAAGATTTCTGCTCTCATGTTTTTGATTTTCAATTTTTAGTTTTCTATTTCCTTTCTATAGTGTCCTTTTCTTATTTTATGGGTGCAATATCTTCTCTTTTCTCTCTAAAGATGTTAGGTGTAGTTTTATTGAAATGTTCTATTCTGTTCCTTACATTGTTTCTGTTTCCTCTGGGTTCCTTTTCCCAGTTTGCTTTAGTTTCTTTCTTGTGTGGTAGAGGTATTCCTCAAATGTCTGTCCATTTATATTAAGCTTGAGGTGCTAAACAGCTTCTTAAAAGCGCTCTGTGGGTGGATGGGACCTGCTGAATGGTGCTGCAGGACCCAGAGTCCAGAGGATAAATTTCCAGTCTCCTGCCTGGGGACAACCCGAGGTTCCCAGGGTCCAGAAAGGTAGTAAGCCAGCTTCTTATCACTTTCTGTGAGCACTTTACTCAGAGCTTCTTCATTCTGGCAATTCCTACTCCTCTATTCACTGTCCATCTTCAAAAATTGGATGAACTTTCTTAATCTCTTTGTCTTCATAGGCTTATACCTATGCTATTCCTTTATCCTCATTCTATTGGAGTTTCCAGAGGAGATGATATAATGAATATGGTCGGTCTATCGTGTTTAACTGGAAATCTGCTTGCATGCTCTTTCCCTGTTTCGTTTTTAAAAATTGAAGTATAATTTACATATAGTAAAATGCAAAGACCTTAAGTGTACAGTTCCATGAGGTGTGACAAATGTGCAATCTATATCCCTACCTGTATCTTTACAGAACGTGCCCATCCCCCAGCAAGTTCCTTCATGCCCCTTTTCAGTTCCCTCCCTGCCTTTCCACCATCAAAAGCCACTGTTCTGATTTCTGTCACTATAGATAAGTTTGGGATCCTCATTTTTGAATGTTTGAGGGAAGTATTTATATTGTACAAATCATTCTCCCAACTTATCTAACTGAAGAACAACTCTATTATTATTATTATTATTATTATTATTTGTGGTACGCGGGCCTCTCACTGTTGTGGCCTCTCCCGTTGCGGAGCACAGGCTCCGGACGCGCAGGCTCAGCGGCCATGGCTCACAGGCCCAGCCGCTCCGCGGCACGTGGGATCTTCCCGGACCGGGGCACGAACCCGTGTCCCCTGCATCGGCAGGCGGACTCTCAACCACTGCGCCACCAGGGAAGCCCAGAACAACTCTATTATTACAAGAAATCGAAATATAAGTGAGAGCAATTCTGTTTTATTTTAAAAAAAAAAGCACAGAATTTTGTCCAAATCTAACATCCTTCTTCAGGAGTAAAGAGAGATTTATTGTTATCTAGAAAGGCTTTTGAGGAAATCAGTTTCCTCCATAACCAACAGAACTTCATATCACATGTTTAGTTAAAAACTCAAGTAGTCAAAAACGATCCTTAATATCTTTGAACAAACATCATGCCCTCTTTCCGGATCTTCAAGGTCACACTCCCCTTTGTTTTTCTAAACAAAACCCAAGATCCCCCTTGTTTCCAAATGGATATCTGACCTCTTATCAAAACATATATGATTAGCCATCCTTTCAAATACCTTCTGAAGTGTGTGCACTTGTGGCACAAGGCCCTCAGGGCACGGGTGGCAGGGAGGGTGGATCTTGGGTGGTGTATGTAGAGGGGACCTGTGATAAGGACTGCGTTGTTCTAATTGCCTAGCTTCTGCCTGCTGGTTGTTCCCTTCATGTAGACCTTCCATGAATGACAAAAGCCATATTTTAAAATGCTAAGTCTGAGTGTCTTTCCCACAACAAGAGTCAGCAACCTCTGTAGGACAAGCTAGGCCATCAGAAGAGAGACCCAGCAGCATTTAGTGAGTGCGACTAGATTTACGCACTTAGTCACCCTGCTAGTAAGTGATGTAGCTGGGGTTTAGAGCCTGCTCACAAGCAGCTGTCACACTGTCTTTGTAAGTAAGCCAGGAGGGACTCTAAGGGTAAAAGAGAGGTTCCTTAGACTCACCAGCTGTACTAGAAAAAATTTCCTAATTGTAGCTGGAGCGAATGATATCCTTCTTTGCCTTTCACTGCTTTCTGATACCTCCTCAAGACGAGTCAGCTCAGAATTCCTGGAATTAACATTTCACGAGACGGCCCTCCCCTTCTCTTTCCACTTCCAGTGCCCTGCTTTGGGCCCTCGTCATTTTTTTTTTTTTTTTTTTTTGTGCGGTACGCGGGCCTCTCAATGTTGTGGCCTCTCCCGCTGCGGAGCACAGGCTCCGGACGCACAGGCTCTGCGGCCATGGCTCACGGGCCCAGCCGCTCCGTGGCATGTGGGATCTTCCCGGACCGAGGCACGAACCCGTGTCCCCTGCATCGGCAGGCGGACTCTCAACCAGTGCACCACCAGGGAAGCCCCCTCGTCATTTTTATCTTGACCACAGAGACACTCTCCTGTCTGGTGTCCCTACCTGCAGACTCTTGTCCATCGAGTCCATCTGTCATGTATGCTACCAGGTTAATCTCTTAAAAATGTTACGTCTGACTATTTCCAAGTCCACACTCTAGTGTGGCGCTGGGGACTTCTTGATTTAATCTCGTGGCACATCTCTAGAGCCCTCAAGCCACAACTACTGAGCCCACATGCCACAACTACTGAAACCCGTGTGCCTAGAGCCCGTGCTCCACAACAAGAGAAGCCACTGCAATGAGAAGCCCGCGCACCGCACAAAGAGTAGCCCCTGCTCGCCGCAACTAGAGGAAGCCAGCACGCAGCAATGAAGACCCAACACCGCCAAAAATAAATAAATAAATAAGTAAATTTATTTTAAAAAATAAAAATAAAAAAAAGGGAGACAGGACAGAGCCTTTGGGAAAAAGCCCCATTAAAGCCAATTACTAAGACTTTCCTCCAACGTCCCCAAAGATGTCTGCACATAGCCACAAAGAATCCATTCCGAGTTGCATGACCCTGATGAAGGTCTTCCTTCATCATATGATTTGTTGCAATAAAAATAAGGAAGGAACTTTGAAGCGGTTAAGGTCACTTTGTACTGAGACTATGGTGCTCTATCATGTTAAATAAAACGTCAGTTAGTTATTGTGTCATTCTTTTCAAATGATTTTATGCACAGTGGATGGTTTTATTATATATGTATATATAGATGAATTGGATTTGACTATTGATTTTTAAGAATTTAGTAAGAATATGCAAACAAATGTGTATATCTTATTTAAAGAAACCCAAGAAGGAAATTACAAGAGTACTGATGTTCAGTAAAGACTGTGATGGGTATTTTGGATATGAGTAACCTTACTCGATCTTCTCCACAATCCTGGGACAATGATATTAAACCCCTTCCTTACAGAATAAAATACTGGAGCTCATTAATTTGCTGGCGGTCTCTACAGCCACTAACACATACCACCTGTAGATAGTTAAATCTAAATTCATTCGTGTGAAATTCTGGGTTAAATTCTTTAGAAAATTGTCAGCCATAAGATTCTGTTGGCAAATACAGTATATTTATTTTTCTTTTTTATCTGTGTATATGTTTTCTAAATTTAATTTTTAAAAATTTTATATGATTTTTACAGGTCACTTTCCATTTACAGTTATTACAAAACATTGTCCATCTGCCTTGTGTTGTACAATACATCCTTTCCATGTATATGTTTTTAAGTTTCAAACATGAAAAATATTTTAGCCATTAGGCTTCGAAAAAATGCATAGTATAGAAAATGCATGTGGGCTGATGTACGTCAGTATTTCCATATGGTAAAAGCCTGAGAAAACCTGGAGCGGTATTTTTGGGGTGGAGGTAATTTGACAGTATATACCTAAATCAATGTTACACAAACCCAATGACCCACTGAGGCCTCTTTGGCGATTCTATGTGACACAGTGGCACAATAGTTAAGATCAGAGGCTCTGGGGTCCATATGACTCTGGGAAGTTTACTTTGAGCCCCATTTTCCTCATCTGTAAAATTAGGCTAATGGTGCCTACTGCATGGGGTGTCATCAAGATTAAATATCAGATGTCTGTCCAGTGCTTAGCACGGTGCCTCTTAGTGGTGTGGCTCGGCAAGCAGTAGGTAGCTCTTGTCATTGGCTGGAGATGCACTCTCCTTCACGTCGGTTAGCGAGGTGCACTCTTCTGGCTATGCAGATTGAGAGGGTATGCAGAAGCTGAGGTTGCTGCTGGGCAATTATGGAAGGCTTCTAGGAACTCCAGGAGGGAGCAAAGATGTCACTTGGAGGAGAAGTGAGCATGATGTCTGAAACCATTTTCATATTATGGGTGAGCAGAAAGGCCAGTTTCTACCAAGAAGCCAACACTGGATGTCTTAGTTGTGCTCCCAAATGTCTGTGGTCATTTCACTGTGTAAATAGGGCTTGTATTCTGGACTTCCTGGGAAGTCTCAGTTTCCAAGATTCAGTCCTATCGTCAAAGCCCAATTTCTGAACTTTTGGTTTTGATAATATGGAACCTAGAAGTGGAAAAATCCTCCAATGTCAGTCTTTCGACACTGTAAATTAGATTTGGGACATGGCAAAGAGAAATGGGAGCAGGTGGGAGGGGTACAGGAAGGACAGAGGGAGGAGAAAGGCAGGACCAGGGCAAACCCTGGGCTGGACACCCAGGAATGTTGGGAGAGGGGGTTGCTGTACTGGGGTCGGGTGAGCACATTACATAAACCAAAGACTGGGAGGGCAGGGTGATGCCAGCAGAGACTGCTGAGTGCTGACCCTTGTACCCCCCACTTGCCCCTGCTGCCCCTTGGTGCCTCCAGGGGCATCCAGCCTGAAGCCTCGAGGGAGGAGGTCATCTCTCTGGAGCCCTGGCCTCCTGCCAAGGGCCCTGTGGAGAGATTTCCCAGGTAGGGAGGTGGGCCTATTAGGGCCTCACTCGACTGTGAATGCCCCGTTAATTATTAGAGACACTCACCTAAGGTGGGCAGCTTTCTACCCACTCCTGTGCTCATTCACAAAGAGAGAACCTCCGAAGTGGACACTCTTTCCGAGGGACTTGGAAGAATTCTCCCAAGGGCAGGAATGCCATCTCCTACCTCAGCCTTGATGTTTTAAAAGAGTGAAATGAGAGCATTTCGTGATTCTGGGCTTCATGCTTTTACCCTATTCCCCATTTCATCACACTGCTCAGTGCTCTGAAATTTGGATTATTTTTTAATCTTCCTTTCCTACTTTTGCTGTTTTGGTATTGAACTGATTATGGAGAACTGCGTGTGGATGTCTCTTAGCACCTTGCCTCCAGGGATGGAGCTCTGCTTTCTAAACATCACCTTTAATCCTTTTATGGAGGAAGCCTGTACAAGGTGCTCACCCCATCCATCAGGGCCCATTGGCACTGACACTTTACAGGCCTTTGTAACCTGGCCCACACAGAACGGGAGATTCGGAGGTGCCAAGATCCCAAATCTATTGCTGCCCCTCTAGCCATCCATCTCAGGTGACACTGGTGCTTAAAAGAATAAATACATGGAAATTAAGCCCGCTGTGCCTGCAAAAGAGAAGATAAAGCAAGTTGGCTGTAGGCTGTCACCTGGCATCACCTACTGAGAGGTGCTGAGTCACCTCAAGACTAAGGATGGAGAGGAGGCTTGAGTGACAGTCCCACGGGTGGCACCTTGTACAACAAAGCTTCAGTTCAAAGTGAAAACAGATTCTCTGCATTGGAGCCAACCTACCAGTGTAAAATGTTTTACTCTCAATACGGGCATGTTTGTGATAAATAGATCGACAAGGAATGCCTGCTTTCATTTTTCATTTATATGTTCTCCTCAGGGCACCTCTCACTTTCCATCTTAGTGGCCTTTCCAGAACTTTCCAGAGCATATACAGCCTATTCCTGGTGTGTCTGGGGATGATTTCTGGTCATGGCACAGTGAGAAAGTTACTCTTGTTTCACTTCCCCTCCTGGTTGTCTGGTGGAGTGGAGAGGAGGCCTCACTCTGGTGTTGGGATGTCCTTAAGATTTCCCTCCCCTCATTCCCTCCTGTCTGTTTTATATTTTTAAAGATACTAAGGCCACCCCACTAAGCATTTTAGCAGGTAGATATCTAGCTAGGCTTTAGTAAACCTATTTTGTTTTTAAGGTTTTATTTGTTTTAAGATTTTATGGTGGGTAATACTGGTTTTCCATTTACCTTAGAGGCATTTATTTAGCAAACACTCATATAGCACTTACTCTGTGGAAGGCCTTTTTCAAACACTTGACAAAGAGACAATCCTATGATTCTCACAACTTGATTATAAACCTCTGTGATAAGAACTATAATCACCCTCATCTTAGAGATGGGGAAACCGAGGACCAAGAGGGTTAAATCAGGTTAGGCAGTGGGGGAAGCAGTGTTGAAACCAGGGCAGCTCGGCTCCAGACTTTGTGTTC